>NW_028225180.1:26337412-26937412 GCF_052327205.1 Somniosus microcephalus | reverse complement strand
CTGTCCATCTGTGAGTGCGTCTGTTCCCTGTCCATCTGAGTGTGAGTCTGCTCCTTGTCCACCTGTGAGTGAGTCTGTTCCTGGTCTAGCTGAGAGAGAGTCTGTTCCCTGTCCATCTGTGAGTTAGTCTGTTCCCTGTCCATTTGAGAGTGAGTCTGTTCCCTCTCCATCTGTGAGTGAGTCTGTTTCCTGTCCATCAATGAGTGAGTCTGTTCCCTGTCCATCTGTGAGTGAGTCTGTTCCCTGTCCATCTGTGAGTGAGTCTGTTCCCGGTCTAGCTAAGAGTGAGTCTGTTCCCTGTCCATCTGTGAGTGAGTCTGGTCCCTGTCCATCTGTGAGTGAGTCTGTTCCCTGTCCATCTGTGAGTGAGTCTGGTCCCTGTCCATCTGTGAGTGAGTCTGTTCCCTGTCCATCTGAGAGTGTGTCTGTTCCCCGTCCATCTGTGAGTGGGTCTGTTCCCTGTCCATCTGTGAGTGAGCCTGTTCCCTGTCCAGCCGTAAGTGAGTCTGTTCCCTGTCCGTCTGTGAGTGAGTCTGTTCCCTGTCCAGCTGTGAGTGAGTCTGTTCCCTGTTCATCTGTGAGCGAGTCTGTTCCCTGTCCAGCGCTAAGTGAGTCTGTTCGCTGTCCAGCCGTGAGTGAGTCTGTTCCCTGTCAAGCTGAGAGTGAGTTTGTTCCCTGTCCAGCTGAGAGTGAGTCTGTTCCCTGTCCAGGTGTGAGTTAGACTGTTTCCTGTCCATCTGTGAGTGAGTCTGTTCCCTGTCCATCTGAGAGTGAGATTGTTCCCTGTCCAGCTGAGAGTGAGTCTGTTCCCCGTTCATCAATGAGTGTGTTTGTTCCCTGTCCATCTGAGAGTGAGATTGCTACCTATCCATTTTAGAGTGAGTCAGTTCCCTGTCCATCTGAGAGTGAGATTGTTCCCTGTCCATTTGTGACTTAATCTGTTCCCAGTCCATCTGAGAGTGAGTCTGTTTCCTGTCCATCAGTGAGTGAGTCTGTTCCCTCTCCATCTGTGAGTGAGTCTGTTCCCTGTTCAGCTGAGAGGGAGTCTGTTCCCTGTCCATCTGTGAGTGAGTCTGTTCCCTCTCCATCTGAGAGTGAGTCTGTTCCCTGTCCAGCTGAGAGGGAGTCTGTTCCCTGTCCATCTGTGAGTGAGTCTGTTCCCTGTCCACCTGAGAGTGAGTCTGTTCCCTGTCCAGCTGAGAGGGAGTCTGTTCCCTGTCCATCTGTGAGTGAGTCTGTTTCCTGTCCATCTGTGAGTGAAGCTGTTCCCTGTCCATCTGTGAGTGAGTCTATTCCCTGTCCATCTGTGAGTGAGTCTGCTCCCTCTCCAGCTGTGAGTGAGTTTGTTCCCTGTCCATCAGTGAGTGAGTCTGTTCCCTCTCCATCTGAGAGTTAGATTGTACCCTGTCCATCTGTGAGTGAGCCTGTTCCCTGTCCATCTGTGAGCGAGTCTGTTCCCTGTCCAGCCGTGAGTGAGTTTGTTCCCTGTCCATCTGTGAGTGAAGCTGTTCCCTGTCCATCTGTGAGTGAGTCTATTCCCTGTCCATCTGTGAGTGAATCTGTTCCCTGTCCATCTGAGAGTGAGTCTGTTCCCGGTCAAGGTGAGAGTGAGTCTGTTCCCTGTCCATCTGAGAGTGAGTCTGTTCCTTGTCCATCTGTGAGTACGTTCCCTGTCCAGCTGAGGGTGATTCTGTTCCCTGTCTATCTGTGAGTGAATCTGTTCCCTGTCCATCTGAGAGTGTGTCTATTCCCTGTCCATCTGAGAGTGCGTCTGTTCCCTGTCCATCTAAGTGTGAGTCTGTTCCCTTTCCATCTGTGAGTGAGTCTGTTCCCGGTCCATCTGAGAGAGAGTCTGTTCCCTGACCATCTGTGAGTGAGTCTGTTCCCTGTACATCTGTGAGTTAGTCTGTTCCCTGTCCACCTGTGAGTGAGTCTGTTCCCTGTCCTTCTGTGAGTGAGTCTGTTCCCTCTTCATCTGAGAGTGAGCCTGCTCCCTGTCCCTCTGTGTGTGAGTCTGTTCCCTGTCCATCTGAGAGTGTGTCTGTTCCCTGTCCATCTGAGAGTGAGTGTGTTCCCTGTCCAGCTGAGAGTCAATCTGTTCGCTGTCAATTTGTGAGAGAGACTGTTCAATGTCCATCTGAGAGTGAGTCTGTTCCCTGTACATCTGAGGGTGAGTCTGTTCCCTGTCCATCTGTGTGTGAGTGTGTTTCCTGTCCATCTGAGAGTGAGACTGTTCCCTGTCCATCTGAGGGTGCGTGTGTTCCCTGTCCATCTGTGAATGAGTCTGTTCCCTGTCCATCTGTGAGCGAGTCTGTTCCCTGTCCATCTCTGAGTGGGCCTGTTCCCTGTTCTGCTGAGTGTGAGTCTGTACCCTGTCAATCTGAAAGTGGGTCTGTTCACTGTCCATCTGTGTGTGAGTGTGTTTCCTGTCCATCTGAGAGTGAGACTGTTCCCTGTCCATCTGAGAGTGAGTCTGTTCCCTGTCCATCTGAGAGTGAGTCTGTTCCCTGTCCATCTGTGAGCGAGTCTGTTCCCAGTCCAGCCGTGAGCAAGTCTGTTCCCTGTCCAGCCGTGATTGAGTCTGTTACCTGTCCATCTGAGAGTGTGTCTGTTCCCAGTCCATCTGAGAGTGAGTCTGTTCCCTGTTAATCTGAGAGTGAGTCTGTTCACTGTACATCTGAGAGTGAATATGTTCCCTGTCCATCTGAGAGTGAGTCTGTTCCCTGTTCATCTGAGAGTGAGTCTGTTCACTGTACATCTGTGAGTGAATATGTTCCCTGTCCATCTGTGAGCGAGTCTGTTCCCAGTCCATCTCTGAGTGGGCCTGTTCCCTGTACTGCTGAGTGTGAGTCTGTACCCTGTCAATCTGAAAGTGAGTCTGTTCACTGTCCAGCCGAGTGAGTCTGTTCCCTGTCCAGCTGAGAGTGAGTTTGTTCCCTGCCCAGCTGAGAGCGAGTCTGTTACCTGTCCAGGTGTGAGTTAGACGGTTTCCTGTCCATCTGAGAGTGAGTCTGTTGGCTGTCCATCTGAGAGTGAGTCTGTTCCCCGTTCATCAATGAGTGTGTCTGTTCCCTGTCCATCTGAGAGTGAGTCTGTTCCCTGTCCAGCTGTGAGTGAGCCTGTTCCCTGTCCATGTGTGAGTGAGTCTGTTCCCCGTCCATCTGTGAGTGAGTCTGTTCGCCGTTCATCTGTGAGTGTGTCTGTGCCCTGTCCATCTGAGAGTGAGTCTGTTCCCTGTCCATTTGTGAGTGAGTCTGTTCCCTGTCCAGCCGTGAGCGAGTCTGTTCCCTTTCCAGCCGTGAGTGAGTCTGTTCCCTGTTCATCTGAGTGGGAGTCTGTTCCCTGTCCATCTGAGACTGCCTCTGTTCCCGGTCTAGCTGAGAGTGAGTCTGTTCCCTGTCCAGCTGAGAGTGAGTCTGTTTCCTGTCCATCAGTGAGTGAGTCTGTTCCCTGTCCATCTGAGAGTTAGATTGTACCCTGTCCATCTGTGAGTGGGTCTGTTCCCTGTCCATCTGTGAGTGAAGCTGTTCCCTGTCCATCTGTGAGTGAGTCTATTCCCTGTCCATCTGTGAGTGAGTCTGCTCCCTCTCCAGCCGTGAGTGAGTTTGTTCCCTGTCTATCTGTGAGTGTGTCTGTTCCCAGTCCATCTGTGAGTGAATCTGTTCCCTGTCCATCTGTGAATGTGTCTGTTCCATGTCCATCTGTTAGTACGTTCCCTGTCCAGCTGAGAGTGATTCTGTTCCCTGTCTATCTGTGAGTGAATCTGTTCCCTGTCCATTTGAGAGTGAGTCTGTTCCCTGTTGAGCTGAGAGTCAATCTATTCCCTGTCCATCTGAGGGTGAGTGAGTTCCCTGTCCATCTGAGAGTGAGTCTGTTCCCCGTCCATCTGAGTGTCTGCTCCTTGTCCACCTGTGAGTGAGTCTGTTCCCAGTCAAGCTAAGAGTGATTCTGTTCCCTGTTTATCTGTGAATGAGTCTGTTCCCTGTCCATTTGAGAGTGAGTCTGTTCCCTGTCCATCTGTGAGTGAGTCTGGTTCCGGTCCATTTGAGAGTGTGTCTGTTACCTGTCCATCTGAGAGTGAGTCTGTTCCCAGTTCTTCTGTGAGTGAGCCTGTTCCCTGTCCAGCCGTAAGTGAGTCTGTTCCCTGTCCGTCTGTGAGTGAGTTTGTTCCCTGTCCAGCTGTGAGTGAGTCTGTTCCCTGTTCATCTGTGAGCGAGTCTGTTCCCTGTCCAGCGCTAAGTGAGTCTGTTCGCTGTCCAGCCGTGAGTGAGTCTGTTCCCTGTCCAGCTGAGAGTGAGTTTGTTCCCTGTCCAGCTGAGAGTGAGTCTGTTCCCTGTCCAGGTGTGAGTTAGACTGTTTCCTGTCCATCTGTGAGTGAGTCTGTTCCCTGTCCGTCTCTGAGTGAGTCTGTTCCCTGTCCATCTGTGAGTGTGTCTGTTCCCTGTACATCTGTGAGTTAGTCTGTTCCCTGTCCACCTGTGAGTGTTTCTGTTCCCTGTCCTGTGAGTGAGTCTGTTCCCTGTTCATCTGAGAGTGAGTCTGTTCCCTGTCCATCTGAGAGTGAGTCTGTTCCCTGTCCATCTGTGAGCGAGTCTGTTCCCAGTCCAGCCGTGAGCGAGTCTGTTCCCTGTCCAGCCGTGATTGAGTCTGTTACCTGTCCATCTGAGAGTGTGTCTGTTCCCAGTCCATCTGAGAGTGAGTCTGTTCCCTGTTAATCTGAGAGTGAGTCTGTTCACTGTCCATCTGAGAGTGAATATGTTCCCTGTCCATCTGAGAGTGAGCCTGTTCCCTGTTCATCTGAGAGTGAGTCTGTTCACTGTACATCTGTGAGTGAATATGTTCCCTGTCCATCTGTGAGCGAGTCTGTTCCCAGTCCATCTCTGAGTGGGCCTGTTCCCTGTACTGCTGAGTGTGAGTCTGTACCCTGTCAATCTGAAAGTGAGTCTGTTCACTGTCCAGCCGTGAGTGAGTCTGTTCCCTGTCCAGCTTGTAAGATTCGAAAATTTTCAGCAAAAATCACGCAAGAAAACTGGATAAAAAATATAAGACTGTTTATTGACCAAAGTAAGCTTGCACAGAAAAACCTTTGATAAAAGGGCATACAAAATGGCCGCCAGGCCCCGTGATCAGTTTCTGAACCAGTTTATTTCTGTTACTGCAAGCTAGACAGGCTTGTGGATTGAAGACAGTAAACCCGCGAAAGCCAGTATCTGGGAACCGAAACTCAGAGCAACAGCATACATATTCAATGGATTATAAGTACAGGATGGGGCCCATCAAGATATGGGCGGACAATGTAAAAACACTTATACCCATTTATCGTACAAAGGAAAAACCGTTTAGTAGCCATCAAGGAAAATGTCCGGACCGATCAATATGCGAACCGAGCCACGGTGACAATGCAAAGGACATTAACAGACATTATCGGCCAGGAAGGCCAGTTCAAGTTATCACCGGCTCCGTTACAAGACAAAGCGCCCCTGCAGAGATCTCTGCCCGCCAAAATTAATACAAAGACAGGACTATGATTTGGCGGGAGATAAGACTGTCCCAAAAGAGTATAACTATGGATTGAAAGTCAATCTAAGTTACTTCGTCACTGCTACGGCTTCTTGTTGGGCGACTTCAGGCTTCCATTTCTTCAAGAACTTTCTTCTACGAGGAACGAACGAAGGGCGGACGGTGCCCGGATCGGCGCCTCTTCCACTTCGGCAGATCGATGAAAACGTTTTCGTCTTTTTTTAAAGACGGACGGTTTCGGAAAAAGGACAACGTGGCTGGTGTTCAGCCAAACAAGGCTCGGCCACGACGAGAAGACGACAAGGGTGGCCCGGGTACTGGGGTCGGGAGATCATCGACGACCCAGGCCGACGGAGAAGAAACCCTCTGGAGAAGCGGCGATCGATGCCACAAGATTCTCCCATGTGCATAACCTGCATCTAGGTCTACTCCACGAACAAAAATCCACGACAGGCCTAGTGGATCTCAACCTTGACGAGCGCTCATCGAGGCTGGGTCTACCCCACCGCCTCGAGGGAGGAGAGAATATCGACTGCGCCAGAAGCTTCCAATCCACGTGACGACGGGAAGCGGTGTCAAAAAGGCTGCGAACCCCTTTTCGCGATTTCGAGAGTGGTGAGCATGATCCCAAGTTCCCCAGGTCGAAACTTAGTTTAGGTATAGGGGAGGGAGTTAAGAGAAATCGTAATGTGTTTCCCCTTTTACGATGTGCCGTGTGTTCCCCATTTCCATAGAGTCAAGTTCATAAATTTGTGCATGATTGTAGTTACTTTAATCTGTGCCTATGACATGTATTTTGTAATGCTTCAAACTGTTCAAAAATAAAAGCATCCATTTCGTGCTATTCAGCCTGGTCTATTGAGTCCTCTTCTCTGCACTACTGTTCTCTGCATCTAAGTCCAATGTCTAGAACCGTAGGGGGGGGTGGGTCGAACCACTCAAGGGTAATTCTTGCACGAAGCCTGGCAGGGGGCCAGAACGGGCAAGAGAGCAGGAAAAAAACCCCTACAAGCTGAGAGTGAGTTTGTTCCCTGCCCAGCTGAGAGCGAGTCTGTTGCCTGTCCAGGTGTGAGTTAGACGGTTTCCTGTCCATCTGAGAGTGAGTCTGTTGGCTGTCCATCTGAGAGTGAGATTGGTTCATGTCTATTTGTGAGAGAGTCTGTTCCCTGTCCATCTGAGGGTGAGTCTGTTCCCTGTCCATCGGAGAGTGAGTCTGTTCCCCGTTCATCAATGAGTGTGTCTGTTCCCTGTCCATCTGAGAGTGAGCCTCTTCCCTGTCCATGTGTGAGTGAGTCTGTTCCCCGTCCATCTGTGAGAGCGTCTGTTCGCCGTTCATCTGTGAGTGTGTCTGTGCCCTGTCCATCTGAGAGTGAGTCTGTTCCCTGTCCATCTGAGAGTGGGTCTGTTCCGAGTCCATCTGTGAGAGAATCTGTTCCCTGTCCATCTCTGAGTGAGTCTGTTCCCAGTTCTTCTGTGAGTGAGCCTGTTCCCTGTCCAGCCATGAGTGAGTCTGTTCCCTGTCCGTCTGTGAGTGAGTCTGTTCCCTTTCCAGCTGTGAGTGATTCTGTTCCCTGTCCATGTGTGAGCGAGTCTGTTCCCTGTACAGCGGTGAGTGAGTCTGTTCCCTCTCCAGCCGTGAGTGAGTCTGTTCCCTGTCCAGCTTAGAGTGAGTTTGTTGCCTGTCCAGCTGAGAGTGAGCCTGTTCCCTATCCAGGTGTGAGTTAGACTGTTTCCTGTCCATCTGTGAGTGAGTCTGTTCCCTGTCCGTCTCTGAGTGAGTCTGTTCCCTGTCCATCTGAGAGTGAGATTGTTCCCTGTCCATCTGTGAGTGGGTCTGTTCCCTGTCCATCTGTGAGTGAAGCTGTTCCCTGTCCATCTGTGAGTGAGTCTATTCCCTGTCCATCTGTGAGTGAGTCTATTCCCTGTCCATCTGTGAGTGAGTCTGCTCCCCCTCCAGCCGTGAGTGAGTTTGTTCCCTGTCTATCTGTGAGTGTGTCTGTTCCCTGTCCATCTGTGAGTGAGTCTATTCCCTGTCCATCTGAGAGTGAGTCTGTTCCCTGTCCAGCCGTGAGCGGGTCTGTTCCCTTTCCAGCCGTCAGTGAGTTTGTTCCCTGTCTATCTGTGAGTGTGTCTGTTCCCAGTCCATCTGTGAGTGAATCTGTTCCCTGTCCATCTGTGAATGTGTCTGTTCCATGTCCATCTGTTAGTACGTTCCCTGTCCAGCTGAGAGTGATTCTGTTCCCTGTCTATCTGTGAGTGAATCTGTTCCCTGTCCATTTGAGAGTGAGTCTGTTCCCTGTTGAGCTGAGAGTCAATCTATTCCCTGTCCATCTGAGGGTGAGTGAGTTCCCTGTCAATCTGAGAGTGAGTCTGTTCCCCGTCCATCTGAGTGTCTGCTCCTTGTCCACCTGTGAGTGAGTCTGTTCCCAGTCAAGCTAAGAGTGAGTCTGTTCCCTGTCCATCTGAGAGTCAGATTATTCCCTGTTTATCTGTGAATGAGTCTGTTCCCTGTCCATTTGAGAGTGAGTCTGTTCCCTGTCCATCTGTGAGTGGGTCTGGTTCCGGTCCATCTGAGAGTGAGTCTGTTCCCTGACCATCTGTGAGTGAGTCTGTTCCCTGTACATCTGTGAGTTAGTCTGTTCCCTGTCCACCTGTGAGTGTTTCTGTTCCCTGTCCTTCTGTGAGTGAGTCTGTTCCCTGTTCATCTGAGAGTGAGTCTGTTCCCTGTCCATCTGAGAGTGAGTCTGTTCCCTGTCCATCTGAGAGTGAGTCTGTTCCCTGTCCATCTGTGAGCGAGTCTGTTCCCAGTCCAGCCGTGAGCGAGTCTGTTCCCTGTCCAGCCGTGATTGAGTCTGTTACCTGTCCATCTGAGAGTGTGTCTCTTCCCTGTCCATCTGAGAGTGCGTCTGTTCCCTGTCCATCTAAGTGTGAGTCTGTTCCCTGTCCATCTGTGAGTGAGTCTGTTCCCGGTCCATCTGAGAGAGAGTCTGTTCCCTGACCATCTGTGAGTGAGTCTGTTCCCTGTACATCTGTGAGTTAGTCTGTTCCCTGTCCACCTGTGAGTGAGTCTGTTCCCTGCCCTTCTGTGAGTGAGTCTGTTCCCTGTTCATCTGAGAGTGAGTCTGTTCACTGTACATCTGTGAGTGAATATGTTCCCTGTCCATCTGTTAGCGAGTCTGTTCCCAGTTCATCTCTGAGTGGGCCTGTTCCCTGTACTGCTGAGTGTGAGTCTGTACCCTGTCAATCTGAAAGTGAGTCTGTTCACTGTCCAGCCGTGAGTGAGTCTGTTCCCTGTCCAGCTGAGAGTGAGTTTGTTCCCTGCCCAGCTGAGAGCGAGTCTGTTACCTGTCCAGGTGTGAGTTAGACGGTTTCCTGTCCATCTGAGAGTGAGTCTGTTGGCTGTCCATCTGAGAGTGAGATTGGTTCATTTCTATTTGTGAGAGAGTCTGTTCCCTGTCCATCTGAGGGTGAGTATGTTCCCTGTCCATCGGAGAGTGAGTCTGTTCCCCGTTAATCAATGAGTGTGTCTGTTCCCTGTCCCTCTGAGAGTGAGTCTGTTCCCTGTCCAGCTGTGAGTGAGCCTGTTCCCTGTCCATCTGTGAGTGAGTCTGTTCGCCGTTCATCTGTGAGTGTGTCTGTGCCCTGTCCATCTGAGAGTGAGTCTGTTCCCTGTCCATCTGAGAGTGGGTCTGTTCCGAGTCCATCTGTGAGAGAATCTGTTCCCTGTCCATCTCTGAGTGAGTCTGTTCCCAGTTCTTCTGTGAGTGAGCCTGTTCCCTGTCCAGCCATGAGTGAGTCTGTTCCCTGTCCGTTTGTGAGTGAGTCTGTTCCCTTTCCAGCTGTGAGTGATTCTGTTCCCTGTCCATGTGTGAGCGAGTCTGTTCCCTGTACAGCGGTGAGTGAGTCTGTTCCCTCTCCAGCCGTGAGTGAGTCTGTTCCCTGTCCAGCTTAGAGTGAGTTTGTTGCCTGTCCAGCTGAGAGTGAGCCTGTTCCCTATCCAGTTGTGAGTTAGACTGTTTCCTGTCCATCTGTGAGTGAGGCTGTTCCCTGTCCGTCTCTGAGTGAGTCTGTTCCCTGTCCATCTGAGAGTGAGATTGTTCCCTGTCCATCTGTGAGTGGGTCTGTTCCCTGTCCATCTGTGAGTGAAGCTGTTCCCTGTCCATCTGTGAGTGAGTCTATTCCCTGTCCATCTGTGAGTGAGTCTATTCCCTGTCCATCTGTGAGTGAGTCTGCTCCCCCTCCAGCCGTGAGTGAGTTTGTTCCCTGTCTATCTGTGAGTGTGTCTGTTCACTGTCCATCTGTGAGTGAGTCTGTTCCCTGTCCAGCCGTGAGCGAGTCTGTTCCCTTTCCAGCCGTCAGTGAGTTTGTTCCCTGTCTATCTGTGAGTGTGTCTGTTCCCAGTCCATCTGTGAGTGAATCTGTTCCCTGTCCATCTGTGAATGTGTCTGTTCCATGTCCATCTGTTAGTACGTTCCCTGTCCAGCTGAGAGTGATTCTGTTCCCTGTCTATCTGTGAGTGAATCTGTTCCCTGTCCATTTGAGAGTGAGTCTGTTCCCTGTTGAGCTGAGAGTCAATCTATTCCCTGTCCATCTGAGGGTGAGTGAGTTCCCTGTCAATCTGAGAGTGAGTCTGTTCCCCGTCCATCTGAGTGTCTGCTCCTTGTCCACCTGTGAGTGAGTCTGTTCCCAGTCAAGCTAAGAGTGAGTCTGTTCCCTGTCCATCTGAGAGTCAGATTATTCCCTGTTTATCTGTGAATGAGTCTGTTCCCTGTCCATTTGAGAGTGAGTCTGTTCCCTGTCCATCTGTGAGTTGGTCTGGTTCCGGTCCATCTGAGAGTGAGTCTGTTCCCTGACCATCTGTGAGTGAGTCTGTTCCCTGTACATCTGTGAGTTAGTCTGTTCCCTGTCCACCTGTGAGTGTTTCTGTTCCCTGTCCTTCTGTGAGTGAGTCTGTTCCCTGTTCATTTGAGAGTGAGTCTGTTCCCTGTCCATCTGAGAGTGAGTCTGTTCCCTGTCCATCTGAGAGTGAGTCTGTTCCCTGTCCATCTGTGAGCGAGTCTGTTCCCAGTCCAGCCGTGAGCGAGTCTGTTCCCTGTCCAGCCGTGATTGAGTCTGTTACCTGTCCATCTGAGAGTGTGTCTCTTCCCTGTCCATCTGAGAGTGCGTCTGTTCCCTGTCCATCTAAGTGTGAGTCTGTTCCCTGTCCATCTGTGAGTGAGTCTGTTCCTGGTCCATCTGAGAGAGAGTCTGTTCCCTGACCATCTGTGAGTGAGTCTGTTCCCTGTACATCTGTGAGTTAGTCTGTTCCCTGTCCACCTGTGAGTGAGTCTGTTCCCTGCCCTTCTGTGAGTGAGTCTGTTCCCTGTTCATCTGAGAGTGAGTCTGTTCACTGTACATCTGTGAGTGAATATGTTCTCTGTCCATCTGTTAGCGAGTCTGTTCCCAGTTCATCTCTGAGTGGGCCTGTTCCCTGTACTGCTGAGTGTGAGTCTGTACCCTGTCAATCTGAAAGTGAGTCTGTTCACTGTCCAGCCGTGAGTGAGTCTGTTCCCTGTCCAGCTGAGAGTGAGTTTGTTCCCTGCCCAGCTGAGAGCGAGTCTGTTACCTGTCCAGGTGTGAGTTAGACGGTTTCCTGTCCATCTGAGAGTGAGTCTGTTGGCTGTCCATCTGAGAGTGAGATTGGTTCATGTCTATTTGTGAGAGAGTCTGTTCCCTGTCCATCTGAGGGTGAGTATGTTCCCTGTCCATCGGAGAGTGAGTCTGTTCCCCGTTAATCAATGAGTGTGTCTGTTCCCTGTCCCTCTGAGAGTGAGTCTGTTCCCTGTCCAGCTGTGAGTGAGCCTGTTCCCTGTCCATGTGTGAGTGAGTCTGTTCCCCGTCCATCTGTGAGTGAGTCTGTTCGCCGTTCATCTGTGAGTGTGTCTGTGCACTGTCCATCTGAGAGTGAGTCTGTTCCCTGTCCATTTGTGAGTGAGTCTGTTCCCTGTCCAGCCGTGAGCGAGTCTGTTCCCCTTCCAGCCGTGAGTGAGTCTGTTCCCTGTTCATCTGAGTGGGAGTCTGTTCCCTGTCCATCTGAGACTGCCTCTGTTCCTGGTCTAGCTGAGAGTGAGTCTGTTTCCTGTCCATCAGTGAGTGAGTCTGTTCCCTGTCCATCTGAGAGTTAGATTGTACCCTGTCCATCTGTGAGTGGGTCTGTTCCCTGTCCATCTGTGAGTGAGTCTATTCCCTGTCCATCTGTGAGTGAGTCTGCTCCCTCTCCAGCCGTGAGTGAGTTTGTTCCCTGTCTATCTGTGAGTGTGTCTGTTCCCTGTCCATCTGTGAGTGAGTCTATTCCC
The DNA here is from genome assembly GCF_052327205.1 of Somniosus microcephalus. NCBI lineage: Eukaryota > Metazoa > Chordata > Chondrichthyes > Squaliformes > Somniosidae > Somniosus > Somniosus microcephalus. Next base: position 26,925,557 of record NW_028225180.1, on the reverse strand, counting down.
TGTCCATCTGAGAGTGAGTCTGTTCCCTGTCCAGCCGTGAGCGAGTCTGTTCCCTGTCCGGCCGTGATTGAGTCTGTTACCTGTCCATCTGAGAGTGTGTCTGTTCCCAGTCCATCTGAGAGTGAGTCTGTTCCCTGTTAATCTGAGAGTGAGTCTGTTCACTGTACATCTGAGAGTGAATATGTTCCCTGTCCATCTGAGAGTGAGTCTGTTCCCTGTTCATCTGAGAGTGAGTCTGTTCACTGTACATCTGTGAGTGAATATGTTCCCTGTCCATCTGTGAGCGAGTCTTTTCCCAGTCCATCTCTGAGTGGGCCTGTTCCCTGTACTGCTGAGCGTGAGTCTGTACCCTGTCAATCTGAAAGTGAGTCTGTTCACTGTCCAGCCGTGAGTGAGTCTGTACCCTGTCCAGCTGAGAGTGAGTTTGTTCCCTGCCCAGCTGAGAGCGAGTCTGTTACCTGTCCAGGTGTGAGTTAGACGGTTTCCTCTCCATCTGAGAGTGAGTCTGTTGGCTGTCCATCTGAGAGTGAGATTGGTTCATGTCAATTTGTGAGAGAGTCTGTTCCCTGTCCATCTGAGGGTGAGTATGTTCCCTGTCCATCGGAGAGTGAGTCTGTTCCCCGTTCATCAATGAGTGTGTTTGTTCCCTGTCCATCTGAGAGTGAGTCTGTTCCCTGTCCAGCTGTGAGTGAGCCTGTTCCCTGTCCATGTGTGAGTGAGTCTGTTCCCCGTCCATCTGTGAGTGAGTCTGTTCGCCGTTCATCTGTGAGTGTGTCTGTGCCCTGTCCATCTGAGAGTGAGTCTGTTCCCTGTCCATTTGTGACTGAGTCTGTTCCCTGTCCAGCCGTGAGCGTGTCTGTTCCCTTTCCAGTCGTGAGTGAGTCTGTTCCCTGTTCATCTGAGTGGGAGTCTGTTCCCTGTCCATCTGAGACTGCCTCTGTTCCCGGTCTAGCTGAGAGTGAGTCTGTTCCCTGTCCAGCTGAGAGTGAGTCTGTTTCCTGTCCATCAGTGAGTGAATCTGTTCCCTGTCCATCTGAGAGTTAGATTGTACCCTGTCCATCTGTGAGTGGGTCTGTTCCCTGTCCATCTGTGAGTGAAGCTGTTCCCTGTCCATCTGTGAGTGAGTCTATTCCCTGTACATCTGTGAGTGAGTCTGCTCCCTCTCCAGCCGTGAGTGAGTTTGTTCCCTGTCTATCTGTGAGTGTGTCTGTTCCCTGTCCATCTGTGAGTGAGTCTATTCCCTGTCCATCTGAGAGTGAGTCTGTTCCCTGTCCAGCCGTGAGCGAGTCTGTTCCCTTTCCAGCCGTCAGTGAGTTTGTTCCCTGTCTATCTGTGAGTGTGTCTGTTCCCAGTCCATCTGTGAGTGAATCTGTTCCCTGTCCATCTGTGAATGTGTCTGTTCCATGTCCATCTGTTAGTACGTTCCCTGTCCAGCTGAGAGTGATTCTGTTCCCTGTCTATCTGTGAGTGAATCTGTTCCCTGTCCATTTGAGAGTGAGTCTGTTCCCTGTTGAGCTGAGAGTCAATCTATTCCCTGTCCATCTGAGGGTGAGTGAGTTCCCTGTCCATCTGAGAGTGAGTCTGTTCCCCGTCCATCTGAGTGTCTGCTCCTTGTCCACCTGTGAGTGAGTCTGTTCCCAGTCAAGCTAAGAGTGAGTCTGTTCCCTGTCCATCTGAGAGTCAGATTATTCCCTGTTTATCTGTGAATGAGTCTGTTCCCTGTCCATCTGAGAGTGAGTCTGTTCCCTGACCATCTGTGAGTGAGTCTGTTCCCTGTACATCTGTGAGTTAGTCTGTTCCCTGTCCACCTGTGAGTGAGTCTGTTCCCTGTCCACCTGTGAGTGTTTCTGTTCCCTGTCCTTCTGTGAGTGAGTCTGTTCCCTGTTCATCTGAGAGTGAGTCTGTTCCCTGTCCATCTGAGAGTGAGTCTGTTCCCTGTCCATCTGAGAGTGAGTCTGTTCCCTGTCCATCTGTGAGCGAGTCTGTTCCCAGTCCAGCCGTGAGCGAGTCTGTTCCCTGTCCAGCCATGATTGAGTCTGTTACCTGTCCATCTGAGAGTGTGTCTATTCCCTGTCCATCTGTGAGTGAGTCTGTTCCCGGTCCATCTGAGAGAGAGTCTGTTCCCTGACCATCTGTGAGTGAGTCTGTTCCCTGTACATCTGTGAGTTAGTCTGTTCCCTGTCCACCTGTGAGTGAGTCTGTTCCCTGTCCTTCTGTGAGTGAGTCTGTTCCCTCTTCATCTGAGAGTGAGCCTGCTCCCTGTCCATCTGTGTGTGAGTCTGTTCCCTGTCCATCTGAGAGTGTGTCTGTTCCCTGTCCATCTGAGAGTGAGTGTGTTCCCTGTCCAGCTGAGAGGGAGTCTGTTCCCTGTCCAGCCGTGAGTGAGTCTGTTCCCTGTCCAGCTGAGAGTCAATCTGTTCCCTGTCAATTTGTGAGAGAGACTGTTCACTGTCCATCTGAGAGTGAGTCTGTTCCCTGTACATCTGAGGGTGAGTCTCTTCCCTGTCCATCTGTGTGTGAGTGTGTTTCCTGTCCATCTGAGAGTGAGACTGTTCCCTGTCCATCTGAGGGTGAGTGTGTTCCCTGTCCATCTGTGAATGAGCCTGTTCCCTGTCCATCTGTGAGCGAGTCTGTTCCCTGTCCATCTCTGAGTGGGCCTGTTCCCTGTTCTGCTGAGTGTGAGTCTGTACCCTGTCAATCTGAAAGTGGGTCTGTTCACTGTCCAGCCGTGAGTAAGGCTGTTCCCTGTCCAGCTGAGAGTGAGTCTGTTCCCTGTCCATCTGAGAGTGACTCTGTTCCCTCTCCATCTGAGAGTGAGTCTGTTCCCCGTCCATCTGTGAGTGGGTCTGTTCCCAGTCCATCTGTGAGTGAATCTGTTCCCTGTCCATCTCTGAGTGAGTCTGTTCCCAGTTCTTCTGTGAGTGAGCCTGTTACCTGTCCAGCCATGAGTGAGTCTGTTCCCTGTCCGTCTGTGAGTGAGTCTGTTCCCTTTCCAGCTGTGAGTGATTCTGCTCCCTGTCCATGTGTGAGCGAGTCTGTTCCCTGTACAGCGGTGAGTGAGTCTTTTCCCTCTCCAGCCGTGAGTGAGTCTGTTCCCTGTCCAGCTTAGAGTGAGTTTGTTGCCTGTCCAGCTGAGAGTGAACCTGTTCCCTGTCCAGGTGTGAGTTAGGCTGTTTCCTGTCCGTCTCTGAGTGAGCCTGTTCCCTGACCATCTGAGAGTGAGATTGTTCCCTGTCCATTTGTGACTGAATCTGTTCCCAGTCCATCTGTGAGTGAGTCTGTTCCCTGTCCATCTGAGAGTGAGTCTGTTCCCTGTCCATCTGAGAGTGAGTCTGTTCCCTGTCCATCTGTGAGCGAGTCTGTTCCCAGTCCAGCCGTGAGCGAGTCTGTTCCCTGTCCAGCCGTGATTGAGTCTGTTACCTGTCCATCTGAGAGTGTGTCTGTTCCCAGTCCATCTGAGAGTGAGTCTGTTCCCTGTTAATCTGAGAGTGAGTCTGTTCACTGTACATCTGAGAGTGAATATGTTCCCTGTCCATCTGAGAGTGAGTCTGTTCCCTGTTCATCTGAGAGTGAGTCTGTTCACTGTACATCTGTGAGTGAGTATGTTCCCTGTCCATCTGTGAGCGAGTCTGTTCCCAGTCCATCTCTGAGTGGGCCTGTTCCCTGTACTGCTGAGTGTGAGTCTGTACCCTGTCAATCTGAAAGTGAGTCTGTTCACTGTCCAGCCGTGAGTGAGTCTGTTCCCTGTCCAGCTGAGAGTGAGTTTGTTCCCTGCCCAGCTGAGAGCGAGTCTGTTACCTGTCCAGGTGTGAGTTAGACGGTTTCCTGTCCATCTGAGAGTGAGTCTGTTGGCTGTCCATCTGAGAGTGAGATTGGTTCATGTCTATTTGTGAGAGAGTCTGTTCCCTGTACATCTGAGGGTGAGTATGGTCCCTGTCCATCGGAGAGTGAGTCTGTTCCCCGTTCATCAATGAGTGTGTCTGTTCCCTATCCATCTGAGAGTGAGTCTGTTCCCTGTCCAGCTGTGAGTGAGCCTGTTCCCTGTCCATGTGTGAGTGAGTCTGTTCCCCGTCCATCTGTGAGTGAGTCTGTTCGCCGTTCATCTGTGAGTGTGTCTGTGCCCTGTCCATCTGAGAGTGAGTCTGTTCCCTGTCCATTTGTGAGTGAGTCTGTTCCCTGTCCATCTGAGAGTGAGTCTGTTCCCTGTTCAGCCGTGAGCGAGTCTGTTCCCTTTCCAGCCGTCAGTGATTTTGTTCCCTGTCTATCTGTGAGTGTGTCTCTTCCCAGTCCATCTGTGAGTGAATCTGTTCCCTGTCCATCTGTGAATGTGTCTGTTCCATGTCCATCTGTTAGTACGTTCCCTGTCCAGCTGAGAGTGATTCTGTTCCCTGTCTAAATGTGAGTGAATCTGTTCCCTGTCCATTTGAGAGTGAGTCTGTTCCCTGTTGAGCTGAGAGTCAATCTACTCCCTGTCCATCTGAGGGTGAGTGAGTTCCCTGTCCATCTGAGAGTGAGTCTGTTCCCCGTCCATCTGAGTGTCTGCTCCTTGTCCACCTGTGAGTGAGTCTGTTCCCAGTCAAGCTAAGAGTGAGTCTGTTCCCTGTCCATCTGAGAGTCAGATTATTCCCTGTTTATCTGTGAATGAGTCTGTTCCCTGTCCATTTGAGAGTGAGTCTGTTCCCTGTCCATCTGTGAGTGAGTCTGGTTCCGGTCCATCTGAGAGTGAGTCTGTTCCCTGACCATCTGTGAGTGAGTCTGTTCCCTGTACATCTGTGAGTTAGTCTGTTCCCTGTCCACCTGTGAGTGTTTCTGTTCCCTTTCCTTCTGTGAGTGAGTCTGTTCCCTGTTCATCTGAGAGTGAGTCTGTTCCCTGCCAATCTGAGATGGAGACTGTTCCCTGTCCATCTGAGAGTGAGTCTGTTCCCTGTCCATCTGTGAGTGAGTCTGTTTCCTGTCCATCAGTGAGTGAGTCTGTTCCCTGTCCAGCTGAGAGTGAGTCTGTTCCCTGTCCATCTGTGAGTGAGTCTGTTTCCTGTCCATCAGTGAGTGAGTCTGTTCCCTGTCCATCTGTGAGTGAGTCTGTTTCCTGTCCATCAGTGAGTGAGTCTGTTCCCTGTCCAGCTGAGAGTGAGTCTGTTCCCTGTCCAGCTGAGAGTGAGTCTGTTCCCTGTCCAGCGGTGAGTGAGTCTGTTCCCTGTCCTGTCGGGATTGAGTCTGTTCCCTGTCCATCTGTGAGTGAGTCCATTCCCTGTCCAGCTGGGAGTGATTCTGTTCCCTGTCCATCTGTGAGTGCGTCTGTTCCCTGTCCATCTGAGTGTGAGTCTGCTCCTTGTCCACCTGTGAGTGAGTCTGTTCCTGGTCTAGCTGAGAGAGAGTCTGTTCCCTGTCCATCTGTGAGTTAGTCTGTTCCCTGTCCATTTGAGAGTGAGTCTGTTCCCTGTCCATCTGTGAGTGAGTCTGTTTCCTGTCCATCAATGAGTGAGTCTGTTCCCTGTCCATCTGTGAGTGAGTCTGTTCCCTGTCCATCTGTGAGTGAGTCTGTTCCCGGTCTAGCTAAGAGTGACTCTGTTCCCTGTCCATCTGTGTGTGAGTCTGGTCCCTGTCCGTCTGTGAGTGCGTCTGTTCCCTTTCCAGCTGTGAGTGATTCTGCTCCCTGTCCATGTGTGAGCGAGTCTGTTCCCTGTACAGCGGTGAGTGAGTCTTTTCCCTCTCCAGCCGTGAGTGAGTCTGTTCCCTGTCCAGCTGAGAGTGAGTTTGTTGCCTGTCCAGCTGAGAGTGAGCCTGTTCCCTGTCCAGGTGTGAGTTAGGCTGTTTCCTGTCCGTCTCTGAGTGAGCCTGTTCCCTGACCATCTGAGAGTGAGATTGTTCCCTGTCCATTTGTGACTGAATCTGTTCCCAGTCCATCTGTGAGTGAGTCTGTTCCCTGTCCATCTGAGAGTGAGTCTGTTCCCTGTCCATCTGAGAGTGAGTCTGTTCCCTGTCCATCTGTGAGCGAGTCTGTTCCCAGTCCAGCCGTGAGCGAGTCTGTTCCCTGTCCAGCCGTGATTGAGTCTGTTACCTGTCCATCTGAGAGTGTGTCTGTTCCCAGTCCATCTGAGAGTGAGTCTGTTCCCTGTTAATCTGAGAGTGAGTCTGTTCACTGTACATCTGAGAGTGAATATGTTCCCTGTCCATCTGAGAGTGAGTCTGTTCCCTGTTCATCTGAGAGTGAGTCTGTTCACTGTACATCTGTGAGTGAGTATGTTCCCTGTCCATCTGTGAGCGAGTCTGTTCCCAGTCCATCTCTGAGTGGGCCTGTTCCCTGTACTGCTGAGTGTGAGTCTGTACCCTGTCAATCTGAAAGTGAGTCTGTTCACTGTCCAGCCGTGAGTGAGTCTGTTCCCTGTCCAGCTGAGAGTGAGTTTGTTCCCTGTCCAGCTGAGAGTGAGTTTGTTCCCTGTCCAGCTGAGAGTGAGTCTGTTCCCTGTCCAGGTGTGAGTTAGACTGTTCCCTGTCCATCTGAGAGTGAATCTGTTCCCTGTCCATCTGTGAGTGAGTCCATTCCCTGTCCAGCTGGGAGTGATTCTGTTCCCTGTCCATCTGTGAGTGCGTCTGTTCCCTGTCCATCTGAGTGTGAGTCTGCTCCTTGTCCACCTGTGAGTGAGTCTGTTCCTGGTCTAGCTGAGAGAGAGTCTGTTCCCTGTCCATCTGTGAGTTAGTCTGTTCCCTGTCCATTTGAGAGTGAGTCTGTTCCCTGTCCATCTGTGAGTGAGTCTGTTTCCTGTCCATCAATGAGTGAGTCTGTTCCCTGTCCATCTGTGAGTGAGTCTGTTCCCTGTCCATCTGTGAGTGAGTCTGTTCCCGGTCTAGCTAAGAGTGAGTCTGTTCCCTGTCCATCTGTGAGTGAGTCTGGTCCCTGTCCGTCTGTGAGTGCGTCTGTTCCCTTTCCAGCTGTGAGTGATTCTGCTCCCTGTCCATGTGTGAGCGAGTCTGTTCCCTGTACAGCGGTGAGTGAGTCTTTTCCCTCTCCAGCCGTGAGTGAGTCTGTTCCCTGTCCAGCTGAGAGTGAGTTTGTTGCCTGTCCAGCTGAGAGTGAGCCTGTTCCCTGTCCAGGTGTGAGTTAGGCTGTTTCCTGTCCGTCTCTGAGTGAGCCTGTTCCCTGACCATCTGAGAGTGAGATTGTTCCCTGTCCATTTGTGACTGAATCTGTTCCCAGTCCATCTGTGAGTGAGTCTGTTCCCTGTCCATCTGAGAGTGAGTCTGTTCCCTGTCCATCTGAGAGTGAGTCTGTTCCCTGTCCATCTGTGAGCGAGTCTGTTCCCAGTCCAGCCGTGAGCGAGTCTGTTCCCTGTCCAGCCGTGATTGAGTCTGTTACCTGTCCATCTGAGAGTGTGTCTGTTCCCAGTCCATCTGAGAGTGAGTCTGTTCCCTGTTAATCTGAGAGTGAGTCTGTTCACTGTACATCTGAGAGTGAATATGTTCCCTGTCCATCTGAGAGTGAGTCTGTTCCCTGTTCATCTGAGAGTGAGTCTGTTCACTGTACATCTGTGAGTGAGTATGTTCCCTGTCCATCTGTGAGCGAGTCTGTTCCCAGTCCATCTCTGAGTGGGCCTGTTCCCTGTACTGCTGAGTGTGAGTCTGTACCCTGTCAATCTGAAAGTGAGTCTGTTCACTGTCCAGCCGTGAGTGAGTCTGTTCCCTGTCCAGCTGAGAGTGAGTTTGTTCCCTGCCCAGCTGAGAGCGAGTCTGTTACCTGTCCAGGTGTGAGTTAGACGGTTTCCTGTCCATCTGAGAGTGAGTCTGTTGGCTGTCCATCTGAGAGTGAGATTGGTTCATGTCTATTTGTGAGAGAGTCTGTTCCCTGTACATCTGAGGGTGAGTATGGTCCCTGTCCATCGGAGAGTGAGTCTGTTCCCCGTTCATCAATGAGTGTGTCTGTTCCCTGTCCATCTGAGAGTGAGTCTGTTCCCTGTCCAGCTGTGAGTGAGCCTGTTCCCTGTCCATGTGTGAGTGAGTCTGTTCCCCGTCCATCTGTGAGTGAGTCTGTTCGCCGTTCATCTGTGAGTGTGTCTGTGCCCTGTCCATCTGAGAGTGAGTCTGTTCCCTGTCCATTTGTGAGTGAGTCTGTTCCCTGTCCATCTGAGAGTGAGTCTGTTCCCTGTTCAGCCGTGAGCGAGTCTGTTCCCTTTCCAGCCGTCAGTGATTTTGTTCCCTGTCTATCTGTGAGTGTGTCTGTTCCCAGTCCATCTGTGAGTGAATCTGTTCCCTGTCCATCTGTGAATGTGTCTGTTCCATGTCCATCTGTTAGTACGTTCCCTGTCCAGCTGAGAGTGATTCTGTTCCCTGTCTATCTGTGAGTGAATCTGTTCCCTGTCCATTTGAGAGTGAGTCTGTTCCCTGTTGAGCTGAGAGTCAATCTACTCCCTGTCCATCTGAGGGTGAGTGAGTTCCCTGTCCATCTGAGAGTGAGTCTGTTCCCCGTCCATCTGAGTGTCTGCTCCTTGTCCACCTGTGAGTGAGTCTGTTCCCAGTCAAGCTAAGAGTGAGTCTGTTCCCTGTCCATCTGAGAGTCAGATTATTCCCTGTTTATCTGTGAATGAGTCTGTTCCCTGTCCATTTGAGAGTGAGTCTGTTCCCTGTCCATCTGTGAGTGAGTCTGGTTCCGGTCCATCTGAGAGTGAGTCTGTTCCCTGACCATCTGTGAGTGAGTCTGTTCCCTGTACATCTGTGAGTTAGTCTGTTCCCTGTCCACCTGTGAGTGTTTCTGTTCCCTTTCCTTCTGTGAGTGAGTCTGTTCCCTGTTCATCTGAGAGTGAGTCTGTTCCCTGCCAATCTGAGATGGAGACTGTTCCCTGTCCATCTGAGAGTGAGTCTGTTCCCTGTCCATCTGTGAGTGAGTCTGTTTCCTGTCCATCAGTGAGTGAGTCTGTTCCCTGTCCAGCTGAGAGTGAGTCTGTTCCCTGTCCATCTGTGAGTGAGTCTGTTTCCTGTCCATCAGTGAGTGAGTCTGTTCCCTGTCCATCTGTGAGTGAGTCTGTTTCCTGTCCATCAGTGAGTGAGTCTGTTCCCTGTCCAGCTGAGAGTGAGTCTGTTCCCTGTCCAGCTGAGAGTGAGTCTGTTCCCTGTCCAGCGGTGAGTGAGTCTGTTCCCTGTCCTGTCGGGATTGTGTCTGTTCCCTGTCCATCTGTGAGTGAGTCCATTCCCTGTCCAGCTGGGAGTGATTCTGTTCCCTGTCCATCTGTGAGTGCGTCTGTTCCCTGTCCATCTGAGTGTGAGTCTGCTCCTTGTCCACCTGTGAGTGAGTCTGTTCCTGGTCTAGCTGAGAGAGAGTCTGTTCCCTGTCCATCTGTGAGTTAGTCTGTTCCCTGTCCATTTGAGAGTGAGTCTGTTCCCTGTCCATCTGTGAGTGAGTCTGTTTCCTGTCCATCAATGAGTGAGTCTGTTCCCTGTCCATCTGTGAGTGAGTCTGTTCCCTGTCCATCTGTGAGTGAGTCTGTTCCCGGTCTAGCTAAGAGTGACTCTGTTCCCTGTCCATCTGTGTGTGAGTCTGGTCCCTGTCCGTCTGTGAGTGCGTCTGTTCCCTTTCCAGCTGTGAGTGATTCTGCTCCCTGTCCATGTGTGAGCGAGTCTGTTCCCTGTACAGCGGTGAGTGAGTCTTTTCCCTCTCCAGCCGTGAGTGAGTCTGTTCCCTGTCCAGCTGAGAGTGAGTTTGTTGCCTGTCCAGCTGAGAGTGAGCCTGTTCCCTGTCCAGGTGTGAGTTAGGCTGTTTCCTGTCCGTCTCTGAGTGAGCCTGTTCCCTGACCATCTGAGAGTGAGATTGTTCCCTGTCCATTTGTGACTGAATCTGTTCCCAGTCCATCTGTGAGTGAGTCTGTTTCCTGTCCATCTGAGAGTGAGTCTGTTCCCTGTCCATCTGAGAGTGAGTCTGTTCCCTGTCCATCTGTGAGCGAGTCTGTTCCCAGTCCAGCCGTGAGCGAGTCTGTTCCCTGTCCAGCCGTGATTGAGTCTGTTACCTGTCCATCTGAGAGTGTGTCTGTTCCCAGTCCATCTGAGAGTGAGTCTGTTCCCTGTTAATCTGAGAGTGAGTCTGTTCACTGTACATCTGAGAGTGAATATGTTCCCTGTCCATCTGAGAGTGAGTCTGTTCCCTGTTCATCTGAGAGTGAGTCTGTTCACTGTACATCTGTGAGTGAGTATGTTCCCTGTCCATCTGTGAGCGAGTCTGTTCCCAGTCCATCTCTGAGTGGGCCTGTTCCCTGTACTGCTGAGTGTGAGTCTGTACCCTGTCAATCTGAAAGTGAGTCTGTTCACTGTCCAGCCGTGAGTGAGTCTGTTCCCTGTCCAGCTGAGAGTGAGTTTGTTCCCTGTCCAGCTGAGAGTGAGTTTGTTCCCTGTCCAGCTGAGAGTGAGTCTGTTCCCTGTCCAGGTGTGAGTTAGACTGTTCCCTGTCCATCTGAGAGTGAATCTGTTCCCTGTCCATCTGTGAGTGAGTCCATTCCCTGTCCAGCTGGGAGTGATTCTGTTCCCTGTCCATCTGTGAGTGCGTCTGTTCCCTGTCCATCTGAGTGTGAGTCTGCTCCTTGTCCACCTGTGAGTGAGTCTGTTCCTGGTCTAGCTGAGAGAGAGTCTGTTCCCTGTCCATCTGTGAGTTAGTCTGTTCCCTGTCCATTTGAGAGTGAGTCTGTTCCCTGTCCATCTGTGAGTGAGTCTGTTTCCTGTCCATCAATGAGTGAGTCTGTTCCCTGTCCATCTGTGAGTGAGTCTGTTCCCTGTCCATCTGTGAGTGAGTCTGTTCCCGGTCTAGCTAAGAGTGAGTCTGTTCCCTGTCCATCTGTGAGTGAGTCTGGTCCCTGTCCGTCTGTGAGTGCGTCTGTTCCCTTTCCAGCTGTGAGTGATTCTGCTCCCTGTCCATGTGTGAGCGAGTCTGTTCCCTGTACAGCGGTGAGTGAGTCTTGTCCCTCTCCAGCCGTGAGTGAGTCTGTTCCCTGTCCAGCTGAGAGTGAGTTGTTGCCTGTCCAGCTGAGAGTGAGCCTGTTCCCTGTCCAGGTGTGAGTTAGGCTGTTTCCTGTCCGTCTCTGAGTGAGCCTGTTCCCTGACCATCTGAGAGTGAGATTGTTCCCTGTCCATTTGTGACTGAATCTGTTCCCAGTCCATCTGTGAGTGAGTCTGTTCCCTGTCCATCTGAGAGTGAGTCTGTTCCCTGTCCATCTGAGAGTGAGTCTGTTCCCTGTCCATCTGTGAGCGAGTCTGTTCCCAGTCCAGCCGTGAGCGAGTCTGTTCCCTGTCCAGCCGTGATTGAGTCTGTTACCTGTCCATCTGAGAGTGTGTCTGTTCCCAGTCCATCTGAGAGTGAGTCTGTTCCCTGTTAATCTGAGAGTGAGTCTGTTCACTGTACATCTGAGAGTGAATATGTTCCCTGTCCATCTGAGAGTGAGTCTGTTCCCTGTTCATCTGAGAGTGAGTCTGTTCACTGTACATCTGTGAGTGAGTATGTTCCCTGTCCATCTGTGAGCGAGTCTGTTCCCAGTCCATCTCTGAGTGGGCCTGTTCCCTGTACTGCTGAGTGTGAGTCTGTACCCTGTCAATCTGAAAGTGAGTCTGTTCACTGTCCAGCCGTGAGTGAGTCTGTTCCCTGTCCAGCTGAGAGTGAGTTTGTTCCCTGTCCAGCTGAGAGTGAGTTTGTTCCCTGTCCAGCTGAGAGTGAGTCTGTTCCCTGTCCAGGTGTGAGTTAGACTGTTCCCTGTCCATCTGAGAGTGAATCTGTTCCCTGTCCATCTGTGAGTGAGTCCATTCCCTGTCCAGCTGGGAGTGATTCTGTTCCCTGTCCATCTGTGAGTGCGTCTGTTCCCTGTCCATCTGAGTGTGAGTCTGCTCCTTGTCCACCTGTGAGTGAGTCTGTTCCTGGTCTAGCTGAGAGAGAGTCTGTTCCCTGTCCATCTGTGAGTTAGTCTGTTCCCTGTCCATTTGAGAGTGAGTCTGTTCCCTGTCCATCTGTGAGTGAGTCTGTTTCCTGTCCATCAATGAGTGAGTCTGTTCCCTGTCCATCTGTGAGTGAGTCTGTTCCCTGTCCATCTGTGAGTGAGTCTGTTCCCGGTCTAGCTAAGAGTGAGTCTGTTCCCTGTCCATCTGTGAGTGAGTCTGGTCCCTGTCCGTCTGTGAGTGCGTCTGTTCCCTTTCCAGCTGTGAGTGATTCTGCTCCCTGTCCATGTGTGAGCGAGTCTGTTCCCTGTACAGCGGTGAGTGAGTCTTGTCCCTCTCCAGCCGTGAGTGAGTCTGTTCCCTGTCCAGCTGAGAGTGAGTTTGTTGCCTGTCCAGCTGAGAGTGAGCCTGTTCCCTGTCCAGGTGTGAGTTAGGCTGTTTCCTGTCCGTCTCTGAGTGAGCCTGTTCCCTGACCATCTGAGAGTGAGATTGTTCCCTGTCCATTTGTGACTGAATCTGTTCCCAGTCCATCTGTGAGTGAGTCTGTTCCCTGTCCATCTGAGAGTGAGTCTGTTCCCTGTCCATCTGAGAGTGAGTCTGTTCCCTGTCCATCTGTGAGCGAGTCTGTTCCCAGTCCAGCCGTGAGCGAGTCTGTTCCCTGTCCAGCCGTGATTGAGTCTGTTACCTGTCCATCTGAGAGTGTGTCTGTTCCCAGTCCATCTGAGAGTGAGTCTGTTCCCTGTTAATCTGAGAGTGAGTCTGTTCACTGTACATCTGAGAGTGAATATGTTCCCTGTCCATCTGAGAGTGAGTCTGTTCCCTGTTCATCTGAGAGTGAGTCTGTTCACTGTACATCTGTGAGTGAGTATGTTCCCTGTCCATCTGTGAGCGAGTCTGTTCCCAGTCCATCTCTGAGTGGGCCTGTTCCCTGTACTGCTGAGTGTGAGTCTGTACCCTGTCAATCTGAAAGTGAGTCTGTTCACTGTCCAGCCGTGAGTGAGTCTGTTCCCTGTCCAGCTGAGAGTGAGTTTGTTCCCTGCCCAGCTGAGAGCGAGTCTGTTACCTGTCCAGGTGTGAGTTAGACGGTTTCCTGTCCATCTGAGAGTGAGTCTGTTGGCTGTCCATCTGAGAGTGAGATTGGTTCATGTCTATTTGTGAGAGAGTCTGTTCCCTGTACATCTGAGGGTGAGTATGGTCCCTGTCCATCGGAGAGTGAGTCTGTTCCCCGTTCATCAATGAGTGTGTCTGTTCCCTGTCCATCTGAGAGTGAGTCTGTTCCCTGTCCAGCTGTGAGTGAGCCTGTTCCCTGTCCATGTGTGAGTGAGTCTGTTCCCCGTCCATCTGTGAGTGAGTCTGTTCGCCGTTCATCTGTGAGTGTGTCTGTGCCCTGTCCATCTGAGAGTGAGTCTGTTCCCTGTCCATTTGTGAGTGAGTCTGTTCCCTGTCCATCTGAGAGTGAGTCTGTTCCCTGTTCAGCCGTGAGCGAGTCTGTTCCCTTTCCAGCCGTCAGTGATTTTGTTCCCTGTCTATCTGTGAGTGTGTCTGTTCCCAGTCCATCTGTGAGTGAATCTGTTCCCTGTCCATCTGTGAATGTGTCTGTTCCATGTCCATCTGTTAGTACGTTCCCTGTCCAGCTGAGAGTGATTCTGTTCCCTGTCCATTTGAGAGTGAGTCTGTTCCCTGTTGAGCTGAGAGTCAATCTATTCCCTGTCCATCTGAGGGTGAGTGAGTTCCCTGTCCATCTGAGAGTGAGTCTGTTCCCCGTCCATCTGAGTGTCTGCTCCTTGTCCACCTGTGAGTGAGTCTGTTCCCAGTCAAGCTAAGAGTGAGTCTGTTCCCTGTCCATCTGAGAGTCAGATTATTCCCTGTTTATCTGTGAATGAGTCTGTTCCCTGTCCATCTGTGAGTGAGTCTGGTTCCGGTCCATCTGAGAGTCAGATTATTCCCTGTTTATCTGTGAATGAGTCTGTTCCCTGTCCATTTGAGAGTGAGTCTGTTCCCTGTCCATCTGTGAGTGAGTCTGGTTCCGGTCCATCTGAGAGTGAGTCTGTTCCCTGACCATCTGTGAGTGAGTCTGTTCCCTGTACATCTGTGAGTTAGTCTGTTCCCTGTCCACCTGTGAGTGTTTCTGTTCCCTTTCCTTCTGTGAGTGAGTCTGTTCCCTGTTCATCTGAGAGTGAGTCTGTTCCCTGCCAATCTGAGATGGAGACTGTTCCCTGTCCATCTGAGAGTGAGTCTGTTCCCTGTCCATCTGTGAGTGAGTCTGTTCCCTGTCCAGCTGAGAGTGAGTCTGTTCCCTGTCCATCTGTGAGTGAGTCTGTTTCCTGTCCATCAGTGAGTGAGTCTGTTCCCTGTCCATCTGTGAGTGAGTCTGTTTCCTGTCCATCAGTGAGTGAGTCTGTTCCCTGTCCATCAGTGACTGAGTCTGTTCCCTGTCCATCAGTGACTGAGTCTGTTCCCTGTCCAGCTGAGAGTGAGTCTGTTCCCTGTCCAGCTGAGAGTGAGTCTGTTCCCTGTCCAGCGGTGAGTGAGTCTGTTCCCTGTCCAGTCGGGATTGAGTCTGTTCCCTGTCCAGCTGAGAGTGAGTTTGTTCCCTGTCCAGCTGAGAGTGAGTTTGTTCCCTGTCCAGCTGAGAGTGAGTCTGTTCCCTGTCCAGGTGTGAGTTAGACTGTTCCCTGTCCATCTGAGAGTGAGTCTGTTCCCTGTCCATCTGTGAGTGAGTCCATTCCCTGTCCAGCTGGGAGTGATTCTGTTCCCTGTCCATCTGTGAGTGCGTCTGTTCCCTGTCCATCTGAGTGTGAGTCTGCTCCTTGTCCACCTGTGAGTGAGTCTGTTCCTGGTCTAGCTGAGAGAGAGTCTGTTCCCTGTCCATCTGTGAGTTAGTCTGTTCCCTGTCCATTTGAGAGTGAGTCTGTTCCCTGTCCATCTGTGAGTGAGTCTGTTTCCTGTCCATCAATGAGTGAGTCTGTTCCCTGTCCATCTGTGAGTGAGTCTGTTCCCGGTCTAGCTAAGAGTGAGTCTGTTCCCTGTCCATCTGTGAGTGAGTCTGGTCCCTGTCCATCTGTGAGTGAGTCTGTTCCCTGTCCATCTGTGAGTGAGTCTGGTCCCTGTCCATCTGTGAGTGAGTCTGTTCCCTGTCCATCTGAGAGTGTGTCTGTTCCCCGTCCATCTGTGAGTGGGTCTGTTCCCTGTCCATCTGTGAGTGAGCCTGTTCCCTGTCCAGCCGTAAGTGAGTCTGTTCCCTGTCCGTCTGTGAGTGAGTCTGTTCCCTGTCCAGCTGTGAGTGAATCTGTTCCCTGTCCATCTGAGAGTGAGTCTGTTCCCGGTCAAGCTGAGAGTGAGTCTGTTCCCTGTCCATCTGAGTGTGAGTCTGTTCCTTGTCCATCTGTGAGTACGTTCCCTGTCCAGCTGAGGTTGATTCTGTTCCCTGTCCATCTGTGAGTGAATCTGTTGCCTGTCCATCTGAGAGTGCGTCTGTTCCCTGTCCATCTAAGTGTGAGTCTGTTTCCTGTCCATCAGTGAGTGAGTCTGTTCCCTGTCCAGCTGAGAGTGAGTCTGTTCCCTGTCCATCTGTGAGTGAGTCTGTTTCCTGTCCATCAGTGAGTGAGTCTGTTCCCTGTCCAGCTGAGAGTGAGTTTGTTCCCTGTCCAGCTGAGAGTGAGTCTGTTCCCTGTCCAGCGGTGAGTGAGTCTGTTCCCTGTCCAGTCGGGATTGAGTCTGTTCCCTGTCCAGCTGAGAGAGAGTTTGTTCCCTGTCCAGCTGAGAGTGAGTTTGTTCCCTGTCCAGCTGAGAGTGATTCATTTCACTGGCTATCTGTGAGTGGGTCTGTTCCCTGTCCATCTGTGAGTGAGTCTGTTCCCTGTCCATCTGTGAGTGAGTCCATTCCCTGTCCAGCTGGGAGTGATTCTGTTCCCTGTCCATCTGTGAGTGCGTCTGTTCCCTGTCCATCTGAGTGTGAGTCTGCTCCTTGTCCACCTGTGAGTGAGTCTGTTCCTGGTCTAGCTGAGAGAGAGTCTGTTCCCTGTCCATCTGTGAGTTAGTCTGTTCCCTGTCCATTTGAGAGTGAGTCTGTTCCCTGTCCATCTGTGAGTGAGTCTGTTTCCTGTCCATCAATGAGTGAGTCTGTTCCCTGTCCATCTGTGAGTGAGTCTGTTCCCTGTCCATCTGTGAGTGAGTCCATTCCCTGTCCAGCTGGGAGTGATTCTGTTCCCTGTCCATCTGTGAGTGCGTCTGTTCCCTGTCCATCTGAGTGTGAGTCTGCTCCTTGTCCACCTGTGAGTGAGTCTGTTCCTGGTCTAGCTGAGAGAGAGTCTGTTCCCTGTCCATCTGTGAGTTAGTCTGTTCCCTGTCCATTTGAGAGTGAGTCTGTTCCCTGTCCATCTGTGAGTGAGTCTGTTTCCTGTCCATCAATGAGTGAGTCTGTTCCCTGTCCATCTGTGAGTGAGTCTGTTCCCTGTCCAGCCGTAAGTGAGTCTGTTCCCTGTCCGTCTGTGAGTGAGTCTGTTCCCTGTCCGGCTGTGAGTGAGTCTGTTCCCTGTTCATCTGTGAGCGAGTCTGTTCCCTGTCCAGCGCTAAGTGAGTCTGTTCGCTGTCCAGCCGTGAGTGAGTCTGTTCCCTGTCCAACTGAGAGTGAGTTTGTTCCCTGTCCAGCTGAGAGTGAGTCTGTTCCCTGTCCAGGTGTGAGTTAGACTGTTTCCTGTCCACCTGTGAGTGAGTCTGTTCCCTGTCCGTCTCTGAGTGTGTCTGTTCCCTGACCATCTGAGAGTGAGTCTGTTCCCTGTCCAGCTGAGAGTGAGTTTTTTCCCTGTCCAATTGAGAGTGAGTCTGTTCCCTGTCCATCTGAGAGTGAGATTGTTCCCTGTCCATTTGTGACTTAATCTGTTCCCAGTCCATCTGAGAGTGAGTCTGTTTCCTGTCCATCAGTGAGTGAGTCTGTTCCCTCTCCATCTGAGAGTGAGTCTGTTCCCTGTCCATCTGTGAGTGAGTCTGTTCCCTGTCCACCTGAGAGTGAGTCTGTTCCCTGTCCAGCTGAGAGGGAGTCTGTTCCCTGTCCATCTGTGAGTGAGTCTGTTTCCTGTCCATCTGTGAGTGAAGCTGTTCCCTGTCCATCTGTGAGTGAGTCTATTCCCTGTCCATCTGTGAGTGAGTCCGCTCCCTCTCCAGCTGTGAGTGAGTTTGTTCCCTGTCCATCAGTGAGTGAGTCTGTTCCCTCTCCATCTGAGAGTTAGATTGTACCCTGTCCATCTGTGAGTGAGTCTGTTCCCTGTCCATCTGTGAGCGAGTCTGTTCCCTGTCCAGCCGTGAGTGAGTTTGTTCCCTGTCCATCTGTGAGTGAAGCTGTTCCCTGTCCATCTGTGAGTGAGTCTATTCCCTGTCCATCTGTGAGTGAATCTGTTCCCTGTCCATCTGAGAGTGAGTCTGTTCCCGGTCAAGCTGAGAGTGAGTCTGTTCCCTGTCCATCTGAGTGTGAGTCTGTTCCTTGTCCATCTGTGAGTACGTTCCCTGTCCAGCTGAGGTTGATTCTGTTCCCTGTCCATCTGTGAGTGAATCTGTTGCCTGTCCATCTGAGAGTGCGTCTGTTCCCTGTCCATCTAAGTGTGAGTCTGTTTCCTGTCCATCAGTGAGTGAGTCTGTTCCCTGTCCAGCTGAGAGTGAGTCTGTTCCCTGTCCATCTGTGAGTGAGTCTGTTTCCTGTCCATCAGTGAGTGAGTCTGTTCCCTGTCCAGCTGAGAGTGAGTTTGTTCCCTGTCCAGCTGAGAGTGAGTCTGTTCCCTGTCCAGCGGTGAGTGAGTCTGTTCCCTGTCCAGTCGGGATTGAGTCTGTTCCCTGTCCAGCTGAGAGAGAGTTTGTTCCCTGTCCAGCTGAGAGTGAGTTTGTTCCCTGTCCAGCTGAGAGTGATTCATTTCACTGGCTATCTGTGAGTGGGTCTGTTCCCTGTCCATCTGTGAGTGAGTCTGTTCCCTGTCCATCTGTGAGTGAGTCCATTCCCTGTCCAGCTGGGAGTGATTCTGTTCCCTGTCCATCTGTGAGTGCGTCTGTTCCCTGTCCATCTGAGTGTGAGTCTGCTCCTTGTCCACCTGTGAGTGAGTCTGTTCCTGGTCTAGCTGAGAGAGAGTCTGTTCCCTGTCCATCTGTGAGTTAGTCTGTTCCCTGTCCATTTGAGAGTGAGTCTGTTCCCTCTCCATCTGTGAGTGAGTCTGTTTCCTGTCCATCAATGAGTGAGTCTGTTCCCTGTCCATCTGTGAGTGAGTCTGTTCCCTGTCCATCTGTGAGTGAGTCTGTTCCCGGTCTAGCTAAGAGTGAGTCTGTTCCCTGTCCATCTGTGAGTGAGTCTGGTCCCTGTCCATCTGTGAGTGAGTCTGTTCCCTGTCCATCTGTGAGTGAGTCTGGTCCCTGTCCATCTGTGAGTGAGTCTGTTCCCTGTCCATCTGAGAGTGTGTCTGTTCCCCGTCCATCTGTGAGTGGGTCTGTTCCCTGTCCATCTGTGAGTGAGCCTGTTCCCTGTCCAGCCGTAAGTGAGTCTGTTCCCTGTCCGTCTGTGAGTGAGTCTGTTCCCTGTCCAGCTGTGAGTGAGTCTGTTCCCTGTTCATCTGTGAGCGAGTCTGTTCCCTGTCCAGCGCTAAGTGAGTCTGTTCGCTGTCCAGCCGTGAGTGAGTCTGTTCCCTGTCAAGCTGAGAGTGAGTTTGTTCCCTGTCCAGCTGAGAGTGAGTCTGTTCCCTGTCCAGGTGTGAGTTAGACTGTTTCCTGTCCATCTGTGAGTGAGTCTGTTCCCTGTCCATCTGAGAGTGAGATTGTTCCCTGTCCAGCTGAGAGTGAGTCAGTTCCCCGTTCATCAATGAGTGTGTTTGTTCCCTGTCCATCTGAGAGTGAGATTGCTACCTATCCATTTTAGAGTGAGTCAGTTCCCTGTCCATCTGAGAGTGAGATTGTTCCCTGTCCATTTGTGACTTAATCTGTTCCCAGTCCATCTGAGAGTGAGTCTGTTTCCTGTCCATCAGTGAGTGAGTCTGTTCCCTCTCCATCTGTGAGTGAGTCTGTTCCCTGTTCAGCTGAGAGGGAGTCTGTTCCCTGTCCATCTGTGAGTGAGTCTGTTCCCTCTCCATCTGAGAGTGAGTCTGTTCCCTGTCCAGCTGAGAGGGAGTCTGTTCCCTGTCCATCTGTGAGTGAGTCTGTTCCCTGTCCACCTGAGAGTGAGTCTGTTCCCTGTCCAGCTGAGAGGGAGTCTGTTCCCTGTCCATCTGTGAGTGAGTCTGTTTCCTGTCCATCTGTGAGTGAAGCTGTTCCCTGTCCATCTGTGAGTGAGTCTATTCCCTGTCCATCTGTGAGTGAGTCTGCTCCCTCTCCAGCTGTGAGTGAGTTTGTTCCCTGTCCATCAGTGAGTGAGTCTGTTCCCTCTCCATCTGAGAGTTAGATTGTACCCTGTCCATCTGTGAGTGAGCCTGTTCCCTGTCCATCTGTGAGCGAGTCTGTTCCCTGTCCAGCCGTGAGTGAGTTTGTTCCCTGTCCATCTGTGAGTGAAGCTGTTCCCTGTCCATCTGTGAGTGAGTCTATTCCCTGTCCATCTGTGAGTGAATCTGTTCCCTGTCCATCTGAGAGTGAGTCTGTTCCCGGTCAAGGTGAGAGTGAGTCTGTTCCCTGTCCATCTGAGAGTGAGTCTGTTCCTTGTCCATCTGTGAGTACGTTCCCTGTCCAGCTGAGGGTGATTCTGTTCCCTGTCTATCTGTGAGTGAATCTGTTCCCTGTCCATCTGAGAGTGTGTCTATTCCCTGTCCATCTAAGTGTGAGTCTGTTCCCTTTCCATCTGTGAGTGAGTCTGTTCCCGGTCCATCTGAGAGAGAGTCTGTTCCCTGACCATCTGTGAGTGAGTCTGTTCCCTGTACATCTGTGAGTTAGTCTGTTCCCTGTCCACCTGTGAGTGAGTCTGTTCCCTGTCCTTCTGTGACTGAGTCTGTTCCCTCTTCATCTGAGAGTGAGCCTGCTCCCTGTCCATCTGTGTGTGAGTCTGTTCCCTGTCCATCTGAGAGTGTGTCTGTTCCCTGTCCATCTGAGAGTGAGTGTGTTCCCTGTCCAGCTGAGAGTCAATCTGTTCGCTGTCAATTTGTGAGAGAGACTGTTCAATGTCCATCTGAGAGTGAGTCTGTTCCCTGTACATCTGAGGGTGAGTCTGTTCCCTGTCCATCTGTGTGTGAGTGTGTTTCCTGTCCATCTGAGAGTGAGACTGTTCCCTGTCCATCTGAGGGTGCGTGTGTTCCCTGTCCATCTGTGAATGAGTCTGTTCCCTGTCCATCTGTGAGCGAGTCTGTTCCCTGTCCATCTCTGAGTGGGCCTGTTCCCTGTTCTGCTGAGTGTGAGTCTGTACCCTGTCAATCTGAAAGTGGGTCTGTTCACTGTCCATCTGTGTGTGAGTGTGTTTCCTGTCCATCTGAGAGTGAGACTGTTCCCTGTCCATCTGAGAGTGAGTCTGTTCCCTGTCCATCTGAGAGTGAGTCTGTTCCCTGTCCATCTGTGAGCGAGTCTGTTCCCAGTCCAGCCGTGAGCAAGTCTGTTCCCTGTCCAGCCGTGATTGAGTCTGTTACCTGTCCATCTGAGAGTGTGTCTGTTCCCAGTCCATCTGAGAGTGAGTCTGTTCCCTGTTAATCTGAGAGTGAGTCTGTTCACTGTACATCTGAGAGTGAATATGTTCCCTGTCCATCTGAGAGTGAGTCTGTTCCCTGTTCATCTGAGAGTGAGTCTGTTCACTGTACATCTGTGAGTGAATATGTTCCCTGTCCATCTGTGAGCGAGTCTGTTCCCAGTCCATCTCTGAGTGGGCCTGTTCCCTGTACTGCTGAGTGTGAGTCTGTACCCTGTCAATCTGAAAGTGAGTCTGTTCACTGTCCAGCCGAGTGAGTCTGTTCCCTGTCCAGCTGAGAGTGAGTTTGTTCCCTGCCCAGCTGAGAGCGAGTCTGTTACCTGTCCAGGTGTGAGTTAGACGGTTTCCTGTCCATCTGAGAGTGAGTCTGTTGGCTGTCCATCTGAGAGTGAGTCTGTTCCCCGTTCATCAATGAGTGTGTCTGTTCCCTGTCCATCTGAGAGTGAGTCTGTTCCCTGTCCAGCTGTGAGTGAGCCTGTTCCCTGTCCATGTGTGAGTGAGTCTGTTCCCCGTCCATCTGTGAGTGAGTCTGTTCGCCGTTCATCTGTGAGTGTGTCTGTGCCCTGTCCATCTGAGAGTGAGTCTGTTCCCTGTCCATTTGTGAGTGAGTCTGTTCCCTGTCCAGCCGTGAGCGAGTCTGTTCCCTTTCCAGCCGTGAGTGAGTCTGTTCCCTGTTCATCTGAGTGGGAGTCTGTTCCCTGTCCATCTGAGACTGCCTCTGTTCCCGGTCTAGCTGAGAGTGAGTCTGTTCCCTGTCCAGCTGAGAGTGAGTCTGTTTCCTGTCCATCAGTGAGTGAGTCTGTTCCCTGTCCATCTGAGAGTTAGATTGTACCCTGTCCATCTGTGAGTGGGTCTGTTCCCTGTCCATCTGTGAGTGAAGCTGTTCCCTGTCCATCTGTGAGTGAGTCTATTCCCTGTCCATCTGTGAGTGAGTCTGCTCCCTCTCCAGCCGTGAGTGAGTTTGTTCCCTGTCTATCTGTGAGTGTGTCTGTTCCCAGTCCATCTGTGAGTGAATCTGTTCCCTGTCCATCTGTGAATGTGTCTGTTCCATGTCCATCTGTTAGTACGTTCCCTGTCCAGCTGAGAGTGATTCTGTTCCCTGTCTATCTGTGAGTGAATCTGTTCCCTGTCCATTTGAGAGTGAGTCTGTTCCCTGTTGAGCTGAGAGTCAATCTATTCCCTGTCCATCTGAGGGTGAGTGAGTTCCCTGTCCATCTGAGAGTGAGTCTGTTCCCCGTCCATCTGAGTGTCTGCTCCTTGTCCACCTGTGAGTGAGTCTGTTCCCAGTCAAGCTAAGAGTGATTCTGTTCCCTGTTTATCTGTGAATGAGTCTGTTCCCTGTCCATTTGAGAGTGAGTCTGTTCCCTGTCCATCTGTGAGTGAGTCTGGTTCCGGTCCATTTGAGAGTGTGTCTGTTACCTGTCCATCTGAGAGTGAGTCTGTTCCCAGTTCTTCTGTGAGTGAGCCTGTTCCCTGTCCAGCCGTAAGTGAGTCTGTTCCCTGTCCGTCTGTGAGTGAGTTTGTTCCCTGTCCAGCTGTGAGTGAGTCTGTTCCCTGTTCATCTGTGAGCGAGTCTGTTCCCTGTCCAGCGCTAAGTGAGTCTGTTCGCTGTCCAGCCGTGAGTGAGTCTGTTCCCTGTCCAGCTGAGAGTGAGTTTGTTCCCTGTCCAGCTGAGAGTGAGTCTGTTCCCTGTCCAGGTGTGAGTTAGACTGTTTCCTGTCCATCTGTGAGTGAGTCTGTTCCCTGTCCGTCTCTGAGTGAGTCTGTTCCCTGTCCATCTGTGAGTGTGTCTGTTCCCTGTACATCTGTGAGTTAGTCTGTTCCCTGTCCACCTGTGAGTGTTTCTGTTCCCTGTCCTGTGAGTGAGTCTGTTCCCTGTCCATCTGAGAGTGAGTCTGTTCCCTGTCCATCTGAGAGTGAGTCTGTTCCCTGTCCATCTGTGAGCGAGTCTGTTCCCAGTCCAGCCGTGAGCGAGTCTGTTCCCTGTCCAGCCGTGATTGAGTCTGTTACCTGTCCATCTGAGAGTGTGTCTGTTCCCAGTCCATCTGAGAGTGAGTCTGTTCCCTGTTAATCTGAGAGTGAGTCTGTTCACTGTACATCTGAGAGTGAATATGTTCCCTGTCCATCTGAGAGTGAGTCTGTTCCCTGTTCATCTGAGAGTGAGTCTGTTCACTGTACATCTGTGAGTGAGTATGTTCCCTGTCCATCTGTGAGCGAGTCTGTTCCCAGTCCATCTCTGAGTGGGCCTGTTCCCTGTACTGCTGAGTGTGAGTCTGTACCCTGTCAATCTGAAAGTGAGTCTGTTCACTGTCCAGCCGTGAGTGAGTCTGTTCCCTGTCCAGCTGAGAGTGAGTTTGTTCCCTGCCCAGCTGAGAGCGAGTCTGTTACCTGTCCAGGTGTGAGTTAGACGGTTTCCTGTCCATCTGAGAGTGAGTCTGTTGGCTGTCCATCTGAGAGTGAGATTGGTTCAGGTCTATTTGTGAGAGAGTCTGTTCCCTGTCCATCTGAGGGTGAGTCTGTTCCCTGTCCAGCTGAGAGTGAGTTTGTTCCCTGTCCAGCTGAGAGTGAGTTTGTTTCCTGTCCATCTGAGAGTGAGTTTGTTCCCTGTCCATTTGAGAGTGAATCTGTTCCCTGTCCATCTGTGAGCGAGTCTGTTCCGTGTCCATCTGTGAGTGAGTCTGTTCCCTGTCCATTTGAGAGTGAATCTGTTCCCTGTCCATCTGTGAGCGAGTCTGTTCCGTGTCCATCTGTGAGTGAGTCTGTTCGATATCCATCTGAGAGTTAGATTGTACCCTGTCCATCTGTGAGTGTGTCTGTTCCCTGTCCATCTGTGAGTGAGTCTGTTTCCTGTCCATCTGTGAGTGAGTCTGTTCCCTGTCCAGCTGAGAGTGAGTCTGTTCCCTGTCCATCTGAGAGTGAGTCTGTTCCCTGTCCATCTGTGAGTGAGTCTGTTCACTGTCCACCTGTGAGTGAGTCTGCTTCCTGTCCATCTGTGAGTGAGTCTGTTCCCTGGCCATCTGTGAATGAGTCTGTTCCCTATCCATCTGTGAATGAGTCTGTTCACTGTCCATCTGAGACTGTCTGCTCCCAGTCCATTTGTGAGCGAGTCTGTTCCCTGTCCAGCCGTGAGCGAGTCCATTCCCTGTCCAGCCGTGAGTGAGTCTGTTCCCTGGACATCTGAGAGTGAATCTGTTCCCTGTCAATCTGTGAGTGAATATGTTCTCTGTCCATCTGTGAGTGAGTCTGTTCCCAGTCCATCTCTGAGTGAGTCTGTTCCCTGTCCACCTGTGAGTGAGTGTGTTCGCTGTCCATCTGTGAGTGAGACTGTTTCCTGTCCATCAATGAGTGAGTCTATTATCTGTCCATCTGAGAGTTAGATTGTTCCCTGTCCATCTGTGAGTGAGTCAGTTCCCTGTCCATCTGTGAGTGAGTCAGTTCCATGTCCATCTGTGAGTGAGTCTGTTCCGAGTCCAGCTGAGAGTGGGATTGATCCCTGTCCATCTGTGAGTGAGTCTGTTCCCAGTCCATCTGTGAGTGAGTCTGTACACAGTCAATCTCAAGTGAGTCTGTTCCCTGTCCATTTGAGAGTGAATCTGTTCCCTGTCCATCTGAGAGTGAGTCATTTCCCTTTCCTTCTGTGAGTGAGCCTGTTCCATGACCATTTGTGAGTGAGTCCGTTCCCTGTCAAGATGAGAGTGAGTTTGTTCCCTGTCCAGCTGAGAGTGAGTCTCTTCCCAGTCCTGGTGTGAGTGGGCCGGTTCCCTGTCCAGCTGAGAGTGATTCTGTTCCCTGTCCATCTGTGAGTGAGTCTGTTCCCTGTCCATCTGTGAGTGATTCTGGTCCCTGTGTATCTGTGAGTGAGTCTGTTTCCTGTCCATTTGAGAGTGAATCTGTTCCCTGTCCATCTGTGAGCGAGTCTGTTCGATATCCATCTGAGAGTTAGATTGTACCCTGTCCATCTGTGAGTGTGTCTGTTCCCTGTCCATCTGTGAGTGAGTCCGCTCCCTGTCCAGCTGAGAGTGATTCTGTTCCCTGTGTATCTGTGAGTGAGTCTGTTTCCTGTCCATCAGTGAGTGAGTCTGTTCCCTGTCCATCTGTGAGTGGGTCTGTCCCCAGTCCATCTGTGAGTGAGTCTGTTCCCTGTCCCTCTGTGACTGAGTCTGTTCCCTGTCCATCTGTGAGTGAGTCTGTTCCCTGTCCAGCTGAGAGTGAGTCTGTTCCCTGTCTAGTTGAGAGTGAGTCTGTTCCCAGTCCATCTGAGAGTGAGTCTGTTCCCTGTCCATCTGTGAGTGAGTCTGTTCCCTGTCCAGCTGAGAGTGAATCTGTTCCCAGTCCATCTGAGAGTGAGTCTGTTCCCTGTCCATCTGTGAGTGAGTCTGTTCCGAGTCCAGCTGAGAGTGGGATTGTTCACTGTCCATCAGAGAGTGAGTCTGTTCCCTGTCCCTCTGTGACTGAGTCTGTTCGCTGTCCATCTGAGAGGGAGATTGCACCATGTCCATCTGAGAGTGAGGCTGTTCCCTTTCCTTCTGTTAGTGAGCCTGTTCCCTGACCATTTGTGAGTGAGTCCGTTCCCTGTCAAGATGAGAGTGAGTTTGTTCCCTGTCCAGCTGAGAGTGAGTCTGTTCCCAGTCCTGGTGTGAGTGGGCCGGTTCCCTGTCCAGCTGAGAGTGATTCTGTTCCCTGTCCATCTGTGAGTGAGTCTGTTCCCTGTCCAGCTGAGAGTGAGTTTGTTCCCTGTCCATCTGTGAGTGTGTCTGTTCCCTGTCCATCTGTGAGTGAATATGTTCCCTGTCCAGCTGAGATTGATTCTGTTCCCTGTCCATCTGTGAGTGAGTCTGTTCCCTGTCCAGCTGAGAGTGAGTTTGTTCCCTGTCCATCTGAGAGTGAGTCTGTTCCCTGTCCATCTGTGAGTGAGTCTGTTCCCAGTCCTGGTGTGAGTGAGTCAGTTCCCTGTCCAGCTGAGGGTGAGTCTGTTCCCTGTCCAGCGGTGAGTGAGTCTGTTCCTTGTCCAGTCGGGATTGAGTCTGTTCCCTGTCCAGCTGAGAGTGAGTTTGTTCCCTGTCCAGCTGAGAGTGAGTTTGTTTCCTGTCCATCTGAGAGTGAGTTTGTTCCCTGTCCATTTGAGAGTGAATCTGTTCCCTGTCCATCTGTGAGCGAGTCTGTTCCGTGTCCATCTGTGAGTGAGTCTGTTCCCTGTCCATTTGAGAGTGAATCTGTTCCCTGTCCATCTGTGAGCGAGTCTGTTCCGTGTCCATCTGTGAGTGAGTCTGTTCGATATCCATCTGAGAGTTAGATTGTACCCTGTCCATCTGTGAGTGTGTCTGTTCCCTGTCCATCTGTGAGTGAGTCTGTTTCCTGTCCATCTGTGAGTGAGTCTGTTCCCTGTCCAGCTGAGAGTGAGTCTGTTCCCTGTCCATCTGAGAGTGAGTCTGTTCCCTGTCCATCTGTGAGTGAGTCTGTTCACTGTCCACCTGTGAGTGAGTCTGCTTCCTGTCCATCTGTGAGTGAGTCTGTTCCCTGGCCATCTGTGAATGAGTCTGTTTCCTATCCATCTGTGAATGAGTCTGTTCACTGTCCATCTGAGACTGTCTGCTCCCAGTCCATTTGTGAGCGAGTCTGTTCCCTGTCCAGCCGTGAGCGAGTCCATTCCCTGTCCAGCCGTGAGTGAGTCTGTTCCCTGGACATCTGAGAGTGAATCTGTTCCCTGTCAATCTGTGAGTGAGTGTGTTCGCTGTCCATCTGTGAGTGAGACTGTTTCCTGTCCATCAATGAGTGAGTCTATTATCTGTCCATCTGAGAGTTAGATTGTTCCCTATCCATCTGTGAGTGAGTCAGTTCCCTGTCCATCTGTTAGTGAGTCAGTTCCATGTCCATCTGTGAGTGAGTCTGTTCCGAGTCCAGCTGAGAGTGGGATTGATCCCTGTCCATCTGTGAGTGAGTCTGTTCCCAGTCCATCTGTGAGTGAGTCTGTACACAGTCAATCTCAAGTGAGTCTGTTCCCTGTCCATTTGAGAGTGAATCTGTTCCCTGTCCATCTGAGAGTGAGTCATTTCCCTTTCCTTCTGTGAGTGAGCCTGTTCCATGACCATTTGTGAGTGAGTCCGTTCCCTGTCAAGATGAGAGTGAGTTTGTTCCCTGTCCAGCTGAGAGTGAGTCTCTTCCCAGTCCTGGTGTGAGTGGGCCGGTTCCCTGTCCAGCTGAGAGTGATTCTGTTCCCTGTCCATCTGTGAGTGAGTCTGTTCCCTGTCCATCTGTGAGTGATTCTGTTCCCTGTGTATCTGTGAGTGAGTCTGTTTCCTGTCCATTTGAGAGTGAATCTGTTCCCTGTCCATCTGTGAGCGAGTCTGTTCGATATCCATCTGAGAGTTAGATTGTACCCTGTCCATCTGTGAGTGTGTCTGTTCCCTGTCCATCTGTGAGTGAGTCCGCTCCCTGTCCAGCTGAGAGTGATTCTGTTCCCTGTGTATCTGTGAGTGAGTCTGTTTCCTGTCCATCAGTGAGTGAGTCTGTTCCCTGTCCATCTGTGAGTGGGTCTGTCCCCAGTCCATCTGTGAGTGAGTCTGTTCCCTGTCCCTCTGTGACTGAGTCTGTTCGCTGTCCATCTGAGAGGGATATTGCACCATGTCCATCTGAGAGTGAGTCATGTCCCTTTCCTTCTGTTAGTGAGCCTGTTCCCTGACCATTTGTGAGTGAGTCCGTTCCCTGTCAAGATGAGAGTGAGTTTGTTCCCTGTCCAGCTGAGAGTGAGTCTGTTCCCAGTCCTGGTGTGAGTGGGCCGGTTCCCTGTCCAGATGAGAGTGATTATGTTCCCTGTCCATCTGTGAGTGAGTCTGTTCCCAGTCCTGGTGTGAGTGAGTCTGTTCCCTGTCCAGCTGAGGGTTAGTCTGTTCCCTGTCCAGCGGTGAGTGAGTCTGTTCCTTGTCCAGTCGGGATTGAGTCTGTTCCCTGTCCAGCTGAGAGTGAGTTTGTTCCCTGTCCAGCTGAGAGTGAGTTTGTTTCCTGTCCATCTGAGAGTGAGTTTGTTCCCTGTCCATTTGAGAGTGAATCTGTTCCCTGTCCATCTGTGAGCGAGTCTGTTCCGTGTCCATCTGTGAGTGAGTCTGTTCCCTGTCCATTTGAGAGTGAATCTGTTCCCTGTCCATCTGTGAGCGAGTCTGTTCCCTGTCCATCTGTGAGTGAGTCTGTTCCCTGTCCATTTGAGAGTGAATCTGTTCCCTGTCCATCTGTGAGCGAGTCTGTTCCGTGTCCATCTGTGAGTGAGACTGTTCGATATCCATCTGAGAGTTAGATTGTACCCTGTCCATCTGTGAGTGATCTGTTCCCTGTCCATCTGTGAGTGAGTCCATTCCCAGTCCATCTGTGAGTGAGTCTGTTCCCTGTCCATCTGTGAGTGAGTCTGTTTCCTGTCCATCTGTGAGTGAGTCTGTTCCCTGTCCAGCTGAGAGTGAGTCTGTTCCCTGTCCATCTGAGAGTGAGTCTGTTCCCTGTCCATCTGTGAGTGAGTCTGTTCCCTGTCCACCTGTGAGTGAGTCTGCTTCCTGTCCATCTGTGAGTGAGTCTGTTCCCTGGCCATCTGTGAATGAGTCTGTTCCCTTTCCATCTGTGAATGAGTCTGTTCACTGTCCATCTGAGAGTGTCTGCTCCCAGTCCATTTGTGAGCGAGTCTGTTCCCTGTCCAGCCGTGAGTGAGTCTGTTCCCTGTACATCTGAGAGTGAATCTGTTCCCTGTCAATCTGTGAGTGAATATGTTCTCTGTCCATCTGTGAGTGAGTCTGTTCCCAGTCCATCTCTGAGTGAGTCTGTTCCCTGTCCACCTGTGAGTGAGTGTGTTCGCTGTCCATCTGTGAGTGAGACTGTTTCCTGTCCATCAATGAGTGAGTCTATTATCTGTCCATCTGAGAGTTAGATTGTTCCCTGTCCATCTGTGAGTGAGTCAGTTCCATGTCCATCTGTGAGTGTGTCTGTTCCGAGTCCAGCTGAGAGTGGGATTGATCCCTGTCCATCTGTGAGTGAGTCTGTTCCCAGTCCATCTGTGAGTGAGTCTGTACACAGTCCATCTCAAGTGAGTCTGTTCCCTGTCCACTTGAGAGTGAATTTGTTCCCTGTCCATCTGTGAGCGAGTCTGTTCCGTGTCCATCTGAGAGTGAGACTGTTCCCTGTCCATCAGAGAGTGAGTCTGTCCCCAGTCCATCTGTGACTGAGTCTGTTCCCTGTCCCTCTGTGACTGAGTGGGTTCGCTGTCCATCTGAGAGGGAGATTGCACCATGTCCATCTGAGAGTGAGTCATTTCCCTTTCCTTCTGTTAGTGAGCCTGTTCCCTGACCATTTGTGAGTGAGTCCGTTCCCTGTCAAGATGAGAGTGAGTTTGTTCCCTGTCCATCTGTGAGTGAATCTGTTCCCTGTCCATCTGTGAGCGAGCCTGTTCCGTGTCCATCTGTGAGTGAGTCTGTTCCCTGTCCATCTGTGAGTGAGTCTGTTCCCTGTGTATCTGTGAGTGAGTCTGTTTCCTGTCCATCAGTGAGTGAGTCTGTTCCCTGTCCATCTGTGAGTGAGTCTGTTCCCTGTCCAGCTGAGAGTGAGTCTGTTCCCTGTCCATCTGTGAGCGAGTCTGTTCCGTGTCCATCTGAGAGTGCGACTGTTCCCTGTCCATCAGAGAGTGAGTCTGTCCCCAGTCCATCTGTGAGTGAGTCTGTTCCCTGTCCCTCTGTGAATGAGTCTGTTCGCTGTCCATCTGAGAGGGAGATTGCACCATGTCCATCTGAGAGTGAGTCATTTCCCTTTCCTTCTGTGAGTGAGCCTGTTCCCTGAGCATTTGTGAGTGAGTATGTTCCCTGTCATGATGTGAGTGAGTTTGTTACCTGTCCAGCTGAGAGTGAGTCTGTTCCCAGTCCTGGCGTGAATGGGCCGGTTCCCTGTTCAGCTGAGAGTGATTCTGTTCCCTGTCCATCTGTGAGTGAGTCTGTTCCCTGTCCAGTCGGGATTGAGTCTGTTCCCTGTCCAGCTGAGAGTGAGTTTGTTCCCTGTCCAGCTGAGAGTGAGTCTGTTCCGTGTCCATCTGTGAGTGAGTCTGTTTCCTGTCCAGCTGAGAGTGATTCTGTTCCCAGTCCATCTGAGAGTGAGTCTGTTCCCAGTCCATCTGTGAGTGAGTCTGTTTCCTGTCCATCTGTGAGTGGGTCTGTTCCCTGTCCAGCTGAGAGTGAGTCTGTTCCCAGTCCATCTGAGAGTGAGTCTGTTCCCAGTCCATCTGTGAGTGAGTCTGTTCCCTGTCCATCTGTGAGTGAGTCTGTTCCCAGTCCATCTGTGAGCGAGTCTGTTCCCTGTACATCTGAGAGTGAGTCTGTTCCCTGTCCAGCTGAGAGTGAGTCTGTTCCCTGTCCATCTGTGAGTGAGTCTGTTCCCTGTCCACCTGTGAGTGAGTCTGTTTCCTGTCCATCTGTGAGTGAGTCATTTCCCTGGCCATCTGTGAATGAGTCTGTTCCCAGTCCATTTGTGAGCGAGTCTGTTCCCTGTCCAGCCGTGAGCGAGTCTGTTCCCTGTCCAGCCGTGAGTGAGTCTGTTCCCTGTACATCTGAGAGTGAATCTGTTCCCTGTCAATCTGTGAGTGAATATGTTCTCTGTCAATCTGTGAGTGAGTCTGTTCCCTGTCCACCTGTGAGTGAGTGTGTTCGCTGTCCATCTGTGAGTGAGTCTGTTTCCTGTCCATCAATGAGTGAGTCTATTCTCTGTCCATCTGAGAGTTAGATTGTTCCCTGTCCATCTGTGAGTGAGTCAGTTCCATGTCCATCTGTGAGTGAGTCTGTTCCGAGTCCAGCTGAGAGTGGGATTAATCCCTGTCCATCTGTGAGTGAGTCTGTTCCCTGTCCATCTGTGAGTGAGTCTGTTCCCTGTCCACCTGTGAGTGAGTCTGTTCCCTGTCGAGCTTAGAGTGAATCTGTTCCCTGTCCAGCTGAGAGTGAGTCTGTTCCCTGTCTAGTTGAGAGTGAGTCTGTTCCCTGTCCAGCTGAGAGTGAGTCTCTTCCCTGTCTAGTTGAGACTGAGTCTGTTCCCAGTCCATCTGTGAGTGAGTCTGTTCCCTGTCCAGCTGAGAGTGAGTCTGTTCCCAGTCCTGGTGTGAGTGGGCCGGTTCCCTGTCCAGCTGAGAGTGAGTTTGTTCCCTGTCCAGCTGAGAGTGAGTCTGTTCCCTGTCCAATTGAGAGTGAGTCTGTTCCCTGTCCATCTGTGAGTGGGTCTGTTCCCTGTCCAGCTGAGAGTGAGTCTGTTCCCTGTCCATTTGAGAGTGAATCTGTTCCCTGTCCATCTGTGAGTGAGTCTGTTCCCTGTCCATCAGTGAGTGAGTCTGTTCCCTGTCCATCTGTGAGTGGGTCTGTTCCCTGTCCAGCTGAGAGTGAGTCTGTTCCCAGTCCATCTGAGAGTGAGTCTGTTCCCCGTCCATCTGTGAGTGAGTCTGTTCCCTGTCCATCTGTGAGTGGGTCTGTTCCCTGTCCAGCTGAGAGTGAGTCTGTTCCCAGTCCATCTGAGAGTGAGTCTGTTCCCCGTCCATCTGTGAGTGAGTCTGTTCCCTGTCCATCTGTGAGTGAGTCTGTTCCCTGTACATCTGTGAGTGAGTCTGTTCCCTGTCCGGCTGAGAGTGAGTCTCTTCCCTGTCTAGTTGAGAGTGAGTCTGTTCCCTGTCCACCTGTGAGTGAGTCTGTTTCCTGTCCATCTGTGAGTGAGTCATTTCCCTGGCCATCTGTGAATGAGTCTGTTCCCAGTCCATCTGTGAGTGAGTCTGTACACAGTCCATCTGTGAGTGAGTCTGTTCCCTGTCCATTTGAGAGTGAATCTGTTCCCTGTCCATCTGTGAGTGAGTCTGTTCCCTGTACATCTGTGAGTGAGTCTGTTCCCTGTCCGGCTGAGAGTGAGTCTCTTCCCTGTCTAGTTGAGAGTGAGTCTGTTCCCTGTCCATCTGTGAGTGAGTCTGTTCCGAGTCCAGCTGTGAGTGGGATTGATCCCTGTCCATCTGTGAGTGAGTCTGTTCCCAGTCCATCTGTGAGTGAGTCTGTACACAGTCCATCTGTGAGTGAGTCTGTTCCCTGTCCATTTGAGAGTGAATCTGTTCCCTGTCCATCTGTGAGCGAGTTTGTTCCGTGTCCATTTGAGAGTGAGACTGTTCCCTGTCCATCAGAGAGTGAGTCTGTCCCCAGTCCATCTGTGACTGAGTCTGTTCGCTGTCCATCTGAGAGGGAGATTGCACCATGTCCATCTGAGAGTGAGTCATTTCCCTTTCCTTCTGTTAGTGAGCCTGTTCCCTGAACATTTGTGAGTGAGTCCGTTCCCTGTCAAGATGAGAGTGAGTTTGTTCCCTGTCCAGCTGAGAGTGAGTCTGTTCCCAGTCCTGGTGTGAGTGGGCCGGTTCCCTGTCCATCTGTGAGTGAGTCTGTTCCCTGTCCAGCTGAGAGTGAGTTTGTTCCCTGTCCATCTGTGAGTGAGTCTGTTCCCAGTCCTGGTGTGAGTGGGCCGGTTCCCTGTCCATCTGTGAGTGAGTCTGTTCCCTGTCCAGCTGAGGGTGAGTCTGTTCCCTGTCCAGCGGTGAGTGAGTCTGTTCCCTGTCCAGTCGGGATTGAGTCTGTTCCCTGTCCAGCTGAGAGTGAGTTTGTTCCCTTTCCAGCTGAGAGTGAGTTTGTTTCCTGTCCATCTGAGAGTGAGTTTGTTCCCTGTCCATTTGAGAGTGAATCTGTTCCCTGTCCATCTGTGAGCGAGTCTGTTCCGTGTCCATCTGTGAGTGAGTCTCTTCCCTGTCCATTTGAGAGTGAATCTGTTCCCTGTCCATCTGTGAGCGAGTCTGTTCCCTGTCCATCTGTGAGTGAGTCCATTCCCAGTCCATCTGTGAGTGAGTCTGTTCCCTGTCCATCTGTGAGTGAGTCTGTTTCCTGTCCATCTGTGAGTGAGTCTGTTTCCTGTCCATCTGTGAGTGAGTCTGTTCCCTGTCCAGCTGAGAGTGAGTCTGTTCCCTGTCCATCTGAGAGTGAGTCTGTTCCCTGTCCATCTGTGAGTGAGTCTGTTCCCTGTCCACCTGTGAGTGAGCCTGTTTGCTTGTCCACCTGTGAGTGAGTCTGTTCCCAGTCAAGCTAAGAGTGAGTCTGTTCCCTGTCCATCTGAGAGTCAGATTATTCCCTGTTTATCTGTGAATGAGTCTGTTCCCTGTCCATTTGAGAGTGAGTCTGTTCCCTGTCCATCTGTGAGTGAGTCTGGTTCCGGTCCATCTGAGAGTGAGTCTGTTCCCTGACCATCTGTGAGTGAGTCTGTTCCCTGTACATCTGTGAGTTAATCTGTTCCCTGTCCACCTGTGAGTGTTTCTGTTCCCTGTCCTTCTGTGAGTGAGTCTGTTCCCTGTTCATCTGAGAGTGAGTCTGTTCCCTGTCCATCTGAGAGTGAGTCTGTTCCCTGTCCATCTGAGAGTGAGTCTGTTCCCTGTCCATCTGTGAGCGAGTCTGTTCCCAGTCCAGCCGTGAGCGAGTCTGTTCCCTGTCCAGCCGTGATTGAGTCTGTTACCTGTCCATCTGAGAGTGTGTCTATTCCCTGTCCATCTGAGAGTGCGTCTGTTCCCTGTCCATCTAAGTGTGAGTCTGTTCCCTGTCCATCTGTGAGTGAGTCTGTTCCCGGTCCATCTGAGAGAGAGTCTGTTCCCTGTTCATCTGAGAGTGAGTCTGTTCACTGTACATCTGTGAGTGAATATGTTCCCTGTCCATCTGTGAGCAAGTCTGTTCCCAGTCCATCTCTGAGTGGGCCTGTTCCCTGTACTGCTGAGTGTGAGTCTGTACCCTGTCAATCTGAAAGTGAGTCTGTTCACTGTCCAGCCGTGAGTGAGTCTGTTCCCTGTCCAGCTGAGAGTGAGTTTGTTCCCTGCCCAGCTGAGAGCGAGTCTGTTACCTGTCCAGGTGTGAGTTAGACGGTTTCCTGTCCATCTGAGAGTGAGTCTGTTGGCTGTCCATCTGAGAGTGAGATTGATTCATGTCTATTTGTGAGAGAGTCTGTTCCCTGTCCAGCTGAGAGTGAGTTTGTTCCCTGCCCAGCTGAGAGCGAGTCTGTTACCTGTCCAGGTGTGAGTTAGACGGTTTCCTGTCCATCTGAGAGTGAGTCTGTTGGCTGTCCATCTGAGAGTGAGATTGATTCATGTCTATTTGTGAGAGAGTCTGTTCCCTGTCCATCTGAGGGTGAGTCTGTTCCCTGTCCATGTGTGAGTGAGTCTGTTCCCCGTTCATCAATGAGTGTGTCTGTTCCCTGTCCATCTGAGAGTGAGCCTGTTCCCTGTCCATGTGTGAGTGAGTCTGTTCCCCGTCCATCTGTGAGTGAGTCTGTTCGCCGTTCATCTGTGAGTGTGTCTGTGCCCTGTCCATCTGAGAGTGAGTCTGTTCCCTGTCCATCTGAGAGTGAGTCTGTTCCCCGTCCATCTGTGAGTGAGCCTGTTCCCCGTCCATCTGTGAGTGGGTCTGTTCCGAGTCCATCTGTGAGTTAATCTGTTCCCTGTCCATCTCTGAGTGAGTCTGTTCCCAGTTCTTCTGTGAGTGAGCCTGTTCCCTGTCCAGCCATGAGTGAGTCTGTTCCCTGTCCGTCTGTGAGTGAGTCTGTTCCCTTTCCAGCTGTGAGTGATTCTGTTCCCTGTCCATGTGTGAGCGAGTCTGTTGCTTGTACAGCGGTGAGTGAGTCTGTTCCCTCTCCAGCCGTGAGTGAGTCTGTTCCCTGTCCACCTTAGAGTGAGTTTGTTGCCTGTCCAGCTGAGAGTGAGCCTGTTCCCTGTCCGTCTCTGAGTGAGTCTGTTCCCTGTCCGTCTCTGAGTGAGTCTGTTCCCTGACCATCTGAGAGTGAGTCTGTTCCCTGTCCATTTGTGAGTGAGTCTGTTCCCTGTCCAGCCGTGAGTGACTCTGTTCCCTGTCCAACTGTGAGCGAGTCTGTTCCCTTTCCAGCCGTGAGTGACTCTGTTCCCTGTCCAACTGTGAGCGAGTCTATTCCCTCTCCATCTGAGTGGGTCGGTTCCCTGACCATCTCAGAGTGAGTCTGTACCCTGTCCATCTGTGAGTGAGTCTGTTCCCTGTCCAGCTGAGAGTGAGTCTGTTTCCTGTCCATCAGTGAGTGAGTCTGTTCCCTGTGCATCTGACAGTGAGTCTGTTCCCTGTCCAGCTGCGGGTGAGACTGTTCCTTGTCCATCTGTGAGTGAGTCCGTTTCCTGTCCATCAGTGAGTGAGTCTGTTCCCTGTCCATCTGAGAGTTAGATTGTACCCTGTCCATCTGTGAGTGGGTCTGTTCCCTGTCCATTTGAAAGTGAGTCTGTTCCCTGTCCAGCCGTGAGTGAGTCTGTTCCCTGTCCATCTGTGAGTGAGTCTGTTTCCTGTCCATCTGTGAGTGAGTCTGTTCACTGTCCACCTGTGAGTTGTAAGATTCGCAATTTTCAGCAAAAATCACGCAAGAAAACTGGATAAAATAAGACTGTTTATTGACCAAAGTAAGCTTGCACAGAAAAACCTTTGATAAAAGGGCATACAAAATGGCCGCCAGGCCCCGTGATCAGTTTATGAACCATTTTATTTCTGTTACTGCAAGCCAGACAGGCTTGTGGATTGAAGACAGTGAGCCCACGAAAGCCAGTCTCTGGGAACCGAAACTCAGAGCAACAGCATACATATTCAATGGATTATAAGTACAGGATGGGGCCCATCAAGATATGGGCGGACAATGTAAAAACACTTATACCCATTTATCGTACAAAGGAAAAACCGTTTAGCAGCCATCAAGGAAAATGTCCGGACCGATCAATATGCGAACCGAGCCACGGTGACAATGCAAAAGACATTGAAAGACATTATCGGCCAGGAAGGCCAGTTTAAGTTATCACCGGCTCCGTTACAAGACAAAGCGCCCCTGCAGAGATTTCTGCCCGCCAAAATTAATACAAAGACAGGACTATGATTTGGCGGGAGATAAGACTGTCCCAAAAGAGTATAACTATGGATTGAAAGTCCATCTAAGTTACTTCTTCACTGCTACGGCTTCTTGTTGGGCGACTTCAGGCTTCCATTTCTTCAAGAACTTTCTTCTACGAGGAACGAACGAAGGGCGGACGGTGCCCGGATCGGCGCCTCTTCCACTTCGGCAGATCGATGAAAACGTTTTCGTCTTTTTTTAAAGACGGACGGTTTCGGAAAAAGGACAACGTGGCCGGTGTTCAGCCAAACAAGGCTCGGCCACGACGAGAAGACGACAAGAGTGGCCCGGGTACTGGGGTCGGGAGATCATCGACGACCCAGGCTGACGGAGAAGAAACCCTCTGGAGAACCGGCGATCGATGCCACAAGATTCTCCCATGTGCATAACCTGCATCTAGGTCTACTCCACGAACAAAAATCCACGACAGGCCTAGTGGATCTCAACCTTGACGAGCACTCATCGAGGCTGGGTCTACCGCACCGCCTCGAGGGAGGAGAGAATATCGACTGCGCCAGAAGCTTCCAATCCACGTGACGACGGGAAGCGGTGTCAAAAAGGCTGCTAACCCCTTTTCGCGATTTCGAGAGTGGTGAGCATGATCCCAAGTTCCCCAGGTCGAAACTTAGTTTAGGTATAGGGGAGGGAGTTAAGGGAAATCGTAATGTGTTTCCCCTTTTACGATGTGCCGTGTGTTCCCCATTTCCATAGAGTCAAGTTCATAAATTTGTGCATGATTGTAGTTACTTTAATCTGTGCCTATGACATGTATTTTGTAATGCTTCAAACTGTTCAAAAATAAAAGCATCCATTTCGTGCTATTCAGCCTGGTCTATTGAGTCCTCTTCTCTGCACTACTGTTCTCTGCATCTAAGTCCAAGGTCTGGAACCGTAGGGGGGGGTGGGTCGAACCACTCAAGGGTAATTCTTGCACGAAGCCTGGCAGGGGGCCAGAACGGGCAAGAGAGCAGGAAAAAAACCCCTACAAGCTGAGAGTGAGTTTGTTCCCTGCCCAGCTGAGAGCGAGTCTGTTGCCTGTCCAGGTGTGAGTTAGACGGTTTCCTGTCCATCTGAGAGTGAGTCTGTTGGCTGTCCATCTGAGAGTGAGATTGGTTCATGTCTATTTGTGAGAGAGTCTGTTCCCTGTCCATCTGAGGGTGAGTCTGTTCCCTGTCCATCGGAGAGTGAGTCTGTTCCCCGTTCATCAATGAGTGTGTCTGTTCCCTGTCCATCTGAGAGTGAGCCTCTTCCCTGTCCAGGTGTGAGTGAGTCTGTTCCCCGTCCATCTGTGAGTGAGTCTGTTCGCCGTTCATCTGTGAGTGTGTCTGTGCCCTGTCCATCTGAGAGTGAGTCTGTTCCCTGTCCATCTGAGAGTGGGTCTGTTCCGAGTCCATCTGTGAGTGAATCTGTTCCCTGTCCATCTCTGAGTGAGTCTGTTCCCAGTTCTTCTGTGAGTGAGCCTGTTCCCTGTCCAGCCATGTGTGAGTCTGTTCCCTGTCCGTCTGTGAGTGAGTCTGTTCCCTTTCCAGCTGTGAGTGATTCTGTTCCCTGTCCATGTGTGAGCGAGTCTGTTCACTGTAAAGCGGTGAGTGAGTCTGTTCCCTCTCCAGCCGTGAGTGAGTCTGTTCCCTGTCCAGCTTAGAGTGAGTTTGTTGCCAGTCCAGCTGAGAGTGAGCCTGTTCCCTATCCAGGTGTGAGTTAGACTGTTTCCTGTCCATCTGTGAGTGAGTCTGTTCCCTGTCCGTCTCTGAGTGAGCCTGTTCCCTGTCCATCTGAGAGTTAGATTGTACCCTGTCCATCTGTGAGTGGGTCTGTTCCCTGTCCATCTGTGAGTGAGTCTGTTCCCTGTCCATCTGAGAGTGAGTCTGTTCCCTGTCCATCTGAGAGTGAGTCTGTTCCCTGTCCATCTGTGAGCGAGTCTGTTCCCAGTCCAGCCGTGAGCGAGTCTGTTCCCAGTCCAGCCGTGATTGAGTCTGTTACCTGTCCATCTGATAGTGTGTCTGTTCCCAGTCCATCTGAGAGTGAGTCTGTTCCCTGTTAATCTGAGAGTGAGTCTGTTCACTGTACATCTGAGAGTGAATA
Organism: Somniosus microcephalus; assembly: GCF_052327205.1. Taxonomy (NCBI): domain Eukaryota; kingdom Metazoa; phylum Chordata; class Chondrichthyes; order Squaliformes; family Somniosidae; genus Somniosus; species Somniosus microcephalus. The sequence continues at coordinate 26,887,987 of NW_028225180.1, read as the reverse complement.
TGTTCCCTGTCCATCTGAGAGTGAGTCTGTTCCCTGTTCATCTGAGAGTGAGTCTGTTCACTGTACATCTGTGAGTGAATATGTTCCCTGTCCATCTGTGAGCGAGTCTGTTCCCAGTCCATCTCTGAGTGGGCCTGTTCCCTGTACTGCTGAGTGTGAGTCTGTACCCTGTCAATCTGAAAGTGAGTCTGTTCACTGTCCAGCCGTGAGTGAGTCTGTTCCCTGTCCAGCTGAGAGTGAGTTTGTTCCCTGCCCAGCTGAGAGCGAGTCTGTTACCTGTCCAGGTGTGAGTTAAACGGTTTCCTGTCCATCTGAGAGTGAGTCAGTTGGCTGTCCATCTGAGAGTGAGATTGGTTCATGTCTATTTGTGAGAGAGTCTGTTCCCTGTCCATCTGAGGGTGAGTATGTTCCCTGTCCATCGGAGAGTGAGTCTGTTCCCCGTTCATCAATGAGTGTGTCTGTTCCCTGTCCATCTGAGAGTGAGTCTGTTCCCTGTCCAGCTGTGAGTGAGCCTGTTCCCTGTCCATGTGTGAGTGAGTCTGTTCCCCGTCCATCTGTGAGTGAGTCTGTTCGCCGTTCATCTGTGAGTGTGTCTGTGCCCTGTCCATCTGAGAGTGAGTCTGTTCCCTGTCCATTTGTGAGTGAGTCTGTTCCCTGTCCAGCCGTGAGCGAGTCTGTTCCCTTTCCAGCCGTGAGTGAGTCTGTTCCCTGTTCATCTGAGTGGGAGTCTGTTCCCTGTCCATCTGAGACTGCCTCTGTTCCCGGTCTAGCTGAGAGTGAGTCTGTTCCCTGTCCAGCTGAGAGTGAGTCTGTTTCCTGTCCATCAGTGAGTGAGTCTGTCCCCTGTCCATTTGAGAGTTAGATTGTACCCTGTCCATCTGTGAGTGGGTCTGTTCCCTGTCCATCTGTGAGTGAAGCTGTTCCCTGTCCATCTGTGAGTGAGTCTATTCCCTGTCCATCTGTGAGTGAGTCTGCTCCCTCTCCAGCCGTGAGTGAGTTTGTTCCCTGTCTATCTGTGAGTGTGTCTGTTCCCTGTCCATCTGTGAGTGAGTCTATTCCCTGTCCATCTGAGAGTGAGTCTGTTCCCTGTCCAGCCGTGAGCGAGTCTGTTCCCTTTCCAGCCGTCAGTGAGTTTGTTCCCTGTCTATCTGTGAGTGTGTCTGTTCCCAGTCCATCCGTGAGTGAATCTGTTCCCTGTCCATCTGTGAATGTGTCTGTTCCATGTCCATCTGTTAGTACGTTCCCTGTCCAGCTGAGAGTGATTCTGTTCCCTGTCTATCTGTGAGTGAATCTGTTCCCTGTCCATTTGAGAGTGAGTCTGTTCCCTGTTGAGCTGAGAGTCAATCTATTCCCTGTCCATCTGAGGGTGAGTGAGTTCCCTGTCCATCTGAGAGTGAATCTGTTCCCCGTCCATCTGAGTGTCTGCTCCTTGTCCACCTGTGAGTGAGTCTGTTCCCAGTCAAGCTAAGAGTGAGTCTGTTCCCTGTCCATCTGAGAGTCAGATTATTCCCTGTTTATCTGTGAATGAGTCTGTTCCCTGTCCATTTGAGAGTGAGTCTGTTCCCTGTCCATCTGTGAGTGAGTCTGGTTCCGGTCCATCTGAGAGTGAGTCTGTTCCCTGACCATCTGTGAGTGAGTCTGTTCCCTGTACATCTGTGAGTTAGTCTGTTCCCTGTCCACCTGTGAGTGTTTCTCTTCCCTGTCTGTTAAGTATGTGTATTGTATTGAACAATTAACACAAAGACTTAAACGTATAACTCAAACAGGTCTTTACTGGTTGGAGGTAGGGACTATACATAGGTCTTTACTTCATGCCCACAGGCGGGAACTGAGGGGGATCAGTACCCACAGTACTATTTATACCCCTATGGCCAGGAGTGGTACTGCGTATCACTACGCCCAACAAGTAGTGCAGTCCTGTCCATAGGTTCAAAGTAGCACACATATTACATACACAACATTCCTCCCTTCCTAGCTTTACAGTCATCTCCCCATTTAACATAACGTAATAACATATATACATATATAACTTCAGGTTTACATAACAGAATAACATAGATACATAGATAACTTCATGTCAAAAACAGATCACAGATTCAGTCTCTGCGGAAAACAGTTCACAGATTCAATCTCTGTGGTGTAGTCGGTTCACGTTGCTAGAGTGACTCATTCAATAGTCCTTCCATGGATTTAACAGTTTGAACTTCCGAACTGAATTGGCTCCGTTCGGAGGGACCACGTGTGTGATCTGGTAGAGGTGATAATGGTTCAGATGGGTCATCTTCTGTTTTTACTTTTCCTTTTCTGCTTCTTGGAGACTCTCTGGGCTCCATTGTCAGCTGCCACAGCTGCCAGCTGCATGTGCAGTTCCTCCTTCTCTTCCTCCTGTTTCCGTCGTAGAGCCAGCTTCTCCCGATGTTCCGTCGACTTTTGGTGCTCCTCCATGATTTCTGCACTTTGGGAGTCGAAGTTACAAGCTGGGCAGGACAGGACATCGTAATATTCGGTGTCGTCCTGAGCTAGACCAGTGAGAGGGTCGTCTATTTCCTCCATACCTAGCTGGACGTTAGCCAGCTCTTGTTCCAAATCCAGACATCTTTCCTGAAGAGACTTCTTCATGTGTACCTCTGCATCCAGCTTTTTCTGGGCTTTCAGCAAGTCGTTTACTAGTGACCTCATTTGTGATTTTAATACTTCAACTTCCTTTGGAGATTGATTGATCGGACTATGCAATCCCTCTACCGGAGCAGCTGTTTCAGCGGTCTGTTGTTCTACGTTGACGTGAGTCAGCGTACTTTTGGCATCCAAGGGCTGCTCTGTTGCAGTCATCTCAGTCTGTGTTGCCACCTCAGCTCTTCCAATAACCTTTGAGAGCTCCGAACCCCTTTCGTTTGAATATTGAAGTTCATGTTCAAGTTTTTCCCATTTCAGAGTCCTGTCCTTCAGCATATGCAGGAGTTGGCTGACCGTTAACTCCTCTGACATCAGACGTTTTGTGTGCTCCTGCTCCATTTTCTCCATCAGCTGCTTCTGTTGTCTTTCCAGATTCTCCAACTCTATATCAAAGAACTCTTTCGTTGCATTCAACTCTTGCTCAAAACGGCGAAGCATTTGTTCTAATTGCTGTTGTAGTTTGAAATGGAGTTGAGTTCGAGCCCGGTGTCCCTCAGAAATGGGCACATCAGTAGACTTGCCAGACTCAGAATCCACAGTTAAACTATGTTGTTGTTGCTCAGTGGAATTCTGTGCTGAAACTTTGTCTTTTGCACCTGAGTTGGGCTTACCATCATCCGTTCCAGAGTCTGGGCCGACTATCTTCACCGAGTTCTCACTCGTTATTGTTTGTAGGAAATGCCAGTCCATATTCATTTTCCTAATCCACTCCCGTCCTAGTAGTGGAGAACCTCCTTCAGATATCACATATAAGTCCATTATTTGACTGTCTTCGCCCTTGTGGACCACTGCAACCTCTATTTTCCCGATGGGGTACACTCTTTGCCCCGTGTATGTTTCCAATATAATCCCCGTATCCTGTAGGGGAATATGTTGGAATAACTTTCCGTAATCTTTCTTATTTATGACCGTCAATGCCGATCCAGTGTCCAATTCCAGTTTTACTTGGACTCCTTCTATCTGAAGAGTGACCCAAATTGTCTGGAGGTCTGCACCCTTACCAGCTTTGAGTACTCTTAAGCTAGCCAGTTCATTACTGCTAGCGTCTGAATCGGACTCCTGTTCGGTCACCTTGTGTACCTTTGCGTATTTTCCTTGTGGTGACTTCTTGTTGCTGGTCTTCTTCGCTGACCTGCATACTCTAGCTATATGTCCAAGCCTACCACAAGTTCTACATTCTTGGTTTTTAAACCAACACTGGTTCTGATCATGCGTTGTCTTTCCACAACGATAACATTTGCCAGAACTCACACCCAATTTGTGTGCACTGAGCTCCGGTGACCGTAGCTGCATTACTGCCGTGCCTCTCGCTGCGGCTTCGTGTGCTGCTGCCATAGTGACCGCCTTCTCAAGCGTCAGCTCATTCTCCTCGAGCAGTCGCTTTTGTGTATCCTGTTTAAATAAACCACACACAAATTTGTCTCGTAGTGCATCTGTCAATCCCGTTCCAAACTGGCAATATTTCGCTAATTTACGCAATTCCAGCAAATATTCAGCATTGCTTTCATGCTGTAGCTGCCTTCTGTCGTAAAATTTAAATCGTTCCGCTAGCATCAGCGGCGTGGGGTTTAGATGATCGTTCAGGACAGTAACAATCTCATCGAACGTCTTATCCGCCGGTTCATCTGGTGATAACAGGTGTTTCAATTGCCCGTACGTCTTCGCACCCATTAAATTTAATAATGTTAGAGCTTTATCTTGGTCACGAATTTTATTGGCCTTACAATAATTTTTTACTCTTTCAACATATATGGCCCAATCTTCGAGGTCACTATCAAAGGTGCTAATATTCCCGTGTTTAGGCATTGTAGATTTGCAATTTCTCAGATTTTATTTTCTTTACTTGTTATCAAAGATGGCGGCTTCCCGCTCTTGCCGTCGTCCTCCGCCCACAAAATGGCGGTTTTCCCGCGCTTGGCGGTCTTCACCCGTCCCCCGACGCCGTCTCCCTTCAGCCCTCGAGTGCGGCCCTTATCTTCGCCGCGATCGATAGCCCGCGCTGTGCACCGCGACTCTCGCACCTTGAGCTTCTGCAGCCGCCGCGCCTTTCAGTCCGAGTGCGGCTCTTATCTTTGGTCCCGATCGCTGGCCCGGCTGCGCCCCTCACTTCAAAGCGGCCCGGCCCTTATCTGCCGATCGCTATCGCCCTACCTCTCTCTCTTCCCCAGTCCTGTCTTTACTCCGGTTCACAAGCTGATGGAGGCTTCAGGGTCCTAATGCCTGTCCCTTCCAGTCGCTGGAAGCTGTCAGGATTTCTGCTGCCCTTCAGTTTTGAGTGGGGTGTTGAGGATTGAAACCTCTCTTCAACGTCCTGTCTTTGGACGAAGCCGCCTGGAATAACTGCCGCAGGGTAAGAGCCTGACTCGTCGCCAGTGTTAAGTATGTGTATTGTATTGAACAATTAACACAAAGACTTAAACGTATAACTCAAACAGGTCTTTACTGGTTGGAGGTAGGGACTATACATAGGTCTTTACTTCATGCCCACAGGCGGGAACTGAGGGGGATCAGTACCCACAGTACTATTTATACCCCTATGGCCAGGAGTGGTACTGCGTATCACTACGCCCAACAAGTAGTGCAGTCCTGTCCATAGGTTCAAAGTAGCACACATATTACATACACAACACTGTCCTTCTGTGAGTGAGTCTGTTCCCTGTTCATCTGAGAGTGAGTCTGTTCCCTGTCCATCTGAGAGTGAGTCTGTTCCCTGTCCATCTGAGAGTGAGTCTGTTCCCTGTCCATCTGTGAGCGAGTCTGTTCCCAGTCCAGCCGTGAGCGAGTCTGTTCCCTGTCCTTCTGTGAGTGAGTCTGTTACCTGTTCATCTGAGAGTGAGTCTGTTCACTGTACATCTGAGAGTGAATGTGTTCCCTGTCCATCTGAGAGTGAGTCTGTTCCCTGTTCATCTGAGAGTGAGTCTGTTCACTGTACATCTGTGAGTGAATATGTTCCCTGTCCATCTGTGAGCGAGTCTGTTCCCAGTCCATCTCTGAGTGGGCCTGTTCCCTGTACTGCTGAGTGTGAATCTGTACCCTGTCAATCTGAAAGTGAGTCTGTTCACTGTCCAGCCGTGAGTGAGTCTGTTCCCTGTCCAGCTTGTAAGATTCGAAAATTTTCAGCAAAAATCACGCAAGAAAACTGGATAAAAAAATAAGACTTTTTATTGACCAAAGTAAGCTTGCACAGAAAAACCTTTGATAAAAGGGCATACAAAATGGCCGCCAGGCCCCGTGATCAGTTTCTGAACCAGTTTAGTTCTGTTACTGCAAGCTAGACAGGCTTGTGGATTGAAGACAGTAAACCCGCGAAAGCCAGTATCTGGGAACCGAAACTCAGAGCAACAGCATACATATTCAATGGATTATAAGTACAGGATGGGGCCCATCAAGATATGGGCGGACAATGTAAAAACACTTATACCCATTTATCGTACAAAGGAAAAACCGTTTAGCAGCCATCAAGGAAAATGTCCGGACCGATCAATATGCGAACCGAGCCGCGGTGACAATGCAAAGGACATTAACAGACATTATCGGCCAGGAAGGCCAGTTTAAGTTATCACCGGCTCCGTTACAAGACAAAGCGCCCCTGCAGAGATCTCTGCCCGCCAAAATTAATACAAAGACAGGACTATGATTTGGCGGGAGATAAGACTGTCCCAAAAGAGTATAACTATGGATTGAAAGTCCATCTAAGTTACTTCTTCACTGCTACGGCTTCTTGTTGGGCGACTTCAGGCTTCCATTTCTTCAAGAACTTTCTTCTACGAGGAACGAACGAAGGGCGGACGGTGCCCGGATCGGCGCCTCTTCCACTTCGGCAGATCGATGAAAACGTTTTCGTCTTTTTTTAAAGACGGACGGTTTCGGAAAAAGGACAACGTGGCCGGTGTTCAGCCAAACAAGGCTCGGCCACTACGAGAAGACGACAAGGGTGGCCCGGGTACTGGGGTCGGGAGATCATCGACGACCCAGGCCGACGGAGAAGAAACCCTCTGGAGAACCGGCGATCGATGCCACAAGATTCTCCCATGTGCATAACCTGCATCTAGGTCTACTCCACGAACAAAAATCCACGACAGGCCTAGTGGATCTCAACCTTGACGAGCGCTCATCGAGGCTGGGTCTACCCCACCGCCTCGAGGGAGGAGAGAATATCGACTGCGCCAGAAGCTTCCAATCCACGTGACGACGGGAAGCGGTGTCAAAAAGGCTGCGAACCCCTTTTCGCGATTTCGAGAGTGGTGAGCATGATCCCAAGTTCCCCAGGTCGAAACTTAGTTTAGGTATAGGGGAGGGAGTTAAGGGAAATCGTAATGTGTTTCCCCTTTTACGATGTGCCGTGTGTTCCCCATTTCCATAGAGTCAAGTTCATAAATTTGTGCATGATTGTAGTTACTTTAATCTGTGCCTATGACATGTATTTTGTAATGCTTCAAACTGTTCAAAAATAAAAGCATCCATTTCGTGCTATTCAGCCTGGTCTATTGAGTCCTCTTCTCTGCACTACTGTTCTCTGCATCTAAGTCCAAGGTCTAGAACCGTAGGGGGGGGTGGGTCGAACCACTCAAGGGTAATTCTTGCACGAAGCCTGGCAGGAGACCAGAACGGGCAAGAGAGCAGGAAAAAAACCCCGACAAGCTGAGAGTGAGTTTGTTCCCTGCCCAGCTGAGAGCGAGTCTGTTGCCTGTCCAGGTGTGAGTTAGACAGTTTCCTGTCCATCTGAGAGTGAGTCTGTTGGCTGTCCATCTGAGAGTGAGATTGGTTCATGTCTATTTGTGAGAGAGTCTGTTCCCTGTCCATCTGAGGGTGAGTCTGCTCCCTGTCCATCGGAGAGTGAGTCTGTTCCCCGTTCATCAATGAGTGTGTCTGTTCCCTGTCCATCTGAGAGTGAGCCTCTTCCCTGTCCATGTGTGAGTGAGTCTGTTCATCGTCCATCTGTGAGTGAGTCTGTTCGCCGTTCATCTGTGAGTGTGTCTGTGCCCTGTCCATCTGAGAGTGAGTCTGTTCCCTGTCCATCTGAGAGTGGGTCTGTTCCGAGTCCATCTGTGAGTGAATCTGTTCCCTGTCCATCTCTGAGTGAGTCTGTTCCCAGTTCTTCTGTGAGTGAACCTGTTCCCTGTCCAGCCATGAGTGAGTCTGTTCCCTGTCCGTCTGTGAGTGAGTCTGTTCCCTTTCCAGCTGTGAGTGATTCTGTTCCCTGTCCATGTGTGAGCGAGTCTGTTCCCTGTACAGCGGTGAGTGAGTCTGTTCCCTCTCCAGCCGTGAGTGAGTCTGTTCCCTGTCCAGCTTAGAGTGAGTTTGTTGCCTGTCCAGCTGAGAGTGAGCCTGTTCCCTATCCAGGTGTGAGTTAGACTGTTTCCTGTCCATCTGTGAGTGAGTCTGTTCCCTGTCCGTCTCTGAGTGAGTCTGTTCCCTGACCATCTGAGAGTGAGATTGTTCCCTGTCCATTTGTGACTGAATCTGTTCCCAGTCCATCTGTGAGTGACTCTGTTCCCTGTCCATCTGTGAGTGAGTCTGTTCCCTGTCCATTTGTGAGTGAGTCTGTTCCCTGTCCAGCCGTGAGCGAGTCTGTTCCCTTTCCAGCCGTGAGTCAGTCTGTTCCCTGTTCATCTGAGTGGGAGTCTGTTCCCTGTCCATCTGAGTGTGACTCTGTTCCCTGTCCAAATGTGAGCGAGCCTATTCCCTCTCCATCTGAGTGGGTCGGTTCCCTGACCATCTCAGAGTGAGCCTGTACCCTGTCCATCTGAGACTGCGTCTGTTCCCGGTCTAGCTGAGAGTGAGTCTGTTTCCTGTCCATCAGTGAGTGAGTCTGTTCCCTGTGCATCTGACAGTGAGTCTGTTCCCTGTCCAGCTGAGGGTGAGACTGTTCCTTGTCCATCTGTGAGTGAGTCCGTTTCCTGTCCATCAGTGAGTGAGTCTGTTCCCTGTCCATCTGAGAGTTAGATTGTACCCTGTCCATCTGTGAGTGGGTCTGTTCCCTGTCCATTTGAAAGTGAGTCTTTTCCCTGTCCAGCCGTGAGTGAGTCTGTTCCCTGTCCATCTGTGAGTGAGTCTGTTTCCTGTCCATCTGTGAGTGAGTCTGTTCACTGTCCACCAATGAGTGAGTCTGTTCCCTGTCCATCTGTGAGTGAGTCTGTTCCCTGTCCACCTGTGAGTGAGTCTGTTCCCTGTCCATCTGTGAGTGAGTCTGTTTCCTGTCCATCTGTGAGTGAGTCTGTTCCCTGGCCATCTGTGAATGAGTCTGTTCCCTGTCCAGCCGTGAGTGAATCTGTTCCCTGTACATCTGAGAGTGAATATGTTCTCTGTCCATCTGTGAGCGAGTCTGTTCACAGTCCATCTCTGAGTGAGTCTGTTCCCTGTCCACCTGTGAGTGAGTGTGTTCCCTGTCCAGCTGAGAGTGAGTCTGTTTCCTGTCCGTCAATGAGTGAGTCTATTTTCTGTCCTTCTGAGAGTTAGATTGCTCCCTGTCCATCTGCGAGTGAGTCTGTTCCCCGTCCATCTGTGAGTGAGTCTGTTCCCTGTTCATCTGTGAGTGAGTCTGTGCCCTGTCCATCTGAGAGTGTGTCTGTTCCCTGTCCATCTGAGAGTGAGTCTGTTCCCCGTCCATCTGTGAGTGAGTCTGTTCCCCGTCCATCTCTGAGTGGGCCTGTTCCCAGTCCATCTGTGAGTGAATCTGTTCCCTGTCCATCTCTGAGTGAGTCTGTTCCCAGTTCTTCTGTGAGTGAGCCTGTTCCCTGTCCAGCCATGAGTGAGTCTGTTCCCTGTCCGTCTGTGAGTGAGTCTGTTCCCTTTCCAGCTGTGAGTGATACTGTTCCTTGTCCATGTGTGAGCGAGTCTGTTCCCTGTACAGCGGTGAGTGAGTCTGTTCCCTCTCCAGCCGTGAGTGAGTCTCTTCCCTGTCCAGCTTAGAGTGAGTTTGTTGCCTGTCCAGCTGAGAGTGAGCCTGTTCCCTCTCCATTTGTGAGTTAGACTGTTTCTTGTCCATCTGTGAGTGAGTCTGTTCCCTGTCCGTTTCTGAGTGAGTCTGTTCCATGACCATCTGAGAGTGAGATTGTTCCCTGTCCATTTGTGACTGAATCTGTTCCCAGTCCATCTGTGAGTGAGTCTGTTCCCTGTCCATTTGTGAGTGAGTCTGTTCCCTGACCAGCCATGAGTGAGTCTGTTCCCTGTCCAGCCGTGAGCGAGTCTGTTCCCTTTCCAGCCGTGAGTGAGTCTGTTCCCTGTTCATCTGAGTGAGAGTCTGTTCCCTGTCCATCTGAGAGTGACTCTGTTCCCTGTCCAACTGTGAGCGAGTCTTTTCCCTCTCCATCTGAGTGGGTCGGTTCTCTGTCCATCTCAGAGTGAGCCTGTACCCTGTCCATCTGAGACTGCGTCTGTTCCCGGTCTAGATGAGAGTGAGTCTCTTTCCTGTCCATCAGTGAGTGAGTCTGTTCCCTCTGCATCTGACAGTGAGTCTGTTCCCTGTCCAGCTGAGGGTGAGTCTGTTCCCTGTCAATCTGAGAGTGAGTCTGTTCCCTGTCCAATATGTGAGTGAATCTGTTCCGTGTCCATCTGTGATTGAGTCTGTTCGATGTCCATCTGAGAGGTAGGTTGTAACCTGTCCATCTGTGAGTGGGTCTGTTCCCTGTCCATTTGAAAGTGAGTCTGTTGCCTGTCCAGCTGAGGGTGAGACTGTTCCTTGTCCATCTGTGACTGTGTCTGTTCCCTGTCCATCTGTGAGTGAGTCCGTTCCCTGTCCATCTGAGAGTTAGATTGTACCCTGTCCATCTGTGAGTGGGTCTGTTCCCTGTCCATTTGAAAGTGAGTCTGTTCCCTGTCCATCTGTGAGTGAGTCTGTTTCCTGTCCATCTGTGAGTGAATCTGTTCCCTGTCCATCTGTGAGTGAGTCTGTTCCCTGTCCATCTGCGAGTGAGTCTGTTCCCTGTCCATCTGCGAGTGAGTCTGTTCCCTGTCCATCTGTGAGTGAGTCTGTTCCCTGTCCATCTGCGAGTGAGTCTGTTCCCTGTCCATCTGCGAGTGAGTCTGTTCCCTGTCCATCTGTGAGTGAGTCTGTTTCCTGTCCATCTGCGAGTGAGTCTGTTCCCTGGCCATCTGTGAATGAGTCTGTTCCCTGCCCAGCCGTGAGTGAGTCTGTTCCCTGTGCATCTGAGAGTGAATCTGTTCCCTGTACATCTGAGAGTGAATATGTTTTCTGTCCATCTGTGAGCGAGACTGTTTCCTGTCCATCAATGAGTGAGTCTATTTTCTGTCCATCTGAGAGTTAGATTGTTCCCTGTCCAGATGAGAGTGATTCTGTTCCCTGTCCATCTGTGAGTGAGTCTGTTCCCTGTCCATCTGAGAGTTAGATTGTTCCCTGTCCATCTGTGAGTGAGTCAGTTCCATGTCCATCTGTGAGTGAGTCTGTTCCCTGTCCAGCTGAGAGTGAGTCTGTTCCCTGTCCATTTGAGAGTGAATCTGTTCCCTGTCCATCTGTGAGTGAGTCTGTTCCCTGTCCATCTGAGAGTTAGATTGTTCTCTGTCCATCTGAGAGTGAGTTTGTTCCCTGTCCAGCTGAGAGTGTGTCTGTTCCCAGTCCTCGTATGAGTGGGCTGGTTCCCTGTCCAGCCGAGGGTGAGTCTGTTACCTGTCCATCTGTGAGTGAGTCTGTTACCTGTCCATCAATGAGTGAGTCTATTCTCTGTCCATCTGAGAGTTAAATTGTTCCCTGTCCATCTGTGAGTGAGTCAGTTCCATGTCTATTTGTGAGTGAATCTGTTCCTTGTCCATCTGTGAGTGAGTCTGTTCCCTGTCCCTCTGTGACTGAGTCTGTTCGCTGTCCATCTTAGAGGGAGATTGCACCATGTTCATCTGAGCGTGAGGCTGTACATTTTCTAGCTGAGAGTGAGTCTGTTCCCTGTCCATCTGTGAATGAGTCTGTTCCCTGTCCATTTGAGAGTCAGTCTGTTCCCTGTCCATCTGTGAGTGAGTCTGTTCCCGGTCTAGCTGAGAGTGAGTCTGTTCCCTGTCCATCTGTGAGTGAGTCTGTTCCCTGTCCATCTGTGAGTGAGTCTGTTCCCTGTCCATCTGTGAGTGAGTCTGTTCCCTGTCCATCTGTGAGTGAGTCTGTTCCTTGTCCATCTGAGAGTGAGTCATTTCCCTGTCCTTCTGTTAGTGAGCCTGTTCCCTGACCATCTGTGAGTGAGTCGGTTCCCTGTCAAGATGAGAGTGAGCTTGTTCCCTGTGCAGCTGAGAGTGAGTCTGTTCCCTGTTCAGCTGAGAGTGAGTCTGTTCCCTGTCCATTTGAGAGTGAATCTGTTCCCTCTCCATCTGTGAGCGAGTCTGTTCCATATCCATCTGTGAGTGAGTCGGTTCCCTGTCAAGATGAGAGTGAGCTTGTTCCCTGTTCAGCTGAGAGTGTATCTGTTCCCTGTCCATTTGAGAGTGAGCCTGTTCCCTGTCCATCTGTGAGTGAATCTGTTCCCTGTCCTTCTGTTAGTGAGTCTGTTCCCTGTCCATCTGTGAGTGAGTCCGTTCCCTGTCCAGATGAGTGTTAGATTGTTCCCTGTCCAGCTGAGAGTGAGTCTGTTCCCAGTCCTCGTGTGAGGGGGCCGGATCCCTGTCCATCTGTGAGTGAGTCTGTTCCGAGTCCATCTGAGAGTGGGATTGATCCCTGTCCATCTGTGAGTGAGTCTGTTCCCGGTCCATCTGTGAGTGAGTCTGTTCCCTGTCGCTCTGTGAGTGAGTCTGTTCCCTGTCCATCTGAGAGTGAGTCTGTTCCCTGTCCAGCTGAGGGTGAGTCTGTTCCCTGTCAATCTGAGAGTGAGTCTGTTCCCTGTCCATCTGAGAGTGAGTCTGTTCCCTGTCCATCTGTGAGTGAGTCTGTTCCCTGTCCATCTGAGAGTGAGATTCTTCCATGTCCATCTGAGAGTGACATTGTTCCCTATTCATTTTAGAGTGAGTCTGTTCCCTGTCCATCTGAGAGTGAATCTGTTACCTGTCCATCTGAGAGTGAGTCTGTTCCCTGTCCATCTGTGAGCGAGTCTGTTCCGTGTCCATCTGTGAGTGAGTCTGTTCGAAATCCATCTGAGAGTTAGATTGTACCCTGTCCATCTGTGAGTGGGTCTGTTCCCTGTCCATCAGTGAGTGAATCTGTTCCCTGTCCTGCTGAGTGTGAGTCTGTACCCTGTCAATCTGAGAGTGAGACTGTTCCCTGTCCATCTGAGAGTGAGTCTGTTCCCTGTCCATCTGTGAGTGAGTCTGTTTCCTGTCCATCAGTGAGTGAGCCTGTTCCCTGTCCAGCTGAGGGAGAGTCTGTTCCCTGTCCAGCAGTGAGTGAGTCTGTTCCCTGTCCAGTCGGGATTGAGTCTGTTCCCTGTCCAGCTGAGAGTGAGTTTGTTCCCTGTCCAGCTGAGAGTGAGTTTGTTCCCTGTCCAGCTGAGAGTGAGCCTGTTCCCTGTCCAGGTGTGAGTTAGACTGTTCCCTGTCCATCTGAGAGTGAATCTGTTCCCTGTCCATCTGTGAGCGAGTCTGTTCCGTGTCCATCTGTGAGTGAGTCAGTTCGATATCCATCTGAGAGTTAGATTGTACCCTGTCCATCTGTGAGTGTGTCTGTTCCCTGTCCATCTGTGAGTGAGTCTGTTCCCTGTCCATCTGTGAGTGAATCTGTTCCCTGTCCATCTGTGAGTGCATCTGTTCCCTGTCCATTTGAGAGTGAGTCTGTTCCCTGTCCATCTGTGAGTGAATCTGTTCCCTGTCCTTCTGTTAGTGAGTCTGTTCCCTGTCCATCTGTGAGTGAGTCCGTTCTCTGTCCAGATGAGAGTGAGATTGTTCCCTGTCCAGCTGAGAGTGAGTCTGTTCCCAGTCCTCGTGTGAGGGGGCCGGATCCCTGTCCATCTGTGAGTGAGTCTGTTCCGAGTCCATCTGAGAGTGGGATTGATCCCTGTCCATCTGTGAGTGAGTCTGTTCCCGGTCCATCTGTGAGTGAGTCTGTCCCCAGTCCATCTGTGAGTGAGTCTGTTCCCTGTCGCTCTGTGAGTGAGTCTGTTCCCTGTCCATCAGTGAGTGAGCCTGTTCCCTGTCCAGCTGAGGGAGAGTCTGTTCCCTGTCCAGCAGTGAGTGAGTCTGTTCCCTGTCCAGTCGGGATTGAGTCTGTTCCCTGTCCAGCTGAGAGTGAGTTTGTTCCCTGTCCAGCTGAGAGTGAGTTTGTTCCCTGTCCAGCTGAGAGTGAGCCTGTTCCCTGTCCAGGTGTGAGTTAGACTGTTCCCTGTCCATCTGAGAGTGAATCTGTTCCCTGTCCATCTGTGAGCGAGTCTGTTCCGTGTCCATCTGTGAGTGAGTCAGTTCGATATCCATCTGAGAGTTAGATTGTACCCTGTCCATCTGTGAGTGTGTCTGTTCCCTGTCCATCTGTGAGTGAGTCTGTTCCCTGTCCATCTGTGAGTGAGTCTGTTCCCTGTCCATTTGAGAGTGAGTCTGTTCCCAGTCCATCTGTGAGCGAGTCTGTTCCCTGTACATCTGTGAGAGAGTCTGTTCCCGGTCTAGCTGAGAGTGAGTCTGTTCCCTGTCGAGCTCAGAGTGAGTCTGTTCCCTGTCCAGCTGAGAGTGAGTCTGTTTCCTGTCTAGTTGAGAGTGAGTCTGTTCCGTGTCCATCTGAGAGTGAGACTGTTCCCTGTCCATCAGAGAGTGAGTCTGTTCTCTGTCCAGCTGAGAGTGAGTCTGTTCCCAGTCCTGGTGTGAGTGGGCCGGTTCCCTGTCCAGCTGAGAGTGAGTTTGTTCCCTGTCCAGCTGAGAGTGAGTCTGTTCCCTGTCCAACTGAGAGTGAGTCTGTTCCCTGTCCATCTGTGAGTGGGTCTGTTCCCTGTCCAATGAGAGTGAGTCTGTTCCCTGTCCATTTGAGAGTGAATCTTTTCCCTGTCCATCTGTGAGTGAGTCCGTTCCCTGTCCATCCGTGAGTGAGTCTGTTCCCTGTCCATCTGTGAGTGGGTCTGTTCCTTGTCCAGCTGAGAGTGAGTCTGTTCCCTGTCCAGCTGAGAATGATTCTGTTTCCTGTCCATCAGTGAGTGAGTCTGTTCCCTGTCCATCTGAGACTGTCTGTTCCCAGTCCATCTGTGAGCCAGTCTGTTCCCTGTACATCTGTGAGTGAGTCTGTTCCCTGTCCAGCTGAGAGTGAGTCTGTTCCCTGTCTAGTTGAGAGTGTGTCTGTTCCCTGTCCATCTGTGAGTGAGTCTGTTCCCTGGCCATCTGTGAATGAGTCTGCTCCCTGTCCAGCTGAGAGTGAGTCTGTTCCCTGTCCATCTGTGAGTGAGTCTGTTTCCTGTCCATCAATGAGTGAGTCTATTTTCTGTCCATCTGAGAGTTAGATTGTTCCCTGTCCATCTGTGAGTGAGTCAGTTCCATGTCCATCTGTGAGTGAGTCTGTTCCCTGTCCAGCTGAGAGTGAGTCTGTTCCCTGTCCATTTGAGAGTGAATCTGTTCCCTGTCCATCTGTGAGCGAGTCTGTCCCGTGTCCATCTGCGAGCGAGTCTGTTCCGTGTCCATCTGAGAGTGAGTTTGTTCCCTGTCCAGCTGAGAGTGTGTCTGTTCCCAGTCCTCGTATGAGTGGGCTGGTTCCCTGTCCAGCCGAGGGTGAGTCTGTTACCTGTCCATCTGTGAGTGAGTCTGTTACCTGTCCATCAATGAGTGAGTCTATTCTCTGTCCATCTGAGAGTTAAATTGTTCCCTGTCCATCTGTGAGTGAGTCAGTTCCATGTCCATCTGTGAGTGAGTCTGTTCCTTGTCCATCTGTGAGTGAATCTGTTCCTTGTCCATCTGTGAGTGAGTCTGTTCCCTGTCCCTCTGTGACTGAGTCTGTTCGCTGTCCATCTTAGAGGGAGATTGCACCATGTTCATCTGAGCGTGAGGCTGTACATTTTCTAGCTGAGAGTGAGTCTGTTCCCTGTCCATCTGTGAATGAGTCTGTTCCCTGTCCATTTGAGAGTGAGTCTGTTCCCTGTCCATCTGTGAGTGAGTCTGTTCCCGGTCTAGCTGAGAGTGAGTCTGTTCCCTGTCCATCTGTGAGTGAGTCTGTTCCCTGTCCATCTGTGAGTGAGTCTGTTCCCTGTCCATCTGTGAGTGAGTCTGTTCCCTGTCCATCTGTGAGTGAGTCTGTTCCTTGTCCATCTGAGAGTGAGTCATTTCCCTGTCCTTATGTTAGTGAGCCTGTTCCCTGACCATCTGTGAGTGAGTCGGTTCCCTGTCAAGATGAGAGTGAGCTTGTTCCCTGTGCAGCTGAGAGTGAGTCTGTTCCCTGTCCAGCTGCGAGTGAGTCTGTTCCCTGTCCATTTGAGAGTGAATCTGTTCCCTCTCCATCTGTGAGCGAGTCTGTTCCATATCCATCTGTGAGTGTTTTTGTTCCCTGTCCATCTGAGAGTGAATCTGTTCCCTGTCCATCTGCGAGTGAGTCTGTACTGTGTCCATCTGTGAGTGAGTCTGTTCGATGTCCATGTGAGAGTGAGTCTGTTCCCTGTCCATCTGAGAGTGAGCCTATTCCCTGTCCATCTGTGAGTGAGTCTATTCCCTGTCCATCTGAGAGTGTGACTGTTCCTTGTTCATCTGTGTGTGAGTCTGTTCCCTGTCCACCTGTGGGTGAGTGTGTTCCCTGACCATCTGAGAGTGAGTCTGTTCCCTGTCCATCTGTGAGTGAGTCTGTTCCCTGTCCATCTGTGAGTGAATCTGTTCCCTGTCCATCTGTGAGTGCATCTGTTCCCTGTCCATTTGAGAGTGAGTCTGTTCCCTGACCATCTGTGAGTGAATCTGTTCCCTGTCCTTCTGTTAGTGAGTCTGTTCCCTGTCCATCTGTGAGTGAGTCCGGTCTCTGTCCAGATGAGAGTGAGATTGTTCCCTGTCCAGCTGAGAGTGAGTCTGTTCCCAGTCCTCGTGTGAGGGGGCCGGATCCCTGTCCATCTGTGAGTGAGTCTGTTCCGAGTCCATCTGAGAGTGGGATTGATCCCTGTCCATCTGTGAGTGAGTCTGTTCCCGGTCCATCTGTGAGTGAGTCTGTCCCCAGTCCATCTGTGAGTGAGTCTGTTTCCTGTCGCTCTGTGAGTGAGTCTGTTCCCTGTCCATCAGTGAGTGAGCCTGTTCCCTGTCCAGCTGAGGGAGAGTCTGTTCCCTGTCCAGCAGTGAGTGAGTCTGTTCCCTGTCCAGTCGGGATTGAGTCTGTTCCCTATCCAGCTGAGAGTGAGTTTGTTCCCTGTCCAGCTGAGAGTGAGTTTGTTCCCTGTCCAGCTGAGAGTGAGCCTGTTCCCTGTCCAGGTGTGAGTTAGACTGTTCCCTGTCCATCTGAGAGTGAATCTGTTCCCTGTCCATCTGTGAGCGAGTCTGTTCCGTGTCCATCTGTGAGTGAGTCAGTTCGATATCCATCTGAGAGTTAGATTGTACCCTGTCCATCTGTGAGTGTGTCTGTTCCCTGTCCATCTGTGAGTGAGTCTGTTCCCTGTCCATCTGTGAGTGAGTCTGTTCCCTGTCCATTTGAGAGTGAGTCTGTTCCCTGTACATCTGTGAGAGAGTCTGTTCCCGGTCTAGCTGAGAGTGAGTCTGTTCCCTGTCGAGCTTAGAGTGAGTCTGTTCCCTGTCCATCTGAGAGTGAGACTGTTCCCTGTCCATCAGAGAGTGAGTCTGTCCCCTGTCCCTCTGTGACTGAGTCTGTTCCCAGTCCATCTGTGAGTGAGTCTGTTCCCTGTCCCTCTGTGACTGAGTCTGTTCTCTGTCCAGCTGAGAGTGAGTCTGTTCCCAGTCCTGGTGTGAGTGGGCCGGTTCCCTGTCCAGCTGAGAGTGAGTTTGTTCCCTGTCCAGCTGAGAGTGAGTCTGTTCCCTGTCCAACTGAGAGTGAGTCTGTTCCCTGTCCATCTGTGAGTGGGTCTGTTCCCTGTCCAGCTGAGAGTGAGTCTGTTCCCTGTCCATTTGAGAGTGAATCTTTTCCCTGTCCATCTGTGAGTGAGTCCGTTCCCTGTCCATCCGTGAGTGAGTCTGTTCCCTGTCCATCTGTGAGTGGGTCTGTTCCTTGTCCAGCTGAGAGTGAGTCTGTTCCCTGTCCAGCTGAGAATGATTCTGTTTCCTGTCCATCAGTGAGTGAGTCTGTTCCCTGTCCATCTGGGACTGTCTGTTCCCAGTCCATCTGTGAGCCAGTCTGTTCCCTGTATATCTGTGAGTGAGTCTGTTCCTTGTCCAGCTGAGAGTGAGTCTGTTCCCTGTCTAGTTGAGAGTGTGTCTGTTCCCTGTCCATCTGTGAGTGAGTCTGTTCCCTGGCCATCTGTGAATGAGTCTGCTCCCTGTCCAGCTGAGAGTGAGTCTGTTCCCTGTCCATCTGTGAGTGAGTCTGTTTCCTGTCCATCAATGAGTGAGTCTATTTTCTGTCCATCTGAGAGTTAGATTGTTCCCTGTCCATTTGAGAGTGAGTCTTTTCCCTGTCCATCTGTGAGTGAGTCTGTTCCCGGTCTAGCTGAGAGTGAGTCTATTCCCTGTCCATCTGTGAGTGAGTCTGTTCCCTGTCCATCTGTGAGTGAGTCTGTTCTCTCTCCATCTGAGAGTTAGATTGTTCCCTGTCCATCTGAGAGTGAGTCAGTTCCATGTCCATCTGTGAGTGAGTCTGTTCCCTGTCCATTTGATAGTGAATCTGTTCCCTGTCCATCTGTGAGCGCGTCTGTTCCGTGTCCATCTGTGAGTGTGTCTGTTCCCTGTTCATCTGAGAGTGAGTCTGTTCCCTATCCATTTGAGAGTGAATCTGTTCCCTGTCCATCTGCGAGCGAGTCTGCTCCCTGTCCATCTGTGAGTGAGTCTGTTCCGAGTCCATCTGAGAGTGGGATTGATCCCTGTCCATTTGTGAGTGAGTCTGTTCCTTGTCCATCTGTGTGTGAGTGTGTTCCCTGTCCATCTGTGAGTGAGTCTGTTCCCTGTCCATCTGAGAGTGAGTCTGTTCCCTGTCCATCTGTGAGTGAGTCTGTTCCCTGTCCATCTGAGAGTGAGATTCTTCCATGTCCATCTGAGAGTGACATTGTTCCCTATTCATTTTAGAGTGAGTCTGTTCCCTGTCCATCTGAGAGTGAATCTGTTCCCTGTCCATCTGAGAGTGAGTCTGTTCCCTGACTATCTGTGAGTGGGTCTGTTCCCTGTCCATCTGTGAGCGAGTCTGTTCCGTGTCCATCTGTGAGTGAGTCTGTTCGAAATCCATCTGAGAGTTAGATTGTATCCTGTCCATCTGTGAGTGGGTCTGTTCCCTGTCCTGCTGAGTGTGAGTCTGTACCCTGTCAATCTGAGAGTGAGACTGTTCCCTGTCCATCTGAGAGTGAGTCTGTTCCCTGTCAATCTGTGAGTGAGTCTGTTTCCTGTCCATCAGTGAGTGAGTCTGTTCCCTGTCCAGCTGAGGGTGAGTCTGTTCCCTGTCCAGCAGTGAGTGAGTCTGTTCCCTGTCCAGTCGGGATTGAGTCTGTTCCCTGTCCATCTGTGAGTGAGTCTGTTTCCTGTCCATCAATGAGTGAGTCTATTTTCTGTCCATCTGAGAGTTAGATTGTTCCCTGTCCATTTGAGAGTGAGTCTTTTCCCTGTCCATCTGTGAGTGAGTCTGTTCCCGGTCTAGCTGAGAGTGAGTCTGTTCCCTGTCCATCTGTGAGTGAGTCTGTTCCCTGTCCATCTGTGAGTGAGTCTGTTCCCTGTCCATCTGAGAGTGAGTATGTTCCCTGTCCATCTGTGAGTGAGTCTGTTCTCTGTCCATCTGAGAGTTAGATTGTTCCCTGTCCATCTGAGAGTGAGTCAGTTCCATGTCCATCTGTGAGTGAGTCTGTTCCCTATCCATTTGAGAGTGAATCTGTTCCCTGTCCATCTGCGAGCGAGTCTGCTCCCTGTCCATCTGTGAGTGAGTCTGTTCCGAGTCCATCTGAGAGTGGGATTGATCCCTGTCCATTTGTGAGTGAGTCTGTTCCTTGTCCATCTGTGTGTGTGTGTGTTCCCTGTCCATCTGTGAGTGAGTCTGTCCCCAGTCCATCTGTGAGTGAGTCTGTTCCCTGTCGCTCTGTGAGTGAGTCTGTTCCCTGTCCATCTGAGAGTGAGTCTGTTCCCTGTCCATCTGTGAGTGAGTCTGTTCCCTGTCCATCTGAGAGTGAGATTCTTCCATGTCCATCTGAGAGTGACATTGTTCCCTATTCATTTTAGAGTGAGTCTGTTCCCTGTCCATCTGAGAGTGAATCTGTTCCCTGTCCATCTGAGAGTGAGTCTGTTCCCTGACTATCTGTGAGTGGGTCTGTTCCCTGTCCATCTGTGAGTGAGTCTGTTCCCTGTCCATTTGAGAGTGAATCTGTTCCCTGTCCATCTGTGAGCGAGTCTGTTCCGTGTCCATCTGTGAGTGAGTCTGTTCGAAATCCATCTGAGAGTTAGATTGTATCCTGTCCATCTGTGAGTGGGTCTGTTCCCTGTCCTGCTGAGTGTGAGTCTGTACCCTGTCAATCTGAGAGTGAGACTGTTCCCTGTCCATCTGAGAGTGAGTCTGTTTCCTGTCCATCAGTGAGTGAGTCTGTTCCCTGTCCAGCTGAGGGTGAGTCTGTTCCCTGTCCAGCAGTGAGTGAGTCTGTTCCCTGTCCAGTCGGGATTGAGTCTGTTCCCTGTCCAGCTGAGAGTGAGTTTGTTCCCTGTCCAGCTGAGAGTGAGTTTGTTCCCTGTCCAGCTGAGAGTGAGCCTGTTCCCTGTCCAGGTGTGAGTTAGACTGTTCCCTATCCATCTGAGAGTGAATCTGTTCCCTGTCCATCTGTGAGCGAGTCTGTTCCGTGTCCATCTGTGAGTGAGTCAGTTCGATATCCATCTGAGAGTTAGATTGTACCCTGTCCAACTGTGAGTGAGTCTGTTCCCTGTCCATCTGTGAGAGAGTCTGTTCCCAGTCCATCTGTGAGCGAGTCTGTTCCCTGTACATCTGTGAGAGAGTCTGTTCCCGGTCTAGCTGAGAGTGAGTCTGTTCCCTGTCCAGCTGAGAGTGAGTCTGTTCCCTGTCTAGTTGAGAGTGAGTCTGTTCCGTGTCCATCTGAGAGTGAGACTGTTCCCTGTCCATCAGAGAGTGAGTCTGTCCCCTGTCCCTCTGTGACTGAGTCTGTTCCCAGTCCATCTGTGACTGAGTCTGTTCGCTGTCCATCTGAGAGGGAGATTGCACCATGTCCATCTGTGAGTGAGTCATTTCCCTTTCCTTCTGTGAGTGAGCCTGTTCCCTGAGCATTTGTGAGTGAGTCTGTTCTCTGTCATGATGTGAGTGAGTTTGTTCCCTGTCCATCTGTGAGTGAGTCTGTTCCCTGTCCAGTCGGGATTGAGTCTGTTCCCTGTCCAGCTGAGAGTGAATTTGTTCCCTGTCCAGCTGAGAGTGAGTCTGTACCCTGTCAATCTGAGAGTGAGACTGTTCCCTGTCCATCAGAGAGTGAGTCTGTCCCCTGTCCCTCTGTGACTGAGTCTGTTCCCAGTCCATCTGTGAGTGAGTCTGTTCCCTGTCCCTCTGTGACTGAGTCTGTTCCCTGTCCAGCTGAGAGTGAGTCTGTTCCCAGTCCTGGTGTGAGTGGGCCAGTTCCCTGTCCAGCTGAGAGTGAGTTTGTTCCCTGTCCAGCTGAGAGTGAGTCTGTTCCCTGTCCAACTGAGAGTGAGTCTGTTCCCTGTCCATCTGTGAGTGGGTCTGTTCCCTGTCCAGCTGAGAGTGAGTCTGTTCCCTGTCCATTTGAGAGTGAATCTGTTCCCTGTCCATCTGTGAGTGAGTCCGTTCCCTGTCCATCAGTGAGTGAGTCTGTTCCCAGTCCATCTGTGAGTGAGTCTGTTCCCTGTCCCTCTGTGACTGAGTCTGTTCCCTGTCCAGCTGAGAGTGAGTCTGTTCCCAGTCCTGGTGTGAGTGGGCCGGTTCCCTGTCCAGCTGAGAGTGAGTTTGTTCCCTGTCCAGCTGAGAGTGAGTCTGTTCCCTGTCCAACTGAGAGTGAGTCTGTTCCCTGTCCATCTGTGAGTGGGTCTGTTCCCTGTCCAGCTGAGAGTGAGTCTGTTCCCTGTCCATTTGAGAGTGAATCTGTTCCCTGTCCATCTGTGAGTGAGTCCGTTCCCTGTCCATCAGTGAGTGAGTCTGTTCCCTGTCCATCTGTGAGTGGGTCTGTTCCCTGTCCAGCTGAGAGTGAGTCTGTTCCCAGTCCATCTGAGAGTGAGTCTGTTCCCAGTCCATCTGTGAGTGAGTCTGTTCCCTGTCCATCTGTGAGTGAGTCTGTTCCCTGTCCAGCTGAGAGTGAGTCTGTTCCCTGTCTAGTTGAGAGTGAGTCTGTTCCCAGTCCATCTGAGAGTGAGTCTGTTCCCTGTCCATCTGTGAGTGAGTCTGTTCCCTGTCCAGCTGAGAGTGAATCTGTTCCCAGTCCATCTGAGAGTGAGTCTGTTCCCTGTCCATCTGTGAGTGAGTCTGTTCCGAGTCCAGCTGAGAGTGGGATTGTTCACTGTCCATCAGAGAGTGAGTCTGTTCCCTGTCCCTCTGTGACTGAGTCTGTTCGCTGTCCATCTGAGAGGGAGATTGCACCATGTCCATCTGAGAGTGAGGCTGTTCCCTTTCCTTCTGTTAGTGAGCCTGTTCCCTGACCATTTGTGAGTGAGTCCGTTCCCTGTCAAGATGAGAGTGAGTTTGTTCCCTGTCCAGCTGAGAGTGAGTCTGTTCCCAGTCCTGGTGTGAGTGGGCCGGTTCCCTGTCCAGCTGAGAGTGATTCTGTTCCCTGTCCATCTGTGAGTGAGTCTGTTCCCTGTCCAGCTGAGAGTGAGTTTGTTCCCTGTCCATCTGTGAGTGTGTCTGTTCCCTGTCCATCTGTGAGTGAATATGTTCCCTGTCCAGCTGAGATTGATTCTGTTCCCTGTCCATCTGTGAGTGAGTCTGTTCCCTGTCCAGCTGAGAGTGAGTTTGTTCCCTGTCCATCTGAGAGTGAGTCTGTTCCCTGTCCATCTGTGAGTGAGTCTGTTCCCAGTCCTGGTGTGAGTGAGTCAGTTCCCTGTCCAGCTGAGGGTGAGTCTGTTCCCTGTCCAGCGGTGAGTGAGTCTGTTCCTTGTCCAGTCGGGATTGAGTCTGTTCCCTGTCCAGCTGAGAGTGAGTTTGTTCCCTGTCCAGCTGAGAGTGAGTTTGTTTCCTGTCCATCTGAGAGTGAGTTTGTTCCCTGTCCATTTGAGAGTGAATCTGTTCCCTGTCCATCTGTGAGCGAGTCTGTTCCGTGTCCATCTGTGAGTGAGTCTGTTCCCTGTCCATTTGAGAGTGAATCTGTTCCCTGTCCATCTGTGAGCGAGTCTGTTCCGTGTCCATCTGTGAGTGAGTCTGTTCGATATCCATCTGAGAGTTAGATTGTACCCTGTCCATCTGTGAGTGTGTCTGTTCCCTGTCCATCTGTGAGTGAGTCTGTTTCCTGTCCATCTGTGAGTGAGTCTGTTCCCTGTCCAGCTGAGAGTGAGTCTGTTCCCTGTCCATCTGAGAGTGAGTCTGTTCCCTGTCCATCTGTGAGTGAGTCTGTTCACTGTCCACCTGTGAGTGAGTCTGCTTCCTGTCCATCTGTGAGTGAGTCTGTTCCCTGGCCATCTGTGAATGAGTCTGTTCCCTATCCATCTGTGAATGAGTCTGTTCACTGTCCATCTGAGACTGTCTGCTCCCAGTCCATTTGTGAGCGAGTCTGTTCCCTGTCCAGCCGTGAGCGAGTCCATTCCCTGTCCAGCCGTGAGTGAGTCTGTTCCCTGGACATCTGAGAGTGAATCTGTTCCCTGTCAATCTGTGAGTGAATATGTTCTCTGTCCATCTGTGAGTGAGTCTGTTCCCAGTCCATCTCTGAGTGAGTCTGTTCCCTGTCCACCTGTGAGTGAGTGTGTTCGCTGTCCATCTGTGAGTGAGACTGTTTCCTGTCCATCAATGAGTGAGTCTATTATCTGTCCATCTGAGAGTTAGATTGTTCCCTGTCCATCTGTGAGTGAGTCAGTTCCCTGTCCATCTGTGAGTGAGTCAGTTCCATGTCCATCTGTGAGTGAGTCTGTTCCGAGTCCAGCTGAGAGTGGGATTGATCCCTGTCCATCTGTGAGTGAGTCTGTTCCCAGTCCATCTGTGAGTGAGTCTGTTCACTGTCCACCTGTGAGTGAGTCTGCTTCCTGTCCATCTGTGAGTGAGTCTGTTCCCTGGCCATCTGTGAATGAGTCTGTTCCCTATCCATCTGTGAATGAGTCTGTTCACTGTCCATCTGAGACTGTCTGCTCCCAGTCCATTTGTGAGCGAGTCTGTTCCCTGTCCAGCCGTGAGCGAGTCCATTCCCTGTCCAGCCGTGAGTGAGTCTGTTCCCTGGACATCTGAGAGTGAATCTGTTCCCTGTCAATCTGTGAGTGAATATGTTCTCTGTCCATCTGTGAGTGAGTCTGTTCCCAGTCCATCTCTGAGTGAGTCTGTTCCCTGTCCACCTGTGAGTGAGTGTGTTCGCTGTCCATCTGTGAGTGAGACTGTTTCCTGTCCATCAATGAGTGAGTCTATTATCTGTCCATCTGAGAGTTAGATTGTTCCCTGTCCATCTGTGAGTGAGTCAGTTCCCTGTCCATCTGTGAGTGAGTCAGTTCCATGTCCATCTGTGAGTGAGTCTGTTCCGAGTCCAGCTGAGAGTGGGATTGATCCCTGTCCATCTGTGAGTGAGTCTGTTCCCAGTCCATCTGTGAGTGAGTCTGTACACAGTCAATCTCAAGTGAGTCTGTTCCCTGTCCATTTGAGAGTGAATCTGTTCCCTGTCCATCTGAGAGTGAGTCATTTCCCTTTCCTTCTGTGAGTGAGCCTGTTCCATGACCATTTGTGAGTGAGTCCGTTCCCTGTCAAGATGAGAGTGAGTTTGTTCCCTGTCCAGCTGAGAGTGAGTCTCTTCCCAGTCCTGGTGTGAGTGGGCCGGTTCCCTGTCCAGCTGAGAGTGATTCTGTTCCCTGTCCATCTGTGAGTGAGTCTGTTCCCTGTCCATCTGTGAGTGATTCTGTTCCCTGTGTATCTGTGAGTGAGTCTGTTTCCTGTCCATTTGAGAGTGAATCTGTTCCCTGTCCATCTGTGAGCGAGTCTGTTCGATATCCATCTGAGAGTTAGATTGTACCCTGTCCATCTGTGAGTGTGTCTGTTCCCTGTCCATCTGTGAGTGAGTCCGCTCCCTGTCCAGCTGAGAGTGATTCTGTTCCCTGTGTATCTGTGAGTGAGTCTGTTTCCTGTCCATCAGTGAGTGAGTCTGTTCCCTGTCCATCTGTGAGTGGGTCTGTCCCCAGTCCATCTGTGAGTGAGTCTGTTCCCTGTCCCTCTGTGACTGAGTCTGTTCCCTGTCCATCTGTGAGTGAGTCTGTTCCCTGTCCAGCTGAGAGTGAGTCTGTTCCCTGTCTAGTTGAGAGTGAGTCTGTTCCCAGTCCATCTGAGAGTGAGTCTGTTCCCTGTCCATCTGTGAGTGAGTCTGTTCCCTGTCCAGCTGAGAGTGAATCTGTTCCCAGTCCATCTGAGAGTGAGTCTGTTCCCTGTCCATCTGTGAGTGAGTCTGTTCCGAGTCCAGCTGAGAGTGGGATTGTTCACTGTCCATCAGAGAGTGAGTCTGTTCCCTGTCCCTCTGTGACTGAGTCTGTTCGCTGTCCATCTGAGAGGGAGATTGCACCATGTCCATCTGAGAGTGAGGCTGTTCCCTTTCCTTCTGTTAGTGAGCCTGTTCCCTGACCATTTGTGAGTGAGTCCGTTCCCTGTCAAGATGAGAGTGAGTTTGTTCCCTGTCCAGCTGAGAGTGAGTCTGTTCCCAGTCCTGGTGTGAGTGGGCCGGTTCCCTGTCCAGCTGAGAGTGATTCTGTTCCCTGTCCATCTGTGAGTGAGTCTGTTCCCTGTCCAGCTGAGGGTGAGTTTGTTCCCTGTCCATCTGTGAGTGTGTCTGTTCCCTGTCCATCTGTGAGTGAATATGTTCCCTGTCCAGCTGAGATTGATTCTGTTCCCTGTCCATCTGTGAGTGAGTCTGTTCCCTGTCCAGCTGAGAGTGAGTTTGTTCCCTGTCCATCTGAGAGTGAGTCTGTTCCCTGTCCATCTGTGAGTGAGTCTGTTCCCAGTCCTGGTGTGAGTGAGTCAGTTCCCTGTCCAGCTGAGGGTGAGTCTGTTCCCTGTCCAGCGGTGAGTGAGTCTGTTCCTTGTCCAGTCGGGATTGAGTCTGTTCCCTGTCCAGCTGAGAGTGAGTTTGTTCCCT
Source organism: Somniosus microcephalus (assembly GCF_052327205.1). Taxonomy (NCBI): domain Eukaryota; kingdom Metazoa; phylum Chordata; class Chondrichthyes; order Squaliformes; family Somniosidae; genus Somniosus; species Somniosus microcephalus. The sequence continues at coordinate 26,862,116 of NW_028225180.1, read as the reverse complement.
GTCCAGCTGAGAGTGAGTTTGTTTCCTGTCCATCTGAGAGTGAGTTTGTTCCCTGTCCATTTGAGAGTGAATCTGTTCCCTGTCCATCTGTGAGCGAGTCTGTTCCGTGTCCATCTGTGAGTGAGTCTGTTCCCTGTCCATTTGAGAGTGAATCTGTTCCCTGTCCATCTGTGAGCGAGTCTGTTCCGTGTCCATCTGTGAGTGAGTCTGTTCGATATCCATCTGAGAGTTAGATTGTACCCTGTCCATCTGTGAGTGTGTCTGTTCCCTGTCCATCTGTGAGTGAGTCTGTTTCCTGTCCATCTGTGAGTGAGTCTGTTCCCTGTCCAGCTGAGAGTGAGTCTGTTCCCTGTCCATCTGAGAGTGAGTCTGTTCCCTGTCCATCTGTGAGTGAGTCTGTTCACTGTCCACCTGTGAGTGAGTCTGCTTCCTGTCCATCTGTGAGTGAGTCTGTTCCCTGGCCATCTGTGAATGAGTCTGTTTCCTATCCATCTGTGAATGAGTCTGTTCACTGTCCATCTGAGACTGTCTGCTCCCAGTCCATTTGTGAGCGAGTCTGTTCCCTGTCCAGCCGTGAGCGAGTCCATTCCCTGTCCAGCCATGAGTGAGTCTGTTCCCTGGACATCTGAGAGTGAATCTGTTCCCTGTCAATCTGTGAGTGAATATGTTCTCTGTCCATCTGTGAGTGAGTCTGTTCCCAGTCCATCTCTGAGTGAGTCTGTTCCCTGTCCACCTGTGAGTGAGTGTGTTCGCTGTCCATCTGTGAGTGAGACTGTTTCCTGTCCATCAATGAGTGAGTCTATTATCTGTCCATCTGAGAGTTAGATTGTTCCCTATCCATCTGTGAGTGAGTCAGTTCCCTGTCCATCTGTGAGTGAGTCAGTTCCATGTCCATCTGTGAGTGAGTCTGTTCCGAGTCCAGCTGAGAGTGGGATTGATCCCTGTCCATCTGTGAGTGAGTCTGTTCCCAGTCCATCTGTGAGTGAGTCTGTACACAGTCAATCTCAAGTGAGTCTGTTCCCTGTCCATTTGAGAGTGAATCTGTTCCCTGTCCATCTGAGAGTGAGTCATTTCCCTTTCCTTCTGTGAGTGAGCCTGTTCCATGACCATTTGTGAGTGAGTCCGTTCCCTGTCAAGATGAGAGTGAGTTTGTTCCCTGTCCAGCTGAGAGTGAGTCTCTTCCCAGTCCTGGTGTGAGTGGGCCGGTTCCCTGTCCAGCTGAGAGTGATTCTGTTCCCTGTCCATCTGTGAGTGAGTCTGTTCCCTGTCCATCTGTGAGTGATTCTGTTCCCTGTGTATCTGTGAGTGAGTCTGTTTCCTGTCCATTTGAGAGTGAATCTGTTCCCTGTCCATCTGTGAGCGAGTCTGTTCGATATCCATCTGAGAGTTAGATTGTACCCTGTCCATCTGTGAGTGTGTCTGTTCCCTGTCCATCTGTGAGTGAGTCCGTTCCCTGTCCAGCTGAGAGTGATTCTGTTCCCTGTGTATCTGTGAGTGAGTCTGTTTCCTGTCCATCAGTGAGTGTGTCTGTTCCCTGTCCATCTGTGAGTGGGTCTGTCCCCAGTCCATCTGTGAGTGAGTCTGTTCCCTGTCCCTCTGTGACTGAGTCTGTTCGCTGTCCATCTGAGAGGGATATTGCACCATGTCCATCTGAGAGTGAGTCATGTCCCTTTCCTTCTGTTAGTGAGCCTGTTCCCTGACCATTTGTGAGTGAGTCCGTTCCCTGTCAAGATGAGAGTGAGTTTGTTCCCTGTCCAGCTGAGAGTGAGTCTGTTCCCAGTCCTGGTGTGAGTGGGCCGGTTCCCTGTCCAGATGAGAGTGATTATGTTCCCTGTCCATCTGTGAGTGAGTCTGTTCCCAGTCCTGGTGTGAGTGAGTCTGTTCCCTGTCCAGCTGAGGGTTAGTCTGTTCCCTGTCCAGCGGTGAGTGAGTCTGTTCCTTGTCCAGTCGGGATTGAGTCTGTTCCCTGTCCAGCTGAGAGTGAGTTTGTTCCCTGTCCAGCTGAGAGTGAGTTTGTTTCCTGTCCATCTGAGAGTGAGTTTGTTCCCTGTCCATTTGAGAGTGAATCTGTTCCCTGTCCATCTGTGAGCGAGTCTGTTCCGTGTCCATCTGTGAGTGAGTCTGTTCCCTGTCCATTTGAGAGTGAATCTGTTCCCTGTCCATCTGTGAGCGAGTCTGTTCCCTGTCCATCTGTGAGTGAGTCTGTTCCCTGTCCATTTGAGAGTGAATCTGTTCCCTGTCCATCTGTGAGCGAGTCTGTTCCGTGTCCATCTGTGAGTGAGACTGTTCGATATCCATCTGAGAGTTAGATTGTACCCTGTCCATCTGTGAGTGATCTGTTCCCTGTCCATCTGTGAGTGAGTCCATTCCCAGTCCATCTGTGAGTGAGTCTGTTCCCTGTCCATCTGTGAGTGAGTCTGTTTCCTGTCCATCTGTGAGTGAGTCTGTTCCCTGTCCAGCTGAGAGTGAGTCTGTTCCCTGTCCATCTGAGAGTGAGTCTGTTCCCTGTCCATCTGTGAGTGAGTCTGTTCCCTGTCCACCTGTGAGTGAGTCTGCTTCCTGTCCATCTGTGAGTGAGTCTGTTCCCTGGCCATCTGTGAATGAGTCTGTTCCCTTTCCATCTGTGAATGAGTCTGTTCACTGTCCATCTGAGAGTGTCTGCTCCCAGTCCATTTGTGAGCGAGTCTGTTCCCTGTCCAGCCGTGAGTGAGTCTGTTCCCTGTACATCTGAGAGTGAATCTGTTCCCTGTCAATCTGTGAGTGAATATGTTCTCTGTCCATCTGTGAGTGAGTCTGTTCCCAGTCCATCTCTGAGTGAGTCTGTTCCCTGTCCACCTGTGAGTGAGTGTGTTCGCTGTCCATCTGTGAGTGAGACTGTTTCCTGTCCATCAATGAGTGAGTCTATTATCTGTCCATCTGAGAGTTAGATTGTTCCCTGTCCATCTGTGAGTGAGTCAGTTCCATGTCCATCTGTGAGTGTGTCTGTTCCGAGTCCAGCTGAGAGTGGGATTGATCCCTGTCCATCTGTGAGTGAGTCTGTTCCCAGTCCATCTGTGAGTGAGTCTGTACACAGTCCATCTCAAGTGAGTCTGTTCCCTGTCCACTTGAGAGTGAATTTGTTCCCTGTCCATCTGTGAGCGAGTCTGTTCCGTGTCCATCTGAGAGTGAGACTGTTCCCTGTCCATCAGAGAGTGAGTCTGTCCCCAGTCCATCTGTGACTGAGTCTGTTCCCTGTCCCTCTGTGACTGAGTGGGTTCGCTGTCCATCTGAGAGGGAGATTGCACCATGTCCATCTGAGAGTGAGTCATTTCCCTTTCCTTCTGTTAGTGAGCCTGTTCCCTGACCATTTGTGAGTGAGTCCGTTCCCTGTCAAGATGAGAGTGAGTTTGTTCCCTGTCCATCTGTGAGTGAATCTGTTCCCTGTCCATCTGTGAGCGAGCCTGTTCCGTGTCCATCTGTGAGTGAGTCTGTTCCCTGTCCATCTGTGAGTGAGTCTGTTCCCTGTGTATCTGTGAGTGAGTCTGTTTCCTGTCCATCAGTGAGTGAGTCTGTTCCCTGTCCATCTGTGAGTGAGTCTGTTCCCTGTCCAGCTGAGAGTGAGTCTGTTCCCTGTCCATCTGTGAGCGAGTCTGTTCCGTGTCCATCTGAGAGTGCGACTGTTCCCTGTCCATCAGAGAGTGAGTCTGTCCCCAGTCCATCTGTGAGTGAGTCTGTTCCCTGTCCCTCTGTGAATGAGTCTGTTCGCTGTCCATCTGAGAGGGAGATTGCACCATGTCCATCTGAGAGTGAGTCATTTCCCTTTCCTTCTGTGAGTGAGCCTGTTCCCTGAGCATTTGTGAGTGAGTATGTTCCCTGTCATGATGTGAGTGAGTTTGTTACCTGTCCAGCTGAGAGTGAGTCTGTTCCCAGTCCTGGCGTGAATGGGCCGGTTCCCTGTTCAGCTGAGAGTGATTCTGTTCCCTGTCCATCTGTGAGTGAGTCTGTTCCCTGTCCAGTCGGGATTGAGTCTGTTCCCTGTCCAGCTGAGAGTGAGTTTGTTCCCTGTCCAGCTGAGAGTGAGTCTGTTCCGTGTCCATCTGTGAGTGAGTCTGTTTCCTGTCCAGCTGAGAGTGATTCTGTTCCCAGTCCATCTGAGAGTGAGTCTGTTCCCAGTCCATCTGTGAGTGAGTCTGTTTCCTGTCCATCTGTGAGTGGGTCTGTTCCCTGTCCAGCTGAGAGTGAGTCTGTTCCCAGTCCATCTGAGAGTGAGTCTGTTCCCAGTCCATCTGTGAGTGAGTCTGTTCCCTGTCCATCTGTGAGTGAGTCTGTTCCCAGTCCATCTGTGAGCGAGTCTGTTCCCTGTACATCTGAGAGTGAGTCTGTTCCCTGTCCAGCTGAGAGTGAGTCTGTTCCCTGTCCATCTGTGAGTGAGTCTGTTCCCTGTCCACCTGTGAGTGAGTCTGTTTCCTGTCCATCTGTGAGTGAGTCATTTCCCTGGCCATCTGTGAATGAGTCTGTTCCCAGTCCATTTGTGAGCGAGTCTGTTCCCTGTCCAGCCGTGAGCGAGTCTGTTCCCTGTCCAGCCGTGAGTGAGTCTGTTCCCTGTACATCTGAGAGTGAATCTGTTCCCTGTCAATCTGTGAGTGAATATGTTCTCTGTCAATCTGTGAGTGAGTCTGTTCCCTGTCCACCTGTGAGTGAGTGTGTTCGCTGTCCATCTGTGAGTGAGTCTGTTTCCTGTCCATCAATGAGTGAGTCTATTCTCTGTCCATCTGAGAGTTAGATTGTTCCCTGTCCATCTGTGAGTGAGTCAGTTCCATGTCCATCTGTGAGTGAGTCTGTTCCGAGTCCAGCTGAGAGTGGGATTAATCCCTGTCCATCTGTGAGTGAGTCTGTTCCCTGTCCATCTGTGAGTGAGTCTGTTCCCTGTCCACCTGTGAGTGAGTCTGTTCCCTGTCGAGCTTAGAGTGAATCTGTTCCCTGTCCAGCTGAGAGTGAGTCTGTTCCCTGTCTAGTTGAGAGTGAGTCTGTTCCCTGTCCAGCTGAGAGTGAGTCTCTTCCCTGTCTAGTTGAGACTGAGTCTGTTCCCAGTCCATCTGTGAGTGAGTCTGTTCCCTGTCCAGCTGAGAGTGAGTCTGTTCCCAGTCCTGGTGTGAGTGGGCCGGTTCCCTGTCCAGCTGAGAGTGAGTTTGTTCCCTGTCCAGCTGAGAGTGAGTCTGTTCCCTGTCCAATTGAGAGTGAGTCTGTTCCCTGTCCATCTGTGAGTGGGTCTGTTCCCTGTCCAGCTGAGAGTGAGTCTGTTCCCTGTCCATTTGAGAGTGAATCTGTTCCCTGTCCATCTGTGAGTGAGTCTGTTCCCTGTCCATCAGTGAGTGAGTCTGTTCCCTGTCCATCTGTGAGTGGGTCTGTTCCCTGTCCAGCTGAGAGTGAGTCTGTTCCCAGTCCATCTGAGAGTGAGTCTGTTCCCCGTCCATCTGTGAGTGAGTCTGTTCCCTGTCCATCTGTGAGTGGGTCTGTTCCCTGTCCAGCTGAGAGTGAGTCTGTTCCCAGTCCATCTGAGAGTGAGTCTGTTCCCCGTCCATCTGTGAGTGAGTCTGTTCCCTGTCCATCTGTGAGTGAGTCTGTTCCCTGTACATCTGTGAGTGAGTCTGTTCCCTGTCCGGCTGAGAGTGAGTCTCTTCCCTGTCTAGTTGAGAGTGAGTCTGTTCCCTGTCCACCTGTGAGTGAGTCTGTTTCCTGTCCATCTGTGAGTGAGTCATTTCCCTGGCCATCTGTGAATGAGTCTGTTCCCAGTCCATCTGTGAGTGAGTCTGTACACAGTCCATCTGTGAGTGAGTCTGTTCCCTGTCCATTTGAGAGTGAATCTGTTCCCTGTCCATCTGTGAGTGAGTCTGTTCCCTGTACATCTGTGAGTGAGTCTGTTCCCTGTCCGGCTGAGAGTGAGTCTCTTCCCTGTCTAGTTGAGAGTGAGTCTGTTCCCTGTCCATCTGTGAGTGAGTCTGTTCCGAGTCCAGCTGTGAGTGGGATTGATCCCTGTCCATCTGTGAGTGAGTCTGTTCCCAGTCCATCTGTGAGTGAGTCTGTACACAGTCCATCTGTGAGTGAGTCTGTTCCCTGTCCATTTGAGAGTGAATCTGTTCCCTGTCCATCTGTGAGCGAGTTTGTTCCGTGTCCATTTGAGAGTGAGACTGTTCCCTGTCCATCAGAGAGTGAGTCTGTCCCCAGTCCATCTGTGACTGAGTCTGTTCGCTGTCCATCTGAGAGGGAGATTGCACCATGTCCATCTGAGAGTGAGTCATTTCCCTTTCCTTCTGTTAGTGAGCCTGTTCCCTGAACATTTGTGAGTGAGTCCGTTCCCTGTCAAGATGAGAGTGAGTTTGTTCCCTGTCCAGCTGAGAGTGAGTCTGTTCCCAGTCCTGGTGTGAGTGGGCCGGTTCCCTGTCCATCTGTGAGTGAGTCTGTTCCCTGTCCAGCTGAGAGTGAGTTTGTTCCCTGTCCATCTGTGAGTGAGTCTGTTCCCAGTCCTGGTGTGAGTGGGCCGGTTCCCTGTCCATCTGTGAGTGAGTCTGTTCCCTGTCCAGCTGAGGGTGAGTCTGTTCCCTGTCCAGCGGTGAGTGAGTCTGTTCCCTGTCCAGTCGGGATTGAGTCTGTTCCCTGTCCAGCTGAGAGTGAGTTTGTTCCCTTTCCAGCTGAGAGTGAGTTTGTTTCCTGTCCATCTGAGAGTGAGTTTGTTCCCTGTCCATTTGAGAGTGAATCTGTTCCCTGTCCATCTGTGAGCGAGTCTGTTCCGTGTCCATCTGTGAGTGAGTCTCTTCCCTGTCCATTTGAGAGTGAATCTGTTCCCTGTCCATCTGTGAGCGAGTCTGTTCCCTGTCCATCTGTGAGTGAGTCCATTCCCAGTCCATCTGTGAGTGAGTCTGTTCCCTGTCCATCTGTGAGTGAGTCTGTTTCCTGTCCATCTGTGAGTGAGTCTGTTTCCTGTCCATCTGTGAGTGAGTCTGTTCCCTGTCCAGCTGAGAGTGAGTCTGTTCCCTGTCCATCTGAGAGTGAGTCTGTTCCCTGTCCATCTGTGAGTGAGTCTGTTCCCTGTCCACCTGTGAGTGAGCCTGTTTGCTTGTCCACCTGTGAGTGAGTCTGTTCCCAGTCAAGCTAAGAGTGAGTCTGTTCCCTGTCCATCTGAGAGTCAGATTATTCCCTGTTTATCTGTGAATGAGTCTGTTCCCTGTCCATTTGAGAGTGAGTCTGTTCCCTGTCCATCTGTGAGTGAGTCTGGTTCCGGTCCATCTGAGAGTGAGTCTGTTCCCTGACCATCTGTGAGTGAGTCTGTTCCCTGTACATCTGTGAGTTAATCTGTTCCCTGTCCACCTGTGAGTGTTTCTGTTCCCTGTCCTTCTGTGAGTGAGTCTGTTCCCTGTTCATCTGAGAGTGAGTCTGTTCCCTGTCCATCTGAGAGTGAGTCTGTTCCCTGTCCATCTGAGAGTGAGTCTGTTCCCTGTCCATCTGTGAGCGAGTCTGTTCCCAGTCCAGCCGTGAGCGAGTCTGTTCCCTGTCCAGCCGTGATTGAGTCTGTTACCTGTCCATCTGAGAGTGTGTCTATTCCCTGTCCATCTGAGAGTGCGTCTGTTCCCTGTCCATCTAAGTGTGAGTCTGTTCCCTGTCCATCTGTGAGTGAGTCTGTTCCCGGTCCATCTGAGAGAGAGTCTGTTCCCTGTTCATCTGAGAGTGAGTCTGTTCACTGTACATCTGTGAGTGAATATGTTCCCTGTCCATCTGTGAGCAAGTCTGTTCCCAGTCCATCTCTGAGTGGGCCTGTTCCCTGTACTGCTGAGTGTGAGTCTGTACCCTGTCAATCTGAAAGTGAGTCTGTTCACTGTCCAGCCGTGAGTGAGTCTGTTCCCTGTCCAGCTGAGAGTGAGTTTGTTCCCTGCCCAGCTGAGAGCGAGTCTGTTACCTGTCCAGGTGTGAGTTAGACGGTTTCCTGTCCATCTGAGAGTGAGTCTGTTGGCTGTCCATCTGAGAGTGAGATTGATTCATGTCTATTTGTGAGAGAGTCTGTTCCCTGTCCATCTGAGGGTGAGTCTGTTCCCTGTCCATGTGTGAGTGAGTCTGTTCCCCGTTCATCAATGAGTGTGTCTGTTCCCTGTCCATCTGAGAGTGAGCCTGTTCCCTGTCCATGTGTGAGTGAGTCTGTTCCCCGTCCATCTGTGAGTGAGTCTGTTCGCCGTTCATCTGTGAGTGTGTCTGTGCCCTGTCCATCTGAGAGTGAGCCTGTTCCCTGTCCATCTGAGAGTGAGTCTGTTCCCCGTCCATCTGTGAGTGAGCCTGTTCCCCGTCCATCTGTGAGTGGGTCTGTTCCGAGTCCATCTGTGAGTTAATCTGTTCCCTGTCCATCTCTGAGTGAGTCTGTTCCCAGTTCTTCTGTGAGTGAGCCTGTTCCCTGTCCAGCCATGAGTGAGTCTGTTCCCTGTCCGTCTGTGAGTGAGTCTGTTCCCTTTCCAGCTGTGAGTGATTCTGTTCCCTGTCCATGTGTGAGCGAGTCTGTTGCTTGTACAGCGGTGAGTGAGTCTGTTCCCTCTCCAGCCGTGAGTGAGTCTGTTCCCTGTCCACCTTAGAGTGAGTTTGTTGCCTGTCCAGCTGAGAGTGAGCCTGTTCCCTGTCCGTCTCTGAGTGAGTCTGTTCCCTGTCCGTCTCTGAGTGAGTCTGTTCCCTGACCATCTGAGAGTGAGTCTGTTCCCTGTCCATTTGTGAGTGAGTCTGTTCCCTGTCCAGCCGTGAGTGACTCTGTTCCCTGTCCAACTGTGAGCGAGTCTGTTCCCTTTCCAGCCGTGAGTGACTCTGTTCCCTGTCCAACTGTGAGCGAGTCTATTCCCTCTCCATCTGAGTGGGTCGGTTCCCTGACCATCTCAGAGTGAGTCTGTACCCTGTCCATCTGTGAGTGAGTCTGTTCCCTGTCCAGCTGAGAGTGAGTCTGTTTCCTGTCCATCAGTGAGTGAGTCTGTTCCCTGTGCATCTGACAGTGAGTCTGTTCCCTGTCCAGCTGCGGGTGAGACTGTTCCTTGTCCATCTGTGAGTGAGTCCGTTTCCTGTCCATCAGTGAGTGAGTCTGTTCCCTGTCCATCTGAGAGTTAGATTGTACCCTGTCCATCTGTGAGTGGGTCTGTTCCCTGTCCATTTGAAAGTGAGTCTGTTCCCTGTCCAGCCGTGAGTGAGTCTGTTCCCTGTCCATCTGTGAGTGAGTCTGTTTCCTGTCCATCTGTGAGTGAGTCTGTTCACTGTCCACCTGTGAGTTGTAAGATTCGCAATTTTCAGCAAAAATCACGCAAGAAAACTGGATAAAATAAGACTGTTTATTGACCAAAGTAAGCTTGCACAGAAAAACCTTTGATAAAAGGGCATACAAAATGGCCGCCAGGCCCCGTGATCAGTTTATGAACCATTTTATTTCTGTTACTGCAAGCCAGACAGGCTTGTGGATTGAAGACAGTGAGCCCACGAAAGCCAGTCTCTGGGAACCGAAACTCAGAGCAACAGCATACATATTCAATGGATTATAAGTACAGGATGGGGCCCATCAAGATATGGGCGGACAATGTAAAAACACTTATACCCATTTATCGTACAAAGGAAAAACCGTTTAGCAGCCATCAAGGAAAATGTCCGGACCGATCAATATGCGAACCGAGCCACGGTGACAATGCAAAAGACATTGAAAGACATTATCGGCCAGGAAGGCCAGTTTAAGTTATCACCGGCTCCGTTACAAGACAAAGCGCCCCTGCAGAGATTTCTGCCCGCCAAAATTAATACAAAGACAGGACTATGATTTGGCGGGAGATAAGACTGTCCCAAAAGAGTATAACTATGGATTAAAAGTCCATCTAAAAAAACTTCGGACTCCGGGTTACTTGAACAACTTCTTCTTCCCTGCCACGGCTTCTTGTTGGGCGACTTCAGGCTTCCATTTCTTCAAGAACTTTCTTCTACGAGGAACGAACGAAGGGCGGACGGTGCCCGGATCGGCGCCTCTTCCACTTCGGCAGATCGATGAAAACGTTTTCGTTTTTTTTTAAAGACGGACGGTTTCGGTAAAAGGACAACGTGGTCGGTGTTCAGCCAAACAAGGCTCGGCCACGACGAGAAGACGACGAGGGTGGCCCGGGTACTGGGGTCGGGAGATCATCAACGACCCAGGCCGACGGAGAAGAAACCCTCTGGAGAACCGGCGATCGATGCCACAAGATTCTCCCAAGTGCATAGCCTGCATCTGGGTCTGCTCCATGAACCCAAATTGACTTGGTGGATCTCAACCTTAACGAGCGCTCATCGAGGCTGGGTCTACCCCACCGCCTCGAGGGAGGAGAGAATATCGACTGCGCCAGAAGTTTCCAAATCCACGTGACGACGGAAAGCGGTGCCAAAAAGGCTGCGAACCCCCTTTCTCGCGATTTCGAGAGCGGTGAGCATGATCCTAAGTTCCCCAGGTCGAAACTTAGTTTAGGTATAGGGGAGGGAGTTAAGGGAAATCGTAATGTGTTTCCCCTTTTTCGATGTGCCGTGTGTTCCCCATTTCCATAGAGTCAAGTTCATAAATTTGTGCATGATTGTAGTAACTTTAATCTGTGCTTTTGACATGTATTTTGTAATGCTTCAAACTGTTTAAAAATAAAAGCATCCATTTCGTGCTATTCAACCTGGTCTATTGAGTTCTTTCTCTGCACTACAGTTCTCTGCACCTAAGTCCAAGGTCTAGAACCATAGGGGGGGAGTGGGTCGAACCACTCAAGGGCAATTATTGCACGAAGCCTGGCAGGAGACCAGAAAGAGCAAGAGAAACCCCCTACACTGGTGTGAGTGGGCCGGTTCCCTGTCCAGCTGAGAGTGAGTTTGTTCCCTGTCCAGCTGAGAGTGAGTCTGTTCCCTGTCCAACTGAGAGTGAGTCTGTTCCCTGTCCATCTGTGAGTGGGTCTGCTCCCTGTCCAGCTGAGAGTGAGTCTGTTCCCTGTCCATTTCACAGTGAATCTGTTCCCTGTCCATCTGTGAGTGAGTCCGTTCCCTGTCCATCAGTGAGTGAGTCTTTTCCCTGTCCATCTGTGAGTGGGTCTGTTCCCTGTCCAGCTGAGAGTGAGTCTGTTCCCAGTCCATCTGAGAGTGAGTCTGTTACCAGTCCATCTGTGAGTGAGTCTGTTCCCTGTCCATCTGTGAGTGAGTCTGTTCCCTGTACATCTGTGAGTGAGTCTGTTCCCTGTCCAGCTGAGAGTGAGTCTGTTCCCTGTCTAGTTGAGAGTGAGTCTGTTCCCTGTCCATCTGTGAGTGAGTCTGTTCCGAGTCCAGCTGAGAGTAGGATTGATCCCTGTCCATCTGTGAGTGAGTCTGTTCCCAGTCCATCTGTGAGTGAGTCTGTACACGGTCCATCTGTGAGTGAGTCTGTTCCCTGTCCATTTGAGAGTGAATCTGTTCCCTGTCCATTTGAGAGTGAATCTGTTCCCTGTCCATCTGCGAGCGAGTCTGTTCCGTGTTCATCTGTGAGTGTGTCTGTTCCCTGTTCATCTGAGAGTGAGTCTGTTCCCTGTCCATTTGAGAGTGAATCTGTTCCCTGTCCATCTGCGAGCGAGTCTGTTCCGTGTCCAACTGTGAGTGAGTCAGTTCCATGTCCATCTGTGAGTGAGTCTGTTCCGAGTCCATCTGAGAGTGGGATTGATCCCTGTCCATTTGTGAGTGAGTCTGTTCCTTGTCCATCTGTGTGTGAGTGTGTTCCCTGTCCATCTGTGAGTGAGTCTGTCCCCAGTCCATCTGTGAGTGAGTCTGTTCCCTGTCGCTCTGTGAGTGAGTCTGTTCCCTGTCCATCTGAGAGTGAGTCTGTTCCCTGTCCATCTGTGAGTGAGTCTGTTCCCTGTCCATCTGAGAGTGAGATTCTTCCATGTCCATCTGAGAGTGACATTGTTCCCTATTCATTTTAGAGTGAGTCTGTTCCCTGTCCATCTGAGAGTGAATCTGTTCCCTGTCCATTTGAGAGTGAGTCTGTTCCCTGACTATCTGTAAGAGGGTCTGTTCCCTGTCCATCAGAGAGTGAGTCTGTCCCCAGTCCATCTGTGAGTGAGCCTGTTCCCTGTCCCTCTGTGACTGAGTCTGTTCGCTGTCCATCTGAGAGGGAGATTGCACCATGTCCATCTGAGAGTGAGTCATTTCCCTTTCCTTCTGTTAGTGAGCCTGTTCCCTGACCATTTGTGAGTGAGTCCGTTCCCTGTCAAGATGAGAGTGAGTTTGTTCCCTGTCCAGCTGAGAGTGAGTCTGTTCCCAGTCCTGGTGTGAGTGGGCCGGTTCCCTGTCCAGCTGAGAGTGATTCTGTTCCCTGTTCATCTGTGAGTGAGTCTGTTCCCTGTCCAGCTGAGAGTGAGTTTGTTCCCTGTCCATCTGAGAGTGAGCCTGTTCCCTGTCCATCTGAGAGTGAATCTGTTCCCTGTCCATTTGAGAGTGAGTCTGTTCCCTGACTATCTGTGAGAGGGTCTGTTCCCTGTCCATCTGTGAGTGAGTCTGTTCCCTGTCCATTTGAGAGTGAATCTGTTCCCTGTCCATCTGTGAGCGAGTCTGTTCCGTGCCCATCTGTGAGTGAGTCTGTTCGAAATCCATCTGAGAGTTAGATTGTACCCTGTCCATCTGTGAGTGGGTCTGTTCCCTTTCCATTTGAAAGTGAGTCTGTTCCCTGTCCATCAGTGAGTGAATCTGTTCCCTGTCCTGCTGAGTGTGAGTCTGTACCCTGTCAATCTGAGAGTGAGACTGTTCCCTGTCCATCTGAGAGTGAGTCTGTTCCCTGTCCATCTGTGAGTGAGTCTGTTCCCTGTCCATCTGTGAGTGAGTCTGTTTCCTGTCCATCAGTGAGTGAGTCTATTCCCTGTCCAGCTGAGGGTGAGTCTGTTCCCTGCCCAGCAGTGAGTGAGTCTGTTCCCTGTCCAGTCGGGATTGAGTCTGTTCCCTGTCCAGCTGAGAGTGAGTTTGTTCCCTGTCCAGCTGAGAGTGAGTTTGTTCCCTGTCCAGCTGAGAGTGAGCCTGTTCCCTGTCCAGGTGTGAGTTAGACTGTTCCCTGTCCATCTGAGAGTGAATCTGTTCCCTGTCCATCTGTGAGCGAGTCTGTTCCGTGTCCATCTGTGAGTGAGTCTGTTCGAAATCCATCTGAGAGTTAGATTGTACCCTGTCCATCTGTGAGTGTGTCTGTTCCCTGTCCATCTGTGAGTGAGTCCGCTCCCTGTCCAGCTGAGAGTGATTCTGTTCCCTGTGTATCTGTGAGTGAGTCTGTTTCCTGTCCATCAGTGAGTGAGTCTGTTCCCTGTCCTGCTGAGTGTTAGTCTGTACCCTGTCAATCTGAGAGTGAGACTGTTCCCTGTCCATCTGAGAGTGAGTCTGTTCCCTGTCCATCAGTGAGTGAATCTGTTCCCTGTCCATCTGTGAGTGAGTCTGTTTCCTGTCCATCAGTGAGTGAGTCTGTTCCCTGTCCAGCTGAGGGTGAGTCTGTTCCCTGCCCAGCAGTGAGTGAGTCTGTTCCCTGTCCAGTCGGGATTGAGTCTGTTCCCTGTCCAGCTGAGAGTGAGTTTGTTCCCTGTCCAGCTGAGAGTGAGTTTGTTCCCTGTCCAGCTAAGAGTGAGCCTGTTCCCTGTCCAGGTGTGAGTTAGACTGTTCCCTGTCCATCTGAGAGTGAATCTGTTCCCTGTCCATCTGTGAGCGAGTCTGTTCCGTGTCCATCTGTGAGTGAGTCAGTTCGATATTCATCTGAGAGTTAGATTGTACCCTGTCCATCAGTGAGTGAGTCTGTTCCCTGTCCCTCTGTGAGTGGGTCTGTTCCCTGCACATCTGTGAGAGAGTCTGTTCCCGGTCCAGCTGAGAGTGAGTCTGTTTCCTGTCGAGCTTAGAGTGAGTCTGTTCCCTGTCCAGCTGAGAGTGAGTCTGTTCCCTGTCTAGTTGAGAGTGAATCTGTTCCGTGTCCATCTGAGAGTGAGACTGTTCCCTGTCCATCAGAGAGTGAGTCTGTCCCCTGTCCCTCTGTGACTGAGTCTGTTCCCAGTTCATCTGTGAGTGAGTCTGTTCCCTGTCCCTCTGTGAATGAGTCTGTTCCCTGTCCAGCTGAGAGTGAGTCTGTTCCCAGTCCTGGTGTGAGTGGGCCGGTTCCCTGTCCAGCTGAGAGTGAGTTTGTTCCCTGTCCAGCTGAGAGTGAGTCTGTTCCCTGTCCAACTGAGAGTGAGTCTGTTCCCTGTCCATCTGTGAGTGGGTCTGTTCCCTGTCCAGTTGAGAGTGAGTCTGTTCCCTGTCCATTTGAGAGTGAATCTGTTCCCTGTCCATCTGTGAGTGAGTCCGTTCCCTGTCCATCAGTGAGTGAGTCTGTTCCCTGTCCATCTGTGAGTGGGTCTGTTCCCTGTCCAGCTGAGAGTGAGTCTGTGCCCAGTCCATCTGAGAGTGAGTCTGTTCCCAGTCCATCTGTGAGTGAGTCTGTTCCCTGTCCATCTGTGAGTGAGTCTGTTCCCTGTCCATTTGAGAGTGAATCTGTTCCCTGTCCATTTGAGAGTGAATCTGTTCCCTGTCCATCTGCGAGCGAGTCTGTTCCGTGTCCATCTCTGAGTGTGTCTGTTCCCTGTTCATCTGAGAGTGAGTCTGTTCCCTGTCCATTTGAGAGTGAATCTGTTCCCTGTCCATCTGCGAGCGAGTCTGTTCCGTGTCCATCTGTGAGTGAGTCAGTTCCATGTCCATCTGTGAGTGAGTCTGTTCCGAGTCCATCTGAGAGTGGGATTGATCCCTGTCCATTTGAGAGTGAGACTGTTCCCTGTCCATCAGAGAGTGAGTCTGTCCCCAGTCCATCTGTGAGTGAGTCTGTTCCCTGTCCCTCTGTGATTGAGTCTGTTCGCTGTCCATCTGAGAGGGAGATTGCACCATGTCCATCTGAGAGTGAGTCATTTCCCTTTCCTTCTGTTAGTGAGCCTGTTCCCTGACCATTTGTGAGTGAGTCCGTTCCCTGTCAAGATGAGAGTGAGTTTGTTCCCTGTCCAGCTGAGAGTGAGTCTGCTCCCAGTCCTGGTGTGAGTGGGCCGGTTCCCTGTCCAGCTGAGAGTGATTCTGTTCCCTGTCCATCTGTGAGTGAGTCTGTTCCCTGTCCAGCTGAGAGTGAGTTTGTTCCCTGTCCATCTGAGAGTGAGTCTGTTCCCTGTCCATCTGTGAGTGAGTCTGTTCCCTGTCCAGTCGGGATTGAGTCTGTTCCCTGTCCAGCTGAGAGTGAGTTTGTTCCCTGTCCAGCTGAGAGTGAGTTTGTTTCCTGTCCATCTGAGAGTGAGTTTGTTCCCTGTCCATTTGAGAGTGAATCTGTTCCCTGTCCATCTGTGAGCGAGTCTGTTCCGTGTCCATCTGTGAGTGAGTCTGTTCCCTGTCCATTTGAGAGTGAATCTGTTCCCTGTCCATCTGTGAGCGCGTCTGTTCCGTGTCCATCTGTGAGTGTGTCTGTTCCCTGTTCATCTGAGAGTGAGTCTGTTCCCTGTCCATTTGAGAGTGAATCTGTTCCCTGTCCATCTGCGAGCGAGTCTGTTCCGTGTCCATCTGTGAGTGAGTCAGTTCCATGTCCATCTGTGAGTGAGTCTGTTCTGAGTCCATCTGAGAGTGGGATTGATCCCTGTCCATTTGTGAGTGAGTCTGCTCCTTGTCCATCTGTGTGTGAGTGTGTTCCCTGTCCATCTGTGAGTGAGTCTGTCCCCAGTCCATCTGTGAGTGAGTCTGTTCCCTGTCACTCTGTGAGTGAGTCTGTTCCCTGTCCATCTGAGAGTGAGTCTGTTCCCTGTCCATCTGTGAGTGAGTCTGTTTCCTGTCCATCTGAGAGTGAGATTCTTCCATGTCCATCTGAGAGTGACATTGTTCCCTATTCATTTTAGAGTGAGTCTGTTCCCTGTCCATCTGAGAGTGAATCTGTTCCCTGTCCATCTGAGTGTGAGTCTGTTCCCTGACTATCTGTGAGTGGGTCTGTTCCCTGTCCATCTGTGAGTGAGTCTGTTCCCTGTCCATTTGAGAGTGAATCTGTTCCCTGTCCATCTGTGAGCGAGTCTGTTCCGTGTCCATCTGTGAGTGAGTCTGTTCGAAATCCATCTGAGAGTTAGATTGTACCCTGTCCATCTGTGAGTGGGTCTGTTCCCTGTCCATTTGAAAGTGAGTCTGTTCCCTGTCCATCAGTGAGTGAATCTGTTCCCTGTCCTGCTGAGTGTGAGTCTGTTTCCTGTCCATCTGTGAGTGAGTCTGATCCCTGTCCAGCTGAGAGTGAGTCTGTTCCCTGTCCATCTGAGAGTGAGTCTGTTCCCTGTCCATCTGTGAGTGAGTCTGTTCCCTGTCCACCTGTGAGTGAGTCTGCTTCCTGTCCATCTGTGAGTGAGTCTGTTCCCTGGCCATCTGTGAATGAGTCTGTTCCCTGTCCATCTGTGAATGAGTCTGTTCACTGTCCATCTGAGAGTGTCTGCTCCCAGTCCATTTGTGAGCGAGTCTGTTCCCTGTCCAGCCGTGAGTGAGTCTGTTCCCTGTACATCTGAGAATGAATCTGTTCCCTGTCAATCTGTGAGTGAATATGTTCTCTGTCCATCTGTGAGTGAGTCTGTTCCCAGTCCATCTCTGAGTGAGTCTGTTCCCTGTCCATCTGTGAGTGAGTCTGTTTGCTGTCCATCAATGAGTGAGTCTATTATCTGTCCATCTGAGAGTTAGATTGTTCCCTGTCCATCTGTGAGTGAGTCAGTTCCATGTCCATCTGTGAGTGAGTCTGTTCCGAGTCCAGCTGAGAGTGGGATTGATCCCTGTCCATCTGTGAGTGAGTCTGTTCCCAGTCCATCTGTGAGTGAGTCTGTACACAGTCCATCTGTGAGTGAGTCTGTTCCCTGTCCATTTGAGAGTGAATCTGTTCCCTGTCCATCAGAGAGTGAGTCTGTCCCCAGTCCATCTGTGACTGAGTCTGTTCGCTGTAAATCTGAGAGGGAAATTGCACCATGTCCATCTGAGAGTGAGTCATTTCCCTTTCCTTCTGTTAGTGAGCCTGTTCCCTGACCATTTGTGAGTGAGTCGGTTCCCTGTCAAGATGAGAGTGAGTTTGTTCCCTGTCCAGCTGAGAGTGAGTCTCTTCCCAGTCCTGGTGTGAGTGGGCCGGTTCCCAGTCCAGCTGAGAGTGATTCTGTTCCCTGTCCATCTGTGAGTGAGTCTGTTCCCTGTCCATTTGAGAGTGAATCTGTTCCCTGTCCATCTGTGAGCGAGTCTGTTCCGTGTCCATCTGTGAGTGAGTCTGTTCGATATCCATCTGAGAGTTAGATTGTACCCTGTCCATCTGTGAGTGTGTCTGTTCCCTGTCCATCTGTGAGTGAGTCCGCTCCCTGTCCAGCTGAGAGTGATTCTGTTCCCTGTGTATCTGTGAGTGAGTCTGTTTCCTGTCCATCAGTGAGTGAGTCTGTTCCCTGTCCATCTGTGAGTGGGTCTGTTCCCTGTCCAGCTGAGAGTGAGTCTGTTCCCTGTCCATCTGTGAGCGAGTCTGTTCCGTGTCCATCTGTGAGTGAGTCAGTTCGATATCCATCTGAGAGTTAGATTGTACCCTGTCCATCAGTGAGTGAGTCTGTTCCCTGTCCCTCTGTGAGTGGGTCTGTTCCCTGTCCATCTGTGAGTGAGTCTGTTCCCAGTCCATCTGTGAGCGAGTCTGTTCCCTGTACATCTGTGAGAGAGTCTGTTCCCGGTCTAGCTGAGAGTGAGTCTGTTCCCTGTCGAGCTTAGAGTGAGTCTGTTCCCTGTCCAGTTGAGAGTGAGTCTGTTCCCTGTCTAGTTGAGAGTGAGTCTGTTCCGTGTCCATCTGAGAGTGAGACTGTTCCCTGTCCATCAGAGAGTGAGTCTGTCCCCTGTCCCTCTGTGACTGAGTCTGTTCCCAGTCCTGGTGTGAGTGGGCCGGTTCCCTGTCCAGCTGAGAGTGAGTTTGTTCCCTGTCCAACTGAGAGTGAGTCTGTTCCCTGTCCATCTGTGAGTGGGTCTGTTCCCTGTCCAGCTGAGAGTGAGTCTGTTCCCTGTCCATTTGAGAGTGAATCTGTTCCCTGTCCATCTGTGAGTGTGTCCGTTCCCTGTCCATCAGTGAGTGAGTCTGTTCCCTGTCCATCTGTGAGTGGGTCTGTTCCTTGTCCAGCTGAGAGTGAGTCTGTTCCCTGTCCAGCTAAGAATGATTCTGTTTCCTGTCCATCAGTGAGTGAGTCTGTTCCCTGTCCATCTGAGACTGTCTGTTCCCAGTCCATCTGTGAGCCAGTCTGTTCCCTGTACATCTGTGAGTGAGTCTGTTCCCTGTCCAGCTGAGAGTGAGTCTGTTCCCTGTCTAGTTGAGAGTGTGTCTGTTCCCTGTCCATCTGTGAGTGAGTCTGTTCCCTGGCCATCTGTGAATGAGTCTGCTCCCTGCCCAGCTGAGAGTGAGTCTGTTCCCTGTCCATCTGTGAGTGAGTCTGTTTCCTGTCCATCAATGAGTGAGTCTATTCTCTGTCCATCTGAGAGTTAGATTGTTCCCTGTCCATTTGAGAGTGAGTCTTTTCCCTGTCCATCTGTGAGTGGGTCTGTTCCCGGTCTAGCTGAGAGTGAGTCTGTTCCCTGTCCATCTGTGAGTGAGTCTGTTCCCTGTCCATCTGTGAGTGAGTCTGTTCCCTGTCCATCTGAGAGTGAGTATGTTCCCTGTCCATCTGTGAGTGAGTCTGTTCTCTGTCCATCTGAGAGTTAGATTGTTCCCTGTCCATCTGAGAGTGAGTCAGTTCCATGTCCATCTGTGAGTGAGTCTGTTCCCTGTCCATTTGAGAGTGAATCTGTTTCCTGTCCATCTGTGAGCGCGTCTGTTCCGTGTCCATCTGTGAGTGTGTCTGTTCCCTGTTCATCTGAGAGTGAGTCTGTTCCCTGTCCATTTGAGAGTGAATCTGTTCCCTGTCCATCTGCGAGCGAGTCTGTTCCGTGTCCATCTGTGAGTCAGTCAGTTCCATGTCCATCTGTGAGTGAGTCTGTTCCGAGTCCATCTGAGAGTGGGATTGATCCCTGTCCATTTGTGAGTGAGTCTGTTCCTTGTCCATCTGTGTGTGAGTGTGTTCCCTGTCCATCTGTGAGTGAGTCTGTCCCCAGTCCATCTGTGAGTGAGTCTGTTCCCTGTCGCTCTGTGAGTGAGTCTGTTCCCTGTCCATCTGAGAGTGAGTCTGTTCCCTGTCCATCTGTGAGTGAGTCTGTTCCCTGTCCATCTGAGAGTGAGATTCTTCCATGTCCATCTGAGAGTGACATTGTTCCCTATTCATTTTAGAGTGAGTCTGTTCCCTGTCCATCTGAGAGTGAATCTGTTCCCTGTCCATCTGAGAGTGAGTCTGTTCCCTGACTATCTGTGAGTGGGTCTGTTCCCTGTCCATCTGTGAGTGAGTCTGTTCCCTGTCCATTTGAGAGTGAATCTGTTCCCTGTCCATCTGTGAGCGAGTCTGTTCCGTGTCCATCTGTGAGTGAGTCTGTTCGAAATCCATCTGAGAGTTAGATTGTACCCTGTCCATCTGTGAGTGGGTCTGTTCCCTGTCCATTTGAAAGTGAGTCTGTTCCCTGTCCATCAGTGAGTGAATCTGTTCCCTGTCCTGCTGAGTGTGAGTCTGTACCCTGTCAATCTGAGAGTGAGACTGTTCCCTGTCCATCTGAGAGTGAGTCTGTTCCCTGTCCATCTGTGAGTGAGTCTGTTTCCTGTCCATCAGTGAGTGAGTCTGTTCCCTGTCCAGCTGAGGGTGAGTCTGTTCCCTGCCCAGCAGTGAGTGAGTCTGTTCCCTGTCCAGTCGGGATTGAGTCTGTTCCCTGTCCAGCTGAGAGTGAGTTTGTTCCCTGTCCATCTGTGAGTGAGTCTGTTCCCTGTCCATTTGAGAGTGAATCTGTTCCCTGTCCATCTGTGAGCGAGTCTGTTCCGTGTCCATCTGTGAGTGAGTCAGTTCGATATCCATCTGAGAGTTAGATTGTACCCTGTCCATCAGTGAGTGAGTCTGTTCCCTGTCCCTCTGTCAGTGGGTCTGTTCCCTGTCCATCTGTGAGTGAGTCTGTTCCCAGTCCATCTGTGAGCGAGTCTGTTCCCTGTACATCTGTGAGAGAGTCTGTTCCCGGTCTAGCTGAGAGAGAGTCTGTTCCCGATCTAGCTGAGAGTGAGTCTGTTCCCTGTCGAGCTTAGAGTGAGTCTGTTCCCTGTCCAGCTGAGAGTGAGTCTGTTCCCTGTCTAGTTGAGAGTGAGTCTGTTCCGTGTCCATCTGAGAGTGAGACTGTTCCCTGTCCATCAGAGAGTGAGTCTGTCCCCTGTCCCTCTGTGACTGAGTCTGTTCCCAGTCCATCTGTGAGTGAGTCTGTTCCCTGTCCCTCTGTGACTGAGTCTGTTCCCTGTCCAGCTGAGAGTGAGTCTGTTCCCAGTCCTGGTGTGAGTGGGCCGGTTCCCTGTCCAGCTGAGAGTGCGTTTGTTCCCTGTCCAGCTGAGAGTGAGTCTGTTCCCTGTCCAACTGAGAGTGAGTCTGTTCCCTGTCCATCTGTGAGTGGGTCTGTTCCCTGTCCAGCTGAGAGTGAGTCTGTTCCCAGTCCTGGTGTGAGTGGGCCGGTTCCCTGTCCAGCTGAGAGTGCGTTTGTTCCCTGTCCAGCTGAGAGTGAGTCTGTTCCCTGTCCAACTGAGAGTGAGTCTGTTCCCTGTCCAGCTGAGAGTGAGTCTGTTCCCTGTCCAGCTGAGAGTGAGTCTGTTCCCTGTCCAGCTGAGAGTGAGTTTCTTCCCTGTCCAGCTGAGAGTGAGTTTGTTTCCTGTCCATCTGAGAGTGAGTTTGTTCCCCGTCCATTTGAGAGTGAATCTGTTCCCTGTCCATCTGTGAGCGAGTCTGTTCCGTGTCCATCTGTGAGTGAGTCTGTTCCCTGTCCATTTGAGAGTGAATCTGTTCCCTGTCCATCTGTGAGCGAGTCTGTTCCCTGTCCATCTGTGAGTGAGTCTGTTCCCTGTCCATTTGAGAGTGAATCTGTTCCCTGTCCATCTGTGAGCGAGTCTGTTCCGTGTCCATCTGTGAGTGAGTCTGTTCGATATCCATCTGAGAGTTAGATTGTACCCTGTCCATCTGTGAGTGTGTCTGTTCCCTGTCCATCTGTGAGTGAGTCCATTCCCAGTCCATCTGTGAGTGAGTCTGTTCCCTGTCCATCTGTGAGTGCGCCTGTTTCCTGTCCATCTGTGAGTGAGACTGTTCCCTGTCCATCTGAGAGTGAGTCTGTTCCCTGTCCATCTGTGAGTGAGTCTGTTTCCTGTCCATCAGTGAGTGAGACTCTTCCCTGTCCAGCTGAGGGTGAGTCTGTTCCCTGTCCAGCAGTGAGTGAGTCTGTTCCCTGTCCAGTCGGGATTGAGTCTGGTCCCTGTCCAGCTGAGAATGAGTTTGTTCCCTGTCCATCTGTGAGTGAGTCTGTTCCCTGTCCATCTGTGAGTCAGTCTGTTTCCTGTCCATCTGTGAGTGAGTCTGTTCCCTGTCCAGCTGAGAGTGAGTCTGTTCCCTGTCCATCTGAGAGTGAGTCTGTTCCCTGTCCATCTGTGAGTGAGTCTGTTCCCTGTCCACCTGTGAGTGAGTCTGCTTCCTGTCCATCTGTGAGTGAGTCTGTTCCCTGGCCATCTGTGAATGAGTCTGTTCCCTGTCCATCTGTGAATGAATCTGTTCACTGTCCATCTGAGAGTGTCTGCTCACAGTCCATTTGTGAATGAGTCTGTTCCCTGTCCAGCCGTGAGCGAGTCTGTTCCCTGTCCAGCCGTGAGTGAGTCTGTTCCCTGTACATCTGAGAGTGAATCTGTTCCCTGTCAATCTGTGAGTGAATATGTTCTCTGTCCATCTGTGAGTGAGTCTGTTCCCAGTCCATCTCTGAGTGAGTCTGTTCCCTGTCCACCTGTGAGTGAGTGTGTTCGCTGTCCATCTGTGAGTGAGATTCTTCCATGTCCATCTGAGAGTGATATTGTTCCCTATTCATTTTAGAGTGAGTCTGTTCCCTGTCCATCTGAGAGTGAATCTGTTCCCTGTCCATCTGAGAGTGAGTCTGTTCCCTTACTATCTGTGAGTGGGTCTGTTCCCTGTCCATCTGTGAGTGAGTCTGTTCCCTGTCCATTTGAGAGTGAATCTGTTCCCTGTCCATCTGTGAGCGAGTCTGTTCCGTGTCCATCTGTGAGTGAGTCTGTTCGAAATCCATCTGAGAGTTAGTTTGTACCCTGTCCATCTGTGAGTGGGTCTGTTCCCTGTCCATTTGAAAGTGAGTCTGTTCCCTGTCCATCAGTGAGTGAATCTGTTCCCTGTCCTGCTGAGTGTGAGTCTGTACCCTGTCAATCTGAGAGTGAGACTGTTCCCTGTCCATCTGAGAGTGAGTCTGTTCCCTGTCCATCTGTGAGTGAGTCTGTTTCCTGTCCATCAGTGAGTGAGTCTGTTCCCTGTCCAGCTGAGGGTGAGTCTGTTCCCTGCCCAGCAGTGAGTGAGTCTGTTCCCTGTCCATTCGGGATTGAGTCTGTTCCCTGTCCATTTGAGAGTGGATCTGTTCCCTGTCCATCTGTGAGCGAGTCTGTTCCATGTCCATCTGTGAGTGAGTCAGTTCGATATCCATCTGTGAGTTAGATTGCACCCTGTCCATCAGTGAGTGAGTCTGTTCCCTGTCCCTCTGTGAGTGGGTCTGTTCCCTGTCCATCTGTGAGTGAGTCTGTTCCCAGTCCATCTGTGAGCGAGTCTGTTCCCTGTACATCTGTGAGAGAGTCTGTTCCCGGTTTAGCTGAGAGTGAGTCTGTTCCCTGTCGAGCTTAGAGTGAGTCTGTTCCCTGTCCAGCTGAGAGTGAGTCTGTTCCCTGTCTAGTTGAGAGTGAGTCTGTTCCGTGTCCATCTGAGAGTGAGACTGTTCCCCGTCCATCAGAGAGTGAGTCTGTCCCCTGTCCCTCTGTGACTGAGTCTGTTCCCAGTCCATCTGTGAGTGAGTCTGTTCCCTGTCCAGCTGAGAGTGAGGCTGTTCCCAGTCCTGGTGTGAGTGGGCCGGTTCCCTGTCCAGCTGAGAGTGAGTTTGTTCCCTGTCCAGCTGAGAGTGAGTCTGTTCCCTGTCCAACTGAGAGTGAGTCTGTTCCCTGTCCATCTGTGAGTGGGTCTGTTCCCTGTCCAGCTGAGAGTGAGTTTGTTCCCTGTCCAGCTGAGAGTGAGTTTGTTTCCTGTCCATCTGAGATTGAGTTTGTTCCCCGTCCATTTGAGAGTGAATCTGTTCCCTGTCCATCTGTGAGCGAGTCTGTTCCGTGTCCATCTGTGAGTGAGTCTGTTCCCTGTCCATTTGAGAGTGAATCTGTTCCCAGTCCATCTGTGAGCGAGTCTGTTCCCTGTCCATCTGTGAGTGAGTCTGTTCCCTGTCCATTTGAGAGTGAATCTGTTCCCTGTCCATCTGTGAGCGAGTCTGTTCCGTGTCCATCTGTGAGTGAGTCTGTTCGATATCCATCTGAGAGTTAGATTGTACCCTGTCCATCTGTGAGTGAGTCCATTCCCAGTCCATCTGTGAGTGAGTCTGTTCCCTGTCCATCTGTGAGTGAGCCTGTTTCCTGTCCATCTGTGAGTGAGACTGTTCCCTGTCCATCTGAGAGTGAGTCTGTTCCCTGTCCATCTGTGAGTGAGCCTGTTTCCTGTCTATCAGTGAGTGAGTCTCTTCCCTGTCCAGCTGAGGGTGAGTCTGTTCCCTGCCCAGCAGTGAGTGAGTCTGTTCCCTGTCCAGTCGGGATTGAGTCTGTTCCCTGTCCAGCTGAGAGTGAGTTTGTTCCCTGTCCATCTGTGAGTGAGTCTGTTCCCTGTCCAGCTGAGAGTGAGTCTGTTCCCTGTCCATCTGAGAGTGAGTCTGTTCCCTGTCCATCTGTGAGTGAGTCTGTTCCCTGTCCACCTGTGAGTGAGTCTGCTTCCTGTCCATCTGTGAGTGAGTCTGTTCCCTGGCCATCTGTGAATGAGTCTGTTCCCTGTCCATCTGTGAATGAGTCTGTTCACTGTCCATCTGAGAGTGTCTGCTCCCATTCCATTTGTGAACGAGTCTGTTCCCTGTCCAGCCGTGAGCGAGTCTGTTCCCTGTCCAGCCGTGAGTGAGTCTGTTCCCTGTACATCTGAGAGTGAATCTGTTCCCTGTCAATCTGTGAGTGAATATGTTCTCTGTCCATCTGTGAGTGAGTCTGTTCCCATTCCATCTCTGAGTGAGTCTGTTCCCTGTCCACCTGTGAGTGAGTGTGTTCGCTGTCCATCTGTGAGTGAGATTCTTCCATGTCCATCTGAGAGTGACATTGTTCCCTATTCATTTTAGAGTGAGTCTGTTCCCTGTCCATCTGAGAGTGAATCTGTTCCCTGTCCATCTGAGAGTGAGTCTGTTCCCTGACTATCTGTGAGTGGGTCTGTTCCCTGTCCATCTGTGAGTGAGTCTGTTCCCTGTCCATTTGAGAGTGAATCTGTTCCCTGTCCATCTGTGAGCGAGTCTGTTCCGTGTCCATCTGTGAGTGAGTCTGTTCGAAATCCATCTGAGAGTTAGATTGTACCCTGTCCATCTGTGAGAGGGTCTGTTCCCTGTCCATTTGAAAGTGAGTCTGTTCCCTGTCCATCAGTGAGTGAATCTGTTCCCTGTCCTGCTGAGTGTGAGTCTGTACCCTGTCAATCTGAGAGTGAGACTGTTCCCTGTCCATCTGAGAGTGAGTCTGTTACCTGTCCATCTGTGAGTGAGTCTGTTTCCTGTCCATCAGTGAGTGAGTCTGTTCCCTGTCCAGCTGAGGGTGAGTCTGTTCCCTGCCCAGCAGTGAGTGAGTCTGTTCCCTGTCCAGTCGGGATTGAGTCTGTTCCCTGTCCAGCTGAGAGTGAGTTTGTTCCCTGTCCATCTGTGAGTGAGTCTGTTCCCTGTCCATTTGAGAGTGAATCTGTTCCCTGTCCATCTGTGAGCGAGTCTGTTCCGTGTCCATCTGTGAGTGAGTCAGTTCGATATCCATCTGAGAGTTAGATTGTTCCCTGTCCATCAGTGAGTGAGTCTGTTCCCTGTCCCTCTGTGAGTGGGTCTGTTTCCTGTCCATCTGTGAGTGAGTCTGTTCCCAGTTCATCTGTGAGCGAGTCTGTTCCCTGTACATCTGTGAGAGAGTCTGTTCCCGGTCTAGCTGAGAGTGAGTCTGTTCCCTGTCGAGCTTAGAGTGAGTCTGTTCCCTGTCCAGCTGAGAGTGAGTCTGTTCCCTGTCTAGTTGAGAGTGAGTCTGTTCCGTGTCCCTCTGAGAGTGAGACTGTTCCCTGTCCATCAGAGAGTGAGTCTGTCCCCTGTCCCTCTGTGACTGAGTCTGTTCCCAGTCCATCCGTGAGTGAGTCTGTTCCCTGTCCCTCTGTGACTGAGTCTGTTCCCTGTCCAGCTGAGAGTGAGGCTGTTCCCAGTCCTGGTGTGAGTGGGCCGGTTCCCTGTCCAGCTGAGAGTGAGTTTGTTCCCTGTCCAGCTGAGAGTGAGTCTGTTCCCTGTCCAACTGAGAGTGAGTCTGTTCCCTGTCCATCTGTGAGTGGGTCTGTTCCCTGTCCAGCTGAGAGTGAGTTTGTTCCCTGTCCAGCTGAGAGTGAGTTTGTTTCCTGTCCATCTGAGATTGAGTTTGTTCCCCGTCCATTTGAGAGTGAATCTGTTCCCTGTCCATCTCTGAGCGAGTCTGTTCCGTGTCCATCTGTGAGTGAGTCTGTTCCCTGTCCATTTGAGAGTGAATCTGTTCCCTGTCCATCTGTGAGCGAGTCTGTTCCCTGTCCATCTGTGAGTGAGTCTGTTCCCTGTCCATTTGAGAGTGAATCTGTTCCCTGTCCATCTGTGAGCGAGTCTGTTCCGTGTCCTTCTGTGAGTGAGTCTGTTCGATATCCATCTGAGAGTTAGATTGTACCCTGTCCATCTGTGAGTGTGTCTGTTCCCTGTCCATCTGTGAGTGAGTCTGTTCCCTGTCCATCTGTGAGTGAGCCTGTTTCCTGTCCATCTGTGAGTGAGACTGTTCCCTGTCCATCTGAGAGTGAGTCTGTTCCCTGTCCATCTGTGAGTGAGTCTGTTTCCTGTCCATCAGTGAGTGAGTCTCTTCCCTGTCCAGCTGAGGGTGAGTCTGTTCCCTGCCCAGCAGTGAGTGAGTCTGTTCCCTGTCCAGTCGGGATTGAGTCTGTTCCCTGTCCAGCTGAGAGTGAGTTTGTTCCCTGTCCATCTGTGAGTGAGTCTGTTCCCTGTCCATCTGTGAGTGAGTCTGTTTCCTGTCCATCTGTGAGTGAGTCTGTTCCCTGTCCAGCTGAGAGTGAGTCTGTTCCCTGTCCATCTGAGAGTGAGTCTGTTCCCTGTCCATCTGTGAGTGAGTCTGTTCCCTGTCCACCTGTGAGTGAGTCTGCTTCCTGTCCATCTGTGAGTGAGTCTGTTCCCTGGCCATCTGTGAATGAGTCTGTTCCCTGTCCATCTGTGAATGAGTCTGTTCACTGTCCATCTGAGAGTGTCTGCTCCCAGTCCATTTGTGAACGAGTCTGTTCCCTGTTCAGCCGTGAGCGAGTCTGTTCCCTGTCCAGCCGTGAGTGAGTCTGTTCCCTGTACATCTGAGCGTGAATCTGTTCCCTGTCAATCTGTGAGTGAATATGTTCTCTGTCCATCTGTGAGTGAGTCTGTTCCCAGTCCATCTCTGAGTGAGTCTGTTCCCTGTCCACCTGTGAGTGAGTGTGTTCGCTGTCCATCTGTGAGTGAGTCTGTTTCCTGTCCAGCAATGAGTGAGTCTATTATCTGTCCATCTGAGAGTTAGATTGTTCCCTGTCCATCTGTGAGTGAGTCAGTTCCATGTCCATCTGTGAGTGAGTCTGTTCCGAGTCCAGCTGAGAGTGGGATTGATCCCTGTCCATCTGTGAGTGAGTCTGTTCCCAGTCCATCTGTGAGTGAGTCTGTACACAGTCCATCTGTGAGTGAGTCTGTTCCCTGTCCATTTGAGAGTGAATCTGTTCCCTGTCCATCTGTGAGCGAGTCTGTTCCGTGTCCATCTGTGAGTGAGTCTGTTCCCTGTCCATCAGAGAGTGAGTCTGTTCCCTGTCCATTTGAGAGTGAATCTGTTCCCTGTCCATCTGTGAGCGAGTCTGTTCCGTGTCCATTTGAGAGTGAGACTGTTCCCTGTCCATCAGAGAGTGAGTCTGTCCCCAGTCCATCTGTGAGTGAGTCTGTCCCCAGTCCATCTGTGACTGAGTCTGTTCGCTGTCCATCTGAGAGGGAGATTGCACCATGTCCATCTGAGAGTGAGTCATTTCCCTTTCCTTCTGTTAGTGAGCCTGTTCCCTGACCATTTGTGAGTGAGTCCGTTCCCTGTCAAGATGAGAGTGAGTTTGTTCCCTGTCCAGCTGAGAGTGAGTCTCTTCCCAGTCCTGGTGTGAGTGGGCCGGTTCCCTGTCCAGCTGAGAGTGATTCTGTTCCCTGTCCATCTGTGAGTGAGTCTGTTCCCTGTCCATTTGAGAGTGAATCTGTTCCCTGTCCATCTGTGAGCGAGTCTGTTCCGTGTCCATCTGTGAGTGAGTCTGTTCGATATCCATCTGAGAGTTAGATTGTACCCTGTCCATCTGTGAGTGTGTCTGTTCCCTGTCCATCTGTGAGTGAGTCTGTTCCCTGTCCATTTGAGAGTGAATCTGTTCCCTGTCCATCTGTGAGCGAGTCTGTTCCGTGTCCATCTGTGAGTGAGTCTGTTCGATATCCATCTGAGAGTTAGATTGTACCCTGTCCATCAGTGAGTGAGTCTGTTCCCTGTCCATCTGTGAGTGAGTCCATTCCCAGTCCATCTGTG
The DNA here is from genome assembly GCF_052327205.1 of Somniosus microcephalus. Taxonomy (NCBI): domain Eukaryota; kingdom Metazoa; phylum Chordata; class Chondrichthyes; order Squaliformes; family Somniosidae; genus Somniosus; species Somniosus microcephalus. The sequence goes on along the minus strand of NW_028225180.1, from coordinate 26,834,341 downwards.
AGTGAGTCTGTTCCCTGTCCATCTGTGAGTGAGTCTGTTTCCTGTCCATCTGTGAGTGAGTCTGTTCCCTGTCCAGCTGAGAGTGAGTCTGTTCCCTGTCCATCTGAGAGTGAGCCTGTTCCCTGTCCATCTGTGAGCGAGTCTGTTCCGTGTCCATCTGTGAGTGAGTCAGTTCGATATCCATCTGAGAGTTAGATTGTACCCTGTCCATCAGTGAGTGAGTCTGTTCCCTGTCCCTCTGTGAGTGGGTCTGTTCCCTGTCCATCTGTGAGTGAGTCTGTTCCCAGTCCATCTGTGAGCGAGTCTGTTCCCTGTACATCTGTGAGAGAGTCTGTTCCCGGTCTAGCTGAGAGTGAGTCTGTTCCCTGTCGAGCTTAGAGTGAGTCTGTTCCCTGTCCAGCTGAGAGTGTGTCTGTTCCCTGTCTAGTTGAGAGTGAGTCTGTTCCGTGTCCATCTGAGAGTGAGACTGTTCCCTGTCCATCAGAGAGTGAGTCTGTCCCCTGTCCCTCTGTGACTGAGTCTGTTCCCTGTCCATCTGTGAGTGAGTCTGTTCCCTGTCCACCTGTGAGTGAGTCTGCTTCCTGTCCATCTGTGAGTGAGTCTGTTCCCTGGCCATCTGTGAATGAGTCTGTTCCCTGTCCATCTGTGAATGAGTCTGTTCACTGTCCATCTGAGAGTGTCTGCTCCCAGTCCATTTGTGAACGAGTCTGTTACCTGTCCAGCCGTGAGCCAGTCTGTTCCCTGTCCAGCCGTGAGTGAGTCTGTTCCCTGTACATCTGAGAGTGAATCTGTTCCCTGTCAATCTGTGAGTGAATATGTTCTCTGTCCATTTGTGAGTGAGTCTGTTCCCAGTCCATCTCTGAGTGAGTCTGTTCCCTGTCCACCTGTGAGTGAGTGTGTTCGCTGTCCATCTGTGAGTGAGTCTGTTTCCTGTCCATCAATGAGTGAGTCTATTATCTGTCCATCTGAGAGTTAGATTGTTCCCTGTCCATCTGTGAGTGAGTCAGTTCCATGTCCATCTGTGAGTGAGTCTGTTCCGAGTCCAGCTGAGAGTGGGATTGATCCCTGTCCATCTGTGAGTGAGTCTGTTCCCAGTCCATCTGTGAGTGAGTCTGTACACAGTCCATCTGTGAGTGAGTCTGTTCCCTGTCCATTTGAGAGTGAATCTGTTCCCTGTCCATCTGTGAGTGAGTCTGTCCCCAGTCCATCTGTGACTGAGTCTGTTCGCTGTCCATCTGAGAGGGAAATTGCACCATGTCCATCTGAGAGTGAGTCATTTCCCTTTCCTTCTGTTAGTGAGCCTGTTCCCTGACCATTTGTGAGTGAGTCCGTTCCCTGTCAAGATGAGAGTGAGTTTGTTCCCTGTCCAGCTGAGAGTGAGTCTCTTCCCAGTCCTGGTGTGAGTGGGCCGGTTCCCTGTCCAGCTGAGAGTGATTCTGTTCCCTGTCCATCTGTGAGTGAGTCTGTTCCCTGTCCATTTGAGAGTGAATCTGTTCCCTGTCCATCTGTGAGCGAGTCTGTTCCGTGTCCATCTGTGAGTGAGTCTGTTCGATATCCATCTGAGAGTTAGATTGTACCCTGTCCATCTGTGAGTGAGTCTGTTCCCAGTCCATCTGTGAGCGAGTCTGTTCCCTGTACATCTGTGAGAGAGTCTGTTCCCGGTCTAGCTGAGAGTGAGTCTGTTCCCTGTCGAGCTTAGAGTGAGTCTGTTCCCTGTCCAGCTGAGAGTGTGTCTGTTCCCTGTCTAGTTGAGAGTGAGTCTGTTCCGTGTCCATCTGAGAGTGAGACTGTTCCCTGTCCATCAGAGAGTGAGTCTGTCCCCTGTCCCTCTGTGACTGAGTCTGTTCCCAGTCCATCTGTGAGTGAGTCTGTTCCCTGTCCCTCTGTGACTGAGTCTGTTCCCTGTCCATCTGTGAGTGAGTCTGTTCCCTGTCCACCTGTGAGTGAGTCTGCTTCCTGTCCATCTGTGAGTGAGTCTGTTCCCTGGCCATCTGTGAATGAGTCTGTTCCCTGTCCATCTGTGAATGAGTCTGTTCACTGTCCATCTGAGAGTGTCTGCTCCCAGTCCATTTGTGAACGAGTCTGTTCCCTGTCCAGACGTGAGCGAGTCTGTTCCCTGTCCAGCCGTGAGTGAGTCTGTTCCCTGTACATCTGAGAGTGAATCTGTTCCCTGTCAATCTGTGAGTGAATATGTTCTCTGTCCATTTGTGAGTGAGTCTGTTCCCAGTCCATCTCTGAGTGAGTCTGTTCCCTGTCCACCTGTGAGTGAGTGTGTTCGCTGTCCATCTGTGAGTGAGTCTGTTTCCTGTCCATCAATGAGTGAGTCTATTATCTGTCCATCTGAGAGTTAGATTGTTCCCTGTCCATCTGTGAGTGAGTCAGTTCCATGTCCATCTGTGAGTGAGTCTGTTCCGAGTCCAGCTGAGAGTGGGATTGATCCCTGTCCATCTGTGAGTGAGTCTGTTCCCAGTCCATCTGTGAGTGAGTCTGTACACAGTCCATCTGTGAGTGAGTCTGTTCCCTGTCCATTTGAGAGTGAATCTGTTCCCTGTCCATCTGTGAGCGAGTCTGTTCCGTGTCCATCTGAGAGTGAGACTGTTCCCTGTCCATCAGAGAGTGAGTCTGTCCCCAGTCCATCTGTGACTGAGTCTGTTCGCTGTCCATCTGAGAGGGAAATTGCACCATGTCCATCTGAGAGTGAGTCATTTCCCTTTCCTTCTGTTAGTGAGCCTGTTCCCTGACCATTTGTGAGTGAGTCCGTTCCCTGTCAAGATGAGAGTGAGTTTGTTCCCTGTCCAGCTGAGAGTGAGTCTCTTCCCAGTCCTGGTGTGAGTGGGCCGGTTCCCTGTCCAGCTGAGAGTGATTCTGTTCCCTGTCCATCTGTGAGTGAGTCTGTTCCCTGTCCATTTGAGAGTGAATCTGTTCCCTGTCCATCTGTGAGCGAGTCTGTTCCGTGTCCATCTGTGAGTGAGTCTGTTCGATATCCATCTGAGAGTTAGATTGTACCCTGTCCATCTGTGAGTGTGTCTGTTCCCTGTCCATCTGTGGGTGGGTCTGTTCCCTGTCCAGCTGAGTGTGAGTCTGTTCCCTGTCCATCTGTGAGCGAGTCTGTTCGATATCCATCTGAGAGTGAGTCTGTCCCCAGTCCATCTGTGAGCGAGTCTGTTCCGTGTCCATCTGTGATTGAGTCAGTTCGATATCCATCTGAGAGTTAGATTGTACCCTGTCCATCAGTGAGTGAGTCTGTTCCCTGTCCCTCTGTGAGTGGGTCTGTTCCCTGTCCATCTGTGAGTGAGTCTGTTCCCAGTCCATCTGTGAGCGAGTCTGTTCCCTGTACATCTGTGAGAGAGTCTGTTCCCGGTCTAGCTGAGAGTGAGTCTGTTCCCTGTCGAGCTTAGAGTGAGTCTGTTCCCTGTGCAGCTGAGAGTGAGTCTGTTCCCTGTCTAGTTGAGAGTGAGTCTGTTCCGTGTCCATCTGAGAGTGAGACTGTTCCCTGTCCATCAGAGAGTGAGTCTGTCCCCTGTCCCTCTGTGACTGAGTCTGTTCCCAGTCCATCTGTGAGTGAGTCTGTTCCCTGTCCCTCTGTGACTGAGTCTGTTCCCTGTCCAGCTGAGAGTGAGTCTGTTCCCAGTCCTGGTGTGAGTGGGCCGGTTCCCTGTCCAGCTGAGAGTGAGTTTGTTCCCTGTCCAACTGAGAGTGAGTCTGTTCCCTGTCCATCTGTGAGTGGGTCTGTTCCCTGTCCAGCTGAGAGTGAGTCTGTTCCCTGTCCATTTGAGAGTGAATCTGTTCCCTGTCCATCTGTGAGTGAGTCCGTTCCCTGTCCATCAGTGAGTGAGTCTGTTCCCTGTCCTTCTGTGAGTGGGTCTGTTCCTTGTCCAGCTGAGAGTGAGTCTGTTCCCTGTCCAGCTGAGAATGTTTCTGTTTCCTGTCCATCAGTGAGTGAGTCTGTTCCCTCTCCATCTGAGACTGTCTGTTCCCAGTCCATCTGTGAGCCAGTCTGTTCCCTGTACATCTGTGAGTGAGTCTGTTCCCTGTCCAGCTGAGAGTGAGTCTGTTCCCTGTCTAGTTGAGAGTGTGTCTGTTCCCTGTCCATCTGTGAGTGAGTCTGTTCCCTGGCCATCTGTGAATGAGTCTGCTCCCTGTCCAGCTGAGAGTGAGTCTGTTCCCTGTCCATCTGTGAGTGAGTCTGTTTATTGTCCATCAATGAGTGAGTCTATTTTCTGTCCATCTGAGAGCTAGATTGTTCCCTGTCCATTTGAGAGTGAGTCTTTTCCCTGTCCATCTGTGAGTGAGTCTGTTCCCGGTCTAGCTGAGAGTGAGTCTGTTCCCTGTCCATCTGTGAGTGAGTCTGTTCCCTGTCCATCTGTGAGTGAGTCTGTTCCCTGTCCATCTGAGAGTGAGTATGTTCCCTGTCCATCTGTGAGTGAGTCTGTTCTCTGTCCATCTGAGAGTTAGATTGTTCCCTGTCCATCTGAGAGTGAGTCAGTTCCATGTCCATCTGTGAGTGAGTCTGTTCCCTGTCCATTTGAGAGTGAATCTGTTCCCTGTCCATCTGTGAGCGCGTCTGTTCCGTGTCCATCTGTGAGTGTGTCTGTTCCCTGTTCATCCGAGAGTGAGTCTGTTCCCTGTCCATTTGAGAGTGAATCTGTTCCCTGTCCATCTGCGAGCGAGTCTGTTCCGTGTCCATCTGTGAGTGAGTCAGTTCCATGTCCATCTGTGAGTGAGTCTGTTCCGAGTCCATCTGAGAGTGGGATTGATCCCTGTCCATTTGTGAGTGAGTCTGTTCCTTGTCCATCTGTGTGTGAGTGTGTTCCCTGTCCATCTGTGAGTGAGTCTGTCCCCAGTCCATCTGTGAGTGAGTCTGTTCCCTGTCGCTCTGTGAGTGAGTCTGTTCCCTGTCCATCTGAGAGTGAGTCTGTTCCCTGTCCATCTGTGAGTGAGTCTGTTCCCTGTCCATCTGAGAGTGAGATTCTTCCATGTCCATCTGAGAGTGACATTGTTCCCTATTCATTTTAGAGTGAGTCTGTTCCCTGTCCATCTGAGAGTGAATCTGTTCCCTGTCCATCTGAGAGTGAGTCTGTTCCCTGACTATCTGTGAGTGGGTCTGTTCCCTGTCCATCTGTGAGTGAGTCTGTTCCCTGTCCATTTGAGAGTGAATCTGTTCCCTGTCCATCTGTGAGCGAGTCTGTTCCATGTCCATCTGTGAGTGAGTCTGTTCGAAATCCATCTGAGAGTTAGATTGTACCCTGTCCATCTGTGAGCGGGTCTGTTCCCTGTCCATTTGAAAGTGAGTCTGTTCCCTGTCCATCAGTGAGTGAATCTGTTCGCTGTCCTGCTGAGTGTGAGTCTGTACCCTGTCAATCTGAGAGTGAGACTGTTCCCTGTCCATCTGAGAGTGAGTCTGTTCCCTGTTCATCTGTGAGTGAGTCTGTTTCCTGTCCATCAGTGAGTGAGTCTGTTCCCTGTCCAGCTGAAGGTGAGTCTGTTCCCTGCCCAGCAGTGAGTGAGTCTGTTCCCTGTCCAGTCGGGATTGAGTCTGTTCCCTGTCCAGCTGAGAGTGAGTTTGTTCCCTGTCCATCTGTGAGTGAGTCTGTTCCCTGTCCATTTGAGAGTGAATCTGTTCCCTGTCCATCTGTGAGCGATTCTGTTCCGTGTCCATCTGTGAGTGAGTCAGTTCGATATCCATCTGAGATTTAGATTGTACCCTGTCCATCAGTGAGTGAGTCTGTTCCCTGTCCCTCTGTGAGTGGGTCTGTTCCCTGTCCATCTGTGAGTGAGTCTGTTCCCAGTCCATCTGTGAGCGAGTTTGTTCCCTGTACATCTGTGAGAGAGTCTGTTCCCGGTCTAGCTGAGAGTGAGTCTGTTCCCTGTCGAGCTTAGAGTGAGTCTGTTCCCTGTCCAGCTGAGAGTGAGTCTGTTCCCTGTCTAGTTGAGAGTGAGTCTGTTCCGTGTCCATCTGAGAGTGAGACTGTTCCCTGTCCATCAGAGAGTGAGTCTGTCCCCTGTCCCTCTGTGACTGAGTCTGTTCCCAGTCCATCTGTGAGTGAGTCTGTTCCCTGTCACTCTGTGACTGAGTCTGTTCCCTGTCCAGCTGAGAGTGAGTCTGTTCCCAGTCCTGGTGTGAGTGGGCCGGTTCCTTGTCCAGCTGAGAGTGAGTTTGTTCCCTGTCCAGCTGAGAGTGAGTCTGTTCCCTGTCCAACTGAGAGTGAGTCTGTTCCCTGTCCATCTGTGAGTGGGTCTGTTCCCTGTCCAGCTGAGAGTGAGTTTGTTCCCTGTCTAGTTGAGAGTGAGTTTGTTTCCTGTCCATCTGAGAGTGAGTTTGTTCCCTGTCCATTTGAGAGTGAATCTGTTCCCTGTCCATCTGTGAGCGAGTCTGTTCCGTGTCCATCTGTGAGTGAGTCTGTTCCCTGTCCATTTGAGAGTGAATCTGTTCCCTGTCCATCTGTGAGCGAGTCTGTTCCCTGTCCATCTGTGAGTGAGTCTGTTCCCTGTCCATTTGAGAGTGAATCTGTTCCCTGTCCATCTGTGAGCGAGTCTGTTCCCTGTCCATCTGTGAGTGAGTCCATTCCCAGTCCATCTGTGAGTGAGTCTGTTCCCTGTCCATCTGTGAGTGAGCCTGTTTCCTGTCCATCTGTGAGTGAGTCTGTTCCCTGTCCAGCTGAGAGTGAGTTTGTTCCCTGTCCATCTGAGAGTGAGTCTGTTCCCTGTCCATCTGTGAATGAGTCTGTTCCCTGTCCACCTGTGAGTGAGTCTGCTTCCTGTCCATCTGTGAGTGAGTCTGTTCCCTGGCCATCTGTGAATGAGTCTGTTCCCTGTCCATCTGTGAATGAATCTGTTCACTGTCCATCTGAGAGTGTCTGCTCCCAGTCCATTTGTGAGCGAGTCTGTTCCCTGTCCAGCCGTGAGCGAGTCTGTTCCCTGTCCAGCCGTGAGTGAGTCTGTTCCCTGTACATCTGAGAGTGAATCTGTTCCCTGTCAATCTGTGAGTGAATATGTTCTCTGTCCATCTGTGAGTGAGTCTGTTCCCAGTCCATCTCTGAGTGAGTCTGTTCCCTGTCCACCTGTGAGTGAGTGTGTTCGCTGTCCATCTGTGAGTGAGTCTGTTTCCTGTCCATCAATGAGTGAGTCTATTATCTGTCCATCTGAGAGTTAGATTGTTCCCTGTCCATCTGTGAGTGTGTCTGTTCCCTGTCCATCTGTGAGCGAGTCTGTTCCGTGTCCATCTGTGAGTGAGTCTGTTCGATATCCATCTGAGAGTTAGATTGTACCCTGTCCATCTGTGAGTGTGTCTGTTTCCTGTCCATCTGTGAGTGAGTCTGTTCCCTGTCCATCTGTGAGTGAGTCTGTTTCCTGTCCATCTGTGAGTGAGTCTGTTCCCTGTCCAGCTGAGAGTGAGTCTGTTCCCTGTCCATCTGAGAGTGAGTCTGTTCCCTGTCCATCTGTGAGCGAGTCTGTTCCGTGTCCATCTGTGAGTGAGTCAGTTCGATATCCATCTGAGAGTTAGATTGTACCCTGTCCATCAGTGAGTGAGTCTGTTCCCTGTCCCTCTGTGAGTGGGTCTGTTCCCTGTCCATCTGTGAGTGAGTCTGTTCCCAGTCCATCTGTGAGCGAGTCTGTTCCCTGTACATCTGTGAGAGAGTCTGTTCCCGGTCTAGCTGAGAGTGAGTCTGTTCCCTGTCGAGCTTGGAGTGAGTCTGTTCCCTGTGCAGCTGAGAGTGAGTCTGTTCCCTGTCTAGTTGAGAGTGAGTCTGTTCCGTGTCCATCTGGGAGTGAGACTGTTCCCTGTCCATCAGAGAGTGAGTCTGTCCCCTGTCCCTCTGTGACTGAGTCTGTTCCCAGTCCATCTGTGAGTGAGTCTGTTCCCTGTCCCTCTGTGACTGAGTCTGTTCCCTGTCCAGCTGAGAGTGAGTCTGTTCCCAGTCCTGGTGTGAGTGGTCCGGTTCCCTGTCCAGCTGAGAGTGAGTTTGTTCCCTGTCCAACTGAGAGTGAGTCTGTTCCCTGTCCATCTGTGAGTGGGTCTGTTCCCTGTCCAGCTGAGAGTGAGTCTGTTCCCTGTCCATTTGAGAGTGAATCTGTTCCCTGTCCATCTGTGAGTGTGTCCGTTTCCTGTCCATCAGTGAGTGACTCTGTTCCCTGTCCATCTGTGAGTGGGTCTGTTCCTTGTCCAGCTGAGAGTGAGTCTGTTCCCTGTCCAGCTGAGAATGATTCTGTTTCCTGTCCATCAGTGAGTGAGTCTGTTCCCTGTCCATCTGAGACTGTCTGTTCCCAGTCCATCTGTGAGCCAGTCTGTTCCGTGTACATCTGTGAGTGAGTCTGTTCCCTGTCCAGCTGAGAGTGAGTCTGTTCCCTATCTAGTTGAGAGTGTGTCTGTTCCCTGTCCATCTGTGAGTGAGTCTGTTCCCTGTCCATCTGTGAATGAGTCTGTTCCCTGTCCACCTGTGAGTGAGTCTGCTTCCTGTCCATCTGTGAGTGAGTCTGTTCCCTGGCCATCTGTGAATGAGTCTGTTCCCTGTCCATCTGTGAATGAATCTGTTCACTGTCCATCTGAGAGTGTCTGCTCCCAGTCCATTTGTGAGCGAGTCTGTTCCCTGTCCAGCCGTGAGCGAGTCTGTTCCCTGTCCAGCCGTGAGTGAGTCTGTTCCCTGTACATCTGAGAGTGAATCTGTTCCCTGTCAATCTGTGAGTGAATATGTTCTCTGTCCATCTGTGAGTGAGTCTGTTCCCAGTCCATCTCTGAGTGAGTCTGTTCCCTGTCCACCTGTGAGTGAGTGTGTTCGCTGTCCATCTGTGAGTGAGTCTGTTTCCTGTCCATCAATGAGTGAGTCTATTATCTGTCCATCTGAGAATTAGATTGTTCCCTGTCCATCTGTGAGTGTGTCTGTTCCCTGTCCATCTGTGAGCGAGTCTGTTCCGTGTCCATCTGTGAGTGAGTCTGTTCGATATCCATCTGAGAGTTAGATTGTACCCTGTCCATCTGTGAGTGTGTCTGTTCCCTGTCCATCTGTGAGTGAGTCTGTTCCCTGTCCATCTGTGAGTGAGTCTGTTTCCTGTCCATCTGTGAGTGAGTCTGTTCCCTGTCCAGCTGAGAGTGAGTCTGTTCCCTGTCCATCTGAGAGTGAGTCTGTTCCCTGTCCATCTGTGAGCGAGTCTGTTCCGTGTCCATCTGTGAGTGAGTCAGTTCGATATCCATCTGAGAGTTAGATTGTACCCTGTCCATCAGTGAGTGAGTCTGTTCCCTGTCCCTCTGTGAGTGGGTCTGTTCCCTGTCCATCTGTGAGTGAGTCTGTTCCCAGTCCATCTGTGAGCGAGTCTGTTCCCTGTACATCTGTGAGAGAGTCTGTTCCCGGTCTAGCTGAGAGTGAGTCTGTTCCCTGTCGAGCTTGGAGTGAGTCTGTTCCCTGTGCAGCTGAGAGTGAGTCTGTTCCCTGTCTAGTTGAGAGTGAGTCTGTTCCGTGTCCATCTGGGAGTGAGACTGTTCCCTGTCCATCAGAGAGTGAGTCTGTCCCCTGTCCCTCTGTGACTGAGTCTGTTCCCAGTCCATCTGTGAGTGAGTCTGTTCCCTGTCCCTCTGTGACTGAGTCTGTTCCCTGTCCAGCTGAGAGTGAGTCTGTTCCCAGTCCTGGTGTGAGTGGTCCGGTTCCCTGTCCAGCTGAGAGTGAGTTTGTTCCCTGTCCAACTGAGAGTGAGTCTGTTCCCTGTCCATCTGTGAGTGGGTCTGTTCCCTGTCCAGCTGAGAGTGAGTCTGTTCCCTGTCCATTTGAGAGTGAATCTGTTCCCTGTCCATCTGTGAGTGAGTCCGTTTCCTGTCCATCAGTGAGTGACTCTGTTCCCTGTCCATCTGTGAGTGGGTCTGTTCCTTGTCCAGCTGAGAGTGAGTCTGTTCCCTGTCCAGCTGAGAATGATTCTGTTTCCTGTCCATCAGTGAGTGAGTCTGTTCCCTGTCCATCTGAGACTGTCTGTTCCCAGTCCATCTGTGAGCCAGTCTGTTCCGTGTACATCTGTGAGTGAGTCTGTTCCCTGTCCAGCTGAGAGTGAGTCTGTTCCCTATCTAGTTGAGAGTGTGTCTGTTCCCTGTCCATCTGTGAGTGAGTCTGTTCCCTGGCCATCTGTGAATGAGTCTGCTCCCTGTCCAGCTGAGATTGAGTCTGTTCCCTGTCCATCTGTGAGTGAGTCTGTTCCCGGTCTAGCTGAGAGTGAGTCTGTTCCCTGGCCATCTGTGAATGAGTCTGTTCCCTGTCCATCTGTGAGTGAGTCTGTTTCCTGTCCATCAATGAGTGAGTCTATTTTCTGTCCATCTGAGAGTTAGATTGTTCCCTGTCCATCTGAGAGTGAGTCAGTTCCATGTCCATCTGTGAGTGAGTCTGTTCCCTGTCCATTTGAGAGTGAATCTGTTCCCTGTCCATCTATGAGCGCGTCTGTTCCGTGTCCATCTGTGAGTGTGTCTGTTCCCTGTTCATCTGAGAGTGAGTCTGTTCCCTGTCCATTTGAGAGTGAATCTGTTCCCTGTCCATCTGTGAGCGAGTCTGTTCCGTGTCCATCTGTGAGTGAGTCAGTTCCATGTCCATCTGTGAGTGAGTCTGTTCCGAGTCCATCTGAGAGTGGGATTGATCCCTGTCCATTTGTGAGTGAGTCTGTTCCTTGTCCATCTGTGTGTGAGTGTGTTCCCTGTCCATCTGTGAGTGAGTCTGTCCCCAGTCCATCTGTGAGTGAGTCTGTTCCCTGTCGCTCTGTGAGTGAGTCTGTTCCCTGTCCATCTGAGAGTGAGTCTGTTCCCTGTCCATCTGTGAGTGAGTCTGTTCCCTGTCCCTCTGAGAGTGAGATTCTTCCATGTCCATCTGAGAGTGACATTGTTCCCTATTCATTTTAGAGTGAGTCTGTTCCCTATCCATCTGAGAGTGAATCTGTTCCCTGTCCATCTGAGAGTGAGTCTGTTCCCTGACTATCTGTGAGTGGGTCTGTTCCCTGTCCATCTGTGAGTGAGTCTGTTCCCTGTCCATTTGAGAGTGAATCTGTTCCCTGTCCATCTGTGAGCGAGTCTGTTCCGTGTCCATCTGTGAGTGAGTCTGTTCGAAATCCATCTGAGAGTTAGATTGTACCCTGTCCATCTGTGAGTGGGTCTGTTCCCTGTCCATTTGAAAGTGAGTCTGTTCCCTGTCCATCAGTGAGTGAATCTGTTCCCTGTCCTGCTGAGTGTGTGTCTGTACCCTGTCAATCTGAGAGTGAGACTGTTCCCTGTCCATCTGAGAGTGAGTCTGTTCCCTGTCCATCTGTGAGTGAGTCTGTTTCCTGTCCATCAGTGAGTGAGTCTGTTCCTTGTCCAGCTGAGGGTGAGTCTGTTCCCTGCCCAGCAGTGAGTGAGTCTGTTCCCTGTCCAGTCGGGATTGAGTCTGTTTCCTGTCCAGCTGAGAGTGAGTTTGTTCCCTGTCCAGCTGAGAGTGAGTTTGTTCCCTGTCCAGCTGAGAGTGAGCCTGTTCCCTGTCCAGGTGTGAGTATGACTGTTCCCTGTCCATCTGAGAGTGAATCTGTTCCCTGTCCATCAGTGAGCGAGTCTGTTCCGTGTCCATCTGTGAGTGAGTCAGTTCGATATCCATCTGAGAGTTAGATTGTACCCTGTCCATCTGTGAGTGTGTCTGTTCCCTGTCCATCTGTGAGTGAGTCTGTTCCCTGTCCATCTGTGAGTGAGTCTGTTCCCTGTCCATTTGAGAATGAATCTGTTCCCTGTCCATCTGTGAGCGAGTCTGTTCCGTGTCCATCTGTGAGTGTGTCAGTTCGATATCCATCTGAGAGTTAGATTGTACCCTGTCCATCAGTGAGTGAGTCTGTTCCTTGTCCCTCTGTGAGTGGGTCTGTTCCCTGTCCATCTGTGAGTGAGTCTGTTCCCAGTCCATCTGTGAGCGAGTCTGTTCCCTGTACATCTGTGAGAGAGTCTGTTCCCGGTCTAGCTGAGAGTGAGTCTGTTCCCTGTCGAGCTTAGAGTGAGTCTGTTCCCTGTCCAGCTGAGAGTGAGTCTGTTCGCTGTCTAGTTGAGAGTGAGTCTGTTCCGTGTCCATCCGAGAGTGAGACTGTTCCCTGTCCCTCAGAGAGTGAGTCTGTCCCCTGTCCCTCTGTGACTGAGTCTGTTCCCAGTCGATCTGTGAGTGAGTCTGTTCCCTGTCCCTCTGTGAATGAGTCTGTTCCCTGTCCAGCTGAGAGTGAGTCTGTTCCCAGTCCTGGTGTGAGTGGGCCGGTTCCCTGTCCAGCTGAGAGTGAGTTTGTTCCCTGTCCAGCTGAGATTGAGTCTGTTCCCTGTCTAACTGAGAGTGAGTCTGTTCCCTGTCCATCTGTGAGTGGGTCTGTTCCCTGTCCAGCTGAGAGTGAGTCTGTTCCCTGTCCATTTGAGAGTGAATCTGTTCCCTGTCCATCTGTGAGTGAGTCCGTTCCCTGTCCATCAGTGAGTGAGTCTGTTCCCTGTCCATCTGTGAGTGGGTCTGTTCCCTGTCCAGCTGAGAGTGAGTCTGTTCCCAGTCCATCTGAGAGTGAGTCTGTTCCCAGTCCATCTGTGAGTGAGTCTGTTCCCTGTCCATCTGTGAGTGAGTCTGTTCCCTGTACATCTGTGAGTGAGTCTGTTCCCTGTCCAGCTGAGAGTGAGTCTGTTCCCTGTCTAGTTGAGAGTGAGTCTGTTCCCTGTCCATCTGTGAGTGAGTCTGTTCTGAGTCCAGCTGAGAGTGGGATTGATCCCTGTCCATCTGTGAGTGAGTCCGTTCCCAGTCCATCTGTGAGTGAGTCTGTACACAGTCCATCTGTGAGTGAGTCTGTTCCCTGTCCATTTGAGAGTGAATCTGTTCCCTGTCCATCTGTGAGCGAGTCTGTTCCATGTCCATTTGAGAGTGAGACTGTTCCCTGTCCATCAGAGAGTGAGTCTGTCCCCAGTCCATCTGTGAGTGAGTCTGTTCCCTGTCCCTCTGTGATTGAGTCTGTTCGCTGTCCATCTGAGAGGGAGATTGCACCATGTCCATCTGAGAGTGAGTCATTTATCTTTCCTTCTGTTAGTGAGCCTGTTCCCTGACCATTTGTGAGTGAGTCCGTTCCCTGTCCAGCTGAGAGTGAGTTTGTTCCCTGTCCATCTGAGAGTGAGTCTGTTCCCTGTCCATCTGTGAGTGATTCTGTTCCCTGTCCAGTCGGGATTGAGTCTGTTCCCTGTCCAGCTGAGAGTGAGTTTGTTCCCTGTCCAGCTGAGAGTGAGTTTGTTTCCTGTCCATCTGTGAGTGAGTTTGTTCCCTGTCCATTTGAGAGTGAATCTGTTCCCTGTCCATCTGTGAGCGAGTCTGTTCCGTGTCCATCTGTGAGTGAGTCTGTTCCCTGTCCATTTGAGAGTGAATCTGTTCCCTGTCCATCTGTGAGCGCGTCTGTTCCGTGTCCATCTGTGAGTGTGTCTGTTCCCTGTTCATCTGAGGGTGAGTCTGTTCCCTGTCCATTTGAGAGTGAATCTGTTCCCTGTCCATCTGCGAGCGAGTCTGTTCCGTGTCCATCTGTGAGTGAGTCAGTTCCATGTCCATCTGTGAGTGAGTCTGTTCCAAGTCCATCTGAGAGTGAGATTGATCCCTGTCCATTTGTGAGTGAGTCTGTTCCTTGTCCATCTGTGTGTGAGTGTGTTCCCTGTCCATCTGTGAGTGAGTCTGTCCCCAGTCCATCTGTGAGTGAGTCTGTTCCCTGTCGCTCTGCGAGTGTGTCTGTTCCCTGTCCATCTGAGAGTGAGTCTGTTCCCTGTCCATCTGTGAGTGAGTCTGTTCCCTGTCCATCTGAGAGTGAGATTCTTCCATGTCCATCTGAGAGTGACATTGTTCCCTATTCATTTTAGAGTGAGTCTGTTCCCTGTCCATCTGAGAGTGAATCTGTTCGCTGTCCATCTGAGAGTGAGTCTGTTCCCTGTCCATTTGAGAGTGAATCTGTTCCCTGTCCAGCTGAGAGTGAGTCTGTTCCCAGTCCTGGTGCGGGTGGGCCGGTTCCCTGTCCAGCTGAGAGTGAGTTTGTTCCCTGTCCAGCTGAGAGTGAGTCTGTTCCCTGTCCAACTGAGAGTGAGTCTGTTCCCTGTCCATCTGTGAGTGAGTCCGTTCCCTGTCCATCAGTGAGTGAGTCTGTTCCCTGTCCATCTGTGAGTGGGTCTGTTCCCTGTCCAGCTGAGAGTGAGTCTGTTCCCAGTCCATCTGAGAGTGAGTCTGTTCCCAGTCCATCTGTGAGTGAGTCTGTTCCCTGTCCATCTGTGAGTGAGTCTGTTCCCTGTACATCTGTGAGTGAGTCTGTTCCCTGTCCAGCTGAGAGTGAGTCTGTTACCTGTCTAGTTGAGAGTGAATCTGTTCCCTGTCCATCTGTGAGCGAGTCTGTTCCGTGTCCATCTGTGAGTGAGTCTGTTCCCTGTCCATTTGAGAGTGAATCTGTTCCCTGTCCATCTGTGAGCGCGTCTGTTCCGTGTCCATCTGTGAGTGTGTCTGTTCCCTGTTCATCTGAGGGTGAGTCTGTTCCCTGTCCATTTGAGAGTGAGTCCGTTCCCTGTCCATCAGTGAGTGAGTCTGTTCCCTGTCCATCTGTGAGTGGGTCTGTTCCCTGTCCAGCTGAGAGTGAGTCTGTTCCCAGTCCATCTGAGAGTGAGTCTGTTCCCAGTCCATCTGTGAGTGAGTCTGTTCCCTGTCCATCTGTGAGTGAGTCTGTTCCCTGTACATCTGTGAGTGAGTCTGTTCCCTGTCCAGCTGAGAGTGAGTCTGTTCCCTGTCTAGTTGAGAGTGAATCTGTTCCCTGTCCATCTGTGAGCGAGTCTGTTCCGTGTCCATCTGTGAGTGAGTCTGTTCCCTGTCCATTTGAGAGTGAATCTGTTCCCTGTCCATCTGTGAGCGCGTCTGTTCCGTGTCCATCTGTGAGTGTGTCTGTTCCCTATTCATCTGAGGGTGAGTCTGTTCCCTGTCCATTTGAGAGTGAATCTGTTCCCTGTCCATCTGTGAGCGCGTCTGTTCCGTGTCCATCTGTGAGTGTGTCTGTTCCCTGTTCATCTGAGGGTGAGTCTGTTCCCTGTCCATTTGAGAGTGAGTCCGTTCCCTGTCCATCAGTGAGTGAGTCTGTTCCCTGTCCATCTGTGAGTGGGTCTGTTCCCTGTCCAGCTGAGAGTGAGTCTGTTCCCAGTCCATCTGAGAGTGAGTCTGTTCCCAGTCCATCTGTGAGTGAGTCTGTTCCCTGTCCATCTGTGAGTGAGTCTGTTCCCTGTACATCTGTGAGTGAGTCTGTTCCCTGTCCAGCTGAGAGTGAGTCTGTTCCCTGTCTAGTTGAGAGTGAATCTGTTCCCTGTCCATCTGTGAGCGAGTCTGTTCCGTGTCCATCTGTGAGTGAGTCTGTTCCCTGTCCATTTGAGAGTGAATCTGTTCCCTGTCCATCTGTGAGCGCGTCTGTTCCGTGTCCATCTGTGAGTGTGTCTGTTCCCTATTCATCTGAGGGTGAGTCTGTTCCCTGTCCATTTGAGAGTGAATCTGTTCCCTGTCCATCTGCGAGCGAGTCTGTTCCGTGTCCATCTGTGAGTGAGTCAGTTCCATGTCCATCTGTGAGTGAGTCTGTTCCAAGTCCATCTGAGAGTGGGATTGATCCCTGTCCATTTGTGAGTGAGTCTGTTCCTTGTCCATCTGTGTGTGAGTGTGTTCCCTGTCCATCTGTGAGTGAGTCTGTCCCCAGTCCATCTGTGAGTGAGTCTGTTCCCTGTCGCTCTGCGAGTGAGTCTGTTCCCTGTCCATCTGAGAGTGAGTCTGTTCCCTGTCCATCTGTGAGTGAGTCTGTTCCCTGTCCATCTGAGAGTGAGATTCTTCCATGTCCATCTGAGAGTGACATTGTTCCCTATTCATTTTAGAGTGAGTCTGTTCCCTGTCCATCTGAGAGTGAATCTGTTCGCTGTCCATCTGAGAGTGAGTCTGTTCCCTGACTATCTGTGAGTGGGTCTGTTCCCTGTCCATCTATGAGTGATTCTGTTCCCTGTCCATTTGAGAGTGAATCTGTTCCCTGTCCATCTGTGAGCGAGTCTGTTCCGTGTCCATCTGTGAGTGAGTCTGTTCAAAATCCATCTGAGAGTTAGATTGTACCCTGTCCATCTGTGAGTGGGTCTGTTCCCTGTCCAATTGAAAGTGAGTCTGTTGCCGGTCCATCAGTGAGTGAATCTGTTCCCTGTCCTGCTGAGTGTGAGTCTGTACCCTGTCAATCTGAGAGTGAGACTGTTCCCTGTCCATCTGAGAGTGAGTCTGTTCCCTGTCCATCTGTGAGTGAGTCTGTTTCCTGTCCATCAGTGAGTGAGTCTGTTCCCTGTCCAGCTGAGGGTGAGTCTGTTCCCTGCCCAGCAGTGAGTGTGTCTGTTCCCTGTCCAGTCGGGATTGAGTCTGTTCCCTGTCCAGCTGAGAGTGAGTTTGTTCCCTGTCCAGCTGAGAGTGAGTTTGTTCCCTGTCCAGCTGAGAGTGAGCCTGTTCCCTGTCCAGGTGTGAGTTAGACTGTTCCCTGTCCATCTGAGAGTGAATCTGTTCCCTGTCCATCAGTGAGCGAGTCTGTTCCGTGTCCATCTGTGAGTGAGTCAGTTCGATATCCATCTGAGAGTTAGATTGTACCCTGTCCATCTGTGAGTGTGTCTGCTCCCTGTCCATCTGTGAGTGAGTCTGTTCCCTGTCCATCTGTGAGTGAGTCTGTTCCCTGTCCATTTGAGAGTGAATCTGTTCCCTGTCCATCTGTGAGCGAGTCTGTTCCGTGTCCATCTGTGAGTGAGTCAGTTCGATATCCATCTGAGAGTTAGATTGTACCCTGTCCATCAGTGAGTGAGTCTGTTCCCTGTCCCTCTGTGAGTGGGTCTGTTCCCTGTCCATCTGTGAGTGAGTCTGTTCCCAGTCCATCTGTGAGCGAGTCTGTTCCCTGTACATCTGTGAGAGAGTCTGTTCCCGGTCTAGCTGAGAGTGAGTCTGTTCCCTGTCGAGCTTAGAGTGAGTCTGTTCATGTCCAGCTGAGAGTGAGTCTGTTCACTGTCCAGTTGAGAGTGAGTCTGTTCCGTGTCCATCTGAGAGTGAGACTGTTCCCTGTCCATCAGAGAGTGAGTCTGTCCCCTGTCCCTCTGTGACTGTGTCTGTTCCCAGTCCATCTGTGAGTGAGTCTGTTCCCTGTCCCTCTGTGACTGAGTCTGTTCCCTGTCCAGCTGAGAGTGAGTCTGTTCCCAGTCCTGGTGTGAGTGGGCCGGTTCCCTGTCCAGCTGAGAGTGAGTTTGTTCCCTGTCCAGCTGAGAGTGAGTCTGTTCCCTGTCCAACTGAGAGTGAGTCTGTTCCCTGTCCATCTGTGAGTGAGTCCGTTCCCTGTCCATCAGTGAGTCAGTCTGTTCCCTGTCCATCTGTGAGTGGGTCTGTTCCCTGTCCAGCTGAGAGTGAGTCTGTTCCCAGTCCATCTGAGAGTGAGTCTGTTCCCAGTCCATCTGTGAGTGAGTCTGTTCCCTGTCCATCTGTGAGTGAGTCTGTTCCCTGTACATCTGTGAGTGAGTCTGTTCCCTGTCCAGCTGAGAGTGAGTCTGTTCCCTGTCTAGTTGAGAGTGAGTCTGTTCCCTGTCCATCTGTGAGTGAGTCTGTTCCGAGTCCAGCTGAGAGTGGGCTTGATCCCTGTCCATCTGTGAGTGAGTCTGTTCCCAGTCCATCTGTGAGTGAGTCTGTACACAGTCCATCTATGAGTGAGTCTGTTCCCTGTCCATTTGAGAGTGAATCTGTTCCCTGTCCATCTGTGAGCGAGTCTGTTCCGTGTCCATTTGAGAGTGAGACTGTTCCCTGTCCATCAGAGAGTGAGTCTGTCCCCAGTCCATCTGTGAGTGAGTCTGTTCCCTGTCCCTCTGTGACTGAGTCTGTTCGCTGTCCATCTGAGAGGGAGATTGCACCATGTCCATCTGAGAGTGAGTCACTTCCCTTTCCTTCTGTTAGTGAGCCTGTTCCCTGACCATTTGTGAGTGAGTCCGTTCCCTGTCAAGATGAGAGTGAGTTTGTTCCCTGTCCAGCTGAGAGTGAGTCTGTTCCCAGTCCTGGTGTGAGTGGGCCGGTTCCCTGTCCAGCTGAGAGTGATTCTGTTCCCTGTCCATTTGTGAGTGAGTCTGTTCCCTGTCCAGCTGAGAGTGAGTTTGTTCCCTGTCCATCTGAGAGTGAGTCTGTTCCCTGTCCATCTGTGAGTGAGTCTGTTCCCAGTCCTGGTGTGAGTGAGTCTGTTCCCTGTCCAGCTGAGGGTGAGTCTGTTCCCTGTCCAGCGGTGAGTGTGTCTGCTCCCTGTCCAGTCGGGATTGAGTCTGTTCCCTGTCCAGCTGAGAGTGAGTTTGTTCCCTGTCCATCTGAGAGTGAGTTTGTTCCCTGGCCATTTGAGAGTGAATCTGTTCCCTGTCCATCTGTGAGCGAGTCAGTTCCGTGTCCATCTGTGAGTGAGTCTGTTCCCTGTCCATTTGAGAGTGAACCTGTTCCCTGTCCATCTGTGAGCGAGTCTGTTCCCTGTCCATCTGTGAGTGAGTCTGTTCCCTGTCCATTTGAGAGTGAATCTGTTCCCTGTCCATCTGTGAGCGAGTCTGTTCCATGTCCATCTGTGAGTGAGTCTGTTCGATATCCATCTGAGAGTTAGATTGTACCCTGTCCATCTGTGAGTGTGTCTGTTCCCTGTCCATCTGTGAGTGAGTCTGTTCCCAGTCCATCTGTGAGTGAGTCTGTTCCCTGTCCATCTGTGAGTGAGTCTGTTTCCTGTCCATCTGTGAGTGAGTCTGTTCCCAGTCCATCTGTGAGTGAGTCTGTTCCCTGTCCATCTGTGAGTGAGTCTGTTTCCTGTCCATCTGTGAGTGAGTCTGTTCCCTGTCCAGCTGAGAGTGAGTCTGTTCCCTGTCCATCTGAGAGTGAGTCTGTTCCCTGTCCATCTGTGAGTGAGTCTGTTCCCTGTCCACCTGTGAGTGAGTCTGCTTCCTGTCCATCTGTGAGTGAGTCTGTTCCCTGTCCATCTGTGAATGAGTCTGTTCCCTGTCCATCTGTGAATGAGTCTGTTCACTGTCCATCTGAGAGTGTCTGCTCCCAGTCCATTTGTGAGCTAGTCTGTTCCCTGTCCAGCCGTGAGCGAGTCTGTTCCCTGTCCAGCCGTGAGTGAGTCTGTTCCCTGTACATCTGAGAGTGAATCTGTTCCCTGTCAATCTGTGAGTGAATATGTTCTCTGTCCATCTGTGAGTGAGTCTGTTCCCAGTCCATCTCTGAGTGAGTCTGTTCCCTGTCCACCTGTGAGTGAGTGTGTTCGCTGTCCATCTGTGAGTGAGTCTGTTTCCTGTCCATCAATGAGTGAGTCTATTATCTGTCCATCTGAGAGTTAGATTGTTCCCTGTCCATCTGTGAGTGAGTCTGTTTCCTGTCCATCAGTGAGTGAGTCTGTTCCCTGTCCAGCTGAGGGTGAGTCTGTTCCCTGCCCAGCAGTGAGTGAGTCTGTTCCCTGTCCAGTCGGGATTGAGTCTGTTCCCTGTCCAGCTGAGAGTGAGTTTGTTCCCTGTCCAGCTGAGAGTGAGTTTGTTCCCTGTCCAGCTGAGAGTGAGCCTGTTCCCTGTCCAGGTGTGAGTTAGACTGTTCCCTGTCCATCTGAGAGTGAATCTGTTCCCTGTCCATCTGTGAGCGAGTCTGTTCCGTGTCCATCTGTGAGTGAGTCAGTTCGATATCCATCTGAGAGTTAGATTGTACCCTGTCCATCTGTGAGTGTGTCTGCTCCCTGTCCATCTGTGAGTGAGTCTGTTCCCTGTCCATCTGTGAGTGAGTCTGTTCCCTGTCCATTTGAGAGTGAATCTGTTCCCTGTCCATCTGTGAGCGAGTCTGTTCCATGTCCATCTGTGAGTGAGTCAGTTCGATATCCATCTGAGAGTTAGATTGTACCCTGTCCATCAGTGAGTGAGTCTGTTCCCTGTCCCTCTGTGAGTGGGTCTGTTCCCTGTCCATCTGTGAGTGAGTCTGTTCCCAGTCCATCTGTGAGCGAGTCTGTTCCCTGTACATCTGTGAGAGAGTCTGTTCCCGGTCTAGCTGAGAGTGAGTCTGTTCCCTGTCGAGCTTAGAGTGAGTCTGTTCCCTGTCCAGCTGAGAGTGAGTCTGTTCACTGTCCAGTTGCGAGTGAGTCTGTTCCATGTCCATCTGAGAGTGAGACTGTTCCCTGTCCATCTGTGAGTGGGTCTGTTCCCTGTCCAGCTGAGAGTGAGTCTGTTCCCAGTCCATCTGAGAGTGAGTCTGTTCCCAGTCCATCTGTGAGTGAGTCTGTTCCCTGTCCATCTGTGAGTGAGTCTGTTCCCTGTACATCTGTGTGTGAGTCTGTTCCCTGTCCAGCTGAGAGTGAGTCTGTTCCCTGTCTAGTTGAGAGTGAGTCTGTTCCCTGTCCATCTGTGAGTGAGTCTGTTCCGAGTCCAGCTGAGAGTGGGCTTGATCCCTGTCCATCTGTGAGTGAGTCTGTTCCCAGTCCATCTGTGAGTGAGTCTGTACACAGTCCATCTATGAGTGAGTCTGTTCCCTGTCCATTTGAGAGTGAATCTGTTCCCTGTCCATCTGTGAGCGAGTCTGTTCCGTGTCCATTTGAGAGTGAGACTGTTCCCTGTCCATCAGAGAGTGAGTCTGTCCCCAGTCCATCTGTGAGTGAGTCTGTTCCCTGTCCCTCTGTGACTGAGTCTGTTCGCTGTCCATCTGAGAGTGAGATTGCACCATGTCCATCTGAGAGTGAGTCACTTCCCTTTCCTTCTGTTAGTGAGCCTGTTCCCTGACCATTTGTGAGTGAGTCCGTTCCCTGTCAAGATGAGAGTGAGTTTGTTCCCTGTCCAGCTGAGAGTGAGTCTGTTCCCAGTCCTGGTGTGAGTGGGCCGGTTCCCTGTCCAGCTGAGAGTGATTCTGTTCCCTGTCCATTTGTGAGTGAGTCTGTTCCCTGTCCAGCTGAGAGTGAGTTTGTTCCCTGTCCATCTGAGAGTGAGTCTGTTCCCTGTCCATCTGTGAGTGAGTCTGTTCCCAGTCCTGGTGTGAGTGAGTCTGTTCCCTGTCCAGCTGAGGGTGAGTCTGTTCCCTGTCCAGCGGTGAGTGAGTCTGCTCCCTGTCCAGTCGGGATTGAGTCTGTTCCCTGTCCAGCTGAGAGTGAGTTTGTTCCCTGTCCATCTGAGAGTGAGTTTGTTCCCTGTCCATTTGAGAGTGAATCTGTTCCCTGTCCATCTGTGAGCGAGTAAGTTCCGTGTCCATCTGTGAGTGAGTCTGTTCCCTGTCCATTTGAGAGTGAACCTGTTCCCTGTCCATCTGTGAGCGAGTCTGTTCCCTGTCCATCTGTGAGTGAGTCTGTTCCCTGTCCATTTGAGAGTGAATCTGTTCCCTGTCCATCTGTGAGCGAGTCTGTTCCGTGTCCATCTGTGAGTGAGTCTGTTCGATATCCATCTGAGAGTTAGATTGTACCCTGTCCATCTGTGAGTGTGTCTGTTCCCTGTCCATCTGTGAGTGAGTCCATTCCCAGTCCATCTGTGAGTGAGTCTGTTCCCTGTCCATCTGTGAGTGAGTCTGTTTCCTGTACATCTGTGAGTGAGTCTGTTCCCTGTCCAGCTGAGAGTGAGTCTGTTCCCTGTCCATCTGAGAGTGAGTCTGTTCCCTGTCCATCTGTGAGTGAGTCTGTTCCCTGTCCACCTGTGAGTGAGTCTGCTTCCTGTCCATCTGTGAGTGAGTCTGTTCCCTGTCCATCTGTGAATGAGTCTGTTCCCTGTCCATCTGTGAATGAGTCTGTTCACTGTCCATCTGAGAGTGTCTGCTCCCAGTCCATTTGTGAGCTAGTCTGTTCCCTGTCCAGCCGTGAGCAAGTCTGTTCCCTGTCCAGCCGCGAGTGAGTCTGTTCCCTGTACATCTGAGAGTGAATCTGTTCCCTGTCAATCTGTGAGTGAATATGTTCTCTGTCCATCTGTGAGTGAGTCTGTTCCCAGTCCATCTCTGAGTGAGTCTGTTCCCTGTCCACCTGTGAGTGAGTGTGTTCGCTGTCCATCTGTGAGTGAGTCTGTTTCCTGCCCATCAATGAGTGAGTCTATTATCTGTCCATCTGAGAGTTAGATTGTTCCCTGTCCATCTGTGAGTGAGTGTGTTTCCTGTCCATCAGTGAGTGAGTCTGTTCCCTGTCCAGCTGAGGGTGAGTCTGTTCCCTGCCCAGCAGTGAGTGAGTCTGTTCCCTGTCCAGTCGGGATTGAGTCTGTTCCCTGTCCAGCTGAGAGTGAGTTTGTTCCCTGTCCAGCTGAGAGTGAGTTTGTTCCTTGTCCAGCTGAGAGTGAGCCTGTTCCCTGTCCAGGTGTGAGTTAGACTGTTCCCTGTCCATCTGAGAGTGAATCTGTTCCCTGTCCATCTGTGAGCGAGTCTGTTCCGTGTCCATCTGTGAGTGAGTCAGTTCGATATCCATCTGAGAGTTAGATTGTACCCTGTCCATCTGTGAGTGTGTCTGCTCCCTGTCCATCTGTGAGTGAGTCTGTTCCCTGTCCATCTGTGAGTGAGTCTGTTCCCTGTCCATTTGAGAGTGAATCTGTTCCCTGTCCATCTGTGAGCGAGTCTGTTCCATGTCCATCTGTGAGTGAGTCAGTTCGATATCCATCTGAGAGTTAGATTGTACCCTGTCCATCAGTGAGTGAGTCTGTTCCCTGTCCCTCTGTGAGTGGGTCTGTTCCCTGTCCATCTGTGAGTGAGTCTGTTCCCAGTCCATCTGTGAGCGAGTCTGTTCCCTGTACATCTGTGAGAGAGTCTGTTCCCGGTCTAGCTGAGAGTGAGTCTGTTCCCTGTCGAGCTTAGAGTGAGTCTGTTCCCTGTCCAGCTGAGAGTGAGTCTGTTCACTGTCCAGTTGAGAGTGAGTCTGTTCCGTGTCCATCTGAGAGTGAGACTGTTCCCTGTCCATCAGAGAGTGAGTCTGTCCCCTGTCCCTCTGTGACTGTGTCTGTTCCCAGTCCATCTGTGAGTGAGTCTGTTCCCTGTCCCTCTGTGACTGAGTCTGTTCCCTGTCCAGCTGAGAGTGAGTCTGTTCCCAGTCCTGGTGTGAGTGGGCCGGTTCCCTGTCCAGCTGAGAGTGAGTTTGTTCCCTGTCCAGCTGAGAGTGAGTCTGTTCCCTGTCCAACTGAGAGTGAGTCTGTTCCCTGTCCATCTGTGAGTGAGTCCGTTCCCTGTCCATCAGTGAGTGAGTCTGTTCCCTGTCCATCTGTGAGTGGGTCTGTTCCCTGTCCAGCTGAGAGTGAGTCTGTTCCCAGACCATCTGAGAGTGAGTCTGTTCCCAGTCCATCTGTGAGTGAGTCTGTTCCCTGTCCATCTGTGAGTGAGTCTGTTCCCTGTACATCTGTGAGTGAGTCTGTTCCCTGTCCAGCTGAGAGTGAGTCTGTTCCCTGTCTAGTTGAGAGTGAGTCTGTTCCCTGTCCATCTGTGAGTGAGTCTGTTCCGAGTCCAGCTGAGAGTGGGCTTGATCCCTGTCCATCTGTGAGTGAGTCTGTTCCCAGTCCATCTGTGAGTGAGTCTGTACACAGTCCATCTATGAGTGAGTCTGTTCCCTGTCCATTTGAGAGTGAATCTGTTCCCTGTCCATCTGTGAGCGAGTCTGTTCCGTGTCCATTTGAGAGTGAGACTGTTCCCTGTCCATCAGAGAGTGAGTCTGTCCCCAGTCCATCTGTGAGCGAGTCTGTCCCCAGTCCATCTGTGAGTGAGTCTGTTCCCTGTCCATCAGAGAGTGAGTCTGTCCCCAGTCCATCTGTGAGTGAGACTGTTCCCTGTCCATCAGAGAGTGAGTCTGTCCCCAGTCCATCTGTGAGTGAGTCTGTTCCCTGTCCATCAGAGAGTGAGTCTGTCCCCAGTCCATCTGTGAGTGAGTCTGTTCGCTGTCCATCTGAGAGGGAGATTGCACCATGTCCATCTGAGAGTGAGTCATTTCCCTTTCCTTCTGTTAGTGAGCCTGTTCCCTGACCATTTGTGAGTGAGTCCGTTCCCTGTCAAGATGAGAGTGAATTTGTTCCCTGTCCAGCTGAGAGTGAGTCTGTTCCCAGTCCTGGTGTGACTGGGCCGGTTCCCTGTCCAGCTGAGAGTGATTCTGTTCCCTGTCCATTTGTGAGTGAGTCTGTTCCCTGTCCAGCTGAGAGTGAGTTTGTTCCCTGTCCATCTGAGAGTGAGTCTGTTCCCTGTCCATCTGTGAGTGAGTCTGTTCCCAGTCCTGGTGTGAGTGAGTCTGTTCCCTGTCCAGCTGAGGGTGAGTCTGTTCCCTGTCCAGCGGTGAGTGAGTCTGCTCCCTGTCCAGTCGGGATTGAGTCTGTTCCCTGTCCAGCTGAGAGTGAGTTTGTTCCCTGTCCATCTGAGAGTGAGTTTGTTCCCTGTCCATTTGAGAGTGAATCTGTTCCCTGTCCATCTGTGAGCGAGTCAGTTCCATGTCCATCTGTGAGTGAGTGTGTTCCCTGTCCATTTGAGAGTGAACCTGTTCCCTGTCCATCTGTGAGCGAGTCTGTTCCCTGTCCATCTGTGAGTGAGTCTGTTCCCTGTCCATTTGAGAGTGAATCTGTTCCCTGTCCATCTGTGAGCGAGTCTGTTCCGTGTCCATCTGTGAGTGAGTCTGTTCGATATCCATCTGAGAGTTAGATTGTACCCTGTCCATCTGTGAGTGTGTCTGTACCCTGTCCATCTGTGAGTGAGTCCATTCCCAGTCCATCTGTGAGTGAGTCTGTTCCCTGTCCATCTGTGAGTGAGTCTGTTTCCTGTCCATCTGTGAGTGAGTCTGTTCCCTGTCCAGCTGAGAGTGAGTCTGTTCCCTGTCCATCTGAGAGTGAGTCTGTTCCCTGTCCATCTGTGAGTGAGTCTGCTTCCTGTCCATCTGTGAGTGAGTGTGTTCCCTGTCCATCTGTGAATGAGTCTGTTCCCAGTCCATCTGTGAATGAGTCTGTTTCCTGTCCATCTGTGAGTGAGTCTGTTCCCTGTCCAGCTGAGAGTGAGTCTGTTCCCTGTCCATCTGTGAGTGAGTCTGCTTCCTGTCCATCTGTGAGTGAGTCTGTTCCCTGTCCATCTGTGAATGAGTCTGTTCCCTGTCCATCTGTGAGTGAGTCTGTTTCCTGTCCATCTGTGAGTGAGTCTGTTCCCTGTCCAGCTGAGAGTGAGTCTGTTCCCTGTCCATCTGAGAGTGAGTCTGCTTCCTGTCCATCTGAGAGTGAGTCTGTTCCCTGTCCATCTGTGAGTGAGTCTGCTTCCTGTCCATCTGTGAGCGAGTCTGTTCCCTGTCCAGCCGTGAGTGAGTCTGTTCCCTGTACATCTGAGAGTGAATCTGTTCCCTGTCAATCTGTGAGTGAATATGTTCTCTGTCCATCTGTGAGTGAGTCTGTTCCCAGTCCATCTCTGAGTGAGTCTGTTCCCTGTCCACCTGTGAGTGAGTGTGTTCGCTGTCCATCTGTGAGTGAGTCTGTTTCCTGTCCATCAATGAGTGAGTCTATTATCTGTCCATCTGAGAGTTAGATTGTTCCCTGTCCATCTGTGAGTGAGTCAGTTCCATGTCCATCTGTGAGTGAGTCTGTTCCGAGTCCAGCTGAGAGTGGGATTGATCCCTGTCCATCTGTGAGTGAGTCTGTTCCCAGTCCATCTGTGAGTGAGTCTGTACACAGTCCATCTGTGAGTGAGTCTGTTCCCTGTCCATTTGAGAGTGAATCTGTTCCCTGTCCATCTGTGAGCGAGTCTGTGCCGTGTCCATCTGAGAGTGAGACTGTTCCCTGTCCATCAGAGAGTGAGTCTGTCCCCAGTCCATCTGTGACTGTGTCTGTGCCGTGTCCATCAGAGAGTGAATCTGTCCCCAGTCCATCTGTGAGTGAGTCTGTTCCCTGTCCATCTGTGACTGAGTCTGTTCGCTGTCCATCTGAGAGGGAGATTGCACCATGTCCATCTGAGAGTGAGTCATTTCCCTTTCCTTCTGTTAGTGAGCCTGTTCCCTGACCATTTGTGAGTGAGTCCGTTCCCTGTCAAGAGGAGAGTGAGTTTGTTCCCTGTCCAGCTGAGAGTGAGTCTCTTCCCAGTCCTGGTGTGAGTGGGCCGGTTCCCTGTCCAGCTGAGAGTGAATCTGTTCCCTGTCCATCTGTGAGTGAGTCTGTTCCCTGTCCATTTGAGAGTGAATCTGTTCCCTGTCCATCTGTGAGCGAGTCTGTTCCGTGTCCATCTGTGAGTGAGTCTGTTCGATATACATCTGAGAGTTAGATTGTACCCTGTCCATCTGTGAGTGTGTCTGTTCCCTGTCCATCTGTGAGTGAGTCCGCTCCCTGTCCAGCTGAGAGTGATTCTGTTCCCTGTGTATCTGTGAGTGAGTCTGTTTCCTGTCCATCAGTGAGTGAGTCTGTTCCCTGTCCATCTGTGAGTGGGTCTGTTCCCTGTCCAGCTGAGAGTGAATCTGTCCCCTGTCCATCTGTGAGCGAGTCTGTTCCGTGTCCATCTGTGAGTGAGTCAGTTCGATATCCATCTGAGAGTTAGATTGTACCCTGTCCATCAGTGTGTGAGTCTGTTCCCTGTCCCTCTGTGAGTGGGTCTGTTCCCTGTCCATCTGTGAGTGAGTCTGTTCCCAGTCCATCTGTGAGCGAGTCTGTTCCCTGTACATCTGTGAGAGAGTCTGTTCCCGGTCTAGCTGAGAGTGAGTCTGTTCCCTGTCGAGCTTAGAGTGAGTCTGTTCCCTGTCCAGCTGAGAGTGAGTCTGTTCCCTGTCTAGTTGAGAGTGAGTCTGTTCCGTGTCCATCTGAGAGTGAGACTGTTCCCTGTCCATCAGAGAGTGAGTCTGTCCCCTGTCCCTCTGTGACTGAGTCTGTTCCCAGTCCATCTGTGAGTGAGTCTGTTCCCTGTCCCTCTGTGACTGAGTCTGTTCCCTGTCCAGCTGAGAGTGAGTCTGTTCCCAGTCCTGGTGTGAGTGGGCCGGTTCCCTGTCCAGCTGAGACTGAGTTTGTTCCCTGTCCAACTGAGAGTGAGTCTGTTCCCTGTCCATCTCTGAGTGGGTCTGTTCCCTGTCCAGCTGAGAGTGAGTCTGTTCCCTGTCCATTTGAGAGTGAATCTGTTCCCTGTCCATCTGTGAGTGAGTCCGTTCCCTGTCCATCAGTGAGTGAGTCTGTTCCCTGTCCATCTGTGAGTGGGTCTGTTCCTTGTCCAGCTGAGAGTGAGTCTGTTCCCTGTCCAGCTGAGAATGATTCTGTTTCCTGTCCATCAGTGAGTGAGTCTGTTCCCTCTCCATCTGAGACTGTCTGTTCCCAGTCCATCTGTGAGCCAGTCTGTTCCCTGTACATCTGTGAGTGAGTCTGTTCCCTGTCCAGCTGAGAGTGAGTCTGTTCCCTGTCTAGTTGAGAGTGTGTCTGTTTCCTGTCCATCTGTGAGTGAGTCTGTTCCCTGGCCATCTATGAATGAGTCTGCTCCCTGTCCAGCTGAGAGTGACTCTGTTCCCTGTCCATCTGTGAGTGAGTCTGTTTCCTGTCCATCAATGAGTGAGTCTATTTTCTGTCCATCTGAGAGCTAGATTGTTCCCTGTCCATTTGAGAGTGAGTCTTTTCCCTGTCCATCTGTGAGTGAGTCTGTTCCCGGTCTAACTGAGAGTGAGTCTGTTCCCTGTCCATCTGTGAGTGAGTCTGTTCCCTGTCCATCTGTGAGTGAGTCTGTTCCCTGTCCATCTGAGAGTGAGTATGTTCCCTGTCCATCTGTGAGTGAGTCTGTTCTCTGTCCATCTGAGAGTTAGATTGTTCCCTGTCCATCTGAGAGTGAGTCAGTTCCATGTCCATCTGTGAGTGAGTCTGTTCCCTGTGCATTTGAGAGTGAATCTGTTCCCTGTCCATCTGTGAGCGCGTCTGTTCCGTGTCCATCTGTGAGTGTGTCTGTTCCCTGTTCATCTGAGAGTGAGTCTGTTCCCTGTCCATTTGAGAGTGAATCTGTTCCCTGTCCATCTGCGAGCGAGTCTGTTCCGTGTCCATCTGTGAGTGAGTCTGTCCCCAGTCCATCTGTGAGTGAGTCTGTCCCCAGTCCATCTGTGAGTGAGTCTGTTCCCTGTCG
This sequence comes from Somniosus microcephalus, assembly GCF_052327205.1. NCBI lineage: Eukaryota > Metazoa > Chordata > Chondrichthyes > Squaliformes > Somniosidae > Somniosus > Somniosus microcephalus. The sequence goes on along the minus strand of NW_028225180.1, from coordinate 26,806,316 downwards.
CTCTGTGAGTGAGTCTGTTCCCTGTCCATCTGAGAGTGAGTCTGTTCCCTGTCCATCTGTGAGTGAGTCTGTTCCCTGTCCATCTGAGAGTGAGATTCTTCCATGTCCATCTGAGAGTGACATTGTTCCCTATTCATTTTAGAGTGAGTCTGTTCCCTGTCCATCTGAGAGTGAATCTGTTCCCTGTCCATCTGAGAGTGAGTCTGTTCCCTGACTATCTGTGAGTGGGTCTGTTCCCTGTCCATCTGTGAGTGAGTCTGTTCCCTGTCCATTTGAGAGTGAATCTGTTCCCTGTCCATCTGTGAGCGAGTCTGTTCCGTGCGCATCTGTGAGTGAGTCTGTTCGAAATCCATCTGAGAGTTAGATTGTACCCTGTCCATCTGTGAGTGTGTCTGTTCCCTTTCCATTTGAAAGTGAGTCTGTTCCCTGTCCATCAGTGAGTGAATCTGTTCCCTGTCCTGCTGAGTGTGAGTCTGTACCCTGTCAATCTGAGAGTGAGACTGTTCCCTGTCCATCTGAGAGTGAGTCTGTTCTCTGTCCATCTGTGAGTGAGTCTGTTCCCTGTCCATCTGTGAGTGAGTCTGTTTCCTGTCCATCAGTGAGTGAGTCTATTCCCTGTCCAGCTGAGGGTGAGTCTGTTCCCTGCCCAGCAGTGAGTGAGTCTGTTCCCTGTCCAGTCGGGATTGAGTCTGTTCCCTGTCCAGCTGAGAGTGAGTTTGTTCCCTGTCCAGCTGAGAGTGAGTTTGTTCCCTGTCCAGCTGAGAGTGAGCCTGTTCCCTGTCCAGGTGTGAGTTAGACTGTTCCCTGTCCATCTGAGAGTGAATCTGTTCCCTGTCCATCTGTGAGCGAGTCTGTTCCGTGTCCATCTGTGAGTGAGTCAGTTCGATATCCATCTGAGAGTTAGATTGTACCCTGTCCATCTGTGAGTGTGTCTGTTCCCTGTCCATCTGTGAGTGAGTCTGTTCCCTGTCCATCTGTGAGTGAGTCTGTTCCCTGTCCATTTGAGAGTGAATCTGTTTCCTGTCCATCTGTGAGCGAGTCTGTTCCGTGTCCATCTGTGAGTGAGTCAGTTCGATATCCATCTGAGAGTTAGATTGTACCCTGTCCATCAGTGAGTGAGTCTGTTCCCTGTCCCTCTGTGAGTGGGTCTGTTCCCTGTCCATCTGTGAGTGAGTCTGTTCCCAGTCCATCTGTGAGCGAGTCTGTTCCCTGTACATCTGTGAGAGAGTCTGTTCCCGGTCTAGCTGAGAGTGAGTCTGTTCCCTGTCTAGTTGAGAGTGAGTCTGTTCCGTGTCCATCTGAGAGTGAGACTGTTCCCTGTCCATCAGAGAGTGAGTCTGTCCCCTGTCCCTCTGTGACTGTGTCTCTTCCCAGTCCATCTGTGAGTGAGTCTGTTCCCTGTCCCTCTGTGACTGAGTCTGTTCCCTGTCCAGCTGAGAGTGAGTCTGTTCCCAGTCCTGGTGTGAGTGGGCCGGTTCCCTGTCCAGCTGAGAGTGAGTTTGTTCCCTGTCCAGCTGAGAGTGAGTCTGTTCCCTGTCCAACTGAGAGTGAGTCTGTTCCCTGTCCATCTGTGAGTGGGTCTGTTCCCTGTCCAGCTGAGAGTGAGTCTGTTCCCTGTCCATTTGAGAGTGAATCTGTTCCCTGTCCATCTGTGAGTGAGTCCGTTCCCTGTCCATCAGTGAGTGAGTCTGTTCCCTGTCCATCTGTGAGTGGGTCTGTTCCCTGTCCAGCTGAGAGTGAGTCTGTTCCCAGTCCATCTGTGAGTGAGTCTGTTCCCTGTCCATCTGTGAGTGAGTCTGTTCCCTGTACATCTGTGAGTGAGTCTGTTCCCTGTCCAGCTGAGAGTGAGTCTGTTCCCTGTCTAGTTGAGAGTGAGTCTGTTCCCTGTCCATCTGTGAGTGAGTCTGTTCCGAGTCCAGCTGAGAGTGGGATTGATCCCTGTCCATCTGTGAGTGAGTCTGTTCCCAGTCCATCTGTGAGTGAGTCTGTACACAGTCCATCTGTGAGTGAGTCTGTTCCCTGTCCATTTGAGAGTGAATCTGTTCCCTGTCCATCTGTGAGCGAGTCTGTTCCGTGTCCATCTGAGAGTGAGACTGTTCCCTGTCCATCAGAGAGTGAGTCTGTCCCCAGTCCATCTGTGACTGAGTCTGTTCGCTGTCCATCTGAGAGGGAGATTGCATCATGTCCATCTGAGAGTGAGTCATTTCCCTTTCCTTCTGTTAGTGAGCCTGTTCCCTGTCCAGCTGAGGGTGAGTCTGTTCCCTGTCCAGCGGTGATTGAGTCTGTTCCCTGTCCAGTCGGGATTGAGTCTATTCCCTGTCCAGCTGAGAGTGAGTTTGTTCCCTGTCCAGCTGAGAGTGAGTTTGTTTCCTGTCCATCTGAGAGTGAGTTTGTTCCCTGTCCATTTTTAGAGTGAATCTGTTCCCTGTCCATCTGTGAGCGAGTCTGTTCCCTGTCCATCTGTGAGTGAGGCTGTTCCCTGCCCATTTGAGAGTGAATCTGTTCCCTGTCCATCTGTGCGCGAGTCTGTTCCGTGTCCATCTGTGAGTGAGTCTGTTCCCTGTCCATTTGAGAGTGAATCTGTTCCATGTCCATCTGTGAGCGAGTCTGTTCCCTGTCCATCTGTGAGTGAGTCTGTTCCCTGTCCAGCTGAGAGTGATTCTGTTCCCTGTATATCTGTGAGTGAGTATGTTTCCTGTCCAGCTGAGAGTGAGTCTGTTCCCTGTCCATCTGTGAGCGAGTCTGTTCCGTGTCCATCTGAGAGTGCGACTGATCCCTGTCCATCAGAGAGTGAATCTGTCTCCAGTCCATCTGTGAGTGAGCCTGTTCCCTGTCCCTCTGTGACTGAGTCTGTTCGCTGTCCATCTGAGAGGGAGATTGCACCATGTCCATCTGAGAGTGAGTCATTTCCCTTTCCTTCTGTTAGTGAGCCTGTTCCCTGAGCATTTGTGAGTGAGTCTGTTCCCTGTCATGATGTGAGTGAGTTTTTTACCTGTCCAGCTGAGAGTGAGTCTGTTCCCAGTCCTGGCGTGAATGGGCCAGTTCCCTGTTCAGCTGAGAGTGATTCTGTTCCCTGTCCATCTGTGAGTGAGTCTGTTCCCTGTCCAGTCGGGATTGAGTCTGTTCCCTGTCCAGCTGAGAGTGAGTTTGTTCCCTGTCCAGCTGAGAGTGAGTTTGTTCCCTGTCCAGCTGAGAGTGAGTCTGTACCCTGTCAATCTGAGAGTGAGACTGTTCCCTGTCCATCTGAGAGTGAGTCTGTTCCCTGTCCATCTGTGAGTGAGTCTGTTTCCTGTCCGTCAGTGAGTGAGTCTGTTCCCTCTCCAGCTGAGGGTGAGTCTGTTCCCTGTCCAGCGGTGAGTGAGTCTGTTCCCTGTCCAGGTGTGAGTTAGACTGTTCCCTGTCCATCTGAGGGTGAGTCTGTTCCCTGTCCAGCTGAGAGTGAGTCTGTTCCCTGTCCATCTGTGAGCGAGTCTGTTCCGTGTCCATCTGTGAGTGAGTCTGTTTCCTGTCCAGCTGAGAGTGATTCTGTTCCCTGTGTATCTGTGAGTGAGTCTGTTTCCTGTCCATCTGTGAGTGGGTCTGTTCCCTGTCCAGCTGAGAGTGAGTCTGTTCCCAGTCCATCTGAGAGTGAGTCTGTTCCCAGTCCATCTGTGAGTGAGTCTGTTCCCTGTCCATCTGTGAGTGAGTCTGTTCCCAGTCCATCTGTGAGCGAGTCTGTTCCCTGTGTAGGGGGTTTCTCTTGCTCTTTCTGGTCTCCTGCCAGGCTTCGTGCAATAATTACCCTTGAGTGGTTCGACCCACTTCCCCCTACGGTTCTAGACCTTGGACTTAGGTGCAGAGAACAGTAGTGCAGAGAAAGAACTCAATAGTCCAGGTTGAATAGCACGAAATGGATGCTTTTATTTTTAAACAGTTTGAAGCATTACAAAATACATGTCATAGGCACAGATTAAAGTTACTACAATCATGCACAAATTTATGAACTTGACTCTATGGAAATGGGGAACACACGGCACATCGAAAAAGGGGAAACACATTACGATTTCCCTTAACTCCCTCCCCTATACCTAAACTAAGTTTCGACCTGGGGAACTTGGGATCATGCTCACCACTCTCGAAATCGCGAGAAAAAGGGGGGGGGTTCGCAGCCTTTTTGGCACCGCTTTCCGTCGTCACGTGGATTTGGAAACTTCTGGCGCAGTCGATATTCTCTCCTCCCTCGAGGCGGTGGGGTAGACCCAGCCTCGATGAGTGCTCGTTAAGGTTGAGATCCACTAAGTCAATTTGGGTTCATGGAGCAGACCCAGATGCAGGCTATGCACTTGGGAGAATCTTGTGGCATCGATCGCCGGTTCTCCAGAGGGTTTCTTCTCCGTCGGCCTGGGTCGTCGATGATCTCCCGACCCCAGTACCCGGGCCACCCTCGTCGTCTTCTCGTCGTGGCCGAGCCTTGTTTGGCTGAACACCGACCACGTTGTCCTTTTACCGAAACCGTCCGTCTTTAAAAAAAAACGAAAACGTTTTCATCGATCTGCCGAAGTGGAAGAGGCGCCGATCCGGGCACCGTCCGCCCTTCGTTCGTTCCTCGTAGAAGAAAGTTCTTGAAGAAATGGAAGCCTGAAGTCGCCCAACAAGAAGCCGTGGCAGTGAAGAAGAAGTTGTTCAAGTAACCCGGAGTCCGAAGTTGTTCCAGTAACTTAGATGGACTTTCAATCCATAGTTATACTCTTTTGGGACAGTCTTATCTCCCGCCAAATCATAGTCCTGTCTTTGTATTAATTTTGGCGGGCAGAGATCTCTGCAGGGGCGCTTTGTCTTGTAACGGAGCCGGTGATAACTTAAACTGGCCTTCCTGGCCGATAATGTCTTTTAATGTCTTTTGCATTGTCACCGCGGCTCGGTTCGCATATTGATCGGTCCGGAGATTTTCCTTGATGGCTGCTAAATGGTTTTTCCTTTGTACGATAAATGGGTATAAGTGTTTTTTACATTGTCCGCCCATATCTTGATGGGCCCCATCCTGTACTTATAATCCATTGAATATGTATGCTGTTGCTCTGAGTTTCGGTTCCCAGAGACTGGCTTTCGTGGGCTCACTGTCTTCAATCCACAAGCCTGTCTGGCTTGCAGTAACAGAAATAAAATGGTTCATAAACTGATCACGGGGCCTGGCGGCCATTTTGTATGCCCTTTTATCAAAGGTTTTTCTGTGCAAGCTTACTTTGGTCAATAAACAGTCTTATTTTATCCAGTTTTCTTGCGTGATTTTTGCTGAAAATTGCGAATCTTACACCTGTACATCTGAGAGTGAGTCTGTTCCCTGTCCAGCTGAGAGTGAGTCTGTTCCCTGTCCATCTGTGAGTGAGTCTGTTCCCTGGCCACCTGTGAGTGAGTCTGTTTCCTGTCCATCTGTGAGTGAGTCATTTCCCTGGCCATCTGTGAATGAGTCTGTTCCCAGTCCATTTGTGAGCGAGTCTGTTCCCTGTCCAGCCGTGAGCGAGTCTGTTCCCTGTCCAGCCGTGAGTGAGTCTGTTCCCTGTACATCTGAGAGTGAATCTGTTCCCTGTCAATCTGTGAGTGAATATGTTCTCTGTCCATCTGTGAGTGAGTCTGTTCCCTGTCCACCTGTGAGTGAGTGTGTTCGCTGTCCATCTGTGAGTGAGTCTGTTTCCTGTCCATCAATGAGTGAGTCTATTCTCTGTCCATCTGAGAGTTAGATTGTTCCCTGTCCATCTGTGAGTGAGTCAGTTCCATGTCCTTCTGTGAGTGAGTCTGTTCCGAGTCCAGCTGAGAGTGGGATTGATCCCTGTCCATCTGTGAGTGAGTCTGTTCCCTGTCCATCTGTGAGTGAGTCTGTTCCCTGTCCACCTGTGAGTGAGTCTGTTCCCTGTCGAGCTTAGAGTGAGTCTGTTCCCTGTCCAGCTGAGAGTGAGTCTGTTCCCTGTCTAGTTGAGAGTGAGTCTGTTCCCTGTCCAGCTGAGAGTGAGTCTGTTCCCTGTCTAGTTGAGACTGAGTCTGTTCCCAGTCCATCTGTGAGTGAGTCTGTTCCCTGTCCCTCTGTGACTGAGTCTGTTCCCTGTCCAGCTGAGAGTGAGTCTGTTCCCAGTCCTGGTGTGAGTGGGCCGGTTCCCTGTCCAGCTGAGAGTGAGTTTGTTCCCTGTCCAGCTGAGAGTGAGTCTGTTCCCTGTCCAATTGAGAGTGAGTCTGTTCCCTGTCCATCTGTGAGTGGGTCTTTTCCCTGTCCAGCTGAGAGTGAGTCTGTTCCCTGTCCATTTGAGAGTGAATCTGTTCCCTGTCCATCTGTGAGTGAGTCCGTTCCCTGTCCATCAGTGAGTGAGTCTGTTCCCTGTCCATCTGTGAGTGGGTCTGTTCCCTGTCCAGCTGAGAGTGAGTCTGTTCCCAGTCCATCTGAGAGTGAGTCTGTTCCCAGTCCATCTGTGAGTGAGTCTGTTCCCTGTCCATCTGTGAGTGAGTCTGTTCCCTGTACATCTGTGAGTGAGTCTGTTCCCTGTCCAGCTGAGAGTGAGACTGATCCCTGTCCAGCTGAGAGTGAGTCTGTTCCCTGTCTAGTTGAGAGTGAGTCTGTTCCCTGTCCATCTGTGAGTGAGTCTGTTCCGAGTCCAGCTGAGAGTGGGATTGATCCCTGTCCATCTGTGAGTGAGTCTGTTCCCAGTCCATCTGTGAGTGAGTCTGTTCCCTGTCCATTTGAGAGTGAATCTGTTCCCTGTCCATCTGTGAGCGAGTCTGTTCCGTGTCCATTTGAGAGTGAGACTGTTCCCTGTCCATCAGAGAGTGAGTCTGTCCCCAGTCCATCTGTGAGTGAGTCTGTTCCCTGTCCCTCTGTGAGTGAGTCTGTTCGCTGTCCATCTGAGAGGGAGATTGCACCATGTCCATCTGAGAGTGAGTCATTTCCCTTTCCTTCTGTTAGTGAGCCTGTTCCCTGACCATTTGTGAGTGAGTCCGTTCCCTGTCAAGGTGAGAGTGAGTTTGTTCCCTGTCCAGCTGAGAGTGAGTCTGTTCCCAGTCCTGGTGTGAGTGGGCCGGTTCCCTGTCCAGCTGTGAGTGAGTCTGTTCCCTGTCCATCTGTGAGCGAGTCTGTTCCCTGTCCATCTGTGAGTGAGTCTGTTCCCTGTCCAGCTGAGAGTGAGTCTGTTCCCTGTCCATCTGTGAGCGAGTCTGTTCCCTGTCCATCTGTGAGTGAGTCTGTTCCCTGTCCAGCTGAGAGTGATTCTGTTCCCTGTGTATCTGTGAGTGAGTCTGTTTCCTGTCCAGCTGAGAGTGAGTCTGTTCCCTGTCCATCTGTGAGCGAGTCTGTTCTGTCTCCATCTGAGAGTGCGACTGATCCCTGTCCATCAGAGAGTGAATCTGTCTCCAGTCCATCTGTGAGTGAGTCTGTTCCCTGTCCCTCTGTGAATGAGTCTGTTCGCTGTCCATCTGAGAGGGAGATTGCACCATGTCCATCTGAGAGTGAGTCATTTCCCTTTCCTTCTGTTAGTGAGCCTGTTCCCTGAGCATTTGTGAGTGAGTCCGTTCCCTGTCATGATGTGAGTGAGTTTTTTACCTGTCCAGCTGAGAGTGAGTCTGTTCCCAGTCCTGGCGTGAATGGGCCGGTTCCCTGTTCAGCTGAGAGTGATTCTGTTCCCTGTCCATCTGTGAGTGAGTCTGTTCCCTGTCCAGTCGGGATTGAGTCTGTTCCCTGTCCAGCTGAGAGTGAGTTTGTTCCCTGTCCAGCTGAGAGTGAGTTTGTTCCCTGTCCAGCTGAGAGTAAGTCTGTACCCTGTCAATCTGAGAGTGAGACTGTTCCCTGTCCATCTGAGAGTGAGTCTGTTCCCTGTCCATCTGTGTGTGAGTCTGTTTCCTGTCCGTCAGTGAGTGAGTCTGTTCCCTGTCCAGCTGAGGGTGAGTCTGTTCCCTGTCCAGCGGTGAGTGAGTCTGTTCCCTGTCCAGGTGTGAGTTAGACTGTTTCCTGTCCATCTGAGGGTGAGTCTGTTCCCTGTCCAGCTGAGAGTGAGTCTGTTCCCTGTCCATCTGTGAGCGAGTCTGTTCCGTGTCCATCTGTGAGTGAGTCTGTTTCCTGTCCAGCTGAGAGTGATTCTGTTCCCTGTGTATCTGTGAGTGAGTCTGTTTCCTGTCCATCTGTGAGTGGGTCTGTTCCCTGTCCAGCTGAGAGTGAGTCTGTTCCCAGTCCATCTGAGAGTGAGTCTGTTCCCAGTCCATCTGTGAGTGAGTCTGTTCCCTGTCCATCTGTGAGTGAGTCTGTTCCCAGTCCATCTGTGAGCGAGTCTGTTCCCTGTACATCTGAGAGTGAGTCTGTTCCCTGTCCAGCTGAGAGTGAGTCTGTTCCCTGTCCATCTGTGAGTGAGTCTGTTCCCTGTCCACCTGTGAGTGAGTCTGTTTCCTGTCCAACTGTGAGTGAGTCATTTCCCTGGCCATCTGTGAATGAGTCTGTTCCCAGTCCATTTGTGAGCGAGTCTGTTCCCTGTCCAGCCGTGAGCGAGTCTGTTCCCTGTCCAGCCGTGAGTGAGTCTGTTCCCTGTACATCTGAGAGTGAATCTGTTCCCTGTCAATCTGTGAGTGAATATGTTCTCTGTCCATCTGTGAGTGAGTCTGTTCCCTGTCCACCTGTGAGTGAGTGTGTTCGCTGTCCATCTGTGAGTGAGTCTGTTTCCTGTCCATCAATGAGTGAGTCTATTCTCTGTCCATCTGAGAGTTAGATTGTTCCCTGTCCATCTGTGAGTGTGTCAGTTCCATGTCCATCTGTGAGTGAGTCTGTTCCAAATCCAGCTGAGAGTGGGATTGATCCCTGTCCATCTGTGAGTGAGTCTGTTCCCTGTCCATCTGTGAGTGAGTCTGTTCCCTGTCCACCTGTGAGTGAGTCTGTTCCCTGTCGAGCTTAGAGTGAGTCTGTTCCCTGTCCAGCTGAGAGTGAGTCTGTTCCCTGTCTAGTTGAGAGTGAGTCTGTTCCCTGTCCAGCTGAGAGTGAGTCTGTTCCCTGTCTAGTTGAGACTGAGTCTGTTCCCAGTCCATCTGTGAGTGAGTCTGTTCCCTGTCCCTCTGTGACTGAGTCTGTTCCCTGTCCAGCTAAGAGTGAGTCTGTTCCCAGTCCTGGTGTGAGTGGGCCGGTTCCCTGTCCAGCTGAGAGTGAGTTTGTTCCCTGTCCAGCTGAGAGTGAGTCTGTTCCCTGTCCAATTGAGAGTGAGTCTGTTCCCTGTCCATCTGTGAGTGGGTCTGTTCCCTGTCCAGCTGAGAGTGAGTCTGTTCCCTGTCCATTTGAGAGTGAATCTGTTCCCTGTCCATCTGTGAGTGAGTCCGTTCCCTGTCCATCAGTGCGTGAGTCTGTTCCCTGTCCATCTGTGAGTGGGTCTGTTCCCTGTCCAGCTGAGAGTGAATCTGTTCCCAGTCCATCTGAGAGTGAGTCTGTTACCAGTCCATCTGTGAGTGAGTCTGTTCCCTGTCCATCTGTGAGTGAGTCTGTTCCCTGTACATCTGTGAGTGAGTCTTTTCCCTGTCCAGCTGAGAGTGAGACTGTTCCCTGTCCAGCTGAGAGTGAGTCTGTTCCCTGTCTAGTTGAGAGTGAGTCTGTTCCCTGTCCATCTGTGAGTGAGTCTGTTCCGAGTCCAGCTGAGAGTGGGATTGATCCCTGTCCATCTGTGAGTGAGTCTGTTCCCAGTCCATCTGTGAGTGAGTCTGTACACAGTCCATCTGTGAGTGAGTCTGTTCCCTGTCCATTTGAGAGTGAATCTGTTCCCTGTCCATCTGTGAGCGAGTCTGTTCCGTGTCCATTTGAGAGTGAGACTGTTCCCTGTCCATCAGAGAGTGAGTCTGTCCCCAGTCCATCTGTGAGTGAGTCTGTTCCCTGTCCCTCTGTGACTGAGTCTGTTCGCTGTCCATCTGAGAGGGAGATTGCACCATGTCCATCTGAGAGTGAGTCATTTCCCTTTCCTTCTGTTAGTGAGCCTGTTCCCTGACCATTTGTGAGTGAGTCCGTTCCCTGTCAAGGTGAGAGTGAGTTTGTTCCCTGTCCAGCTGAGAGTGAGTCTGTTCCCAGTCCTGGTGTGAGTGGGCCGGTTCACTGTCCAGCTGAGAGTGATTCTGTTCCCTGTCCATCTGTGAGTGAGTCTGTTCCCAGTCCTGGTGTGAGTGAGTCTGTTCCCTGTCCAGCTGAGGGTGAGTCTGTTCCCTGTCCAGCGGTGATTGAGTCTGTTCCCTGTCCAGTCGGGATTGAGTCTGTTCCCTGTCCAGCTGAGAGTGAGTTTGTTCCCTGTCCAGCTGAGAGTGAGTTTGTTTCCTGTCCATCTGAGAGTGAGTTTGTTCCCTGTCCATTTGAGAGTGAATCTGTTCCCTGTCCATCTGTGAGCGAGTCTGTTCCGTGTCCATCTGTGAGTGAGTCTGTTCCCTGTCCATTTGAGAGTGAATCTGTTCCCTGTCCATCTGTGAGCGAGTCTGTTCCCTGTCCATCTGTGAGTGAGTCTGTTCCCTGCCCATTTGAGAGTGAATCTGTTCCCTGTCCATCTGTGAGCGAGTCTGTTCCGTGTCCATCTGTGAGTGAGTCTGTTCGATATCCATCTGAGAGTTAGATTGTACCCTGTCCATCTGTGAGTGTGTCTGTTTCCTGTCCATCTGTGAGTGAGTCCATTCCCAGTCCATCTGTGAGTGAGTCTGTTCCCTGTCCATCTGTGAGTGAGTCTGTTTCCTGTCCATCTGTGAGTGAGTCTGTTCCCTGTCCAGCTGAGAGTGAGTCTGTTCCCTGTCCATCTGAGAGTGAGTCTGTTCCCTGTCCATCTGTGAGTGAATCTGTTCCCTGTCCACCTGTGAGTGAGCCTGTTTCCTTGTCCACCTGTGAGTGAGTCTGTTCCCAATCAAGCTAAGAGTGAGTCTGTTCCCTGTCCATTTGAGAGTGAGTCTGTTCCCTGTCCAGCTGAGAGTGAGTTTGTTTCCTGTCCATCTGAGAGTGAGTTTGTTCCCTGTCCATTTGAGTGTGAATCTGTTCCCTGTCCATCTGTGAGCGAGTCTGTTCCGTGTCCATCTGTGAGTGAGTCTGTTCCCTGTCCATTTGAGAGTGAAACTGTTCCCTGTCCATCTGTGAGCGAGTCTGTTCCCTGTCCATCTGTGAGTGAGTCTGTTCCCTGTCCAGCTGAGAGTGATTCTGTTCCCTGTGTATCTGTGAGTGAGTCTGTTTCCTGTCCATCAGTGAGTGAGTCTGTTCCCTGTCCATCTGTGAGTGGGTCTGTTCCCTGTCCAGCTGAGAGTGAGTCTGTTCCCTGTCCATCTGTGAGCGAGTCTGTTCCGTGTCCATCTGAGAGTGCGACTGTTCCCTGTCCATCAGAGAGTGAATCTGTCTCCAGTCCATCTGTGAGTGAGCCTGTTCCCTGTCCCTCTGTGAATGAGTCTGTTCGCTGTCCATCTGAGAGGGAGATTGCACCATGTCCATCTGAGAGTGAGTCATTTCCCTTTCCTTCTGTTAGTGAGCCTGTTCCCTGAGCATTTGTGAGTGAGTCTGTTCCCTGTCATGATGTGAGTGAGTTTGTTTCCTGTCCAGCTGAGAGTGAGTCTGTTCCCAGTCCTGGCATGAATGGGCCAGTTCCCTGTTCAGCTGAGAGTGATTCTGTTCCCTGTCCATCTGTGAGTGAGTCTGTTCCCTGTCCAGTCAGGATTGAGTCTGTTCCCTGTCCAGCTGAGAGTGAGTTTGTTCCCTGTCCAGCTGAGAGTGAGTTTGTTCCCTGTCCAGCTGAGAGTGAGTCTGTACCCTGTCAATCTGAGAGTGAGTCTGTTCCCTGTCCATCTGAGAGTGAGTCTGTTCCCTGTCCATCTGTGAGTGAGTCTGTTTCCTGTCCGTCAGTGAGTGAGTCTGTTCCCTGTCCAGCTGAGGGTGAGTCTGTTCCCTGTCCAGCGGTGAGTGAGTCTGTTCCCTGTCCAGGTGTGAGTTAGACTGTTCCCTGTCCATCTGAGGGTGAGTCTGTTCCCTGTCCAGCTGAGAGTGAGTCTGTTCCCTGTCCATCTGTGAGCGAGTCTGTTCCGTGTCCATCTGTGAGTGAGTCTGTTCCCTGTGTATCTGTGAGTGAGTCTGTTTCCTGTCCATCTGTGAGTGGGTCTGTTCCCTGTCCAGCTGAGAGTGAGCCTGTTCCCAGTCCATCTGAGAGTGAGTCTGTTCCCAGTCCATCTGTGAGTGAGTCTGTTCCCTGTCCATCTGTGAGTGAGTCTGTTCCCAGTCCATCTGTGAGCGAGTCTGTTCCCTGTACATCTGAGAGTGAGTCTGTTCCCTGTCCAGCTGAGAGTGAGTCTGTTCCCTGTCCATCTGTGAGTGAGTCTGTTCCCTGTCCACCTGTGAGTGAGTCTGTTTCCTGTCCATCTGTGAGTGAGTCATTTCCCTGGCCATCTGTGAATGAATCTGTTCCCAGTCCATTTGTGAGCGAGTCTGTTCCCTGTCCAGCCGTGAGTGAGTCTGTTCCCTGTATATCTGAGAGTAAATCTGTTCCCTGTCAATCTGTGAGTGAATATGTTCTCTGTCAATCTGTGAGTGAGTCTGTTCCCTGTCCACCTGTGAGTGAGTGTGTTCGCTGTCCATCTGTGAGTGAGTCTGTTTCCTGTCCATCAATGAGTGAGTCTATTCTCTGTCCATCTGAGAGTTAGATTGTTCCCTGTCCATCTGTGAGTGAGTCAGTTCCATGTCCATCTGTGAGTGAGTCTGTTCCGAGTCCAGCTGAGAGTGGGATTGATCCCTGTCCATCTGTGAGTGAGTCTGTTCCCTGTCCACCTGTGAGTGAGTCTGTTCCCTGTCGAGCTTAGAGTGAGTATGTTCCCTGTCCAGCTGAGAGAGAGTCTGTTCCCTGTCTAGTTCAGAGTAAGTCTGTTCCCTGTCCAGCTGAGAGTGAGTCTGTTCCCTGTCTAGTTGTGACTGAGTCTGTTCCCAGTCGATCTGTGAGTGAGTCTGTTCCCTGTCCCTCTGTGACTGAGTCTGTTCCCTGTCCAGCTGAGAGTGAGTCTGTTCCCAGTCCTGGTGTGAGTGGGCCGGTTCCCTGTCCAGCTGAGAGTGAGTTTGTTCCCTGTCCAGCTGAGAGTGAGTCTGTTCCCTGTCCAATTGAGAGTGAGTCTGTTCCCTGTCCATCTGTGAGTGGGTCTGTTCCCTGTCCAGCTGAGAGTGAGTCTGTTCCCTGTCCATTTGAGAGTGAATCTGTTCCCTGTCCATCTGTGAGTGAGTCCGTTCCCTGTCCATCAGTGAGTGAGTCTGTTCCCTGTCCATCTGTGAGTGGGTCTGTTCCCTGTCCAGCTGAGAGTGAGTCTGTTCCCAGTCCATCTGAGAGTGAGTCTGTTCCCAGTCCATCTGTGAGTGAGTCTGTTCCCTGTCCATCTGTGAGTGAGTCTGTTCCCTGTACATCTGTGAGTGAGCCTTTTCCCTGTCCATGTGTGAGTGAGTCTGTTCCCTGTCCATGTGTGAGTGAGTCTATTCCCCGTCCATCTGTGAGTGAGTCTGTTTGCCGTTCATCTGTGAGTGAGTCTGTTCCCTGTCCAGCTGAGAGTGAGTCTGTTCCCTGTCTAGTTGAGACTGAGTCTGTTCCCAGTCCATCTGTGAGTGAGTCTGTTCCCTGTCCCTCTGTGACTGAGTCTGTTCCCTGTCCAGCTGAGAGTGAGTCTGTTCCCTGTCCAATTGAGAGTGAGTCTGTTCCCTGTCCATCTGTGAGTGGGTCTGTTCCCTGTCCAGCTGAGAGTGAGTCTGTTCCCTGTCCATTTGAGAGTGAATCTGTTCCCTGTCCATCTGTGAGTGAGTCCGTTCCCTGTCCATCAGTGAGTGAGTCTGTTCCCTGTCCATCTGTGAGTGGGTCTGTTCCCTGTCCAGCTGAGAGTGAGTCTGTTCCCAGTCCATCTGAGAGTGAGTCTGTTCCCAGTCCATCTGTGAGTGAGTCTGTTCCCTGTCCATCTGTGAGTGAGTCTGTTCCCTGTACATCTGTGAATGAGTCTGTTCCCTGTCCAGCTGAGAGTGAGTCTGTTCCCTGTCTAGTTGAGAGTGAGTCTGTTCCCTGTCCATCTGTGAGTGAGTCTGTTCCGAGTCCAGCTGAGAGTGGGATTGATCCCTGTACATCTGTGAGTGAGTCTGTTCCCAGTCCATCTGTGAGTGAGTCTGTTCCCTGTACATCTGTGAGTGAGTCTGTTCCCTGTCCAGCTAAGAGTGAGTCTGTTCCCTGTCTAGTTGAGAGTGAGTCCGTTCCCTGTCCATCTGTGAGTGACTCTGTTCCGAGTCCAGCTGAGAGTGGGATTGATCCCTGTCCATCTGTGAGTGAGTCTGTTCCCTGTTCATTTGAGAGTGAATCTGTTCCCTGTCCATCTGTGAGCGAGTCTGTTCCGTGTCCATTTGAGAGTGAGACTGTTCCCTGTCCATCAGAGAGTGAGTCTGTCCCCAGTCCATCTGTGAGTGAGTCTGTTCCCTGTCCCTCTGTGACTGAGTCTGTTCGCTGTCCATCTGAGAGGGAGATTGCACCATGTCCATCTGAGAGTGAGTAATTTCCCTTTCCTTCTGTTAGTGAGCCTGTTCCCTGACCATTTGTGAGTGAGTCCGTTCCCTGTCAAGATGAGAGTGAGTTTGTTCCCTGTCCAGCTGAGAGTGAGTCTGTTCCCAGTCCTGGTGTGAGCGGGCTGGTTCCCTGTCCAGCTGAGAGTGATTCTGTTCCCTGTCCATCTGTGAGTGAGTCTGTTCCCTGTCCAGCTGAGAGTGAGTTTGTTCCCTGTCCATCTGAGAGTGAGTCTGTTCCCTGTCCATCTGTGAGTGAGTCTGTTCCCAGTCCTGGTGTGAGTGAGTCTGTTCCCTGTCCAGCTGAGGGCGAGTCTGTTCCGTGTCCATCTGTGAGTGAGTCTGTTCCCTGTCCATTTGAGAGTGAATCTGTTCCCTGTCCATCTGTGAGCGAGTCTGTTCCCTGTCCATCTGTGAGTGAGTCTGTTCCCTGCCCATTTGAGAGTGAATCTGTTCCCTGTCCATCTGTGAGCGAGCCTGTTCCGTGTCCATCTGTGAGTGAGTCTGTTCGATATCCATCTGAGAGTTAGATTGTACCCTGTCCATCTGTGAGTGTGTCTGTTTCCTGTCCATCTGTGAGTGAGTCTGTTCCCTGTCCATCTGTGAGTGAGTCTGTTTCCTGTCCATCTGTGAGTGAGTCTGTTCCCTGTCCATCTGTGAGTGAGTCTGGTTCCGGTCCATCTGAGAGTGAGTCTGTTCCCTGATCATCTGTGAGTGAGTCTGTTCCCTGTACATCTGTGAGTTAGTCTGTTCCCTGTCCACCTGTGAGTGTTTCTGTTCCCTGTCCTTCTGTGAGTGAGTCTGTTCCCTGTTCATCTGAGAGTGAGTCTGTTCCCTGTCCATCTGAGAGTGAGTCTGTTCCCTGTCCATCTGAGAGTGAGTCTGTTCCGTGTCCATCTGTGAGCGAGTCTGTTCCCAGTCCAGCCGTGAGCGAGTCTGTTCCCTGTCCAGCCGTGATTGAGTCTGTTACCTGTCCATCTGAGAGTGTGTCTGTTCCCAGTCCATCTGAGAGTGAGTCTGTTCCCTGTTAATATGAGAGTGAGTCTGTTCACTGTACATCTGAGAGTGAATATGTTCCCTGTCCATCTGAGAGTGACTCTGTTCCCTGTTCATCTGAGAGTGAGTCTGTTCACTGTACATCTGTGAGTGAATATGTTCCCTGTCCATCTGTGAGCGAGTCTGTTCCCAGTCCATCTCTGAGTGGGCCTGCTCCCTGTACTGCTGAGTGTGAGTCTGTACCCTGTCAATCTGAAAGTGAGTCTGTTCACTGTCCAGCCGTGAGTGAGTCTGTTCCCTGTCCAGCTGCGAGTGAGTTTGTTCCCTGCCCAGCTGAGAGCGAGTCTGTTACCTGTCCAGGTGTGAGTTAGACGGTTTCCTGTCCATCTGAGAGTGAGTCTGTTGGCTGTCCATCTGAGAGTGAGATTGGTTCAGGTCTATTTGTGAGAGAGTCTGTTCCCTGTCCATCTGAGGGTGAGTCTGTTCCCTGTCCATCGGAGAGTGAGTCTGTTCCCCGTTCATCAATGAGTGTGTCTGTTCCCTGTCCATCTGAGAGTGAGCCTCTTCCCTGTCCATGTGTGAGTGAGTCTGTTCCCTGTCCATGTGTGAGTGAGTCTGTTCCCCGTCCATCTGTGAGTGAGTCTGTTTGCCGTTCATCTGTGAGTGAGTCTGTTCCCTGTCCAGCTGAGAGTGAGTCTGTTCCCTGTCTAGTTGAGACTGAGTCTGTTCCCAGTCCATCTGTGAGTGAGTCTGTTCCCTGTCCCTCTGTGACTGAGTCTGTTCCCTGTCCAGCTGAGAGTGAGTCTGTTCCCAGTCCTGGTGTGAGTGGGCCGGTTCCCTGTCCAGCTGAGAGTGAGTTTGTTCCCTGTCCAGCTGAGAGTGAGTCTGTTCCCTGTCCAATTGAGAGTGAGTCTGTTCCCTGTCCATCTGTGAGTGGGTCTGTTCCCTGTCCAGCTGAGAGTGAGTCTGTTCCCTGTCCATTTGAGAGTGAATCTGTTCCCTGTCCATCTGTGAGTGAATCCGTTCCCTGTCCATCAGTGAGTGAGTCTGTTCCCTGTCCAGCTGAGAGTGAGTCTGTTCCCAGTCCATCTGATAGTGAGTCTGTTCCCAGTCCATCTGTGAGTGAGTCTGTTCCCTGTCCATCTGTGAGTGAGTCTGTTCCCTGTACATCTGTGAGTGAGTCTGTTCCCTGTCCAGCTGAGAGTGAGTCTGTTCCCTGTCTAGTTGAGAGTGAGTCTGTTCCCTGTCCATCTGTGAGTGAGTCTGTTCCGAGTCCAGCTGAGAGTGGGATTGATCCCTGTCCATCTGTGAGTGAGTCTGTTCCCAGTCCATCTGTGAGTGAGTCTGTTCCCTGTCCAGCTGAGGGCGAGTCTGTTCCGTGTCCATCTGTGAGTGAGTCTGTTCCCTGTCCATTTGAGAGTGAATCTGTTCCCTGTCCATCTGTGAGCGAGTCTGTTCCCTGTCCATCTGTGAGTGAGTCTGTTCCCTGCCCATTTGAGAGTGAATCTGTTCCCTGTCCATCTGTGAGCGAGCCTGTTCCGTGTCCATCTGTGAGTGAGTCTGTTCGATATCCATCTGAGAGTTAGATTGTACCCTGTCCATCTGTGAGTGTGTCTGTTTCCTGTCCATCTGTGAGTGAGTCCATTCCCTGTCCATCTGTGAGTGAGTCTGTTCCCTGTCCATCTGTGAGTGAGTCTGTTTCCTGTCCATCTGTGAGTGAGTCTGTTCCCTGTCCATCTGTGAGTGAGTCTGGTTCCGGTCCATCTGAGAGTGAGTCTGTTCCCTGATCATCTGTGAGTGAGTCTGTTCCCTGTACATCTGTGAGTTAGTCTGTTCCCTGTCCACCTGTGAGTGTTTCTGTTCCCTGTCCTTCTGTGAGTGAGTCTGTTCCCTGTTCATCTGAGAGTGAGTCTGTTCCCTGTCCATCTGAGAGTGAGTCTGTTCCCTGTCCATCTGAGAGTGAGTCTGTTCCGTGTCCATCTGTGAGCGAGTCTGTTCCCAGTCCAGCCGTGAGCGAGTCTGTTCCCTGTCCAGCCGTGATTGAGTCTGTTACCTGTCCATCTGAGAGTGTGTCTGTTCCCAGTCCATCTGAGAGTGAGTCTGTTCCCTGTTAATCTGAGAGTGAGTCTGTTCACTGTACATCTGAGAGTGAATATGTTCCCTGTCCATCTGAGAGTGACTCTGTTCCCTGTTCATCTGAGAGTGAGTCTGTTCACTGTACATCTGTGAGTGAATATGTTCCCTGTCCATCTGTGAGCGAGTCTGTTCCCAGTCCATCTCTGAGTGGGCCTGCTCCCTGTACTGCTGAGTGTGAGTCTGTACCCTGTCAATCTGAAAGTGAGTCTGTTCACTGTCCAGCCGTGAGTGAGTCTGTTCCCTGTCCAGCTGCGAGTGAGTTTGTTCCCTGCCCAGCTGAGAGCGAGTCTGTTACCTGTCCAGGTGTGAGTTAGACGGTTTCCTGTCCATCTGAGAGTGAGTCTGTTGGCTGTCCATCTGAGAGTGAGATTGGTTCAGGTCTATTTGTGAGAGAGTCTGTTCCCTGTCCATCTGAGGGTGAGTCTGTTCCCTGTCCATCGGAGAGTGAGTCTGTTCCCCGTTCATCAATGAGTGTGTCTGTTCCCTGTCCATCTGAGAGTGAGCCTCTTCCCTGTCCATGTGTGAGTGAGTCTGTTCCCTGTCCATGTGTGAGTGAGTCTGTTCCCCGTCCATCTGTGAGTGAGTCTGTTTGCCGTTCATCTGTGAGTGAGTCTGTTCCCTGTCCAGCTGAGAGTGAGTCTGTTCCCTGTCTAGTTGAGACTGAGTCTGTTCCCAGTCCATCTGTGAGTGAGTCTGTTCCCTGTCCCTCTGTGACTGAGTCTGTTCCCTGTCCAGCTGAGAGTGAGTCTGTTCCCAGTCCTGGTGTGAGTGGGCCGGTTCCCTGTCCAGCTGAGAGTGAGTTTGTTCCCTGTCCAGCTGAGAGTGAGTCTGTTCCCTGTCCAATTGAGGGTGAGTCTGTTCCCTGTCCATCTGTGAGTGGGTCTGTTCCCTGTCCAGCTGAGAGTGAGTCTGTTCCCTGTCCATTTGAGAGTGAATCTGTTCCCTGTCCATCTGTGAGTGAATCCGTTCCCTGTCCATCAGTGAGTGAGTCTGTTCCCTGTCCATCTGTGAGTGAGTCTGTTCCCTGTCCAGCTGAGAGTGAGTCTGTTCCCAGTCCATCTGATAGTGAGTCTGTTCCCAGTCCATCTGTGAGTGAGTCTGTTCCCTGTCCATCTGTGAGTGAGTCTGTTCCCTGTACATCTGTGAGTGAGTCTGTTCCCTGTCCAGCTGAGAGTGAGTCTGTTCCCTGTCTAGTTGAGAGTGAGTCTGTTCCCTGTCCATCTGTGAGTGAGTCTGTTCCGAGTCCAGCTGAGAGTGGGATTGATCCCTGTCCATCTGTGAGTGAGTCTGTTCCCAGTCCATCTGTGAGTGAGTCTGTACACAGTCCATCTGTGAGTGAGTCTGTTCCCTGTCCATTTGAGAGTGAATCTGTTCCCTGTCCATCTGTGAGCGAGTCTGTTCCGTGTCCATTTGAGAGTGAGACTGTTCCCTGTCCATCAGAGAGTGAGTCTGTCCCCAGTCCATCTGTGAGTGAGTCTGTTCCCTGTCCCTCTGTGACTGAGTCTGTTCGCTGTCCATCTGAGAGGGAGATTGCACCATGTCCATCTGAGAGTGAGTCATTTCCCTTTCCTTCTGTTAGTGAGCCTGTTCCCTGACCATTTGTGAGTGAGTCCGTTCCCTGTCAAGATGAGAGTGAGTTTGTTCCCTGTCCAGCTGAGAGTGAGTCTGTTCCCAGTCCTGGTGTGAGTGGGCCGGTTCCCTGTCCAGCTGAGAGTGATTCTGTTCCCTGTCCATCTGTGAGGGAGTTTGTTCCCTGTCCATTTGAGAGTGAGTCTGCTCCCTGTCCATCTGTGAGTGAGTCTGTTCCCAGTCCTGGTGTGAGTGAGTCTGTTCCCTGTCCAGCTGAGGGCGAGTCTGTTCCGTGTCCATCTGAGAGTGAGTCTGTTCCCTGTCCATTTGAGAGTGAATCTGTTCCCTGTCCATCTGTGAGCGAGTCTGTTCCCTGTCCATCTGTGAGTGAGTCTGTTCCCTGCCCATTTGAGAGTGAATCTGTTCCCTGTCCATCTGTGAGCGAGCCTGTTCCGTGTCCATCTGTGAGTGAGTCTGTTCGATATCCATCTGAGAGTTAGATTGTACCCTGTCCATCTGTGAGTGTGTCTGTTCCCTGTCCAACTGTGAGTGAGTCTGTTCCCTGCCCATTTGAGAGTGAATCTGTTCCCTGTCCATCTGTGAGGGAGCCTGTTCCGTGTCCATCTGTGAGTGAGTCTGTTCGATATCCATCTGAGAGTTAGATTGTACCCTGTCCATCTGTGAGTGTGTCTGTTCCCTGTCCATCTGTGAGCGAGTCTGTTCCCTGTCCATCTGTGAGTGAGTCTGTTCCCTGCCCATTTGAGAGTGATTCTGTTCCCTGTCCATCTGTGAGTGAGTCTGTTCCCTGTCCAGCTGAGAGTGAGTTTGTTCCCTGTCCATCTGAGAGTGAGTGTTCCCTGTCCATCTGTGAGTGAGTCTGTTCCCAGTCCTGGTGTGAGTGAGTCTGTTCCCTGTCCAGCTGAGGGTGAGTCTGTTCCCTGTCCAGCGGTGATTGAGTCTGTTCCCTGTCCAGTCGGGATTGAGTCTGTTCCCTGTCCAGCTGAGAGTGAGTTTGTTCCCTGTCCAGCTGAGAGTGAGTTTGTTTCCTGTCCATCTGAGAGTGAGTTTGTTCCCTGTCCATTTGAGAGTGAATCTGTTCCCTGTCCATCTGTGAGCGAGTCTGTTCCGTGTCCATCTGTGAGTGAGTCTGTTCCCTGTCCATTTGAGAGTGAATCTGTTCCCTGTCCATCTGTGAGCGAGTCTGTTCCCTGTCCATCTGTGAGTGAGTCTGTTCCCTGCCCATTTGAGAGTGAATCTGTTCCCTGTCCATCTGTGAGCGAGTCTGTTCCGTGTCCATCTGTGAGTGAGTCTGTTCGATATCCATCTGAGAGTTAGATTGTACCCTGTCCATCTGTGAGTGTGTCTGTTTCCTTTCCATCTGTGAGTGAGTCCATTCCCAGTCCATCTGTGAGTGAGTCTGTTCCCTGTCCATCTGTGAGTGAGTCTGTTTCCTGTCAATCTGTGAGTGAGTGTGATCCCTGTCCAGCTGAGAGTGAGTCTGTTCTCTGTCCATCTGAGAGTGAGTCTGTTCCCTGTCCATCTGTGAGTGAGTCTGTTCCCTGTCCACCTGTGAGTGAGCCTGTTTCCTTGTCCACCTGTGAGTGAGTCTGTTCCCAGTCAAGCTAAGAGTGAGTCTGTTCCCTGTCCATTTGAGAGTGAGTCTGTTCCCTGTCCAGCTGAGAGTGAGTTTGTTTCCTGTCCATCTGAGAGTGAGTTTGTTCCCTGTCCATTTGAGAGTGAATCTGTTCCCTGTCCATCTGTGAGCGAGTCTGTTCCGTGTCCATCTGTGAGTGAGTCTGTTCCCTGTCCATTTGAGAGTGAAACTGTTCCCTGTCCATCTGTGAGCGAGTCTGTTCCCTGTCCATCTGTGAGTGAGTCTGTTCCCTGTCCAGCTGAGAGTGATTCTGTTCCCTGTGTATCTGTGAGTGAGTCTGTTTCCTGTCCATCAGTGAGTGAGTCTGTTCCCTGTCCATCTGTGAGTGGGTCTGTTCCCTGTCCAGCTGAGAGTGAGTCTGTTCCCTGTCCATCTGTGAGCGAGTCTGTTCCGTGTCCATCTGAGAGTGCGACTGTTCCCTGTCCATCAGAGAGTGAATCTGTCTCCAGTCCATCTGTGAGTGAGTCTGTTCCCTGTCCCTCTGTGAATGAGTCTGTTCGCTGTCCATCTGAGAGGGAGATTGCACCATGTCCATCTGAGAGTGAGTCATTTCCCTTTCCTTCTGTTAGTGAGCCTGTTCCCTGAGCATTTGTGAGTGAGTCTGTTCCCTGTCATGATGTGAGTGAGTTTTTTACCTGTCCAGCTGAGAGTGAGTCTGTTCCCAGCCCTGGCGTGAATGGGCCGGTTCCCTGTTCAGCTGAGAGTGACTCTGGTCCCAGTCCATTTGAGAGTGAGTCTGTTCCCTGTCCATTTGCGAGAGAGTCTGTTCCCTGTCCACCTGTGAGTGAGTCTGTTCCCTGTCTATCTGTGAGTGAGTCTGTTCCCTGACCATCTGTGAGTGAGTCTGTTCCCTGTCCACCTGTGAGTGAGTCTGTTCCCTGTCCATCTGTGGGTGAGTCTGTTCCCTGTCCATCTGAGAGTGAGTCTGTTCCCTGTCCATTTTTGAGTGAGTCTGTTCCCTGTCCATCTGTGAGTGAGTCTGTTCCCTGTCCACCTGTGAGTGAGTCTGTTCCCTGTCCATCTGTGGGTGAGTCTGAACCCTATCCATCTGAGAGTGAGTCTGTTCCCTGTCCATCTGAGAGAGAGTCTGTTCCCTGTCCATTTGTGAGTGAGTCTGTTCCCTGTCCATCTGTGAGTGAGTCTGTTCCCTGTCCACCTGTGAGTGAGTCTGTTCCCTGTCCATCTGTGGGTGAGTCTGTTCCCTGTCCATCTGAGAGTGAGTCTGTTCCCTGTCCATCTGAGAGTGAGTCTGTTCCCTGTCCATTTGTGAGTGAGTCTGTTCCCTGTCATGATGTGAGTGAGTTTTTTACCTGTCCAGCTGAGAGTGAGTCTGTTCCCAGTCCTGGCGTGAATGGGCCGGTTCCCTGTTCAGCTGAGAGTGACTCTGGTCCCTGTCCATTTGCGAGAGAGTCTGTTCCCTGTCCACCTGTGAGTGAGTCTGTTCCCTGTCTATCTGTGAGTGAGTCTGTTCCCTGACCATCTGTGAGTGAGTCTGTTCCCTGTCCACCTGTGAGTGAGTCTGTTCCCTGTCCATCTGTGGGTGAGTCTGTTCCCTGTCCATCTGAGAGTGAGTCTGTTCCCTGTCCATTTTTGAGTGAGTCTGTTCCCTGTCCATCTGTGAGTGAGTCTGTTCCCTGTCCACCTGTGAGTGAGTCTGTTCCCTGTCCATCTGTGGGTGAGTCTGAACCCTATCCATCTGAGAGTGAGTCTGTTCCCTGTCCATCTGAGAGAGAGTCTGTTCCCTGTCCATTTGTGAGTGAGTCTGTTCCCTGTCCATCTGTGAGTGAGTCTGTTCCCTGTCCATCTGTGGGTGAGTCTGTTCCCTGTCCATCTGAGAGTGAGTCTGTTCCCTGTCCATCTGAGAGTGAGTCTGTTCCCTGTCCATTTGTGAGTGAGTCTGTTCCCTGTCCATCTGTGAGTGAGTCTGTTCCCTGTCCACCTGTGAGTGCGTCTGTTCCCTGTCCATTTTTGAGTGAGTTTATTCCGTGTCTGTTCCCTGTCCACCTGCGAGTGAATATGTTCCCTGTCTAGCTCTGAGTGAGTCTGTTCCCTGTCCATCTGTGAGTGAGTCTGTTCCCTGTCCATCTGTGGGTGAGTCTGTTCCCTGTCCATTTGAGAGTGAGTCTGATGCCTGTCCATTTGTGCGTGAGTCTGTTCCCTGTCCACCTGTGAGTGTGTATGTTCCCGTCTATCTGTGAGTGAGTCTGTTCCCTGTCTATCTGTGAGTGAGTCTGTTCCCTGTCTATCTGTGAGTGAGTCTGTTACCTGTCCATCTGTGAGTGAGTCTGTTCCCTGTCCACCTGTGAGTGAGTCTGTTCCCTGTCCATTTGTGAGTGAGTCTGTTCCCTGTCCACCTGTGAGTGTGTATATTCCCGTCTATCTGTGAGTGAGTCTGTTCCCTGTCTATCTGTGAGTGAGTCTGTTCCCTGTCCACCTGTGAGTGAGTCTGTTCCCTGTCCACCTGTGAGTGAGTCTGTTCCCTGTCCACCTGTGAGTGAGTCTGTTCCCTGTCCATTTGTGAATGAGTCTGTTCCCTGTCCACCTGTGAGTGTGTATGTGCCCGTCTATCTGTGAGTGAGTCGGTTCCCTGTCTGTCTGTGAGTGAGTCTGTTCCCTATCTATCTGTGAGTGAGTCTGTTCCCTTTCCATCTGTGAGTGAGTCTGTTCCCTGTCCACCTGTGAGTGAGTCTGTTCCCTGTCCATCTGTGAGTGAGTCTGTTTCCTGTCCATCTGTGAGTGAATCTGTTCCCTGACAATTTCAGAGTGAGGTTGATACCTGTCCATCTGAGAGTGTCTCTGTTCCCTGTGTATGTGAGAGTGAATTTGTTCCCTGTCCGTCTGAGAGTGAATCTGTTCTTTGTCCATCTGTGAGTGAGAATATTTCCTGTCCATCTGTGAGTGAATCTATTCCCAGTCCTTGTGAGAGTGATTCAGTTCCCTGTCCATCTCTGAGTGTATCTGCTCCCTGTCCACTTGTGAGTGACTCTGGTCCCAGTCCATTTTTGAGTGAGTCTGTTCCCTGTCCATCTGTGGGTGAGTCTGTTCCCTGTCCATTTGAGAGTGAGTCTGTTCCCTGTCCATTTGTGAGAGAGTCTGTTCCCTGTCCACCTGTGAGTGAGTCTGTTCCCTGTCTATCTGTGAGTGAGTCTGTTCCCTGACCATCTGTGAGTGAGTCTGTTCCCTGTCCACCTGTGAGTGAGTCTGTTCCCTGTCCATCTGTGATTGAGTCTGTTCCCTGTCCATCTGAGAGTGAGTCTGTTCCCTGTCCATTTGTGAGTGTGTCTGTTCCCTGTCCATCTGTGAGTGAGTCTGTTCCCTGTCCACCTGTGAGTGAGTCTGTTCCCTGTCCATCTGTGGGTGAGTCTGTTCCCTGTCCATCTGAGAGTGAGTCTGTTCCCTGTCCATCTGAGAGAGAGTCTGTTCCCTGTCCATTTGTGAGTGAGTCTGTTCGCTGTCCATCTGTGAGTGAGTCTGTTCCCTGTCCACCTGTGAGTGAGTCTGTTCCCTGTCCATCTGTGGGTGAGTCTGTTCCCTGTCCATCTGAGAGTGAGTCTGTTCCCTGTCCATCTGAGAGTGAGTCTGTTCCCTGTCCATTTGTGAGTGAGTCTGTTCCCTGTCCATCTGTGAGTGAGTCTGTTCCCTGTCCACCTGTGTGTGCGTCTGTTCCCTGTCCATTTTTGAGTGAGTTTATTCCCTGTCTGTTCCCTGTCCACCTGTGAGTGTGTATGTTCCCGTCTATCTGTGAGTGAGTCTGTTCCCTGTCTATCTGTGAGTGAGTCTGTTCCCTGTCCAGCTGAGAGTGAGTCTGTTCCCTGTCTAGTTGAGACTGAGTCTGTTCCCAGTCCATCTGTGAGTGAGTCTGTTCCCTGTCCCTCTGTGACTGAGTCTGTTCCCTGTCCAGCTGAGAGTGAGTCTGTTCCCAGTCCTGGTGTGAGTGGGCCGGTTCCCTGTCCAGCTGAGAGTGAGTTTGTTCCCTGTCCAGCTGAGAGTGAGTCTGTTCCCTGTCCAATTGAGGGTGAGTCTGTTCCCTGTCCATCTGTGAGTGGGTCTGTTCCCTGTCCAGCTGAGAGTGAGTCTGTTCCCTGTCCATTTGAGAGTGAATCTGTTCCCTGTCCATCTGTGAGTGAATCCGTTCCCTGTCCATCAGTGAGTGAGTCTGTTCCCTGTCCATCTGTGAGAGAGTCTGTTCCCTGTCCATCTGTGAGTGAGTCTGTTCCCTGTCCAGCTGAGAGTGAGTCTGTTCCCAGTCCATCTGATAGTGAGTCTGTTCCCAGTCCATCTGTGAGTGAGTCTGTTCCCTGTCCATCAGTGAGTGAGTCTGTTCCCTGGCCATCTGTGAGAGAGTCTGTTCCCTGTCCATCTGTGAGTGAGTCTGTTCCCTGTCCAGCTGAGAGTGAGTCTGTTCCCAGTCCATCTGATAGTGAGTCTGTTCCCAGTCCATCTGTGAGTGAGTCTGTTCCCTGTCCATCTGTGAGTGAGTCTGTTCCCTGTCCAGCTGAGAGTGAGTCTGTTCCCTGTCCATCTGTGAGTGAGTCTGTTCCCTGTCCAGCTGAGAGTGAGTCTGTTCCCAGTCCATCTGATAGTGAGTCTGTTCCCAGTCCATCTGTGAGTGAGTCTGTTCCCTGTCCATCTGTGAGTGAGTCTGTTCCCTGTCCAGCTGAGAGTGAGTCTGTTCCCTGTCTAGTTGAGAGTGAGTCTGTTCCCTGTCCATCTGTGAGTGAGTCTGTTCCGAGTCCAGCTGAGAGTGGGATTGATCCCTGTCCATCTGTGAGTGAGTCTGTTCCCAGTCCATCTGTGAGTGAGTCTGTTCCCTGTCCATCTGTGAGTGAGTCTGTTCCCTGTCCAGCTGAGAGTGAGTCTGTTCCCTGTCTAGTTGAGAGTGAGTCTGTTCCCTGTCCATCTGTGAGTGAGTCTGTTCCGAGTCCAGCTGAGAGTGGGATTGATCCCTGTCCATCTGTGAGTGAGTCTGTCCCCAGTCCATCTGTGAGTGAGTCTGTTCCCTGTCCCTCTGTGACTGAGTCTGTTCGCTGTCCATCTGAGAGGGAGATTGCACCATGTCCATCTGAGAGTGAGTCATTTCCCTTTCCTTCTGTTAGTGAGCCTGTTCCCTGACCATTTGTGAGTGAGTCCGTTCCCTGTCAAGATGAGAGTGAGTTTGTTCCCTGTCCAGCTGAGAGTGAGTCTGTTCCCAGTCCTGGTGTGAGTGGGCCGGTTCCCTGTCCAGCTGAGAGTGATTCTGTTCCCTGTCCATCTGTGAGGGAGTTTGTTCCCTGTCCATTTGAGAGTGAGTCTGCTCCCTGTCCATCTGTGAGTGAGTCTGTTCCCAGTCCTGGTGTGAGTGAGTCTGTTCCCTGTCCAGCTGAGGGCGAGTCTGTTCCGTGTCCATCTGAGAGTGAGTCTGTTCCCTGTCCATTTGAGAGTGAATCTGTTCCCTGTCCATCTGTGAGCGAGTCTGTTCCCTGTCCATCTGTGAGTGAGTCTGTTCCCTGCCCATTTGAGAGTGAATCTGTTCCCTGTCCATCTGTGAGCGAGCCTGTTCCGTGTCCATCTGTGAGTGAGTCTGTTCGATATCCATCTGAGAGTTAGATTGTACCCTGTCCATCTGTGAGTGTGTCTGTTCCCTGTCCATCTGTGAGTGAGTCTGTTCCCTGCCCATTTGAGAGTGAATCTGTTCCCTGTCCATCTGTGAGGGAGCC
The DNA here is from genome assembly GCF_052327205.1 of Somniosus microcephalus. Taxonomy (NCBI): domain Eukaryota; kingdom Metazoa; phylum Chordata; class Chondrichthyes; order Squaliformes; family Somniosidae; genus Somniosus; species Somniosus microcephalus. Next base: position 26,779,762 of record NW_028225180.1, on the reverse strand, counting down.
TGTTCCGTGTCCATCTGTGAGTGAGTCTGTTCGATATCCATCTGAGAGTTAGATTGTAGCCTGTCCATCTGTGAGTGTGTCTGTTCCCTGTCCATCTGTGAGCGAGTCTGTTCCCTGTCCATCTGTGAGTGAGTCTGTTCCCTGCCCATTTGAGAGTGATTCTGTTCCCTGTCCATCTGTGAGTGAGTCTGTTCCCTGTCCAGCTGAGAGTGAGTTTGTTCCCTGTCCATCTGAGAGTGAGTGTTCCCTGTCCATCTGTGAGTGAGTCTGTTCCCAGTCCTGGTGTGAGTGAGTCTGTTCCCTGTCCAGCTGAGGGTGAGTCTGTTCCCTGTCCAGCGGTGATTGAGTCTGTTCCCTGTCCAGTCGGGATTGAGTCTGTTCCCTGTCCAGCTGAGAGTGAGTTTGTTCCCTGTCCAGCTGAGAGTGAGTTTGTTTCCTGTCCATCTGAGAGTGAGTTTGTTCCCTGTCCATTTGAGAGTGAATCTGTTCCCTGTCCATCTGTGAGCGAGTCTGTTCCGTGTCCATCTGTGAGTGAGTCTGCTCCCTGTCCATTTGAGAGTGAATCTGTTCCCTGTCCATCTGTGAGCGAGTCTGTTCCCTGTCCATCTGTGAGTGAGTCTGTTCCCTGCCCATTTGAGAGTGAATCTGTTCCCTGTCCATCTGTGAGCGAGTCTGTTCCGTGTCCATCTGTGAGTGAGTCTGTTCGATATCCATCTGAGAGTTAGATTGTACCCTGTCCATCTGTGAGTGTGTCTGTTTCCTTTCCATCTGTGAGTGAGTCCATTCCCAGTCCATCTGTGAGTGAGTCTGTTCCCTGTCCATCTGTGAGTGAGTCTGTTTCCTGTCAATCTGTGAGTGAGTGTGATCCCTGTCCAGCTGAGAGTGAGTCTGTTCTCTGTCCATCTGAGAGTGAGTCTGTTCCCTGTCCATCTGTGAGTGAGTCTGTTCCCTGTCCACCTGTGAGTGAGCCTGTTTCCTTGTCCACCTGTGAGTGAGTCTGTTCCCAGTCAAGCTAAGAGTGAGTCTGTTCCCTGTCCATTTGAGAGTGAGTCTGTTCCCTGTCCAGCTGAGAGTGAGTTTGTTTCCTGTCCATCTGAGAGTGAGTTTGTTCCCTGTCCATTTGAGAGTGAATCTGTTCCCTGTCCATCTGTGAGCGAGTCTGTTCCGTGTCCATCTGTGAGTGAGTCTGTTCCCTGTCCATTTGAGAGTGAAACTGTTCCCTGTCCATCTGTGAGCGAGTCTGTTCCCTGTCCATCTGTGAGTGAGTCTGTTCCCTGTCCAGCTGAGAGTGATTCTGTTCCCTGTGTATCTGTGAGTGAGTCTGTTTCCTGTCCATCAGTGAGTGAGTCTGTTCCCTGTCCATCTGTGAGTGGGTCTGTTCCCTGTCCAGCTGAGAGTGAGTCTGTTCCCTGTCCATCTGTGAGCGAGTCTGTTCCGTGTCCATCTGAGAGTGCGACTGTTCCCTGTCCATCAGAGAGTGAATCTGTCTCCAGTCCATCTGTGAGTGAGTCTGTTCCCTGTCCCTCTGTGAATGAGTCTGTTCGCTGTCCATCTGAGAGGGAGATTGCACCATGTCCATCTGAGAGTGAGTCATTTCCCTTTCCTTCTGTTAGTGAGCCTGTTCCCTGAGCATTTGTGAGTGAGTCTGTTCCCTGTCATGATGTGAGTGAGTTTTTTACCTGTCCAGCTGAGAGTGAGTCTGTTCCCAGCCCTGGCGTGAATGGGCCGGTTCCCTGTTCAGCTGAGAGTGACTCTGGTCCCAGTCCATTTGAGAGTGAGTCTGTTCCCTGTCCATTTGCGAGAGAGTCTGTTCCCTGTCCACCTGTGAGTGAGTCTGTTCCCTGTCTATCTGTGAGTGAGTCTGTTCCCTGACCATCTGTGAGTGAGTCTGTTCCCTGTCCACCTGTGAGTGAGTCTGTTCCCTGTCCATCTGTGGGTGAGTCTGTTCCCTGTCCATCTGAGAGTGAGTCTGTTCCCTGTCCATTTTTGAGTGAGTCTGTTCCCTGTCCATCTGTGAGTGAGTCTGTTCCCTGTCCACCTGTGAGTGAGTCTGTTCCCTGTCCATCTGTGGGTGAGTCTGAACCCTATCCATCTGAGAGTGAGTCTGTTCCCTGTCCATCTGAGAGAGAGTCTGTTCCCTGTCCATTTGTGAGTGAGTCTGTTCCCTGTCCATCTGTGAGTGAGTCTGTTCCCTGTCCACCTGTGAGTGAGTCTGTTCCCTGTCCATCTGTGGGTGAGTCTGTTCCCTGTCCATCTGAGAGTGAGTCTGTTCCCTGTCCATCTGAGAGTGAGTCTGTTCCCTGTCCATTTGTGAGTGAGTCTGTTCCCTGTCCATCTGTGAGTGAGTCTGTTCCCTGTCCACCTGTGAGTGCGTCTGTTCCCTGTCCATTTTTGAGTGAGTTTATTCCCTGTCTGTTCCCTGTCCACCTGCGAGTGAATATGTTCCCTGTCTAGCTCTGAGTGAGTCTGTTCCCTGTCCATCTGTGAGTGAGTCTGTTCCCTGTCCATCTGTGGGTGAGTCTGTTCCCTGTCCATTTGAGAGTGAGTCTGATGCCTGTCCATTTGTGCGTGAGTCTGTTCCCTGTCCACCTGTGAGTGTGTATGTTCCCGTCTATCTGTGAGTGAGTCTGTTCCCTGTCTATCTGTGAGTGAGTCTGTTCCCTGTCTATCTGTGAGTGAGTCTGTTACCTGTCCATCTGTGAGTGAGTCTGTTCCCTGTCCACCTGTGAGTGAGTCTGTTCCCTGTCCATTTGTGAGTGAGTCTGTTCCCTGTCCACCTGTGAGTGTTTATATTCCCGTCTATCTGTGAGTGAGTCTGTTCCCTGTCTATCTGTGAGTGAGTCTGTTCCCTGTCCACCTGTGAGTGAGTCTGTTCCCTGTCCACCTGTGAGTGAGTCTGTTCCCTGTCCACCTGTGAGTGAGTCTGTTCCCTGTCCATTTGTGAATGAGTCTGTTCCCTGTCCACCTGTGAGTGTGTATGTGCCCGTCTATCTGTGAGTGAGTCGGTTCCCTGTCTGTCTGTGAGTGAGTCTGTTCCCTATCTATCTGTGAGTGAGTCTGTTCCCTTTCCATCTGTGAGTGAGTCTGTTCCCTGTCCACCTGTGAGTGAGTCTGTTCCCTGTCCATCTGTGAGTGAGTCTGTTTCCTGTCCATCTGTGAGTGAATCTGTTCCCTGACAATTTCAGAGTGAGGTTGATACCTGTCCATCTGAGAGTGTCTCTGTTCCCTGTGTATGTGAGAGTGAATTTGTTCCCTGTCCGTCTGAGAGTGAATCTGTTCTTTGTCCATCTGTGAGTGAGAATATTTCCTGTCCATCTGTGAGTGAATCTATTCCCAGTCCTTGTGAGAGTGATTCAGTTCCCTGTCCATCTCTGAGTGTATCTGCTCCCTGTCCACTTGTGAGTGACTCTGGTTCCAGTCCATTTTTGAGTGAGTCTGTTCCCTGTCCATCTGTGGGTGAGTCTGTTCCCTGTCCATTTGAGAGTGAGTCTGTTCCCTGTCCATTTGTGAGAGAGTCTGTTCCCTGTCCACCTGTGAGTGAGTCTGTTCCCTGTCTATCTGTGAGTGAGTCTGTTCCCTGACCATCTGTGAGTGAGTCTGTTCCCTGTCCACCTGTGAGTGAGTCTGTTCCCTGTCCATCTGTGATTGAGTCTGTTCCCTGTCCATCTGAGAGTGAGTCTGTTCCCTGTCCATTTGTGAGTGTGTCTGTTCCCTGTCCATCTGTGAGTGAGTCTGTTCCCTGTCCACCTGTGAGTGAGTCTGTTCCCTGTCCATCTGTGGGTGAGTCTGTTCCCTGTCCATCTGAGAGTGAGTCTGTTCCCTGTCCATCTGAGAGAGAGTCTGTTCCCTGTCCATTTGTGAGTGAGTCTGTTCGCTGTCCATCTGTGAGTGAGTCTGTTCCCTGTCCACCTGTGAGTGAGTCTGTTCCCTGTCCATCTGTGGGTGAGTCTGTTCCCTGTCCATCTGAGAGTGAGTCTGTTCCCTGTCCATCTGAGAGTGAGTCTGTTCCCTGTCCATTTGTGAGTGAGTCTGTTCCCTGTCCATCTGTGAGTGAGTCTGTTCCCTGTCCACCTGTGTGTGCGTCTGTTCCCTGTCCATTTTTGAGTGAGTTTATTCCCTGTCTGTTCCCTGTCCACCTGCGAGTGAATATGTTCCCTGTCTAGCTGTGAGTGAGTCTGTTCCCTGTCCATCTGTGAGTGAGTCTGTTCCCTGTCCATCTGTGGGTGAGTCTGTTCCCTGTCCATTTGAGAGTGAGTCTGATGCCTGTCCATTTGTGAGTGAGTCTGTTCCCTGTCCACCTGTGAGTGTGTATGTTCCCGTCTATCTGTGAGTGAGTCTGTTCCCTGTCTATCTGTGAGTGAGTCTGTTCCCTGTCTATCTGTGAGTGAGTCTGTTCCCTGTCCATCTGTGAGTGAGTCTGTTCCCTGTCCACCTGTGAGTGAGTCTGTTCCCTGTCCATTTGTGAGTGAGTCTGTTCCCTGTCCACCTGTGAGTGTGTATATTCCCGTCTATCTGTGAGTGAGTCTGTTCCCTGTCTATCTGTGAGTGAGTCTGTTCCTTGTTCACCTGTGAGTGAGTCTGTTCCCTGTCCACCTGTGAGTGAGTCTGTTCCCTGTCCACCTGTGAGTGAGTCTGTTCCCTGTCCATTTGTGAATGAGTCTGTTCCCTGTCCATCTGTGAGTGAGGCTGTTCCCTGTCCACTTGAGAGTGAATCAGTTACCTATCCATCTGTGAGTGAGTATGTTCCTTGTCCAGCTGTGAGCAAGTCTGTTCCCTGTCCATCTGAGAGTGTGTCTGTTCCCTGTGTATGTGAGAGTGAATCTGTTCCCTGTCCATCTGAGAGTGAATCTGTTCTTTGTCCATCTATGAGTGAGAATTTTTCCTGTCCATCTGTGAGTGAGTCCATTCCCAATCCTTGTGAGAGTGATTCAGTTCCCTGTCCATCTCTGAGTGTATCTGCTCCCTGTCCACTAGTGAGTGACTCTGGTCCCAGTCCATTTTTGAGTGAGTCTGTTCCCTGTCCACCTGTGAGTGAGTCTGTTCCCTGTCCATCTCTGAGTGAGTCTGTTCCCTGTCCATCTGTGGGTGAGTCTGTTCCCTGTCCATCTATGAGTGAGTCTGATCCCTGTCCATTTGTGAGTGAGTCTGTTCCCTGTCCACCTGTGAGTGTGAATGTTCCCGTCTATCTGTGAGTGAGTCGGTTCCCTGTCTATTTGTGAGTGAGCCTGTTCCCTGTCTATCTGTGAGTGAGTCTGTTCCCTGTCCATCTGTGAGTGAGTCTGTTCCCTGTCCATCTGTGAGTGAGTCTGTTCCCTGTCCATCTGTGAGTGAATCTATTCCCAGTCCTTGTGAGAGTGATTCAATTCCCTGTCCATCTCTGAGTGTATCTGCTCCCTGTCCACATGTGAGTGACTCTGGTCCCAGTCCATTTTTGAGTGAGTCTGTTCCCTGTCCATCTGTGGGTGAGTCTGTTCCCTGTCCATTTGAGAGTGAGTCTGTTCCCTGTCCATTTGCGAGAGAGTCTGTTCCCTGTCCACCTGTGAGTGAGTCTGTTCCCTGTCTATCTGTGAGTGAGTCTGTTCCCTGTCCATCTGTGAGTGAGTCTGTTTGCAGCCCATCTGTTAGTGAGTCTCTTCCCGGTCCATCTGAGAGTGAGTCTGTTCCCTATCCATCTGAGAGTGAGTCTCACCCCTGTCCAGCTGTGAGTGAGTTTGTTCCCTGTCCATCTGTGAGTGTGAATGTTCCCGTCTATCTGTGAGTGAGTCGGTTCCCTGTCCAGCTGAGAGTGATTCTGTTCCCTGTCCATCTGTGAGTGAGTTTGTTCCCTGTCCATTTGAGAGTGAGTCTGCTCCCTGTCTATCTGTGAGTGAGTCTGTTCCCAGTCCTGGTGTGAGTGAGTCTGTTCCCTGTCCAGCTGAGGGCGAGTCTGTTCCGTGTCCATCTGAGAGTGAGTCTGTTCCCTGTCCATTTGAGAGTGAATCTGTTCCCTGTCCATCTGTGAGCGAGTCTGTTCCCTGTCCATCTGTGAGTGAGTCTGTTCCCTGCCCATTTGAGAGTGAATCTGTTCCCTGTCCATCTGTGAGCGAGCCTGTTCCGTGTCCATCTGTGAGTGAGTCTGTTCGATATCCATCTGAGAGTTAGATTGTACCCTGTCCATCTGTGAGTGTGTCTGTTCCCTGTCCATCTGTGAGTGAGTCTGTTCCCTGCCCATTTGAGAGTGAATCTGTTCCCTGTCCATCTGTGAGCGAGCCTGTTCCGTGTCCATCTGTGAGTGAGTCTGTTCGATATCCATCTGAGAGTTAGATTGTACCCTGTCCATCTGTGAGTGTGTCTGTTCCCTGTCCATCTGTGAGCGAGTCTGTTCCCTGTCCATCTGTGAGTGAGTCTGTTCCCTGCCCATTTGAGAGTGATTCTGATCCCTGTCCATCTGTGAGTGAGTCTGTTCACTGTCCAGCTGAGAGTGAGTTTGTTCCCTGTCCATCTGAGAGTGAGTCTGTTCCCTGTCCATCTGTGAGTGAGTCTGTTCCCAGTCCTGGTGTGAGTGAGTCTGTTCCCTGTCCAGCTGAGGGTGAGTCTGTTCCCTGTCCAGCGGTGATTGAGTCTGTTCCCTGTCCAGTCGGGATTGAGTCTGTTCCCTGTCCAGCTGAGAGTGAGTTTGTTCCCTGTCCAGCTGAGAGTGAGTTTGTTTCCTGTCCATCTGAGAGTGAGTTTGTTCCCTGTCCATTTGAGAGTGAATCTGTTCCCTGTCCATCTGTGAGCGAGTCTGTTCCGTGTCCATCTGTGAGTGAGTCTGTTCCCTGTCCATTTGAGAGTGAATCTGTTCCCTGTCCATCTGTGAGCGAGTCTGTTCCCTGTCCATCTGTGAGTGAGTCTGTTCCCTGCCCATTTGAGAGTGAATCTGTTCCCTGTCCATCTGTGAGCGAGTCTGTTCCGTGTCCATCTGTGAGTGAGTCTGTTCGATATCCATCTGAGAGTTAGATTGTACCCTGTCCATCTGTGAGTGTGTCTGTTTCCTTTCCATCTGTGAGTGAGTCCATTCCCAGTCCATCTGTGAGTGAGTCTGTTCCCTGTCCATCTGTGAGTGAGTCTGTTTCCTGTCAATCTGTGAGTGAGTGTGATCCCTGTCCAGCTGAGAGTGAGTCTGTTCCCTGTCCATCTGAGAGTGAGTCTGTTCCCTGTCCATCTGTGAGTGAGTCTGTTCCCTGTCCACCTGTGAGTGAGCCTGTTTCCTTGTCCACCTGTGAGTGAGTCTGTTCCCAGTCAAGCTAAGAGTGAGTCTGTTCCCTGTCCATTTGAGAGTGAGTCTGTTCCCTGTCCAGCTGAAAGTGAGTTTGTTTCCTGTCCATCTGAGAGTGAGTTTGTTCCCTGTCCATTTGAGAGTGAATCTGTTCCCTGTCCATCTGTGAGCGAGTCTGTTCCGTGTCCATCTGTGAGTGAGTCTGTTCCCTGTCCATTTGAGAGTGAAACTGTTCCCTGTCCATCTGTGAGCGAGTCTGTTCCCTGTCCATCTGTGAGTGAGTCTGTTCCCTGTCCAGCTGAGAGTGATTCTGTTCCCTGTGTATCTGTGAGTGAGTCTGTTTCCTGTCCATCAGTGAGTGAGTCTGTTCCCTGTCCATCTGTGAGTGGGTCTGTTCCCTGTCCAGCTGAGAGTGAGTCTGTTCCCTGTCCATCTGTGAGCGAGTCTGTTCCGTGTCCATCTGAGAGTGCGACTGTTCCCTGTCCATCAGAGAGTGAATCTGTCTCCAGTCCATCTGTGAGTGAGTCTGTTCCCTGTCCCTCTGTGAATGAGTCTGTTCGCTGTCCATCTGAGAGGGAGATTGCACCATGTCCATCTGAGAGTGAGTCATTTCCCTTTCCTTCTGTTAGTGAGCCTGTTCCCTGAGCATTTGTGAGTGAGTCTGTTCCCTGTCATGATGTGAGTGAGTTTTTTACCTGTCCAGCTGAGAGTGAGTCTGTTCCCAGTCCTGGCGTGAATGGGCCGGTTCCCTGTTCAGCTGAGAGTGACTCTGGTCCCAGTCCATTTGAGAGTGAGTCTGTTCCCTGTCCATTTGCGAGAGAGTCTGTTCCCTGTCCACCTGTGAGTGAGTCTGTTCCCTGTCTATCTGTGAGTGAGTCTGTTCCCTGACCATCTGTGAGTGAGTCTGTTCCCTGTCCACCTGTGAGTGAGTCTGTTCCCTGTCCATCTGTGGGTGAGTCTGTTCCCTGTCCATCTGAGAGTGAGTCTGTTCCCTGTCCATTTTTGAGTGAGTCTGTTCCCTGTCCATCTGTGAGTGAGTCTGTTCCCGGTCCATCTGAGAGTGAGTCTGTTCCCTATCCATCTGAGAGTGAATCTCTTCCCTGTCCGTCTGTGAGTGAGTCTGTTCCCTGTCCATCTCTGAGTGAGCCTGTGCCCTGTCCATTTGAGAGTGGATCTGTTCCCTGTCCATCTGTGAGTGAGTCTGTTCCCTGTCCATCTGTGAGTGAGTCTGTGACCAGTCCATCTGAGAGTGAGTCTGTTCCCTGTCCATCTGTAAGTGAGTCTGTTGCCTGTCCATCTGTGAGTGAACCTGTTCCCTGTCCATCTAAGAGTGATTCAGTTCCCTGTCCATCTATGAGTGAATCTGTTCCCTGTCCAGCAGAGTGTGAGTCTGTGACCTGACCATCTGAGAGTGAGTCAGTTACCTGTCCATCTGTGAGCGAGTCTGTTCACTGTCCATCTGTGAGTGTGTCAGTTCCCTCTCCAGCAGAGATTGTGTCTGTTCCCTGTCCATCTGTGAGTGCGTCTGTTCCCTGTCCATCTGTGAGTGAGTCTGTTCCCTGTCCATTGTGAGTGAGGCTGTTCCCTGTCCACCTGCGAGTGAGTCAGTTTCCTGTCCATCTGTGAGTGAGACTGTTCACTGTCCGTCTGTGAGTGAGTCTGTTCCCTGTCCATCTGTGAGTGAGTCTGTTCCCTGTCCATTTGTGAGTGAGTCTGTTCCCTGTCCATCTGTGAGTGAGTCTGTTCCCTGTCCACCTGTGAGTGAGTCTGTTCCCTGTCCATCTGTGGGTGAGTCTGAACCCTATCCATCTGAGAGTGAGTCTGTTCCCTGTCCATCTGAGAGAGAGTCTGTTCCCTGTCCATTTGTGAGTGAGTCTGTTCCCTGTCCATCTGTGAGTGAGTCTGTTCCCTGTCCACCTGTGAGTGAGTCTGTTCCCTGTCCATCTGTGGGTGAGTCTGTTCCCTGTCCATCTGAGAGTGAGTCTGTTCCCTGTCCATCTGAGAGTGAGTCTGTTCCCTGTCCATTTGTGAGTGAGTCTGTTCCCTGTCCATCTGTGAGTGAGTCTGTTCCCTGTCCACCTGTGAGTGCGTCTGTTCCCTGTCCATTTTTGAGTGAGTTTATTCCCTGTCTGTTCCCTGCCCACCTGCGAGTGAATATGTTCCCTGTCTAGCTGTGAGTGAGTCTGTTCCCTGTCCATCTGTGAGTGAGTCTGTTCCCTGTCCATCTGTGGGTGAGTCTGTTCCCTGTCCATTTGAGAGTGAGTCTGATGCCTGTCCATTTGTGCGTGAGTCTGTTCCCTGTCCACCTGTGAGTGTGTATGTTCCCGTCTATCTGTGAGTGAGTCTGTTCCCTGTCTATCTGTGAGTGAGTCTGTTCCCTGTCTATCTGTGTGTGAGTCTGTTGCCTGTCCATCTGTGAGTGAGTCTGTTCCCTGTCCACCTGTGAGTGAGTCTGTTCCCTGTCCATTTGTGAGTGAGTCTGTTCCCTGTCCACCTGTGAGTGTGTATATTCCCGTCTATCTGTGAGTGAGTCTGTTCCCTGTCTATCTGTGAGTGAGTCTGTTCCCTGTCCACCTGTGAGTGAGTCTGTTCCCTGTCCAGCTGTGAGTGAGTCTGTTCCCTGTCCACCTGTGAGTGAGTCTGTTCCCTGTCCATCTGTGGGTGAGTCTGTTCCCTGTCCATTTGAGAGTGAGTCTGATGCCTGTTCATTTGTGAGTGAGTCTGTTCCCTGTCCACCTGTGAGTGTGTATGTTCCAGTCTATCTGTGAGTGAGTCTGTTCCCTGTCTATCTGTGAGTGAGTCTGTTCCCTATCTATCTGTGAGTGAGTCTGTTCCCTGTCCATCTGTGAGTGAGTCTGTTCCCTGTCCACCTGTGAGTGAGTCTGTTCCCTGTCCACCTGTGAGTGAGTCTGTTCCCTGTCCACCTGTGAGTGAGTCTGTTCCCTGTCCATTTGTGAATGAGTCTGTTCCCTGTCCACCTGTGAGTGTGTATGTTCCCGTCTATCTGTGAGTGAGTCGGTTCCCTGTCTATCTGTGAGTCAGTCTGTTCCCTGTCTAGCTGTGAGTGAGTCTGTTCCCTGTCCATTTGTGAATGAGTCTGTTCCCTGTCCACCTGTGAGTGTGTATGTTCCCGTCTATCTGTGAGTGAGTCGGTTCCCTGTCTGTCTGTGAGTGAGTCTGTTCCCTATCTATCTGTGAGTGAGTCTGTTCCCTGTCCATCTGTGAGTGAGTCTGTTCCCTGTCCACCTGTGAGTGAGTCTGTTCCCTGTCCATCTGTGAGTGAGTCTGTTTCCTGTCCATCTGTGAGTGAATCTGTTCCCTGACAATTTCAGAGTGAGATTGATACCTGTCCATCTGAGAGTGTGTCTGTTCCCTGTGTATGTGAGAGTGAATTTGTTCCCTGTCCGTCTGAGAGTGAATCTGTTCTTTGTCCATCTGTGAGTGAGAATATTTCCTGTCCATCTGTGAGTGAATCTATTCCCAGTCCTTGTGAGAGTGATTCAGTTCCCTGTCCATCTCTGAGTGTATCTGCTCCCTGTCCACTTGTGAGTGACTCTGGTCCCAGTCCATTTTTGAGTGAGTCTGTTCCCTGTCCATCTGTGGGTCAGTCTGTTCCCTGTCCATTTGAGAGTGAGTCTGTTCCCTGTCCATTTGTGAGAGAGTCTGTTCCCTGTCCACCTGTGAGTGAGTCTGTTCCCTGTCTATCTGTGAGTGAGTCTGTTCCCTGACCATCTGTGAGTGAGTCTGTTCCCTGTCCACCTGTGAGTGAGTCTGTTCCCTGTCCATCTGTGGTTGACTCTGTTCCCTGTCCATCTGAGAGTGAGTCCGTTCCCTGTCCATTTGTGAGTGTGTCTGTTCCCTGTCCATCTGTGAGTGAGTCTGTTCCCTGTCCACCTGTGAGTGAGTCTGTTCCCTGTCCATCTGTGGGTGAGTCTGTTCCCTGTCCATCTGAGAGTGAGTCTGTTCCCTGTCCATCTGAGAGAGAGTCTGTTCCCTGTCCATTTGTGAGTGAGTCTGTTCGCTGTCCATCTGTGAGTGAGTCTGTTCCCTGTCCACCTGTGAGTGAGTCTGTTCCCTGTCCATCTGTGGGTGAGTCTGTTCCCTGTCCATCTGAGAGTGAGTCTGTTCCCTGTCCATCTGAGAGTGAGTCTGTTCCCTGTCCATTTGTGAGTGAGTCTGTTCCCTGTCCATCTGTGAGTGAGTCTGTTCCCTGTCCACCTGTGAGTGCGTCTGTTCCCTGTCCATTTTTGAGTGAGTTTATTCCCTGTCTGTTCCCTGTCCACCTGCGAGTGAATATGTTCCCTGTCTAGCTGTGAGTGAGTCTGTTCCCTGTCCATCTGTGAGTGAGTCTGTTCCCTATCTATCTGTGAGTGAGTCTGTTCCCTGTCCATCTGTGAGTGAGTCTGTTCCCTGTCCACCTGTGAGTGAGTCTGTTCCCTGTACACCTGTGAGTGAGTCTGTTCCCTGTCCACCTGTGAGTGAGTCTGTTCCCTGTCCATTTGTGAATGAGTCTGTTCCCTGTCCACCTGTGAGTGTGTATGTTCCCGTCTATCTGTGAGTGAGTCGGTTCCCTGTCTATCTGTGAGTCAGTCTGTTCCCTGTCTAGCTGTGAGTGAGTCTGTTCCCTGTCCATCTGTGAGTGAGTCTGTTCCCTGTCCACCTGTGAGTGAGTCTGTTCCCTGTCCATTTGTGAGTGAGTCTTTTCCCTGCCCACCTGTGAGTGTGTATGTTCCCGTCTATCTGTGAGTGAGTCTGTTCCCTGTCTATCTGTGAGTGAGTCTGTTCCCTGTCTATCTGTGAGTGAGTCTGTTCCCTGTCCATCTGTGAGTGAGTCTGTTCCCTGTCCACCTGTGAGTGAGTATGTTACCTGTCTATCTGTGAGTGAGTCTGTTCCCTGTCCACCTGTGAGTGAGTATGTTACCTGTCTATCTGTGAGTGAGTCTGTTCCCTGTCCATCTGTGAGTGAGTCTGTTCTCTGTCCAGCTGTGAGTGTGTCTGTTCCCTGTCCAGCTGTGAGTGAGTCTGTTCCCTGTCCAGCTGTGAGTGAGCCTGTTCCCTGTCCAGCTGTGAGTGAGTCTGTTCCCTGTCTAGCTGCGAGTGAGTCTGTTCCCTGTCCATCTGTGAGTGAGTCTGTTCCCTGTCCATTGTGAGTGAGGCTGTTCCCTGTCTACCTGCGAGTGAGTCAGTTCCCTGTCCATCTGTGAGTGAGACTGTTCACTGTCCATCTGTGTGTGTGTCTGTTCCCTGTCCATCTGTGAGTGAGTCTGTTTCCTGTCCATCTGTGAGTGAATCTGTTCCCTGTCCAGCAGAGATTGAGTCTGTTTCCTGTCCATCTGTGAGTGAATCTGTTCCCTGTCCAGCAGAGAGTGAGTCTGTTCCCTGTCCATCTGTGATTGAGTCTGTTTCCTGTCCATCTGTGAGTGAATCTGTTCCCTGTCCATCTGTGAGTGAATCTGTTCCCTGTCCAGCAGAGATTGTGTCTGTTCCCTGTCCATCTGTGAGTGAATCTGTTCCCTGTCCATTTCAGAGTGAGATTGATCCCTGTCCATCTGAGAGTGTGTCTGTTCCCTGTGTATGTGAGAGTGAATTTGTTCCCTGTCCATCTGAGAGTGAATCTGTTCTTTGCCCATCTGTGAGTGAGAATTTTTCCTGTCCATCTGTGAGTGGATCTATTCCCAGTCCTTGTGAGAGTGATTCAGTTCCCTGTCCATCTCTGAGTGTATCTGCTCCCTGTCCACTTGTGAGTGACTCTGGTCCCAGTCCATTTTTGAGTGAGTCTGTTCCCTGTCAATCTGTGGGTGAGTCTGTTCCCTGTCAATTTGAGAGTGAGTCTGTTCCTTGTCCATTTGTGAGTGAGTCTGTTCCCTGTCCACCTGTGAGTGAGTCTGTTCCCCGTCCATCTGTGGGTGAGTCTGTTCCCTGTCCATCTGAGAGTGAGTCTGTTCCCTGTCCATTTGTGAGTGAGTCTGTTCCCTGTCCATCTATGAGTGAGTCTGTTCCCTGTCCACCTGTGAGTGAGTCTGTTCCCTGTCCATCTGTGGGTGTGTCTGTTCCCTGTCCATCTGTGAGTGAGTCTGTTCCCTGTCCATCTGAGAGTGAGTCTGTTCCCTGTCCATTTGTGAGTGAGTTTGTTCCCTGTCCATCTGTGAGTGAATCTGTTCCCTGTCCACCTGTGAGTGCGACTGTTCCCTTTCCATTTTTGAGTGAGTTTATTCCCTGTCTGTTCCCTGTCCACCTGCGAGTGAATATGTTCCCTGTCTAGCTCTGAGTGACTCTGTTCCCTGTCCATCTGAGAGTGAGTCTGCTCCCTGTCCATTTGTGAGTGAGTCTTTTCCCTGTCCATCTGTGAGTGAGTCTGTTCCCTGTCCACCTGTGAGTGAGTCTGTTCCCTGTCCATCTGTGAGTGAGTCTGTTCACTGTCCATCTGTGAGTGTGTCAATTCCCTCTCCAGCAGAAATTGTGTCTTTTCCCTGTCCATCTGTGAGTGCGTCTTTTCCCTGTCCATCTGTGAGTGAGTCTGTTCCCTGTCCATTGTGAGTGAGGCTGTTCCCTGTCCACCTGCGAGTGAGTCAGTTTCCTGTCCATCTGTGAGTGAGACTGTTCACTGTCCATCTGTGTGTGTGTCTGTTCACTGTCCATCTGTGAGTGAGTCTGTTCCCTGTACGTCTGTGAGTGAGTCTGTTCCCTGTCCATCTGTGAGTGAGTCTGTTCCCTGTCCATCTGTGAGTGAGGCTGTTCTCTGTCCACTTGAGAGTGAATCAGTTACCTATCCATCTGTGAGTGAGTATGTTCCTTGTCCAGCTGTGAGTAAGTCTGTTCCCTGTCCATCTGAGAGTGTGTCTGTTCCCTGTGTATGTGAGAGTGAATCTGTTCCCTGTCCATCTGTGAGTGAGAATTTTTCCTGTCCATCTGTGAGTGAGTTTATTCCCAATCCTTGTGAGAGTGATTCAGTTCCCTGTCCATCTCTGAGTGTATCTGCTCCCTGTCCACTTGTGAGTGACTCTGGTCCCAGTCCATTTTTGAGTGAGTCTGTTCCCTGTCCACCTGTGAGTGAGTCTGTTCCCTGTCCATCTGTGAGTGAGTCTGTTCCCTGTCCATCTGTGGGTGAGTCTGTTCCCTGTCCACCTGTGAGTGAGTCTGATCCCTGTCCATTTGTGAGTGAGTCTGTTCCCTGTCCACCTGTGAGTGTATATGTTCCCGTCTATCTGTGAGTGAGTCGGTTCCCTGTCTATTTGTGAGTGAGCCTGTTCCCTGTCGATCTGTGAGTGAGTCTGTTCCCTGTCCATCTGTGAGTGAGTCTGTTCCCTGTCCACCTGTGAGTGAGTCTGTTCCCTGTCCATTTGTGAGTGAGTCTGTTCCCTGTCCACCTGTGAGTGTGTATGTTCCCGTCTATCTGTGAGTGAGTCTGTTCCCTGTCTATCTGTGAGTGAGTCTGTTCCCTGTCTATCTGTGAGTGAGTCTGTTCCCTGTCCATCTGTGAGTGAGTCTGTTCCCTGTCCACCTGTGAGTGAGTATGTTACCTGTCTATCTGTGAGTGAGTCTGTTCCCTGTCCATCTGTGAGTGAGTCTGTTCTCTGTCCAGCTGTGAGTGTGTCTGTTCCCTGTCCATCTGTGAGTGAGTCTGTTCCCTGTCCAGCTGTGAGTGAGCCTGTTCCCTGTCCAGCTGTGAGTGAGTCTGTTCCCTGTCTAGCTGTGAGTGAGTCTGTTACCTGTCCATCTGTGAGTGAGTCTGTTCCCTGTCCATTGTGAGTGAGGCTGTTCCCTGTCTACCTGCGAGTGAGTCAGTTCCCTGTCCATCTGTGAGTGAGACTGTTCACTGTCCATCTGTGTGTGTGTATGTTCCCTGTCCATCTGTGAGTGAGTCTGTTTCCTGTCCATCTGTGAGTGAATCTGTTCCCTGTCCAGCAGAGATTGAGTCTGTTCCCTGTCCATCTGTGAGTGAATCTGTTCCCTGTCCAGCAGAGAGTGAGTCCCTGTCCATCTGTGAGTGAGTCTGTTTCCTGCCCATCTGTGAGTGAATCTGTTCCCTTACAATTTCAGAGTGAGATTGATACCTGTCCATCTGAGAGTGTGTCTGTTCCCTGTGTATGTGAGAGTGAATTTGTTCCCTGTCCGTCTGAGAGTGAATCTGTTCTTTGTCCATCTGTGAGTGAGAATATTTCCTGTCCATCTGTGAGTGAGTCCATTCCCAGTCCTTGTGAGAGTGATTCAGTTCCCTGTCCATCTCTGAGTGTATCTGCTCCCTGTCCACTTGTGAGTGACTCTGGTCCCAGTCCATTTTTGAGTGAGTCTGTTCCCTGTCCATCTGTGGGTGAGTCTGTTCCCTGTCCATTTGAGAGTGAGTCTGTTCCCTGTCCATTTGTGAGTGAGTCTGTTCCCTGTCCACCTGTGAGTGAGTCTGTTCCCTGTCTATCTGTGAGTGAGTCTGTTCCCTGATCATCTGTGAGTGAGTCTGTTCCCTGTCCACCTGTGAGTGAGTCTGTTCCCTGTCCATCTGTGGGTGAGTCTGTTCCCTGTCCATCTGAGAGTGAGTCTGTTCCCTGTCCATTTGTGAGTGAGTCTGTTCCCTGTCCATCTGTGAGTGAGTCTGTTCCCTGTCCACCTGTGAGTGAGTCTGTTCCCTGTCCATCTGTGGGTGAGTCTGTTCCCTGTCCATCTGAGAGTGAGTCTGTTCCCTGTCCATCTGAGAGAGAGTCTGTTTCCTGTCCATTTGTGAGTGAGTCTGTTCCCGGTCCATCTGTGAGTGAGTCTGTTCCCTGTCCACCTGTGAGTGAGTCTGTTCCCTGTCCATCTGTGGGTGAGTCTGTTCCCTGTCCATCTGAGAGTGAGTCTGTTCCCTGTCCATCTGAGAGTGAGTCTGTTCCCTGTCCATCTGAGAGTGAGTCTGTTCCTTGTTCATCAGTGAGTGAATCTGTTCCCTGTCCATCTGTGAGTTTACCTGCTCCCTGTCCATCTGTGAGTGAATCTGTTCCCTGTGCATCCGAGAGTGAGTCTGTTCACTGTCCATTTGAGAGTGAATCTCTTCCCTGTCCATCTGTGAGTGAGTCTGTTCCCTGTCCATCTCTGAGTGAGCCTGTGCCCTGTCCATTTGAGAGTGGATCTGTTCCCTGTCCATCTGTGAGTGAGTCTGTTCCCTGTCCATCTGTGAGTGAGTCTGTTCCCTGTCCATCTGAGAGTGAATATGTTCCTTGTCCATCTTAGAATGAGTCAGTTTGCTGTCCATCTGTGAGTGCGTCTGTTCCCTGTCCACCTTTGAGTGAGTCTGTTCCCTGTCCATCTGTGAGTGAGTCTGTTTGCAGCCCATCTGTTAGTGAGTCTCTTCCCGGTCCATCTGAGAGTGAGTCTGTTCCCTATCCATCTGAGAGTGAGTCTCACCCCTGTCCAGCTGTGAGTGAGTTTGTTCCCTGTCCATCTGTGAGTGAATCTGTTCCTTTTCCATCTTAGAATGAGTCAGTTCGCTGTCCATCTGAGAGTGAGTCTGTTCCCTGTCCATCTGAGAGTGAGTCTGTTCCTTGTTCATCAGTGAGTGAATCTGTTCCCTGTCCATCTGTGAGTTTACCTGCTCCATGTCCATCTGTGAGTGGATCTGTTCCCTGTGCATCCGAGAGTGAGTCTGTTCACTGTCCATTTGAGAGTGAATCTCTTCCCTGTCCGTCTGTGAGTGAGTCTGTTCCCTGTCCATCTCTGAGTGAGCCTGTGCCCTGTCCATTTGAGAGTGGATCTGTTCCCTGTCCATCTGTGAGTGAGTCTGTTCCCTGTCCATCTCTGAGTGAGTCTGTGACCAGTCCATCTGAGAGTGAGTCTGTTCCCTGTCCATCTGTAAGTGAGTCTGTTGCCTGTCCATCTGTGAGTGAACCTGTTCCCTGTCCATCTAAGAGTGATTCAGTTCCCTGTCCATCTGTGAGTGAGACTGTTCACTGTCCGTCTGTGAGTGAGTCTGTTCCCTGTCCATCTGTGAGTGAGTCTGTTCCCTGTCCATTTGTGAGTGAGTCTGTTCCCTGTCCATCTGTGAGTGAGTCTGTTCCCTGTCCACCTGTGAGTGAGTCTGTTCCCTGTCCATCTGTGGGTGAGTCTGAACCCTATCCATCTGAGAGTGAGTCTGTTCCCTGTCCATCTGAGAGAGAGTCTGTTCCCTGTCCATTTGTGAGTGAGTCTGTTCCCTGTCCATCTGTGAGTGAGTCTGTTCCCTGTCCACCTGTGAGTGAGTCTGTTCCCTGTCCATCTGTGGGTGAGTCTGTTCCCTGTCCATCTGAGAGTGAGTCTGTTCCCTGTCCATCTGAGAGTGAGTCTGTTCCCTGTCCATTTGTGAGTGAGTCTGTTCCCTGTCCATCTGTGAGTGAGTCTGTTCCCTGTCCACCTGTGAGTGCGTCTGTTCCCTGTCCATTTTTGAGTGAGTTTATTCCCTGTCTGTTCCCTGTCCACCTGCAAGTGAATATGTTCCCTGTCTAGCTGTGAGTGAGTCTGTTCCCTGTCCATCTGTGAGCGAGTCTGTTCCCTGTCCATCTGTGGGTGAGTCTGTTCCCTGTCCATTTGAGAGTGAGTCTGATGCCTGTCCATTTGTGCGTGAGTCTGTTCCCTGTCCACCTGTGAGTGTGTATGTTCCCGTCTATCTGTGAGTGAGTCTGTTCTCTGTCTATCTGTGAGTGAGTCTGTTCCCTGTCTATCTGTGTGTGAGTCTGTTGCCTGTCCATCTGTGAGTGAGTCTGTTCCCTGTCCACCTGTGAGTGAGTCTGTTCCCTGTCCATTTGTGAATGAGTCTGTTCCCTGTCCACCTGTGAGTGTGTATGTTCCCGTCTATATGTGAGTGAGTCGGTTCCCTGTCTGTCTGTGAGTGAGTCTGTTCCCTATCTATCTGTGAGTGAGTCTGTTCCCTGTCCATCTGTGAGTGAGTCTGTTCCCTGTCCACCTGTGAGTGAGTCTGTTCCCTGTCCATCTGTGAGTGAGTCTGTTTCCTGTCCATCTGTGAGTGAATCTGTTCCCTGACAATTTCAGAGTGAGATTGATACCTGTCCATCTGAGAGTGTGTCTGTTCCCTGTGTATGTGAGAGTGAATTTGTTCCCTGTCCGTCTGAGAGTGAATCTGTTCTTTGTCCATCTGTGAGTGAGAATATTTCCTGTCCATCTATGAGTGAATCTATTCCCAGTCCTTGTGAGAGTGATTCAGTTCCCTGTCCATCTCTGAGTGTATCTGCTCCCTGTCCACTTGTGAGTGACTCTGGTCCCAGTCCATTTTTGAGTGAGTCTGTTCCCTGTCCATCTGTGGGTGAGTCTGTTCCCTGTCCATTTGAGAGTGAGTCTGTTCCCTGTCCATTTGTGAGAGAGTCTGTTCCCTGTCCACCTGTGAGTGAGTCTGTTCCCTGTCTATCTGTGAGTGAGTCTGTTCCCTGACCATCTGTGAGTGAGTCTGTTCCCTGTCCACCTGTGAGTGAGTCTGTTCCCTGTCCATCTGTGATTGAGTCTGTTCCCTGTCCATCTGAGAGTGAGTCTGTTCCCTGTCCATTTGTGAGTGTGTCTGTTCCCTGTCCATCTGTGAGTGAGTCTGTTCCCTGTCCACCTGTGAGTGAGTCTGTTCCCTGTCCATCTGTGGGTGAGTCTGTTCCCTGTCCATCTGAGAGTGAGTCTGTTCCCTGTCCATCTGAGAGAGAGTCTGTTCCCTGTCCATTTGTGAGTGAGTCTGTTCGCTGTCCATCTGTGAGTGAGTCTGTTCCCTGTCCACCTGTGAGTGAGTCTGTTCCCTGTCCATCTGTGGGTGAGTCTGTTCCCTGTCCATCTGAGAGTGAGTCTGTTCCCTGTCCATCTGAGAGTGAGTCTGTTCCCTGTCCATTTGTGAGTGAGTCTGTTCCCTGTCCATCTGTGAGTGAGTCTGTTCCCTGTCCACCTGTGAGTGCATCTGTTCCCTGTCCATTTTTGAGTGAGTTTATTCCCTGTCTGTTCCCTGTCCACCTGCGAGTTAATATGTTCCCTGTCTAGCTGTGAGTGAGTCTGTTCCCTGTCCATCTGTGAGTGAGTCTGTTCCCTGTCCATCTGTGGGTGAGTCTGTTCCCTGTCCATTTGAGAGTGAGTCTGATGCCTGTCCATTTGTGAGTGAGTCTGTTCCCTGTCCACCTGTGAGTGTGTATGTTCCAGTCTATCTGTGAGTGAGTCTGTTCCCTGTCTATCTGTGAGTGAGTCTGTTCCCTGTCTATCTGTGAGTGAGTCTGTTCCCTGTCCATCTGTGAGTGAGTCTGTTCCCTGTCCACCTGTGAGTGAGTCTGTTCCCTGTCCACCTGTGAGTGAGTCTGTTCCCTGTCCACCTGTGAGTGAGTCTGTTCCCTGTCCATTTGTGAATGAGTCTGTTCCCTGTCCACCTGTGAGTGTGTATGTTCCCGTCTATCTGTGAGTGAGTCGGTTCCCTGTCTATCTGTGAGTCAGTCTGTTCCCTGTCTAGCTGTGAGTGAGTCTGTTCCCTGTCCATCTGTGAGTGAGTCTGTTCCCTGTCCATCTGTGAGTGAGTCTGTTCCCTGTCCACCTGTGAGTGAGTCTGTTCCCTGTCCATCTGTGAGTGAGTCTGTTCCCTGTCCATCTGAGAGTGAATATGTTCCTTGTCCATCTTAGAATGAGTCAGTTTGCTGTCCATCTGTGAGTGCGTCTGTTCCCTGTCCACCTTTGAGTGAGTCTGTTCCCTGTCCATCTGTGAGTGAGTCTGTTTGCAGCCCATCTGTTAGTGAGTCTCTTCCCGGTCCATCTGAGAGTGAGTCTGTTCCCTATCCATCTGAGAGTGAGTCTCACCCCTGTCCAGCTGTGAGTGAGTTTGTTCCCTGTCCATCTGTGAGTGAATCTGTTCCTTTTCCATCTTAGAATGAGTCAGTTCGCTGTCCATCTGAGAGTGAGTCTGTTCCCTGTCCATCTGAGAGTGAGTCTGTTCCTTGTTCATCAGTGAGTGAATCTGTTCCCTGTCCATCTGTGAGTTTACCTGCTCCATGTCCATCTGTGAGTGGATCTGTTCCCTGTGCATCCGAGAGTGAGTCTGTTCACTGTCCATTTGAGAGTGAATCTCTTCCCTGTCCGTCTGTGAGTGAGTCTGTTCCCTGTCCATCTCTGAGTGAGCCTGTGCCCTGTCCATTTGAGAGTGGATCTGTTCCCTGTCCATCTGTGAGTGAGTCTGTTCCCTGTCCATCTGTGAGTGAGTCTGTGACCAGTCCATCTGAGAGTGAGTCTGTTCCCTGTCCATCTGTAAGTGAGTCTGTTGCCTGTCCATCTGTGAGTGAACCTGTTCCCTGTCCATCTAAGAGTGATTCAGTTCCCTGTCCATCTGTGAGTGAGACTGTTCACTGTCCGTCTGTGAGTGAGTCTGTTCCCTGTCCATCTGTGAGTGAGTCTGTTCCCTGTCCATTTGTGAGTGAGTCTGTTCCCTGTCCATCTGTGAGTGAGTCTGTTCCCTGTCCACCTGTGAGTGAGTCTGTTCCCTGTCCATCTGTGGGTGAGTCTGTTCCCTGTCCATCTGAGAGTGAGTCTGTTCCCTGTCCATCTGAGAGTGAGTCTGTTCCCTGTCCATTTGTGAGTGAGTCTGTTCCCTGTCCATCTGTGAGTGAGTCTGTTCCCTGTCCACCTGTGAGTGCGTCTGTTCCCTGTCCATTTTTGAGTGAGTTTATTCCCTGTCTGTTCCCTGTCCACCTGCAAGTGAATATGTTCCCTGTCTAGCTGTGAGTGAGTCTGTTCCCTGTCCATCTGTGAGTGAGTCTGTTCCCTGTCCATCTGTGGGTGAGTCTGTTCCCTGTCCATTTGAGAGTGAGTCTGATGCCTGTCCATTTGTGCGTGAGTCTGTTCCCTGTCCACCTGTGAGTGTGTATGTTCCCGTCTATCTGTGAGTGAGTCTGTTCCCTGTCTATCTGTGAGTGAGTCTGTTCCCTGTCTATCTGTGTGTGAGTCTGTTGCCTGTCCATCTGTGAGTGAGTCTGTTCCCTGTCCACCTGTGAGTGAGTCTGTTCCCTGTCCATTTGTGAATGAGTCTGTTCCCTGTCCACCTGTGAGTGTGTATGTTCCCGTTTATATGTGAGTGAGTCGGTTCCCTGTCTGTCTGTGAGTGAGTCTGTTCCCTATCTATCTGTGAGTGAGTCTGTTCCCTGTCCATCTGTGAGTGAGTCTGTTCCCTGTCCACCTGTGAGTGAGTCTGTTCCCTGTCCATCTGTGAGTGAGTCTGTTTCCTGTCCATCTGTGAGTGAATCTGTTCCCTGACAATTTCAGAGTGAGATTGATACCTGTCCATCTGAGAGTGTGTCTGTTCCCTGTGTATGTGAGAGTGAATTTGTTCCCTGTCCGTCTGAGAGTGAATCTGTTCTTTGTCCATCTGTGAGTGAGAATATTTCCTGTCCATCTGTGAGTGAATCTATTCCCAGTCCTTGTGAGAGTGATTCAGTTCCCTGTCCATCTCTGAGTGTATCTGCTCCCTGTCCACTTGTGAGTGACTCTGGTCCCAGTCCATTTTTGAGTGAGTCTGTTCCCTGTCCATCTGTGGGTGAGTCTGTTCCCTGTCCATTTGAGAGTGAGTCTGTTCCCTGTCCATTTGTGAGAGAGTCTGTTCCCTGTCCACCTGTGAGTGAGTCTGTTCCCTGGCTATCTGTGAGTGAGTCTGTTCCCTGACCATCTGTGAGTGAGTCTGTTCCCTGTCCACCTGTGAGTGAGTCTGTTCCCTGTCCATCTGTGATTGAGTCTGTTCCCTGTCCATCTGAGAGTGAGTCTGTTCCCTGTCCATTTGTGAGTGTGTCTGTTCCCTGTCCATCTGTGAGTGAGTCTGTTCCCTGTCCACCTGTGAGTGAGTCTGTTCCCTGTCCATCTGTGGGTGAGTCTGTTCCCTGTCCATCTGAGAGTGAGTCTGTTCCCTGTCCATCTGAGAGAGAGTCTGTTCCCTGTCCATTTGTGAGTGAGTCTGTTCGCTGTCCATCTGTGAGTGAGTCTGTTCCCTGTCCACCTGTGAGTGAGTCTGTTCCCTGTCCATCTGTGGGTGAGTCTGTTCCCTGTCCATCTGAGAGTGAGTCTGTTCCCTGTCCATCTGAGAGTGAGTCTGTTCCCTGTCCATTTGTGAGTGAGTCTGTTCCCTGTCCATCTGTGAGTGAGTCTGTTCCCTGTCCACCTGTGAGTGCATCTGTTCCCTGTCCATTTTTGAGTGAGTTTATTCCCTGTCTGTTCCGTGTCCACCTGCGAGTTAATATGTTCCCTGTCTAGCTGTGAGTGAGTCTGTTCCCTGTCCATCTGTGAGTGAGTCTGTTCCCTGTCCATCTGTGGGTGAGTCTGTTCCCTGTCCATTTGAGAGTGAGTCTGATGCCTGTCCATTTGTGAGTGAGTCTGTTCCCTGTCCACCTGTGAGTGTGTATGTTCCAGTCTATCTGTGAGTGAGTCTGTTCCCTGTCTATCTGTGAGTGAGTCTGTTCCCTGTCTATCTGTGAGTGAGTCTGTTCCCTGTCCATCTGTGAGTGAGTCTGTTCCCTGTCCACCTGTGAGTGAGTCTGTTCCCTGTCCACCTGTGAGTGAGTCTGTTCCCTGTCCACCTGTGAGTGAGTCTGTTCCCTGTCCATTTGTGAATGAGTCTGTTCCCTGTCCACCTGTGAGTGTGTATGTTCCCGTCTATCTGTGAGTGAGTCGGTTCCCTGTCTATCTGTGAGTCAGTCTGTTCCCTGTCTAGCTGTGAGTGAGTCTGTTCCCTGTCCATCTGTGAGTGAGTCTGTTCCCTGTCCACCTGTGAGTGAGTCTGTTCCCTGTCCATTTGTGAGTGAGTCTTTTCCCTGCCCACCTGTGAGTGTGTATGTTCCCGTCTATCTGTGAGTGAGTCTGTTCCCTGTCTATCTGTGAGTGAGTCTGTTCCTGTCTATCTGTGAGTGAGTCTGTTCCCTGTCCATCTGTGAGTGAGTCTGTTCCCTGTCCACCTGTGAGTGAGTATGTTACCTGTCTATCTGTGAGTGAGTCTGTTCCCTGTCCACCTGTGAGTGAGTATGTTACCTGTCTATCTGTGAATGAGTCTGTTCCCTGTCCATCTGTGAGTGAGTCTGTTCTCTGTCCAGCTGTGAGTGTGTCTGTTCCCTGTCCAGCTGTGAGTGAGTCTGTTCCCTGTCCAGCTGTGAGTGAGCCTGTTCCCTGTCCAGCTGTGAGTGAGTCTGTTCCCTGTCTAGCTGCGAGTGAGTCTGTTCCCTGTCCATCTGTGAGTGAGTCTGTTCCCTGTCCATTGTGAGTGAGGCTGTTCCCTGTCTACCTGCGAGTGAGTCAGTTCCCTGTCCATCTGTGAGTGAGACTGTTCACTGTCCATCTGTGTGTGTGTCTGTTCCCTGTCCATCTGTGAGTGAGTCTGTTTCCTGTCCATCTGTGAGTGAATCTGTTCCCTGTCCAGCAGAGATTGAGTCTGTTTCCTGTCCATCTGTGAGTGAATCTGTTCCCTGTCCAGCAGAGAGTGAGTCTGTTCCCTGTCCATCTGTGATTGAGTCTGTTTCCTGTCCATCTGTGAGTGAATCTGTTCCCTGTCCATCTGTGAGTGAATCTGTTCCCTGTCCAGCAGAGATTGTGTCTGTTCCCTGTCCATCTGTGAGTGAATCTGTTCCCTGTCCATTTCAGAGTGAGATTGATCCCTGTCCATCTGAGAGTGTGTCTGTTCCCTGTGTATGTGAGAATGAATTTGTTCCCTGTCCATCTGAGAGTGAATCTGTTCTTTGCCCATCTGTGAGTGAGAATTTTTCCTGTCCATCTGTGAGTGGATCTATTCCCAGTCCTTGTGAGAGTGATTCAGTTCCCTGTCCATCTCTGAGTGTATCTGCTCCCTGTCCACTTGTGAGTGACTCTGGTCCCAGTCCATTTTTGAGTGAGTCTGTTCCCTGTCAATCTGTGGGTGAGTCTGTTCCCTGTCCATTTGAGAGTGAGTCTGTTCCTTGTCCATTTGTGAGTGAGTCTGTTCCCTGTCCAACTGTGAGTGAGTCTGTTCCCCGTCCATCTGTGGGTGAGTCTGTTCCCTGTCCATCTGAGAGTGAGTCTGTTCCCTGTCCATTTGTGAGTGAGTCTGTTCCCTGTCCATCTATGAGTGAGTCTGTTCCCTGTCCACCTGTGAGTGAGTCTGTTCCCTGTCCATCTGTGGGTGAGTCTGTTCCCTGTCCATCTGAGAGTGAGTCTGTTCCCTGTCCATCTGAGAGTGAGTCTGTTCCCTGTCCATTTGTGAGTGAGTTTGTTCCCTGTCCATCTGTGAGTGAATCTGTTCCCTGTCCACCTGTGAGTGCGACTGTTCCCTTTCCATTTTTGAGTGAGTTTATTCCCTGTCTGTTCCCTGTCCACCTGCGAGTGAATATGTTCCCTGTCTAGCTCTGAGTGAGTCTGTTCCCTGTCCATCTGAGAGTAAGTCTGTTCCCTGTCCATCTGTGAGTGAGTCTGTTCACTGTCCATCTGTGAGTGTGTCAATTCCCACTCCAGCAGAAATTGTGTCTGTTCCCTGTCCATCTGTGAGTGCGTCTGTTCCCTGTCCATCTGTGAGTGAGTCTGTTCCCTGTCCATTGTGAGTGAGGCTGTTCCCTGTCCACCTGCGAGTGAGTCAGTTTCCTGTCCATCTGTGAGTGAGACTGTTCACTGTCCATCTGTGTGTGTGTCTGTTCACTGTCCATCTGTGAGTGAGTCTGTTCCCTGTACGTCTGTGAGTGAGTCTGTTCCCTGTCCATCTGTGAGTGAGTCTGTTCCCTGTCCATCTGTGAGTGAGGCTGTTCTCTGTCCACTTGAGAGTGAATCAGTTACCTATCCATCTGTGAGTGAGTATGTTCCTTGTCCAGCTGTGAGTACGTCTGTTCCCTGTCCATCTGAGAGTGTGTCTGTTCCCTGTGTATGTGAGAGTGAATCTGTTCCCTGTCCATCTGTGAGTGAGAATTTTTCCTGTCCATCTGTGAGTGAGTCTATTCCCAATCCTTGTGAGAGTGATTCAGTTCCCTGTCCATCTCTGAGTGTATCTGCTCCCTGTCCACTTGTGAGTGACTCTGGTCCCAGTCCATTTTTGAGTGAGTCTGTTCCCTGTCCACCTGTGAGTGAGTCTGTTCCCTGTCCATCTGTGAGTGAGTCTGTTCCCTGTCCATCTGTGGGTGAGTCTGTTCCCTGTCCACCTGTGAGTGAGTCTGATCCCTGTCCATTTGTGAGTGAGTCTGTTCCCTGTCCACCTGTGAGTGTGTATGTTCCCGTCTATCTGTGAGTGAGTCGGTTCCCTGTCTATTTGTGTGTGAGCCTGTTCCCTGTCGATCTGTGAGTGAGTCTGTTCCCTGTCCATCTGTGAGTGAGTCTGTTCCCTGTCCACCTGTGAGTGAGTCTGTTCCCTGTCCATTTGTGAGTGAGTCTGTTCCCTGTCCACCTGTGAGTGTGTATGTTCCCGTCTATCTGTGAGTGAGTCTGTTCCCTGTCTATCTGTGAGTGAGTCTGTTCCCTGTCTATCTGTGAGTGAGTCTGTTCCCTGTCCATCTGTGAGTGAGTCTGTTCCCTGTCCACCTGTGAGTGAGTATGTTACCTGTCTATCTGTGAGTGAGTCTGTTCCCTGTCCATCTGTGAGTGAGTCTGTTCTCTGTCCAGCTGTGAGTGTGTCTGTTCCCTGTCCATCTGTGAGTGAGTCTGTTCCCTGTCCAGCTGTGAGTGAGCCTGTTCCCTGTCCAGCTGTGAGTGAGTCTGTTACCTGTCCATCTGTGAGTGAGTCTGTTCCCTGTCCATTGTGAGTGAGGCTGTTCCCTGTCTACCTGCGAGTGAGTCAGTTCCCTGTCCATCTGTGAGTGAGACTGTTCACTGTCCATCTGTGTGTGTGTATGTTCCCTGTCCATCTGTGAGTGAGTCTGTTTCCTGTCCATCTGTGAGTGAATCTGTTCCCTGTCCAGCAGAGATTGAGTCTGTTCCCTGTCCATCTGTGAGTGAATCTGTTCCCTGTCCAGCAGAGAGTGAGTCCCTGTCCATCTGTGAGTGAGTCTGTTTCCTGCCCATCTGTGAGTGAATCTGTTCCCTTACAATTTCAGAGTGAGATTGATACCTGTCCATCTGAGAGTGTGTCTGTTCCCTGTGTATGTGAGAGTGAATTTGTTCCCTGTCCGTCTGAGAGTGAATCTGTTCTTTGTCCTTCTGTGAGTGAGAATATTTCCTGTCCATCTGTGAGTGAGTCCATTCCCAGTCCTTGTGAGAGTGATTCAGTTCCCTGTCCATCTCTGAGTGTATCTGCTCCCTGTCCACTTGTGAGTGACTCTGGTCCCAGTCCATATTTGAGTGAGTCTGTTCCCTGTCCATCTGTGGGTGAGTCTGTTCCCTGTCCATTTGAGAGTGAGTCTGTTCCCTGTCCATTTGTGAGTGAGTCTGTTCCCTGTCCACTTGTGAGTGAGTCTGTTCCCTGTCTATCTGTGAGTGAGTCTGTTCCCTGACCATCTGTGAGTGAGTCTGTTCCCTGTCCACCTGTGAGTGAGTCTGTTCCCTGTCCATCTGTGGGTGAGTCTGTTCCATGTCCATCTGAGAGTGAGTCTGTTCCCTGTCCATTTGTGAGTGAGTCTGTTCCCTGTCCATCTGTGAGTGAGTCTGTTCCCTGTCCACCTGTGAGTGAGTCTGTTCCCTGTCCATCTGTGGGTGAGTCTGTTCCCTGTCCATCTGAGAATGAGTCTGTTCCCTGTCCATCTGAGAGAGAGTCTGTTTCCTGTCCATTTGTGAGTGAGTCTGTTCCCGGTCCATCTGTGAGTGAGTCTGTTCCCTGTCCACCTGTGAGTGAGTCTGTTCCCTGTCCATCTGTGGGTGAGTCTGTTCCCTGTCCATCTGAGAGTGAGTCTGTTCCCTGTCCATCTGAGAGTGAGTCTGTTCCCTGTCCATCTGAGAGTGAGTCTGTTCCTTGTTCATCAGTGAGTGAATCTGTTCCCTGTCCATCTGTGAGTTTACCTGCTCCCTGTCCATCTGTGAGTGAATCTGTTCCCTGTGCATCCGAGAGTGAGTCTGTTCACTGTCCATTTGAGAGTGAATCTCTTCCCTGTCCGTCTGTGAGTGAGTCTGTTCCCTGTCCATCTCTGAGTGAGCCTGTGCCCTGTCCATTTGAGAGTGGATCTGTTCCCTGTCCATCTGTGAGTGAGTCTGTTCCCTGTCCATCTGTGAGTGAGTCTGTTCCCTGTCCATCTGAGAGTGAATATGTTCCTTGTCCATCTTAGAATGAGTCAGTTTGCTGTCCATCTGTGAGTGCGTCTGTTCCCTGTCCACCTTTGAGTGAGTCTGTTCCCTGTCCATCTGTGAGTGAGTCTGTTTGCAGCCCATCTGTTAGTGAGTCTCTTCCCGATCCATCTGAGAGTGAGTCTGTTCCCTATCCATCTGAGAGTGAGTCTCACCCCTGTCCAGCTGTGAGTGAGTTTGTTCCCTGTCCATCTGTGAGTGAATCTGTTCCTTTTCCATCTTAGAATGAGTCAGTTCGCTGTCCATCTGAGAGTGAGTCTGTTCCTTGTTCATCAGTGAGTGAATCTGTTCCCTGTCCATCTGTGAGTTTACCTGCTCCATGTCCATCTGTGAGTGGATCTGTTCCCTGTGCATCCGAGAGTGAGTCTGTTCACTGTCCATTTGAGAGTGAATCTCTTCCCTGTCCGTCTGCGAGTGAGTCTGTTCCCTGTCCATCTCTGAGTGAGCCTGTGCCCTGTCCATTTGAGAGTGGATCTGTTCCCTGTCCATCTGTGAGTGAGTCTGTTCCCTGTCCATCTGTGAGTGAGTCTGTGACCAGTCCATCTGAGAGTGAGTCTGTTCCCTGTCCATCTGTGAGTGAACCTGTTCCCTGTCCATCAAAGAGTGATTCAGTTCCCTGTCCATCTATGAGTGAATCTGTTCCCTGTTCGGCAGAGAGTGAGTCTGTTCCCTGTCCATCTGTGAGTGAATCTGTTCCCTGTCCACCTGTGAGTGAATCTGTTCCCTGTCCAGCAGAGTGTGAGTCTGTGACCTGACCATCTGAGAGTGATTCAGTTACCTGTCCATCTGTGAGTGAGTCTGTTCACTGTCCATCTGTGAGTGTGTCAGTTCCCTCTCCAGCAGAGATTGTGTCTGTTCCCTGTCCATCTGTGAGTGCGTCTGTTCCCTGTCCATCTGTGAGTGAGTCTGTTCCCTGTCCATTGTGAGTGAGGCTGTTCCCTGTCCACCTGCGAGTGAGTCAGTTTCCTGTCCATCTGTGAGTGAGACTGTTCACTGTCCGTCTGTGAGTGAGTCTGTTCCCTGTCCATCTGTGAGTGAGTCTGTTCCCTGTCCATTTGTGAGTGAGTCTGTTCCCTGTCCATCTGTGAGTGAGTCTGTTCCCTGTCCACCTGTGAGTGAGTCTGTTCCCTGTCCATCTGTGGGTGAGTCTGAACCCTATCCATCTGAGAGTGAGTCTGTTCCCTGTCCATCTGAGAGAGAGTCTGTTCCCTGTCCATTTGTGAGTGAGTCTGTTCCCTGTCCATCTGTGAGTGAGTCTGTTCCCTGTCCACCTGTGAGTGAGTCTGTTCCCTGTCCATCTGTGGGTGAGTCTGTTCCCTGTCCATCTGAGAGTGAGTCTGTTCCCTGTCCATCTGAGAGTGAGTCTGTTCCCTGTCCATTTGTGAGTGAGTCTGTTCCCTGTCCATCTGTGAGTGAGTCTGTTCCCTGTCCACCTGTGAGTGCGTCTGTTCCCTGTCCATTTTTGAGTGAGTTTATTCCCTGTCTGTTCCCTGTCCACCTGCGAGTGAATATGTTCCCTGTCTAGCTGTGAGTGAGTCTGTTCCCTGTCTATCTGTGAGTGAGTCTGTTCCCTGTCCATCTGTGGGTGAGTCTGTTCCCTGTCCATTTGAGAGTGAGTCTGATGCCTGTCCATTTGTGCGTGAGTCTGTTCCCTGTCCACCTGTGAGTGTGTATGTTCCCGTCTATCTGTGAGTGAGTCTGTTCCCTGTCTATCTGTGAGTGAGTCTGTTCCCTGTCTATCTGTGTGTGAGTCTGTTGCCTGTCCATCTGTGAGTGAGTCTGTTCCCTGTCCACCTGTGAGTGAGTCTGTTCCCTGTCCATTTGTGAGTGAGTCTGTTCCCTGTCCACCTGTGAGTGTGTATATTCCCGTCTATCTGTGAGTGAGTCTGTTCCCTGTCTATCTGTGAGTGAGTCTGTTCCCTGTCCACCTGTGAGTGAGTCTGTTCCCTGTCCACCTGTGAGTGAGTCTGTTCCCTGTCCACCTGTGAGTGAGTCTGTTCCCTGTCCATTTGTGAATGAGTCTGTTCCCTGTCCACCTGTGAGTGTGTATGTTCCCGTCTATCTGTGAGTGAGTCGGTTCCCTGTCTGTCTGTGAGTGAGTCTGTTCCCTATCTATCTGTGAGTGAGTCTGTTCCCTGTCCATCTGTGAGTGAGTCTGTTCCCTGTCCACCTGTGAGTGAGTTTGTTCCCTGTCCATCTGTGAGTGAGTCTGTTTCCTGTCCATCTGTGAGTGAATCTGTTCCCTGACAATTTCAGAGTGAGATTGATACCTGTCCATCTGAGAGTGTGTCTGTTCCCTGTGTATGTGAGAGTGAATTTGTTCCCTGTCCGTCTGAGAGTGAATCTGTTCTTTGTCCATCTGTGAGTGAGAATATTTCCTGTCCATCTGTGAGTGAATCTATTCCCAGTCCTTGTGAGAGTGATTCAGTTCCCTGTCCATCTCTGAGTGTATCTGCTCCCTGTCCACTTGTGAGTGACTCTGGTCCCAGTCCATTTTTGAGTGAGTCTGTTCCCTGTCCATCTGTGGGTGAGTCTGTTCCCTGTCCATTTGAGAGTGAGTCTGTTCCCTGTCCATTTGTGAGAGAGTCTGTTCCCTGTCCACCTGTGAGTGAGTCTGTTCCCTGTCTATCTGTGAGTGAGTCTGTTCCCTGACCATCTGTGAGTGAGTCTGTTCTCTGTCCACCTGTGAGTGAGTCTGTTCCCTGTCCATCTGTGATTGAGTCTGTTCCCTGTCCATCTGAGAGTGAGTCTGTTCCCTGTCCATTTGTGAGTGTGTCTGTTCCCTGTCCATCTGTGAGTGAGTCTGTTCCCTGTCCACCTGTGAGTGAGTCTGTTCCCTGTCCATCTGTGGGTGAGTCTGTTCCCTGTCCATCTGAGAGTGAGTCTGTTCCCTGTCCATCTGAGAGAGAGTCTGTTCCCTGTCCATTTGTGAGTGAGTCTGTTCGCTGTCCATCTGTGAGTGAGTCTGTTCCATGTCCACCTGTGAGTGAGTCTGTTCCCTGTCCATCTCTGGGTGAGTCTGTTCCCTGTCCATCTGAGAGTGAGTCTGTTCCCTGTCCATCTGAGAGTGAGTCTGTTCCCTGTCCAGTTGTGAGTGAGTCTGTTCCCTGTCCATCTGTGAGTGAGTCTGTTCCCTGTCCACCTGTGAGTGCGTCTGTTCCCTGTCCATTTTTGAGTGAGTTTATTCCCTGTCTGTTCCCTGTCCACCTGCGAGTGAATATGTTCCCTGTCTAGCTGTGAGTGAGTCTGTTCCCTGTCCATCTGTGAGTGAGTCTGTTCCCTGTCCATCTGTGGGTGAGTCTGTTCCCTGTCCATTTGAGAGTGAGTCTGATGCCTGTCCATTTGTGAGTGAGTCTGTTCCCTGTCCACCTGTGAGTGTGTATGTTCCCGTCTATCTGTGAGTGAGTCTGTTCCCTGTCTATCTGTGAGTGAGTCTGTTCCCTGTCTATCTGTGAGTGAGTCTGTTCCCTGTCCATCTGTGAGTGAGTCTGTTCCCTGTCCACCTGTGAGTGAGTCTGTTCCCTGTCCACCTGTGAGTGAGTCTGTTCCCTGTCCACCTGTGAGTGTGTATGTTCCCGTCTATCTGTGAGTGAGTCGGTTCCCTGTCTATCTGTGAGTCAGTCTGTTCCCTGTCTAGCTGTGAGTGAGCCTGTTCCCTGTCCATCTGTGAGTGAGTCTGTTCCCTGTCCACCTGTGAGTGAGTCTGTTCCCTGTCCATTTGTGAGTGAGTCTTTTCCCTGCCCACCTGTGAGTGTGTATGTTCCCGTCTATCTGTGAGTGAGTCTGTTCCCTGTCTATCTGTGAGTGAGTCTGTTCCCTGTCTATCTGTGAGTGAGTCTGTTCCCTGTCCATCTGTGAGTGAGTCTGTTGCCTGTCCACCTGTGAGTGAGTATGTTACCTGTCTATCTGTGAGTGGGTCTGTTCCCTGTCCACCTGTGAGTGAGTATGTTACCTGTCTATCTGTGAGTGAGTCTGTTCCCTGTCCATCTGTGAGAGAGTCTGTTCTCTGTCCAGCTGTGAGTGTGTCTGTTCCCTGTCCAGCTGTGAGTGAGTCTGTTCCCTGTCCAGCTGTGTGTGAGCCTGTTCCCTGTCCAGCTGTGAGTGAGTCTGTTCCCTGTCTAGCTGCGAGTGAGTCTGTTCCCTGTCCATCTGTGAGTGAGTCTGTTCCCTGTCCATTGTGAGTGAGGCTGTTCCCTGTCTACCTGCGAGTGAGTCAGTTCCCTGTCCATCTGTGAGTGAGACTGTTCACTGTCCAACTGTGTGTGTGTCTGTTCCCTGTCCATCTGTGAGTGAGTCTGTTCCTGTCCATCTGTGAGTGTATCTGTTCCCTGTCCAGCAGAGATTGAGTCTGTTTCCTGTCCATCTGTGAGTGAATCTGTTCCCTGTCCAGCAGAGAGTGAGTCTGTTCCCTGTCCATCTGTGATTGAGTCTGTTTCCTGTCCATCTGTGAGTGAATCTGTTCCCTGTCCATCTGTGAGTGAATCTGTTCCCTGTCCAGCAGAGATTGTGTCTGTTCCCTGTCCATCTGTGAGTGAATCTGTTCCCTGTCCATTTCAGAGTGAGATTGATCCCTGTCCATCTGAGAGTGTGTCTGTTCCCTGTGTATGTGAGAGTGAATTTGTTCCCTGTCCATCTGAGAGTGAATCTGTTCTTTGCCCATCTGTGAGTGAGAATTTTTCCTGTCCATCTGTGGGTGAGTCTGTTCCCTGTCCACCTGTGAGTGACTCTGATCCCTGTCCATTTGTGAGTGAGTCTGTTCCCTGTCCACCTGTGAGTGTGTATGTTCCCGTCTATCTGTGAGTGAGTCGGTTCCCTGTCTATTTGTGAGTGAGCCTGTTCCCTGTCGATCTGTGAGTGAGTCTGTTCCCTGTCCATCTGTGAGTGAGTCTGTTCCCTGTCCACCTGTGAGTGAGTCTGTTCCCTGTCCATTTGTGAGTGAGTCTGTTCCCTGTCCACCTGTGAGTGAGTATGTTACCTGTCTGTCTGTGAGTGAGTCTGTTCCCTGTCCATCTGTGAGTGAGTCTGTTCTCTGTCCAGCTGTGAGTGTGTCTGTTCCCTGTCCATCTGTGAGTGAGTCTGTTCCCTGTCCAGCTGTGAGTGAGCCTGTTCCCTGTCCAGCTGTGAGTGAGTCTGTTCCCTGTCTAGCTGTGAGTGAGTCTGTTACCTGTCCATCTGTGAGTGAGTCTGTTCCCTGTCCATTGTGAGTGAGGCTGTTCCCTGTCTACCTGCGAGTGAGTCAGTTCCCTGTCCATCTGTGAGTGAGACTGTTCACTGTCCATCTGTGTGTGTGTATGTTCCCTGTCCATCTGTGAGTGAGTCTGTTTCCTGTCCATCTGTGAGTGAATCTGTTCCCTGTCCAGCAGAGATTGAGTCTGTTCCCTGTCCATCTGTGAGTTAGTCTGTTTCCTGCCCATCTGTGAGTGAATCTGTTCCCTTTCAATTTCAGAGTGAGATTGATACCTGTCCATCTGAGAGTGTGTCTGTTCCCTGTGTATGTGAGAGTGAATTTGTTCCCTGTCCATCTGAGAGTGAATCTGTTCTTTGCCCATCTGTGAGTGAGAATTTTTCCTGTCCATCTGTGAGTGGATCTATTCCCAGTCGTTGTGAGAGTGATTCAGTTCCCTGTCCATCTCTGAGTGTATCTGCTCCTTGTCCACTTGTGAGTGACTCTGGTCCCAGTCCATTTTTGAGTGAGTCTGTTCCCTGTCAATCTGTGGGTGAGTCTGTTCCCTGTCCATTTGAGAGTGAGTCTGTTCCTTGTCCATTTGTGAGTGAGTCTGTTCCCTGTCCATCTGTGAGTGAGTCTGTTCCCTGTCCACCTGTGAGTGAGTCTGTTCCCTGTCCACCTGTGAGTGAGTCTGTTCCCTGTCCACCTGTGAGTGTGTATGTTCCCGTCTATCTGTGAGTGAGTCGGTTCCCTGTCTATCTGTGAGTCAGTCTGTTCCCTGTCTAGCTGTGAGTGAGCCTGTTCCCTGTCCATCTGTGAGTGAGTCTGTTCCCTGTCCACCTGTGAGTGAGTCTGTTCCCTGTCCATTTGTGAGTGAGTCTTTTCCCTGCCCACCTGTGAGTGTGTATGTTCCCGTCTATCTGTGAGTGAGTCTGTTCCCTGTCTATCTGTGAGTGAGTCTGTTCCCTGTCTATCTGTGAGTGAGTCTGTTCCCTGTCCATCTGTGAGTGAGTCTGTTGCCTGTCCACCTGTGAGTGAGTATGTTACCTGTCTATCTGTGAGTGGGTCTGTTCCCTGTCCACCTGTGAGTGAGTATGTTACCTGTCTATCTGTGAGTGAGTCTGTTCCCTGTCCATCTGTGAGAGAGTCTGTTCTCTGTCCAGCTGTGAGTGTGTCTGTTCCCTGTCCAGCTGTGAGTGAGTCTGTTCCCTGTCCAGCTGTGTGTGAGCCTGTTCCCTGTCCAGCTGTGAGTGAGTCTGTTCCCTGTCTAGCTGCGAGTGAGTCTGTTCCCTGTCCATCTGTGAGTGAGTCTGTTCCCTGTCCATTGTGAGTGAGGCTGTTCCCTGTCTACCTGCGAGTGAGTCAGTTCCCTGTCCATCTGTGAGTGAGACTGTTCACTGTCCAACTGTGTGTGTGTCTGTTCCCTGTCCATCTGTGAGTGAGTCTGTTCCTGTCCATCTGTGAGTGTATCTGTTCCCTGTCCAGCAGAGATTGAGTCTGTTTCCTGTCCATCTGTGAGTGAATCTGTTCCCTGTCCAGCAGAGAGTGAGTCTGTTCCCTGTCCATCTGTGATTGAGTCTGTTTCCTGTCCATCTGTGAGTGAATCTGTTCCCTGTCCATCTGTGAGTGAATCTGTTCCCTGTCCAGCAGAGATTGTGTCTGTTCCCTGTCCATCTGTGAGTGAATCTGTTCCCTGTCCATTTCAGAGTGAGATTGATCCCTGTCCATCTGAGAGTGTGTCTGTTCCCTGTGTATGTGAGAGTGAATTTGTTCCCTGTCCATCTGAGAGTGAATCTGTTCTTTGCCCATCTGTGAGTGAGAATTTTTCCTGTCCATCTGTGGGTGAGTCTGTTCCCTGTCCACCTGTGAGTGACTCTGATCCCTGTCCATTTGTGAGTGAGTCTGTTCCCTGTCCACCTGTGAGTGTGTATGTTCCCGTCTATCTGTGAGTGAGTCGGTTCCCTGTCTATTTGTGAGTGAGCCTGTTCCCTGTCGATCTGTGAGTGAGTCTGTTCCCTGTCCATCTGTGAGTGAGTCTGTTCCCTGTCCACCTGTGAGTGAGTCTGTTCCCTGTCCATTTGTGAGTGAGTCTGTTCCCTGTCCACCTGTGAGTGAGTATGTTACCTGTCTGTCTGTGAGTGAGTCTGTTCCCTGTCCATCTGTGAGTGAGTCTGTTCTCTGTCCAGCTGTGAGTGTGTCTGTTCCCTGTCCATCTGTGAGTGAGTCTGTTCCCTGTCCAGCTGTGAGTGAGCCTGTTCCCTGTCCAGCTGTGAGTGAGTCTGTTCCCTGTCTAGCTGTGAGTGAGTCTGTTACCTGTCCATCTGTGAGTGAGTCTGTTCCCTGTCCATTGTGAGTGAGGCTGTTCCCTGTCTACCTGCGAGTGAGTCAGTTCACTGTCCATCTGTGTGTGTGTATGTTCCCTGTCCATCTGTGAGTGAGTCTGTTTCCTGTCCATCTGTGAGTGAATCTGTTCCCTGTCCAGCAGAGATTGAGTCTGTTCCCTGTCCATCTGTGAGTTAGTCTGTTTCCTGCCCATCTGTGAGTGAATCTGTTCCCTTTCAATTTCAGAGTGAGATTGATACCTGTCCATCTGAGAGTGTGTCTGTTCCCTGTGTATGTGAGAGTGAATTTGTTCCCTGTCCATCTGAGAGTGAATCTGTTCTTTGCCCATCTGTGAGTGAGAATTTTTCCTGTCCATCTGTGAGTGGATCTATTCCCAGTCGTTGTGAGAGTGATTCAGTTCCCTGTCCATCTCTGAGTGTATCTGCTCCTTGTCCACTTGTGAGTGACTCTGGTCCCAGTCCATTTTTGAGTGAGTCTGTTCCCTGTCAATCTGTGGGTGAGTCTGTTCCCTGTCCATTTGAGAGTGAGTCTGTTCCTTGTCCATTTGTGAGTGAGTCTGTTCCCTGTCCAACTGTGAGTGAGTCTGTTCCCTGTCTATCTGTGAGTGAGTCTGTTCCCTGTCCATCTGTGAGTGAGTCTGTTCCCTGTCCACCTGTGAGTGAGTCTGTTCCCCGTCCATCTGTGGGTGAGTCTGTTCCCTGTCCATCTGAGAGTGAGTCTGTTCCCTGTCCATTTGTGAGTGAGTCTGTTCCCTGTCCATCTGTGAGTGAGTCTGTTCCCTGTCCACCTGTGAGTGAGTCTGTTCCCTGTCCATCTGTGGGTGAGTCTGTTCCCTGTCCATCTGAGAGTGAGTCTGTTCCCTGTCCATCTGAGAGTGAGTCTGTTCCCTGTCCATTTGTGAGTGAGTTTGTTCCCTGTCCATCTGTGAGTGAATCTGTTCCCTGTCCACCTGTGAGTGCGACTGTTCCCTTTCCATTTTTGAGTGAGTTTATTCCCTGTCTGTTCCCTGTCCACCTGCGAGTGAATATGTTCCCTGTCTAGCTCTGAGTGAGTCTGTTCCCTGTCCATCTGAGAGTGAGTCTGTTCCCTGTCCATTTGTGAGTGAGTCTTTTCCCTGTCCATCTGTGAGTGAGTCTGTTCCCTGTCCACCTGTGAGTGAGTCTGTTCCCTGTCCATCTGTGAGTGAGTCTGTTCACTGTCCATCTGTGAGTGTGTCAATTCCCTCTCCAGCAGAGATTGTGTCTGTTCCCTGTCCATCTGTGAGTGCGTCTGTTCCCTGTCCATCTGTGAGTGAGTCTGTTCCCTGTCCATTGTGAGTGAGGCTGTTCCCTGTCCACCTGCGAGTGAGTCAGTTTCCTGTCCATCTGTGAGTGAGACTGTTCACTGTCCATCTGTGTGTGTGTCTGTTCACTGTCCATCTGTGAGTGAGTCTGTTCCCTGTACGTCTGTGAGTGAGTCTGTTCCCTGTCCATCTGTGAGTGAGTCTGTTCCCTGTCCATCTGTGAGTGAGGCTGTTCTCTGTCCACTTGTGAGTGAATCAGTTACCTATCCATCTGTGAGTGAATCTGTTCCCTGTCCAGCAGAGATTGAGTCTGTTTCCTGTCCATCTGTGAGTGAATCTGTTCCCTGTCCAGCAGAGAGTGAGTCTGTTCCCTGTCCATCTGTGATTGAGTCTGTTTCCTGTCCATCTGTGAGTGAATCTGTTCCCTGTCCATCTGTGAGTGAATCTGTTCCCTGTCCAGCAGAGATTGTGTCTGTTCCCTGTCCATCTGTGAGTGAATCTGTTCCCTGTCCATTTCAGAGTGAGATTGATCCCTGTCCATCTGAGAGTGTGTCTGTTCCCTGTGTATGTGAGAGTGAATTTGTTCCCTGTCCATCTGAGAGTGAATCTGTTCTTTGCCCATCTGTGAGTGAGAATTTTTCCTGTCCATCTGTGAGTGGATCTATTCCCAGTCCTTGTGAGAGTGATTCAGTTCCCTGTCCATCTCTGAGTGTATCTGCTCCCTGTCCACTTGTGAGTGACTCTGGTCCCAGTCCATTTTTGAGTGAGTCTGTTCCCTGTCAATCTGTGGGTGAGTCTGTTCCCTGTCCATTTGAGAGTGAGTCTGTTCCTTGTCCATTTGTGAGTGAGTCTGTTCCCTGTCCAACTGTGAGTGAGTCTGTTCCCTGTCTATCTGTGAGTGAGTCTGTTCCCTGTCCATCTGTGAGTGAGTCTGTTCCCTGTCCACCTGTGAGTGAGTCTGTTCCCCGTCCATCTGTGGGTGAGTCTGTTCCCTGTCAATCTGAGAGTGAGTCTGTTCCCTGTCCATTTGTGAGTGAGTCTGTTCCCTGTCCATCTGTGAGTGAGTCTGTTCCCTGTCCACCTCTGAGTGAGTCTGTTCCCTGTCCATCTGTGGGTGAGTCTGTTCCCTGTCCATCTGAGAGTGAGTCTGTTCCCTGTCCATCTGAGAGTGAGTCTGTTCCCTGTCCATTTGTGAGTGAGTTTGTTCCCTGTCCATCTGTGAGTGAATCTGTTCCCTGTCCACCTGTGAGTGCGACTGTTCCCTTTCCATTTTTGAGTGAGTTTATTCCCTGTCTGTTCCCTGTCCACCTGCGAGTGAATATGTTCCCTGTCTAGCTCTGAGTGAGTCTGTTCCCTGTCCATCTGAGAGTGAGTCTGTTCCCTGTCCATTTGTGAGTGAGTCTTTTCCCTGTCCATCTGTGAGTGAGTCTGTTCCCTGTCCACCTGTGAGTGAGTCTGTTCCCTGTCCATCTGTGAGTGAGTCTGTTCACTGTCCATCTGTGAGTGTGTCAATTCCCTCTCCAGCAGAGATTGTGTCTGTTCCCTGTCCATCTGTGAGTGCGTCTGTTCCCTTTCCATCTGTGAGTGAGTCTGTTCCCTGTCCATTGTGAGTGAGGCTGTTCCCTGTCCACCTGCGAGTGTGTCAGTTTCCTGTCCATCTGTGAGTGAGACTGTTCACTGTCCATCTGTGTGTGTGTCTGTTCACTGTCCATCTGTGAGTGAGTCTGTTCCCTGTACGTCTGTGAGTGAGTCTGTTCCCTGTCCATCTGTGAGTGAGTCTGTTCCCTGTCCATCTGAGAGTGAGTCTGTTCCCTGTCCATCTGAGAGTGTGTCTGTTCCCTGTGTATGTGAGAGTGAATTTGTTCCCTGTCCGTCTGAGAGTGAATCTGTTCTTTGTCCATCTGTGAGTGAGAATATTTCCTGTCCATCTGTGAGTGAATCTATTCCCAGTCCTTGTGAGAGTGATTCAGTTCCCTGTCCATCTCTGAGTGTATCTGCTCCCTGTCCACTTGTGAGTGACTCTGGTCCCAGTCCATTTTTGAGTGAGTCTGTTCCCTGTCCATCTGTGGGTGAGTCTGTTCCCTGTCCATTTGAGAGTGAGTCTGTTCCCTGTCCATTTGTGAGTGAGTCTGTTCCCTGTCCATCTGAGAGTGAGTCTGTTCCCTGTCCATCTGAGAGTGAGTCTGTTCCCTGTCCATTTGTGAGTGAGTTTGTTCCCTGTCCATCTGTGAGTGAATCTGTTCCCTGTCCACCTGTGAGTGCGACTGTTCCCTTTCCATTTTTGAGTGAGTTTATTCCCTGTCTGTTCCCTGTCCACCTGCGAGTGAATATGTTCCCTGTCTAGCTCTGAGTGAGTCTGTTCCCTGTCCATCTGAGAGTGAGTCTGTTCCCTGTCCATTTGTGAGTGTGTCTTTTCCCTGTCCATCTGTGAGTGAGTCTGTTCCCTGTCCACCTGTGAGTGAGTCTGTTCCCTGTCCATCTGTGAGTGAGTCTGTTCACTGTCCATCTGTGAGTGTGTCAATTCCCTCTCCAGCAGAGATTGTGTCTGTTCCCTGTCCATCTGTGAGTGCGTCTGTTCCCTGTCCATCTGTGAGTGAGTCTGTTCCCTGTCCATTGTGAGTGAGGCTGTTCCCTGTCCACCTGCGAGTGAGTCAGTTTCCTGTCCATCTGTGAGTGAGACTGTTCACTGTCCATCTGTGTGTGTGTCTGTTCACTGTCCATCTGTGAGTGAGTCTGTTCCCTGTACGTCTGTGAGTGAGTCTGTTCCCTGTCCATCTGTGAGTGAGTCTGTTCCCTGTCCATCTGTGAGTGAGGCTGTTCTCTGTCCACTTGAGAGTGAATCAGTTACCTATCCATGTGTGAGTGAGTATGTTCCTTGTCCAGCTGTGAGTAAGTCTGTTCCCTGTCCATCTGAGAGTGTGTCTGTTCCCTGTGTATGTGAGAGTGAATCTGTTCCCTGTCCATCTGTGAGTGAGAATTTTTCCTGTCCATCTGTGAGTGAGTCTATTCCCAATCCTTGTGAGAGTGATTCAGTTCCCTGTCCATCTCTGAGTGTATCTGCTCCCTGTCCACTTGTGAGTGACTCTGGTCCCAGTCCATTTTTGAGTGAGTCTGTTCCCTGTCCACCTGTGAGTGAGTCTGTTCCCTGTCCATCTGTGAGTGAGTCTGTTCCCTGTCCATCTGTGGGTGAGTCTGTTCCCTGTCCACCTGTGAGTGACTCTGATCCCTGTCCATTTGTGAGTGAGTCTGTTCCCTGTCCACCTGTGAGTGTGTATGTTCCCGTCTATCTGTGAGTGAGTCGGTTCCCTGTCTATTTGTGAGTGAGCCTGTTCCCTGTCGATCTGTGAGTGAGTCTGTTCCCTGTCCATCTGTGAGTGAGTCTGTTCCCTGTCCACCTGTGAGTGAGTCTGTTCCCTGTCCATTTGTGAGTGAGTCTGTTCCCTGTCCACCTGTGAGTGTGTATGTTCCCGTCTATCTGTGGGTGAGTCTGTTCCCTGTCTATCTGTGAGTGAGTCTGTTCCCTGTCTATCTGTGAGTGAGTCTGTTCCCTGTCCATCTGTGAGTGAGTCTGTTCCCTGTCCACCTGTGAGTGAGTATGTTACCTGTCTGTCTGAGAGTGAGTCTGTTCCCTGTCCATCTGTGAGTGAGTCTGTTCTCTGTCCAGCTGTGAGTGTGTCTGTTCCCTGTCCATCTGTGAGTGAGTCTGTTCCCTGTCCAGCTGTGAGTGAGCCTGTTCCCTGTCCAGCTGTGAGTGAGTCTGTTCCCTGTCTAGCTGTGAGTGAGTCTGTTACCTGTCCATCTGTGAGTGAGTCTGTTCCCTGTCCATTGTGAGTGAGGCTGTTCCCTGTCTACCTGCGAGTGAGTCAGTTCCCTGTCCATCTGTGAGTGAGACTGTTCACTGTCCATCTGTGTGTGTGTATGTTCCCTGTCCATCTGTGAGTGAGTCTGTTTCCTGTCCATCTGTGAGTGAATCTGTTCCCTGTCCAGCAGAGATTGAGTCTGTTCCCTGTCCATCTGTGAGTTAGTCTGTTTCCTGCCCATCTGTGAGTGAATCTGTTCCCTTACAATTTCAGAGTGAGATTGATACCTGTCCATCTGAGAGTGTGTCTGTTCCCTGTGTATGTGAGAGTGAATTTGTTCCCTGTCCGTCTGAGAGTGAATCTGTTCTTTGTCCATCTGTGAGTGAGAATATTTCCTGTCCATCTGTGAGTGAATCTATTCCCAGTCCTTGTGAGAGTGATTCAGTTCCCTGTCCATCTCTGAGTGTATCTGCTCCCTGTCCACTTGTGAGTGACTCTGGTCCCAGTCCATTTTTGAGTGAGTCTGTTCCCTGTCCATCTGTGGGTGAGTCTGTTCCCTGTCCATTTGAGAGTGAGTCTGTTCCCTGTCCATTTGTGAGTGAGTCTGTTCCCTGTCCACCTGTGAGTGAGTCTGTTCCCTGTCTATCTGTGAGTGAGTCTGTTCCCTGACCATCTGTGAGTGAGTCTGTTCCCTGTCCACCTGTGAGTGAGTCTGTTCCCTGTCCATCTGTGGGTGAGTCTGTTCCCTGTCCAACTGAGAGTGAGTCTGTTCCCTGTCCATTTGTGAGTGAGTCTGTTCCCTGTCCATCTGTGAGTGAGTCTGTTCCCTGTCCACCTGTGAGTGAGTCTGTTCCCTGTCCATCTGTGGGTGAGTCTGTTCCCTGTCCATCTGAGAGTGAGTCTGTTCCCTGTCCATCTGAGAGAGAGTCTGTTTCCTGTCCATTTGTGAGTGAGTCTGTTCCCGGTCCATCTGTGAGTGAGTCTGTTCCCTGTCCACCTGTGAGTGAGTCTGTTCCCTGTCCATCTGTGGGTGAGTCTGTTCCCTGTCCATCTGAGAGTGAGTCTGTTCCCTGTCCATCTGAGAGTGAGTCTATTCCCTGTCCATTTGTGAGTGAGTCTGTTCTCTGCCCATCTGTGAGTGAGTCTGTTCCCTGTCCACCTGTGAGTGCGTCTGTTCCCTGTCCATTTTTGAGTGAGTTTATTTCCTGTCTGTTCCCTGTCCACCTGCGAGTGAATATGTTCCCTGTCTAGCTGTGAGTGAGTCTGTTCCCTGTCCATCTGTGAGTGAGTCTGTTCCCCGTCCATCTGTGGTTGAGTCTGTTCCCTGTCCATTTGAGAGTGAGTCTGATGCCTGTCCATTTGTGAGTGAGTCTGTTCCCTGTCCACCTGTGAGTGTGTATGTTCCTGTCTATCTGTGAGTGAGTCTGTTCCCTGTCTATCTGTGAGTGAGTCTGTTCCCTGTCTATCTGTGAGTGAGTCTGTTCCCTGTCCATCCGTGAGTGAGTCTGTCCCTGTCCACCTGTGAGTGAGTCTGTTCCCTGTCCATTTGTGAGTGAGTCTGTTCCCTGTCCACCTGTGAGTGTGTATATTCCCGTCTATCTGTGAGTGAGTCTGTTCCCTGTCTATCTGTGAGTGAGTCTGTTCCCTGTCCACCTGTGAGTGAGTCTGTTCCCTGTCCACCTGTGAGTGAGTCTGTTCCCTGTCCACCTGTGAGTGAGTCTGTTCCCTGTCCATTTGTGAATTAGTCTGTTCCCTGTCCACCTGTGAGTGTGTATGTTCCCGTCTATCTGTGAGTGAGTCGGTTCCCTGTCTATCTGTGAGTGAGTCTGTTCCCTGTCTATCTGTGAGTGAGTCTGTTCCCTGTCCATCTGTGAGTGAGTCTGTTCCCTGTCCACCTGTGAGTGAGTCTGTTCCCTGTCCATTTGTGAGTGAGCCTGTTCCCTGTCCACCTGTGAGTGTGTATGTTCCCGTCTATCTGTGAGTGAGTCTGTTCCCTGTCTATCTGTGAGTGAGTCTGTTCCCTGTCTATCTGTGAGTGAGTCTGTTCCCTGTCCATCTGTGAGTGAGTCTGTTCCCTGTCCACCTGTGAGTGAGTATGTTACCTGTCTATCTGTGAGTGAGTCTGTTCCCTGTCCACCTGTGAGTGAGTATGTTACCTGTCTATCTGTGAGTGAGTCTGTTCCCTGTCCATCTGTGAGTGAGTCTGTTCTCTGTCCAGCTGTGAATGTGTCTGTTCCCTGTCCAGCTGTGAGTGAGTCTGTTCCCTGTCCATCTGTGAGTGCGTCTGTTCCCTGTCCATCTGTGAGTGAGTCTGTTCCCTGTCCATTGTGAGTGAGGCTGTTCCCTGTCCACCTGCGAGTGAGTCAGTTTCCTGTCCATCTGTGAGTGAGACTGTTCACTGTCCATCTGTGTGTGTGTCTGTTCACTGTCCATCTGTGAGTGAGTCTGTTCCCTGTACGTCTGTGAGTGTGTCTGTTCCCTGTCCATCTATGAGTGAGTCTGTTCCCTGTCCATCTGTGAGTGAGGCTGTTCTCTGTCCACTTGTGAGTGAATCAGTTACCTATCCATCTGTGAGTGAATCTGTTCCCTGTCCAGCAGAGATTGAGTCTGTTTCCTGTCCATCTGTGAGTGAATCTGTTCCCTGTCCAGCAGAGAGTGAGTCTGTTCCCTGTCCATCTGTGATTGAGTCTGTTTCCTGTCCATCTGTGAGTGAATCTGTTCCCTGTCCATCTGTGAGTGAATCTGTTCCCTGTCCAGCAGAGATTGTGTCTGTTCCCTGTCCATCTGTGAGTGAATCTGTTCCCTGTCCATTTCAGAGTGAGATTGATCCCTGTCCATCTGAGAGTGTGTCTGTTCCCTGTGTATGTGAGAGTGAATTTGTTCCCTGTCCATCTGAGAGTGAATCTGTTCTTTGCCCATCTGTGAGTGAGAATTTTTCCTGTCCATCTGTGAGTGGATCTATTCCCAGTCCTTGTGAGAGTGATTCAGTTCCCTGTCCATCTCTGAGTGTATCTGCTCCCTGTCCACTTGTGAGTGACTCTGGTCCCAGTCCATTTTTGAGTGAGTCTGTTCCCTGTCAATCTGTGGGTGAGTCTGTTCCCTGTCCATTTGAGAGTGAGTCTGTTCCTTGTCCATTTGTGAGTGAGTCTGTTCCCTGTCCAACTGTGAGTGAGTCTGTTCCCTGTCTATCTGTGAGTGAGTCTGTTCCCTGTCCATCTGTGAGTGAGTCTGTTCCCTGTCCACCTGTGAGTGAGTCTGTTCCCCGTCCATCTGTGGGTGAGTCTGTTCCCTGTCCATCTGAGAGTGAGTCTGTTCCCTGTCCATTTGTGAGTGAGTCTGTTCCCTGTCCATCTGTGAGTGAGTCTGTTCCCTGTCCACCTGTGAGTGAGTCTGTTCCCTGTCCATCTGTGGGTGAGTCTGTTCCCTGTCCATCTGAGAGTGAGTCTGTTCCCTGTCCATCTGAGAGTGAGTCTGTTCCCTGTCCATTTGTGAGTGAGTTTGTTCCCTGTCCATCTGTGAGTGAATCTGTTCCCTGTCCACCTGTGAGTGCGACTGTTCCCTTTCCATTTTTGAGTGAGTTTATTCCCTGTCTGTTCCCTGTCCACCTGCGAGTGAATATGTTCCCTGTCTAGCTCTGAGTGAGTCTGTTCCCTGTCCATCTGAGAGTGAGTCTGTTCCCTGTCCATTTGTGAGTGAGTCTTTTCCCTGTCCATCTGTGAGTGAGTCTGTTCCCTGTCCACCTGTGAGTGAGTCTGTTCCCTGTCCATCTGTGAGTGAGTCTGTTCACTGTCCATCTGTGAGTGTGTCAATTCCCTCTCCAGCAGAGATTGTGTCTGTTCCCTGTCCATCTGTGAGTGCGTCTGTTCCCTGTCCATCTGTGAGTG
Organism: Somniosus microcephalus; assembly: GCF_052327205.1. NCBI lineage: Eukaryota > Metazoa > Chordata > Chondrichthyes > Squaliformes > Somniosidae > Somniosus > Somniosus microcephalus. Next base: position 26,735,886 of record NW_028225180.1, on the reverse strand, counting down.
AGTCTGTTCCCTGTCCATTGTGAGTGAGGCTGTTCCCTGTCCACCTGCGAGTGAGTCAGTTTCCTGTCCATCTGTGAGTGAGACTGTTCACTGTCCATCTGTGTGTGTGTCTGTTCACTGTCCATCTGTGAGTGAGTCTGTTCCCTGTACGTCTGTGAGTGAGTCTGTTCCCTGTCCATCTGTGAGTGAGTCTGTTCCCTGTCCATCTGTGAGTGAGGCTGTTCTCTGTCCACTTGAGAGTGAATCAGTTACCTATCCATCTGTGAGTGAGTATGTTCCTTGTCCAGCTGTGAGTAAGTCTGTTCCCTGTCCATCTGAGAGTGTGTCTGTTCCCTGTGTATGTGAGAGTGAATCTGTTCCCTGTCCATCTGTGAGTGAGAATTTTTCCTGTCCATCTGTGAGTGAGTCTATTCCCAATCCTTGTGAGAGTCATTCAGTTCCCTGTCCATCTCTGAGTGTATCTGCTCCCTGTCCACTTGTGAGTGACTCTGGTCCCAGTCCATTTTTGAGTGAGTCTGTTCCCTGTCCACCTGTGAGTGAGTCTGTTCCCTGTCCATCTGTGAGTGAGTCTGTTCCCTGTCCATCTGTGGGTGAGTCTGTTCCCTGTCCACCTGTGAGTGAGTCTGATCCCTGTCCATTTGTGAGTGAGTCTGTTCCCTGTCCACCTGTGAGTGTGTATGTTCCCGTCTATCTGTGAGTGAGTCGGTTCCCTGTCTATTTGTGAGTGAGCCTGTTCCCTGTCGATCTGTGAGTGAGTCTGTTCCCTGTCCATCTGTGAGTGAGTCTGTTCCCTGTCCACCTGTGAGTGAGTCTGTTCCCTGTCCATTTGTGAGTGAGTCTGTTCCCTGTCCACCTGTGAGTGTGTATGTTCCCGTCTATCTGTGAGTGAGTCTGTTCCCTGTCTATCTGTGAGTGAGTCTGTTCCCTGTCTATCTGTGAGTGAGTCTGTTCCCTGTCCATCTGTGAGTGAGTCTGTTCCCTGTCCACCTGTGAGTGAGTATGTTACCTGTCTGTCTGTGAGTGAGTCTGTTCCCTGTCCATCTGTGAGTGAGTCTGTTCTCTGTCCAGCTGTGAGTGTGTCTGTTCCCTGTCCATCTGTGAGTGAGTCTGTTCCCTGTCCAGCTGTGAGTGAGCCTGTTCCCTGTCCAGCTGTGAGTGAGTCTGTTCCCTGTCTAGCTGTGAGTGAGTCTGTTACCTGTCCATCTGTGAGTGAGTCTGTTCCCTGTCCATTGTGAGTGAGGCTGTTCCCTGTCTACCTGCGAGTGAGTCAGTTCCCTGTCCATCTGTGAGTGAGACTGTTCACTGTCCATCTGTGTGTGTGTATGTTCCCTGTCCATCTGTGAGTGAGTCTGTTTCCTGTCCATCTGTGAGTGAATCTGTTCCCTGTCCAGCAGAGATTGAGTCTGTTCCCTGTCCATCTGTGAGTTAGTCTGTTTCCTGCCCATCTGTGAGTGAATCTGTTCCCTTACAATTTCAGAGTGAGATTGATACCTGTCCATCTGAGAGTGTGTCTGTTCCCTGTGTATGTGAGAGTGAATTTGTTCCCTGTCCGTCTGAGAGTGAATCTGTTCTTTGTCCATCTGTGAGTGAGAATATTTCCTGTCCATCTGTGAGTGAATCTATTCCCAGTCCTTGTGAGAGTGATTCAGTTCCCTGTCCATCTCTGAGTGTATCTGCTCCCTGTCCACTTGTGAGTGACTCTGGTCCCAGTCCATTTTTGAGTGAGTCTGTTCCCTGTCCATCTGTGGGTGAGTCTGTTCCCTGTCCATTTGAGAGTGAGTCTGTTCCCTGTCCATTTGTGAGTGAGTCTGTTCCCTGTCCACCTGTGAGTGAGTCTGTTCCCTGTCTATCTGTGAGTGAGTCTGTTCCCTGACCATCTGTGAGTGAGTCTGTTCCCTGTCCACCTGTGAGTGAGTCTGTTCCCTGTCCATCTGTGGGTGAGTCTGTTCCCTGTCCAACTGAGAGTGAGTCTGTTCCCTGTCCATTTGTGAGTGAGTCTGTTCCCTGTCCATCTGTGAGTGAGTCTGTTCCCTGTCCACCTGTGAGTGAGTCTGTTCCCTGTCCATCTGTGGGTGAGTCTGTTCCCTGTCCATCTGAGAGTGAGTCTGTTCCCTGTCCATCTGAGAGAGAGTCTGTTTCCTGTCCATTTGTGAGTGAGTCTGTTCCCGGTCCATCTGTGAGTGAGTCTGTTCCCTGTCCACCTGTGAGTGAGTCTGTTCCCTGTCCATCTGTGGGTGAGTCTGTTCCCTGTCCATCTGAGAGTGAGTCTGTTCCCTGTCCATCTGAGAGTGAGTCTATTCCCTGTCCATTTGTGAGTGAGTCTGTTCTCTGCCCATCTGTGAGTGAGTCTGTTCCCTGTCCACCTGTGAGTGCGTCTGTTCCCTGTCCATTTTTGAGTGAGTTTATTTCCTGTCTGTTCCCTGTCCACCTGCGAGTGAATATGTTCCCTGTCTAGCTGTGAGTGAGTCTGTTCCCTGTCCATCTGTGAGTGAGTCTGTTCCCTGTCCATCTGTGGGTGAGTCTGTTCCCTGTCCATTTGAGAGTGAGTCTGATGCCTGTCCATTTGTGAGTGAGTCTGTTCCCTGTCCACCTGTGAGTGTGTATGTTCCTGTCTATCTGTGAGTGAGTCTGTTCCCTCTCTATCTGTGAGTGAGTCTGTTCCCTGTCTATCTGTGAGTGAGTCTGTTCCCTGTCCATCCGTGAGTGAGTCTGTCCCTGTCCACCTGTGAGTGAGTCTGTTCCCTGTCCATTTGTGAGTGAGTCTGTTCCCTGTCCACCTGTGAGTGTGTATATTCCCGTCTATCTGTGAGTGAGTCTGTTCCCTGTCTATCTGTGAGTGAGTCTGTTCCCTGTCCACCTGTGAGTGAGTCTGTTCCCTGTCCACCTGTGAGTGAGTCTGTTCCCTGTCCACCTGTGAGTGAGTCTGTTCCCTGTCCATTTGTGAAGGAGTCTGTTCCCTGTCCACCTGTGAGTGTGTATGTTCCCGTCTATCTGTGAGTGAGTCGGTTCCCTGTCTATCTGTGAGTGAGTCTGTTCCCTGTCTATCTGTGAGTGAGTCTGTTCCCTGTCCATCTGTGAGTGAGTCTGTTCCCTGTCCACCTGTGAGTGAGTCTGTTCCCTGTCCATTTGTGAGTGAGCCTGTTCCCTGTCCACCTGTGAGTGTGTATGTTCCCGTCTATCTGTGAGTGAGTCTGTTCCCTGTCTATCTGTGAGTGAGTCTGTTCCCTGTCTATCTGTGAGTGAGTCTGTTCCCTGTCCATCTGTGAGTGAGTCTGTTCCCTGTCCACCTGTGAGTGAGTATGTTACCTGTCTATCTGTGAGTGAGTCTGTTCCCTGTCCATCTGTGAGTGAGTCTGTTCTCTGTCCAGCTGTGAATGTGTCTGTTCCCTGTCCAGCTGTGAGTGAGTCTGTTCCCTGTCCAGCTGTGAGTGAGCCTGTTCCCTGTCCAGCTGTGAGTGTGTCTGTTCCCTGTCTAGCTGCGAGTGAGTCTGTTCCCTGTCCATCTGTGAGTGAGTCTGTTCCCTGTCCATTGTGGGTGAGGCTGTTCCCTGTCTACCTGCGAGTGAGTCAGTTCCCTGTCCATCTGTGAGTGAGACTGTTCACTGTCCATCTGTGTGTGTGTCTGTTCCCTGTCCATCTGTGAGTGAGTCTGTTTCCTGTCCATCTGTGAGTGAATCTGCTCCCTGTCCAGCAGAGATTGAGTCTGTTCCCTGTCCATCTGTGAGTGAATCTGTTCCCTGTCCAGCAGAGAGTGAGTCTGTTCCTTTTCCATCTGTGAGTGAGTCTGTTTCCTGTCCATCTGTGAGTGAATCTGTTCCCTGTCCATCTGTGAGTGAATCTGTTCCCTGACCAGCAGAGATTGAGTCTGTTCCCTGTCCATCTGTGAGTGACTCTGGTCCCAGTCCATTTTTGAGTGAGTCTGTTCCCTGTCAATCTGTGGGTGAGTCTGTTCCCTGTCCATTTGAGAGTGAGTCTGTTCCTTGTCCATTTGTGAGTGAGTCTGTTCCCTGTCCAACTGTGAGTGAGTCTGTTCCCTGTCTATCTGTGAGTGAGTCTGTTCCCTGTCCATCTGTGAGTGAGTCTGTTCCCTGTCCACCTGTGAGTGAGTCTGTTCCCCGTCCATCTGTGGGTGAGTCTGTTCCCTGTCCATCTGAGAGTGAGTCTGTTCCCTGTCCATTTGTGAGTGAGTTTGTTCCCTGTCCATGTGTGAGTGAGTCTGTTCCCTGTCCACCTGTGAGTGCGTCTGTTCCCTTTCCATTTTTGAGTGAGTTTATTCCCTGTCTGTTCCCTGTCCACCTGCGAGTGAATATGTTCCCTGTCTAGCTCTGAGTGAGTCTGTTCCCTGTCCATCTGTGAGTGAGTCTGTTCCCTGTCCATATGAGAATTAGATTCTTCCTTGTCCTGCTGAGAGTGTGTCTGTTCCCTGTCCATCTCTGAGTGAATCTGCTCATTGTCCAGCTGTGAGTGTGTCTGGTCCCTTTCCATCTGAGAGTGAGTCTGTTCCCCGTCCATCTGTGAGTGAGTCTGTTCCCTGTCCATCTGAGAGCGAATCTGTTCCCTGTCCAGTAGAGAGTGAGTCTGTTCCCTGACCATCTGAGAGTGAGTCTGTTCCCTGTGCACCTGAGAGGGAGTCTGTTCCCTGTCCATCTGTGAGTGAGTCTGTTCCCTGTGCATCTGTGAGTGAGTCTGTACCCTATCCAGCTGAGAGTGAAGCTGTTAATGAATCTGTTCCCTGTCTAGCTGTGAGTGACTCTGTTCCCTGTCTAGCGGTGAGTCAGTCTGTTCCCTGTCCAGATGTGAGCCTGTTCATTCCCAGCTGTTTGTATCTTCTCTCTATTAAGCTCTGAGTCTGTTAGTATCATAGAATCATAGAATGGTTACAGCACAGAAGGAGGCCATCGAGCCTGTGCCGGTTCTCTGTACCTCAGCTAGTTCCACTCCCCTGCCCTTTCCCGGTAGCCCTGAAAAATTATGTTCCTTCAGGTACTTCTCCAATTCCCTTTTGAAAGCCATGATTGAATCTGCCTCCACCACGTTTCAGGCAGTGCATTCCAGATCCTAACCGCTCGCTGCATGAAAAGATTTTTCCTCATGTCACCTTTGGTTCTTTTGCTAATCACCTTAAATCTGTGTCCTCTGGTTCTCGACCCTTCCCACAATAGTAACAGTTTCTCTCTATCTAGTCTGTCCAGACCCCTCACGATTTTGAACATCTCTATCAAATGTCCTCTCAACCGTCTCTGCTCTATGGAGAACAACCCCATCTTCTCCAGCCTATCAGTGTAACTGAAGTCCCTCATCCCTGGAATCATTCTCGTAAATCTTTTCCCTGTCCAGCTTTGAATCTGCTCCCTCTCCAGCTGAGAGTGAGTCTGTTCCCTCTCCAGCTTTGAGCAATGCTGTTTCCTGTCCAGCTGTGAGTGTGTCTGTTCCCTGTCCAGCTGAGAGTGAGTCTGTTCCCTCTCCAGCTTTGAGTAATGCTGTTTCCTGTCCAGCTGTGAGTGTGTCTGTTCCCTGCATGGCTGTGTGCTTGGACATGAAACACAAACATTCAGCATGCAGCTCTAGTAAGTAATTAGGAAGGCAAATGGAATGTTGGCCTTTATTGCAAAGGGTTGGAGTATAAAAGTAGGGAAGTCCTGCTCCAACTGTACAGGGCGTTGGTGAGACCACACCTGGAATACTGCATACAGTTTTGGTCTCCGTATTTAAGGAAGGATATATTTGCATTGGAGGCAGTTCAGAGAAGGTTCACGAGGTTGATTCCAGAGATGAAGGGGGTTGTCTTGTGAGGAAAGGTTGAGCCAGTTGGGCTTATACTCATTGGAGTTTAGAGGAATGAGGGGGGATCTGATTGAAACATAAAAGACACTGAAAGGGCTCGACAGGGTAGATGCAGAGAGGATGTTTCCTCTCGTGGGGTATCTAGAACTAGGGGGCATAGTTTCAGGAAAAGGGGGCACCTTTTTAAGACGGAGATGAGGAGGAATTTCTTCTCTTGGACGGTCGTGAATCTTTGGAATTCTTTAGCCCAGAGAGCTGTGGAGGCTGGGTCACTGAATATATTCAAGGCGGAGAGAGACAGATATTTGAGCTATTGGGGGGTCAAGGGTTATGGGGAGTGGGCAGGAAAGTGGAGTTGAGGTCAAGATCAGATCAGCCATGAGGGGCCAAATGACCGACTACTGCTCCTACGTCTTATGTTCTTATGAGCTTGTTGCATGGCCAGCTGTTAGTCTGTTCCCGAACCTGAAGTGAGTGAGTCTGTTCCCTGTCCAGATGTGAATCAGTCTCTTTCCATCTGAGAATGATTCTGTTCCCTGTCCGGCTTTGTGTGTTTCTGTACCATTTCCAGCTGTTAGTCTGCTCCCTCTCCATCTGTGAGTGAGCCTGATTCCTGCTCAGCTCTGACCCTGTTCCCTGTCCAGCTTTGTGTGTTTCTGTACCATTTCCAGCTGTTAGTCTGCTCCTTCTCCATCTGTGAGTGAGCCTGATTCCTGCTCAGCTCTGACCCTGTTCCCTGTCCAGCTATGTGTGAGTCTGTTCCCTCTCCATCTGTGAGTGAGTCTGATTCCTGCTCAGCTCTGACCCTGTTCCCTGTCCAGCTATGTGTGAGTCTGTTCCTTGTGAGAATGATTGGGGAACGAGTGGGATAGAGAGAGAGCGAGATAGAAAAACCCAACACCAATTTTGGCAGGTCATGGGGGAGCGGAGATTCTGCTTGAGGTGGAGCAGGATGGGTTGGTGTTGGTCCGGGGGTGGGCTGGTGTGTGGGAGGGCCGGGATGGGGTGGAGGGGAGATGTTGTATGTTGAGTTAATTTAATTGCAATCCCCAATAGCTGAAACTTTGAGATGGAGTGAGGGGGAAATGTATCTCCCATTGGAATCGGGAACATACAGCTTGCAGCTTTAAATTCACTGTCTGTGGGGCCTGCATTGTTGGTCACCCTGGTGATAATCCTGCTGGTATCGAATTCATCGCAGCGTGTGAGAGGATTTCACAGGCGGTTGGAGCAGGTTGTAATCGGAGCCAATATTCATTGTTCAGGTCACTGTGGGAATGGTGAACTGGAGACTGGTACCATCTCCAGAGTAGGAACCACTCAAGAGACACGGTGTGATCAGAGGGCAGAGTGGGGAGGGAGAGGGAATGGGGAGAAATGAAAGACCAACACGACATTGTGGATAGCAGAGGGACTGGGGCTGGATCTTGTTTCCGTTCAGAAATGGAACAGAAACACACACAGCTGGACAGGAACAGAATCATTTTCAGATGGAAAGAGACAGATTAAAATCTGGACAGGGAACAGACTCACTCACTTCAGCTAATGGAGCAGACTAATAGCTGGCCATGGAACAAGTGGGTGAATTGATTGTTTTTCCTGTTTTGAGTGGGTCTGTTTTCTTCCCAGCTGTGACTGAGCCTGTTCCCTGTCCAGCTGTGACTGTGTCTGTTCCCTGTCCATCGGTAAGTGAGTCTGTTCCCTGTCCTTCTGAGAGTGAGTCTGTTCCCTGTCCATCTGTGAGTGTGTCTGTTCCCTGTCCATCTGTGAGTGAATATGTTCTCTGTCCATCTGTGAGTGATTCTGTTCCCTCTCCAGTTGTGACTGATTCTGTTCCGTGTCCATCTGTGAGTGAATGTGTTCCCTGTCAAGCTGTGAGAGAGTAGTTCCCTGTCCAGCTGAGTGTGAGTCTGTTCCCTGTCCATCTTTGAGTGAATCTGTTCCCTGTCCATCTGAGAGTGAGTCTGTTTCCTGTCCAGCTGGGAGTGAGTCTGTTCCCTGTCCATCTGTGAGTGAGTCTGTTCCCTGTCCAGCTGTGAGTGATCTGTTCCCTGTCCATCTGTGAGTGAGTCTGTTCCCTGTCCAGCAGTGAGTGAGTCTGTCCCTTTCCATCTGTGAGTGAGTCTGTTCCCTGTCCAGCTGTGAGTGAGTCTGTTCCCTGTCCAGCTGTGAGTGAGTCTGCTCCCAGTCCAGCTGTGAGTGAGTCTGTACCCTGTCCAGCTGTGAGTGAGTCTGTTCCCTGTCCAGCTGAGTGAGCCTGTTTCCTGTCCAGCTGTGAGTGAGTCTGTTCACTGTTCATCAGAGAGTTAGTCTGTTCCCTGTCCATCTGAGAGTGAGTCTGTTCCCTGTCCATCTGTGTGTGAGACTGTTCCCTGTCCATCTGTGAGTGAGTCTGTTCCCTCTCCAGCTGAGAGTGAGTCTGTTCCCTGTCCAGCTGTGAGTGAGTCTGTTCCCTGTCCATCTGAGAGTGAGTCTGTTCCCTGTCCATCTGTGAGAGAGTCTGTTCCCTGTCCATCTTTGAGTGAATCTGTTCCCTGTCTATCTGTGAGTGAGTCTGTTCCCTGTCCATCTGTGAGTGAGTCTGTTCCCTGTCCATCTGTGAGAGAGTCTGTTCCCTGTCCAGCTGTGAGTGAGTCTGTTCCCTGTCCAGCTGTGAGTGAGTCTGTTCCTTGTCCAGCTGTGAGTGAGTCTGTTCTCTGTCCAGCTGTGAGTGTGTCTGTTCCCAATCCAGCTGTGAGTGAGTCTGTTCCCTGTCCAGCTGTGAGTGAGTCTGTTCCCTGTCCAGCTGTGAGTGAGTCTGTTCCCTGTCCAGCTGTGAGTGAGTCTGTTCCCTGTCCATCTGTGAGTGAGTCTGTTCCCTGTCCATTGAGAGTGAGGATGTTCCCTGTCTACCTGCGAGTGAGTCAGTTCCCTGTCCATCTGTGAGTGAGTCTGTTTCCTGTCCATCTGTGAGTGAATCTGTTCCCTGTCCAGCAGAGATTGAGTCTGTTCCCTGTCCATCTGTGAGTGAGTCTGTTTCCTGTCCATCTGTGAGTGAATCTGTTCCCTGTCCAGCAGAGATTGAGTCTGTTCCCTGTCCATCTGTGAGTGAATCTGTTCCCTGTCCAGCAGAGATTGAGTCTGTTTCCTGTCCATCTGTGAGTGAGGCTGTTCCCTGTCCATCTGTGAGTGAATCTGTTCCCTGTCCATCTGTGAGTGAGTCTGTTCCCTGTCCAGCAGAGATTGAGTCTGTTCCCTGTCCATCTGTGAGTGAATCTGTTCCCTGTCCAGCAGAGATTGAGTCTGTTCCCTGTCCATCTGTGAGTGAGTCTGTTTCCTGTCCATCTGTGAGTGAATCTGTTCCCTGTCCAGCAGAGATTGAGTCTGTTCCCTGTCCATCTGTGAGTGAATCTGTTCTTTGTCCATCTGTGAGTGAGAATTTTTCCTGTCCATCTGTGAGTGAATCTATTCCCAGTCCTTGTGAGAGTGATTCAGTTCCCTGTCCATCTCTGAGTGTATCTGCTCCCTGTCCACTTGTGAGTGACTCTGGTCCCAGTCCATTTTTGAGTGAGTCTGATCCCTGTCCATCTGTGGGTGAGTCTGTTCCCTGTCCATTTGAGAGTGAGTCTGTTCCCTGTCCATTTGTGAGTGAGTCTGTTCCCTCTCCACCTGTGAGTGAGTCTGTTCCCTGTCTATCTGTGAGTGAGTCTGTTCCCTGTCCATCTGTGAGTGAGTCTGTTCCCTGTCCACCTGTGAGTGAGTCTGTTCCCTGTCCATCTGTGGGTGAGTCTGTTCCCTGTCCATTTGTGAGTGAGTCTGTTCCCTGTCCATCTGTGAGTGAGTCTGTTCCCTGTCCACCTGTGAGTACATATGCTCCCTGTCCATTTTTGAGTGAGTTTATTCCCTGTCTGTTCCCTGTCCACCTGCGAGTGAATATGTTCCCTGTCTAGCTGTGAGTGAGTCTGTTCCCTGTCCATCTGTGAGTGAGTCTGTTCCCTGTCCACCTCAGAATTAGATTCTTCCTTGTCCTGCTGAGAGTGTGTCTGTTCCCTGTCCATCTCTGAGTGAATCTGCTCATTGTCCAGCTGTGAGTGTGTCTGGTCCCTTTCCATCTGAGAGTGAGTCTGTTCCCTGTCCATCTGTGAGTGAGTCTGTTCCCTGTCCATCTGTGAGCGAGTCTGTTCCCTGTCCAGTAGAGAGTGAGTCTGTTCCCTGTCCATCTGAGAGTGAGTCTGTTCCCTGACCATCTGAGAGTGAGTCTGTTCCCTGTCCAACTGAGAGTGAGTCTGTTCCCTGTGCATCTGAGAGTGAGTCTGTTCCCTGTCCTTCTGAGAATGAGATTGTACTCTATCCATCTGTGAGTGAGTCTGTTAACTGTGCATCTGAGAGTGAGTCTGTTCCCTGTCCATCTGAGAATGAGATTGTTCCCTGTCCATCTGTGAGTGAGTCTGTTCCCTGTCAATCTGTGAGTGAGTCTGTTCCCTGTCCATCTGAGAGTGAGTCTGTTCCCTGTCAATCTGAGAGTGAGTCTGTTCCTTGTCCAGCTGTGAGTGATTCTGTTCCCTGTCCAGCTGTGAGTGAGCCTGTTCCCTGTACAGCTGTGAGTGAGTCTGCTCCCAGTCCAGCTGTGAGTGAGTCTGTTCCCTGTCCAGCTGTGAGTGAGTCTGTTCCCTGTCCAGCTGAGTGAGCCTGTTTCCTGTCCAGCTGTGAGTGTGTCTGTTCCCTGTTCATCAGAGAGTGAGTCTGTTCCTTGTCCATCTGAGAGTGAGTCTGTTCCCTGTCCATCTGTGGTTGAGTCTGTTCCCTCTCCAGCTGAGAGTGAGTCTGTTCCCTGTCCAGCAGAGATTGAGTCTGTTCCCTGTCCATCTGTGAGTGAATCTGTTCCCTGTCCAGCAGAGATTGAGTCTGTTCCCTGTCCATCTGTGAGTGAGTCTGTTTCCTGTCCAGCTGTGAGTGAATCTGTTCCCTGTCCAGCAGAGATTGAGTCTGTTTCCTGTCCATCTGTGAGTGAGGCTGTTCCCTGTCCATCTGTGAGTGAATCTGTTCCCTGTCCATCTGTGAGTGAGTCTGTTCCCTGTCCAGCAGAGATTGAGTCTGTTCCCTGTCCATCTGTGAGTGAATCTGTTCCCTGTCCAGCAGAGATTGAGTCTGTTCCCTGTCCATCTGTGAGTGAGTCTGTTTCCTGTCCATCTGTGAGTGAATCTGTTCCCTGTCCAGCAGAGATTGAGTCTGTTCCCTGTCCATCTGTGAGTGAATCTGTTCTTTGTCCATCTGTGAGTGAGAATTTTTCCTGTCCATCTGTGAGTGAATCTATTCCCAGTCCTTGTGAGAGTGATTCAGTTCCCTGTCCATCTCTGAGTGTATCTGCTCCCTGTCCACTTGTGAGTGACTCTGGTCCCAGTCCATTTTTGAGTGAGTCTGATCCCTGTCCATCTGTGGGTGAGTCTGTTCCCTGTCCATTTGAGAGTGAGTCTGTTCCCTGTCCATTTGTGAGTGAGTCTGTTCCCTCTCCACCTGTGAGTGAGTCTGTTCCCTGTCTATCTGTGAGTGAGTCTGTTCCCTGTCCATCTGTGAGTGAGTCTGTTCCCTGTCCACCTGTGAGTGAGTCTGTTCCCTGTCCATCTGTGGGTGAGTCTGTTCCCTGTCCATTTGTGAGTGAGTCTGTTCCCTGTCCATCTGTGAGTGAGTCTGTTCCCTGTCCACCTGTGAGTACATATGCTCCCTGTCCATTTTTGAGTGAGTTTATTCCCTGTCTGTTCCCTGTCCACCTGCGAGTGAATATGTTCCCTGTCTAGCTGTGAGTGAGTCTGTTCCCTGTCCATCTGTGAGTGAGTCTGTTCCCTGTCCACCTCAGAATTAGATTCTTCCTTGTCCTGCTGAGAGTGTGTCTGTTCCCTGTCCATCTCTGAGTGAATCTGCTCATTGTCCAGCTGTGAGTGTGTCTGGTCCCTTTCCATCTGAGAGTGAGTCTGTTCCCTGTCCATCTGTGAGTGAGTCTGTTCCCTGTCCATCTGTGAGCGAGTCTGTTCCCTGTCCAGTAGAGAGTGAGTCTGTTCCCTGTCCATCTGAGAGTGAGTCTGTTCCCTGACCATCTGAGAGTGAGTCTGTTCCCTGTCCAACTGAGAGTGAGTCTGTTCCCTGTGCATCTGAGAGTGAGTCTGTTCCCTGTCCTTCTGAGAATGAGATTGTACTCTATCCATCTGTGAGTGAGTCTGTTAACTGTGCATCTGAGAGTGAGTCTGTTCCCTGTCCATCTGAGAATGAGATTGTTCCCTGTCCATCTGTGAGTGAATATGTTCCCTGTCCATTTCGGAGTGAGATTGATCCCTGTCCATCTGAGAGTGTGTCTGTTCCCTGTGTATGTGAGAGTGAATCTGTTCCCTGTCCATCTGAGTGTGAATCTGTTCTTTGTCCATCTGTGAGTGAGAATTTTTCCTGTCCACCTGTGAGTGAATCTATTCCCAGTCCTTGTGAGAGTGATTCAGTTCCCTGTCCATCTCTGAGTGTATCTGCTCCCTGTCCACTTGTGAGTGACTCTGGTCCCAGTCCATTTTTGAGTGAATCTGTTCCCTGTCCATCTGTGGGTGAGTCTGTTCCATGTCCATTTGAGAGTGAGTCTGTTCCCTGTCCATCTGTGAGTGAGTCTGTTCCCTGTCCACCTGTGAGTGAGTCTGTTCCCTGTCCATCTGTGGGTGAGTCTGTTCCCTGTCCATTTGTGAGTGAGTCTGTTCCCTGTCCATCTGTGAGTGAGTCTGTTCCCTGTCCACCTGTGAGTGCGTCTGTTCCCTGTCCATTTTTGAGTGAGTTTATTCCCTGTCTGTTCCCTGTCCACCTGCGAGTGAATATGTTCCCTGTCTAGCTGTGAGTGAGTCTGTTCCCTGTCCATCTGTGAGTGAGTCTGTTCCCTGTCCACCTGAGAATTAGATTCTTCCTTGTCCTGCTGAGAGTGTGTCTGTTCCCTGTCCATTTCTGAGTGAATCTGCTCATTGTCCAGCTGTGAGTGTGTCTGGTCCCTTTCCATCTGAGAGTGAGTCTGTTCCCTGTCCATCTGTGAGTGATTCTGTTCCCTGTCCATCTGTGAGCGAGTTTGTTCCCTGTCCAGTAGAGAGTGAGTCTGTTCCCTGTCCATCTGAGAGTTAGTCTGTTCCCTGACCATCTGAGAGTGAGTCTGTTCCCTGTCCAGCTGTGAGTGAGTCTGTTCCTTGTCCAGCTGTGAGTAAGTCTGTTCTCTGTCCAGCTGTGAGTGTGTTTGTTCCCTGTCCAGCTGTGAGTGAGTCTGTTCCCTGTCCAGCTGTGAGTGAGCCTGTTCCCTGTCCAGCTGTGAGTGAGTCTGTTCCCTGTCCAGCTGTGAGCGAGTCTTTTCCCTGTCCATCTGTGAGTGAGTCTGTTCCCTGTCCATTGTGAGTGAGGCTGTTCCCTGTCTACCTGCGAGTGAGTCAGTTCCCTGTCCATCTGTGAGTGAATCTGTTTCCTGTCCATCTGTGAGTGAATCTGTTCCCTGTCCAGCAGAGATTGAGTCTGTTCCCTGTCCATCTGTGAGTGAGTCTGTTTCCTGTCCATCTGTGAGTGAATCTGTTCCCTGTCCAGCAGAGATTGAGTCTGTTCCCTGTCCATCTGTGAGTGAATCTGTTCCCTGTCCAGCAGAGATTGAGTCTGTTTCCTGTCCATCTGTGAGTGAGTCTGTTCCCTGTCCATCTGTGAGTGAATCTGTTCCCTGTCCAGCAGAGATTGAGTCTGTTCCCTGTCCATCTGTGATTGAGTCTATTTCCTGTCCAACTGTGAGTGAATCTGTCCCCTGTCCAGCAGAGATTGAGTCTGTTCCCTGTCCATCTGTGAGTGAATCTGTTCCCTGTCCAGCAGAGAGTGAGTCTGTTCCCTGTCCATCTGTGAGTGAGTCTGTTTCCTGTCCATCTGTGAGTGAATCTGTTCCCTGTCCATCTGTGAGTGAATCTGTTCCCTGTCCAGCAGAGATTGAGTCTGTTCCCTGTCCATCTGTGATTGAATCTGTTCCCTGTCCAGCAGAGAGTGAGTCTGTTCCCTGTCCATCTGTGAGTGAATATGTTCCCTGTCCATTTCAGAGTGAGATTGATCCCTGTCCATCTGAGAGTGTGTCTGTTCCCTGTGTATGTGAGAGTGAATCTGTTCCCTGTCCATCTGAGTGTGAATCTGTTCTTTGTCCATCTGTGAGTGAGAATTTTTCCTGTCCACCTGTGAGTGAATCTATTCCCAGTCCTTGTGAGAGTGATTCAGTTCCCTGTCCATCTCTGAGTGTATCTGCTCCCTGTCCACTTGTGAGTGACTCTGGTCCCAGTCCATTTTTGAGTGAATCTGTTCCCTGTCCATCTGTGGGTGAGTCTGTTCCCTGTCCATTTGAGAGTGAGTCTGTTCCCTGTCCATTTGTGAGTGAGTCTGTTCCCTGTCCACCTGTGAGTGAGTCTGTTCCCTGTCTATCTGTGAGTGAGTCTGTTCCCTGTCCATCTGTGAGTGAGTCTGTTCCCTGTCCATCTGTGAGTGAGTCTGTTCCCTGTCCACCTGTGAGTGAGTCTGTTCCCTGTCCATCTGTGGGTGAGTCTGTTCCCTGTCCATTTGTGAGTGAGTCTGTTCCCTGTCCATCTGTGAGTGAGTCTGTTCCCTGTCCACCTGTGAGTGCGTCTGTTCCCTGTCCATTTTTGAGTGAGTTTATTCCCTGTCTGTTCCCTGTCCACCTGCGAGTGAATATGTTCCCTGTCTAGCTGTGAGTGAGTCTGTTCCCTGTCCATCTGTGAGTGAGTCTGTTCCCTGTCCACCTGAGAATTAGATTCTTCCTTGTCCTGCTGAGAGTGTGTCTGTTCCCTGTCCATCTCTGAGTGAATCTGCTCATTGTCCAGCTGTGAGTGTGTCTGGTCCCTTTCCATCTGAGAGTGAGTCTGTTCCCTGTCCATCTGTGAGTGAGTCTGTTCCCTGTCCATCTGTGAGCGAGTCTGTTCCCTGTCCAGTAGAGAGTGAGTCTGTTCCCTGTCCATCTGAGAGTTAGTCTGTTCCCTGACCATTTGAGAGTGAGTCTGTTCCCTGTCCAGCTGTGAGTGAGTCTGTTCCTTGTCCAGCTGTGAGTGAGTCTGTTCTCTGTCCAGCTGTGAGTGTGTTTGTTCCCTGTCCAGCTGTGAGTGAGTCTGTTCCCTGTCCAGCTGTGAGTGAGCCTGTTCCCTGTCCAGCTGTGAGTGAGTCTGTTCCCTGTCCAGCTGTGAGCGAGTCTGTTCCCTGTCCATCTGTGAGTGATTCTGTTCCCTGTCCATTGTGAGTGAGGCTGTTCCCTGTCCATCTGTGAGTGAGTCAGTTCCCTGTCCATCTGTGAGTGAGTCTGTTTCCTGTCCATCTGTGAGTGAATCTGTTCCCTGTCCAGCAGGGATTGAGTCTGTTCCCTGTCCATCTGTGAGTGAGTCTGTTTCCTGTCCATCTGTGAGTGAATCTGTTCCCTGTCCAGCAGAGATTGAGTCTGTTCCCTGTCCATCTGTGAGTGAATCTGTTCCCTGTCCAGCAGAGATTGAGTCTGTTTCCTGTCCATCTGTGAGTGAGTCTGTTCCCTGTCCATCTGTGAGTGAATCTGTTCCCTGTCCAGCAGAGATTGAGACTGTTCCCTGTCCATCTGTGATTGAGTCTGTTTCCTGTCCAACTGTGAGTGAATCTGTCCCCTGTCCAGCAGAGATTGAGTCTGTTCCCTGTCCATCTGTGAGTGAATCTGTTCCCTGTCCAGCAGAGAGTGAGTCTGTTCCCTGTCCATCTGTGAGTGAGTCTGTTTCCTGTCCATTTGTGAGTGAATCTGTTCCCTGTCCATCTGTGAGTGAATCTGTTCCCTGTCCAGCAGAGATTGAGTCTGTTCCCTGTCCATCTGTGATTGAATCTGTTCCCTGTCCAGCAGAGAGTGAGTCTGTTCCCTGTCCATCTGTGAGTGAGTCTGTTTCCTGTCCATCTGTGAGTGAATCTGTTCCCTGTCCATCTGTGAGTGAATCTGTTCCCTGTCCAGCAGAGATTGAGTCTGTTCCCTGTCCATCTGTGAGTGAATATGTTCCCTGTCCATTTCAGAGTGAGATTGATCCCTGTCCATCTGAGAGTGTGTCTGTTCCCTGTGTATGTGAGAGTGAATCTGTTCCCTGTCCATCTGAGTGTGAATCTGTTCTTTGTCCATCTGTGAGTGAGAATTTTTCCTGTCCACCTGTGAGTGAATCTATTCCCAGTCCTTGTGAGAGTGAATCAGTTCCCTGTCCATCTCTGAGTGTATCTGCTCCCTGTCCACTTGTGAGTGACTCTGGTCCCAGTCCATTTTTGAGTGAATCTGTTCCCTGTCCATCTGTGGGTGAGTCTGTTCCCTGTCCACTTGTGAGTGACTCTGGTCCCAGTCCATTTTTGAGTGAATCTGTTCCCTGTCCATCTGTGGGTGAGTCTGTTCCCTGTCCATTTGAGAGTGAGTCTGTTCCCTGTCCATTTGTGAGTGAGTCTGTTCCCTGTCCATCTGTGAGTGGGTCTGTTCCCTGTCCACCTGTGAGTGAGTCTGTTCCCTGTCCATCTGTGGGTGAGTCTGTTCCCTGTCCATTTGTGAGTGAGTCTGTTCCCTGTCCATCTGTGAGTGAGTCTGTTCCCTGTCCACCTGTGAGTGCGTCTGTTCCCTGTCCATTTTTGAGTGAGTTTATTCCCTGTCTGTTCCCTGTCCACCTGCGAGTGAATATGTTCCCTGTCTAGCAGTGAGTGAGTCTGTTCCCTGTCCATCTGTGAGTGAGTCTGTTCCCTGTCCACCTGAGAATTAGATTCGTCCTTGTCCTGCTGAGAGTCTGTCTGTTCCCTGTCCATCTCTGAGTGAATCTGCTCATTGTCCAGCTGTGAGTGTGTCTGGTCCCTTTCCATCTGAGAGTGAGTCTGTTCCCTGTCCATCTGTGAGTGAGTCTGTTCCCTGTCCATCTGTGAGCGAGTCTGTTCCCTGTCCAGTAGAGAGTGAGTCTGTTCCCTGTCCATCTGAGAGTGAGTCTGTTCCCTGACCATCTGAGAGTGAGTCTGTTCCCTGTCCAACTGAGAGTGAGTCTGTTCCCTGTGCATCTGAGAGTGAGTCTGTTCCCTGTCCTTCTGAGAATGAGATTGTTCTCTATCCATCTGTGAGTGAGTCTGTTACCTGTGCATCTGAGAGTGAGTCTGTTCCCTGTCCATCTGAGAATGAGATTGTTCCCTGTCCATCTGTGAGTGAGTCTGTTCCCTGTCCATCTGAGAGTGAGTCTGTTCCCTGTCCATCTGAGAGTGAGTCTGTTCCTTGTCCAGATGTGAGTGTTTCTGTTCGCTGTCCAGCTGTGGGTGAGCCTGTTCCCTGTACAGCTGTGAGTGAGTCTGCTCCCAGTCCAGCTGTGAGTGAGTCTGTTCGCTGTCCAGCTGTGAGTGAGTCTGTTCCCTGTCCAGCTGAGTGAGCCTGTTTCCTGTCCAGCTGTGAGTGAGTCTGTTCCCTGTTCATCAGAGAGTGAGTCTGTTCCCTGTCCATCTGAGAGTGAGTCTGTTCCCTGTCCATCTGTGAGTGACTCTGTTCCCTGTCCATCTGTGGGTGAGTCTGTTCCCTGTCCATTTGTGAGTGAGTCTGTTCCCTGTCCATCTGTGAGTGAGTCTGTTCCCTGTCCACCTGTGAGTGCGTCTGTTCCCTGTCCATGTTTGAGTGAGTTTATTCCCTGTCTGTTCCCTGTCCACCTGCGAGTGAATATGTTCCCTGTCTAGCTGTGAGTGAGTCTGTTCCCTGTCCATCTGTGAGTGAGTCTGTTCCCTGTCCACCTGAGAATTAGATTCTGCCTTGTCCTGCTGAGAGTGTGTCTGTTCCCTGTCCATCTCTGAGTGAATCTGCTCATTGTCCAGCTGTGAGTGTGTCTGGTCCCTTTCCATCTGAGAGTGAGTCTGTTCCCTGTCCATCTGTGAGTGAGTCTGTTCCCTGTCCATCTGTGAGCGAGTCTGTTCCCTGTCCAGTAGAGAGTGAGTCTGTTCCCTGTCCATCTGAGATTGAGTCTGTTCCCTGACCATCTGAGAGTGAGTCTGTTCCCTGTCCAACTGAGAGTGAGTCTGTTCCCTGTGCATCTGAGAGTGAATCTGTTCCCTGTCCATCTGAGAATGAGATTGTTCTCTAACCATCTGTGAGTGAGTCTGTTACCTGTGCATCTGAGAGTGAGTCTGTTCCCTGTCCATCTGAGAATGAGATTGTTCCCTGTCCATCTGTGAGTGAGTCTGTTCCCTGTCCATCTGTGAGTGAGTCTGTTCCCTGTCCATCTGAGAGTGAGTCTGTTCCCTGTCCAGCTGTGAGTGAGCCTGTTCCCTGTACAGTTGTGAGTGAGTCTGCTCCCAGTCCAGCTGTGAGTGAGTCTGTTCCCTGTCCAGCTGTGAGTGAGTCTGTTCCCTGTCCAGCTGAGTGAGCCTGTTTCCTGTCCAGCTGTGAGTGAGTCTGTTCCCTGTTCATTAGAGAGTGAGTCTGTTCCCTGTCCATCTGAGAGTGAGTCTGATCCCTGTCCATCTGTGAGTGAGTCTGTTCCCTGTCCATCTGTGGGTGAGTCTGTTCCCTGTCCATTTGTGAGTGAGTCTGTTACCTGTCCAGCAGAGATTGAGTCTGTTTCCTGTCCATCTGTGAGTGAGGCTGTTCCCTGTCCATCTGTGAGTGAATCTGTTCCCTGTCCAGCAGAGATTGAGTCTGTTCCCTGTCCATCTGTGAATGAGTCTGTTTCCTGTCCATCTGTGAGTGAGGCTGTTCCCTGTCCATCTGTGAGTGAATCTGTTCCCTGTCCAGCAGAGATTGAGTCTGTTCCCTGTCCATCTGTGAGTGAATCTGTTCCCTGTCCAGCAGAGATTGAGTCTGTACCCTGTCCAGCTGTGAGTGAGCCTTTTCCCTGTCCAGCTGTGTGTTAGTCTGTTCCCTGTCTAGCTGTGAGTGAGTCTGTTCCCTGTCCAACTGTGAGTGAGTCTGTTCCCTGTCCATTGTGAGTGAGGCTGTTCCCTGTCTACCTGCGAGTGAGTCAGTTCCCTGTCCATCTGTGAGTGAATCTGTTCCCTGTCCATTTCAGAGTGAGATTGATCCCTGTCCATCTGAGAGTGTGTCTGTTCCCTGTGTATGTGAGAGTGAATTTGTTCCCTGTCCATCTGAGAGTGAATCTGTTCTTTGTCCATCTGTGAGTGAGAATTTTCCTGTCCATCTGTGAGTGAATCTATTCCCAGTCGTTGTGAGAGTGATTCAGTTCCCTGTCCATCTCTGAGTGTATCTGCTCCCTGTCCACTTGTGAGTGACTCTGGTCCCAGTCCATTTTTGAGTGAGTCTGTTCCCTGTCCATCTGTGGGTGAGTCTGTTCCCTGTCCATTTGAGAGTGAGTCTGTTCCCTGTCCACCTGTGAGTGAGTCTGTTCCCTGTCTATCTGTGAGTGAGTCTGTTCCCTGTCCATCTGTGAGTGAGTCTGTTCCCTGTCCACCTGTGAGTGAGTCTGTTCCCTGTCCATCTGTGGGTGAGTCTGTTCCCTGTCCATCTGAGAGTGAGTCTGTTCCCTGTCCGTTTGTGAGTGAGTCTGTTCCCTGTCCACCTGTGAGTGAGTCTGTTCCCTGTCCATCTGTGGGTGAGTCTGTTCCCTGTCCATCTGAGAGTGAGTCTGTTCCCTGTCCGTTTGTGAGTGAGTCTGTTCCCTGTCCACCTGTGAGTGAGTCTGTTCCCTGTCCATCTGTGGGTGAGTCTGTTCCCTGTCCATCTGAGAGTGAGTCTGTTCCCTGTCCATCTGAGAGTGAGTCTGTTCCCTGTCCATTTGTGAGTGAGTCTGTTCCCTGTCCATCTGTGAGTGAGTCTGTTCCCTGTCCACCTGTGAGTGCGTCTGTTCCCTGTCCATTTTTGAGTGAGTTTATTCCCTGTCTGTTCCCTGTCCACCTGCGAGTGAATATGTTCCCTGTCTAGCTGTGAGTGAGTCTGTTCCCTGTCCATCTGTGAGTGAGTCTGTTCCCTGTCCATCTGTGGGTGAGTCTGTTCCCTGTCCATTTGAGAGTGAGTCTGTTCCCTGTCCATTTGTGAGTGAGTCTGTTCCCTGTCCACCTGTGAGTGTGTATGTTCCCGTCTATCTGTGAGTGAGTCTGTTCCCTGTCTATCTGTGAGTGAGTCTGTTCCCTGTCTATCTGTGAGTGAGTCTGTTCCCTGTCCATCTGTGAGTGAGTCTGTTCCCTGTCCACCTGTGAGTGAGTATGTTACCTGTCTATCTGTGAGTGAGTCTGTTCCCTGTCCACCTGTGAGTGAGTAAGTTACCTGTCTATCTGTGAGTGAGTCTGTTACCTGTCCATCTGTGAGTGAGTCTGTTCTCTGTCCAGCTGTGAGTGTGTCTGTTCCCTGTCCAGCTGTGAGTGAGTCTGTTCCCTGTCCAGCTGTGAGTGAGACTGTTCCCTGTCCAGCTGTGAGTGAGTCTGTTCCCTGTTTAGCTGTGAGTGAGTCTGTTCCCTGTCCATCTGTGAGTGAGTCTGTTCCCTGTCCATTGTGAGTGAGGCTGTTCCCTGTCTACCTGCGAGTGAGTCAGTTCCCTGTCCATCTGTGAGTGAGACTGTTCACTGTCCATCTGTGTGTGTGCCTGTTCCCTGTCCATCTGTGAGTGAGTCTGTTTCCTGTCCATCTGTGAGTGAATCTGTTCCCTGTCCAGCAGAGATTGAGTCTGTTCCCTGTCCACCTGTGAGTGAATCTGTTCCCTGTCCAGCTGAGAGTGAGTCTGTTCCCTGTCCATCTCTGAGTGAATCTGCTCATTGTCCAGCTGTGAGTGTGTCTGGTCCCTTTCCATCTGAGAGTGAGTCTGTTCCCTGTCCATCTGTGAGTGAGTCTGTTCCCTGTCCATCTGTGAGCGAGTCTATTCCCTGTCCAGTAGAGAGTGAGTCTGTTCCCTGTCCATCTGAGATTGAGTCTGTTCCCTGACGATTTGAGAGTGAGTCTGTTCCCTGTCCAACTGAGAGTGAGTCTGTTCCCTGTGCATCTGAGAGTGAGTCTGTTCCCTGTCCATCTGAGAATGAGATTGTTCTCTAACCATCTGTGAGTGAGTCTGTTACCTGTGCATCTGAGCGTGAGTCTGTTCCCTGTCCATCTGAGAATGAGATTGTTCCCTGTCCATCTGTGAGTGAGTCTGTTCCCTGTCCATCTGTGAGTGAGTCTGTTCCCTGTCCATCTGAGAGTGAGTCTGTTCCCTGTCCATCTGAGAGTGAGTCTGTTCCTTGTCCAGCTGTGAGTGATTCTGTTCCCTGTCCAGCTGTGAGTGAGCCTGTTCCCTGTACAGTTGTGAGTGAGTCTGCTCCCAGTCCAGCTGTGAGTGAGTCTGTTCCCTGTCCAGCTGTGAGTGAGTCTGTTCCCTGTCCAGCTGAGTGAGCCTGTTTCCTGTCCAGCTGTGAGTGAGTCTGTTCCCTGTTCATCAGAGAGTGAGTCTGTTCCCTGTCCATCTGAGAGTGAGTCTGATCCCTGTCCATCTGTGAGTGAGTCTGTTCCCTGTCCATCTGTGGGTGAGTCTGTTCCCTGTCCATTTGTGAGTGAGTCTGTTACCTGTCCAGCAGAGATTGAGTCTGTTTCCTGCCCATCTGTGAGTGAGGCTGTTCCCTGTCCATCTGTGAGTGAATCTGTTCCCTGTCCAGCAGAGATTGAGTCTGTTCCCTGTCCATCTGTGAGTGAGTCTGTTTCCTGTCCATCTGTGAGTGAATCTGTTCCCTGTCCAGCAGAGATTGAGTCTGTTCCCTGTCCATCTGTGAGTGAATCTGTTCCCTGTCCAGCAGAGATTGAGTCTGTTCCCTGTCCAGCTGTGAGTGAGCCTGTTCCCTGTCCAGCTGTGTGTTAGTCTGTTCCCTGTCTAGCTGTGAGTGAGTCTGTTCCCTGTCCAACTGTGAGTGAGTCTGTTCCCTGTCCATTGTGAGTGAGGCTGTTCCCTGTCTACCTGCGAGTGAGTCAGTTCCCTGTCCATCTGTGAGTGAATCTGTTCCCTGTCCATTTCAGAGTGAGATTGATCCCTGTGCATCTGAGAGTGTGTCTGTTCCCTGTGTATGTGAGAGTGAATTTGTTCCCTGTCCATCTGAGAGTGAATCTGTTCTTTGTCCATCTGTGAGTGAGAATTTTCCTGTCAATCTGTGAGTGAATCTATTCCCAGTCGTTGTGAGAGTGATTCAGTTCCCTGTCCATCTCTGAGTGTATCTGCTCCCTGTCCACTTGTGAGTGACTCTGGTCCCAGTCCATTTTTGAGTGAGTCTGTTCCCTGTCCATCTGTGGGTGAGTCTGTTCCCTGTCCATTTGAGAGTGAGTCTGTTCCCTGTCCACCTGTGAGTGAGTCTGTTCCCTGTCTATCTGTGAGTGAGTCTGTTCCCTGTCCATCTGTGAGTGAGTCTGTTCCCTGTCCACCTGTGAGTGAGTCTGTTCCCTGTCCATCTGTGGGTGAGTCTGTTCCCTGTCCATCTGAGAGTGAGTCTGTTCCCTGTCCGTTTGTGAGTGAGTCTGTTCCCTGTCCATCTGTGAGTGAGTCTGTTCCCTGTCCACCTGTGAGTGAGTCTGTTCCCTGTCCATCTGTGGGTGAGTCTGTTCCCTGTCCATCTGAGAGTGAGTCTGTTCCCTGTCCATCTGAGAGTGAGTCTGTTCCCTGTCCATTTGTGAGTGAGTCTGTTCCCTGTCCATCTGTGAGTGAGTCTGTTCCCTGTCCACCTGTGAGTGCGTCTGTTCCCTGTCCATTTTTGCGTGAGTTTATTCCCTGTCTGTTCCCTGTCCACCTGCGAGTGAATATGTTCCCTGTCTAGCTGTGAGTGAATCTGTTCCCTGTCCATCTGTGAGTGAGTCTGTTCCCTGTCCATCTGTGGGTGAGTCTGTTCCCTGTCCATTTGAGAGTGAGTCTGTTCCCTGTCCATTTGTGAGTGAGTCTGTTCCCTGTCCACCTGTGAGTGTGTATGTTCCCGTCTATCTGTGAGTGAGTCTGTTCCCTGTCTATCTGTGAGTGAGTCTGTTCCCTGTCTATCTGTGAGTGAGTCTGTTCCCTGTCCATCTGTGAGTGAGTCTGTTCCCTGTCCACCTGTGAGTGAGTATGTTACCTGTCTATCTGTGAGTGAGTCTGTTCCCTGTCCACCTGTGAGTGAGTAAGTTACCTGTCTATCTGTGAGTGAGTCTGTTACCTGTCCATCTGTGAGTGAGTCTGTTCTCTGTCCAGCTGTGAGTGTGTCTGTTCCCTGTCCAGCTGTGAGTGAGTCTGTTCCCTTTCCAGCTGTGAGTGAGACTGTTCCCTGTCCAGCTGTGAGTGAGTCTGTTCCCTGTCTAGCTGTGAGTGAGTCTGTTCCCTGTCCATCTGTGAGTGAGTCTGTTCCCTGTCCATTGTGAGTGAGGCTGTTCCCTGTCTATCTGCGAGTGAGTCAGTTCCCTGTCCATCTGTGAGTGAGACTGTTCACTGTCCATCTGTGTGTGTGCCTGTTCCCTGTCCATCTGTGAGTGAGTCTGTTTCCTGTCCATCTGTGAGTGAATCTGTTCCCTGTCCAGCAGAGATTGAGTCTGTTCCCTGTCCACCTGTGAGTGAATCTGTTCCCTGTCCAGCTGAGAGTGAGTCTGTTCCCTGTCCATCTGTGAGTGAGTCTGTTTCCTGTCCACCTGTGAGTGAATCTGTTCCCTGTCCATCTGTGAGTGAATCTGTTCCCTGTCCAGCAGAGATTGAGTCTGTTCCCTGTCCATCTGTGAGTGAATCTGTTCCCTGTCCATTTCAGAGTGAGATTGATCCCTGTCCATCTGAGAGTGTGTCTGTTCCCTGTGTATGTGAGAGTGAATCTGTTCCCTGTCCATCTGAGAGTGAATCTGTTCTTTGTCCATCTGTGAGTGAGAATTTTTCCTGTCCATCTGTGAGTGAATCTATTCCCAGTCCTTGTGAGAGTGATTAAGTTCCCTGTCCATCTCTGAGTGTATCTGCTCCCTGTCCACTTGTGTGTGACTCTGGTCCCAGTCCATTTTTGAGTGAGTCTGTTCCCTGTCCACCTGTGAGGGAGTCTGTTCCCTGTCTATCTGTGAGTGAGTCTGTTCCCTGTCCATCTGTGAGTGAGTCTGGTCCCTGTCCATCTGTGAGTGAGTCTGTTCCCTGTCCATCTGTGGGTGAGTCTGTTCCCTGTACATCTGAGAGTGAGTCTGTTCCCTGTCCATTTGTGAGTGAGTCTGTTCCCTGTCCATCTGTGAGTGAGTCTGTTCCCTGTCCACCTGTGAGTGAGTCTGTTCCCTGTCCATCTGTGGGTGAGTCTGTTCCCTGTCCATCTGAGAGTGAGTCTGTTCCCTGTCCATCTGAGAGCGAGTCTGTTCCCTGTCCATTTGTGAGTGAGTCTGTTACCTGTCCATCTGTGAGTGAGTCTGTTCCCTGTCCACCTGTGAGTGCGTCTGTTCCCTGTCCATTTTTGAGTGAGTTTATTCCCTGTCTGTTCCCTGTCCACCTGCGAGTGAATATGTTCCCTGTCTAGCTCTGAGTGAGTCTGTTCCCTGTCCATCTGTGAGTGAGTCTGTTCCCTGTCCATCTGAGAATTAGATTCTTCCTTGTCCTGCTGAGAGTGTGTCTGTTCCCTGTCCATCTCTGAGTGAATCTGCTCATTGTCCAGCTGTGAGTGTGTCTGGTCCCTTTCCATCTGAGAGTGAGTCTGTTCCCTGTCCATCTGTGAGTGAGTCTGTTCCCTGTCCATCTGAGAGCGAATCTGTTCCCTGTCCAGTAGAGAGTGAGTCTGTTCCCTGACCATCTGAGAGTGAGTCTGTTCCCTGTGCATCTGAGAGTGAGTCTGTTCCCTGTCCATCTGAGAATGGGATTGTTCCCTGTCCATCTGTGAGTGAGTCTGTTCCCTGTCCATCTGTGAGTGAGTCTGTTCCCTGTCCAGCAGTGAGTGAGTCTGTTCCCTTTCCATCTGTGAGTGAGTCTGTTCCCTGTCCAGCTGTGAGTGAGTCTGCTCCCTTTCCAGCTGTGAGTGAGTCTGTTCCCTGTCCAGCTGTGAGTGAGTCTGTTCCTTGTCCAGCTGTGAGTGATTCTGTTCCCTGTCCAGCTGTGAGTGAGCCTGTTCCCTGTACAGCTGTGAGTGAGTCTGCTCCCAGTCCAGCTGTGAGTGAGTCTGTTCCCTGTCCATCTGTGAGTGAGACTGTTCCCTGTCCATCTGTGAGTGAGTCTGTTCCCTCTCCAGCTGAGAGTGAGTCTGTTCCCTGTCCAGCTGTGAGTGAGTCTGTTCCCTGTCCATCTGAGAGTGAGTCTGTTCCCTGTCCATCTGTGAGAGAGTCTGTTCCCTGTCCATCTTTGAGTGAATCTGTTCCCTGTCTATCTGTGAGAGAGTCTGTTCCCTGTCCAGCTATGAGTGAGTCTGTTCCCTGTCCAGCTGTGAGTGAGCCTGTTCCTTGTCCAGCTGTGAGTGAGTCTGTTCTCTGTCCAGCTGTGAGTGTGTCTGTTCCCTGTCCAGCTGTGAGTGAGTCTGTTCCCTGTCCAGCTGTGAGTGAGCCTGTTCCCTGTCCAGCTGTGAGTGAATCTGTTCCCTGTCCAGCAGAGAGTGAGTCTGTTCCCTGTCCATCTGTGAGTGAGTCTGTTTCCTGTCCATCTGTGAGTGAATCTGTTCCCTGTCTACCTGCGAGTGAGTCAGTTCCCTATCCATCTGTGAGTGAGTCTGTTTCCTGTCAATCTGTGAGTGAATCTGTTCCCTGTCCAGCAGAGATTGAGTCTGTTCCCTGTCCATCTGTGAGTGAGTCTGTTTCCTGTCCATCTGTGAGTGAATCTGTTCCCTGTCCAGCAGAGATTGAGTCTGTTCCCTGTCCATCTGTGAGTGAATCTGTTCCCTGTCCAGCAGAGAGTGAGTCTGTTCCCTGTCCATCTCTGAGTGAGTCTGTTTCCTGTCCATCTGTGAGTGAATCTGTTCCCTGTCCATCTGTGAGTGAATCTGTTCCCTTTCCAGCAGAGATTGAGTCTGTTCCCTGTCCATCTGTGAGTGAATCTGTTCCCTGTCCAGCAGAGATTGAGTCTGTTCCCTGTCCATCTGTGAGTGAATCTGTTCCCTGTCCATTTCAGAGTGAGATTGATCCCTGTCCATCTGAGAGTGTGTCTGTTCCCTGTGTATGTGAGAGTGAATCTGTTCCCTGTCCATCTGTGAGTGAGTCTGTTTCCTGTCCATCTGTGAGTGAATCTGTTCCCTGTGCATCTGTGAGTGAATCTGTTCCCTGTCCAGCAGAGATTGAGTCTGTTCCCTGTCCATCTGTGAGTGAGTCTGTTCCCTGTCCACCTGTGAGTGAATCTGTTCCCTGTCCAGCAGAGATTGAGTCTGTTGCCTGTCCATCTGTGAGTGAATCTGTTCCCTGTCCAGCAGAGATTGAGTCTGTTCCCTGTCCATCTGTGAGTGAATCTGTTCCCTGTCCAGCAGAGAGTGAGTCTGTTCCCTGTCCATCTGTGAGTGAGTCTGTTTCCTGTCCATCTGTGAGTGAATCTGTTCCCTGTCCATCTGTGAGTGAGTCTGTTCCCTGTCCAGCAGAGATTGAGTCTGTTCCCTGTCCATCTGTGCGTGAATCTGTTCCCTGTCCATTTCAGAGTGAGATTGATCCCTGTCCATCTGAGAGTGTGTCTGTTCCCTGTGTATGTGAGAGTGAATCTGTTCCCTGTCCATCTGAGAGTGAATCTGTTCTTTGTCCATCTGTGAGTGAGAATTTTTCCTGTCCATCTGTGAGTGAATCTATTCCCAGTCCTTGTGAGAGTGATTCAGTTCCCTGTCCATCTCTGAGTGTATCTGCTCCCTGTCCACTTGTGAGTGACTCTGGTCCCAGTCCATTTTTGAGTGAATCTGTTCCCTGTCCATCTGTGGGTGAGTCTGTTCCCTGTCCATTTGAGAGTGAGTCTGTTCCCTGTCCATTTGTGAGTGAGTCTGTTCCCTGTCCACCTGTGAGTGAGTCTGTTCCCTGTCTATCTGTGAGTGAGTCTGTTCCCTGTCCATCTGTGAGTGAGTCTGTTCCCTGTCCACCTGTGAGTGAGTCTGTTCCCTGTCCATCTGTGGGTGAGTCTGTTCCCTGTCCATTTGTGAGTGAGTCTGTTCCCTGTCCATCTGTGAGTGAGTCTGTTCCCTGTCCACCTGTGAGTGCGTCTGTTCCCTGTCCATTTTTGAGTGAGTTTATTCCCTGTCTGTTCCCTGTCCACCTGCGAGTGAATATGTTCCCTGTCTAGCTGTGAGTGAGTCTGTTCCCTGTCCATCTGTGAGTGAGTCTGTTACCTGTCCACCTGAGAATTAGATTCTTCCTTGTCCTGCTGAGAGTGTGTCTGTTCCCTGTCCATCTCTGAGTGAAGCTGCTCATTGTCCAGCTGTGAGTGTGTCTGGTCCCTTTCCATCTGAGAGTGGGTCTGTTCCCTGTCCATCTGTGAGTGAGTCTGTTCCCTGTCCATCTGTGAGCGAGTCTGTTCCCTGTCCAGTAGAGAGTGAGTCTGTTCCCTGTCCATCTGAGAGTGAGTCTGTTCCCTGACCATCTGAGAGTGAGTCTGTTCCCTGTCCATCTGAGAGTGTGTCTGTTCCCTGTGCATCTGAGAGTGAGTCTGTTCCCTGTCCATCTAAGAATGAGATTGTTCCCTGTCCATTGTGAGTGAGTCTGTTCCCTGTGCATCTGAGAGTGAGTCTGTTCCCTGTCCATCTGAGAATGAGATTGTTCCCTGTCCATCTGTGAGTGAGTCTGTTCCCTGTCCATCTGTGAGTGAGTCTGTTCCCTGTCCATCTGAGAGTGAGTCTGTTCCCTGTCCATCTGAGAGTGAGTCTGTTCCCTGTCGATCTGAGAGTGAGTCTGTTCCCTGTCCAGCTGAGAGTGAGTCTGTTCCCTGTCCGGCTGTGAGTGAGTCTGTTCCCTGTTGATCTGTGAGTGAGTGTGTTCCCTGTCTAGCTGTGAGTCAGTCTGTTTCCTGTCCAGCTGAGAGTACATCTGTTCCCTGTCCAGCTGTTAATGAATCTGTTCCCTGTCTAGCTGTGAGTCAGTCTGGTCCCTGTCCAGATGTGAGCCTGTTCATTCCCAGCTGTTCGTATCTTCTCTCTATTAAGCTCTGAGTCTGTTAGTATCATAGAATCATAGAATGGCTACAGCACAGAAGGAGGCCATCGAGCCTGTGCCGGATCTCTGTACTTCCGCTAGTCCCACTCCCCCACCCTCTCCCGGTAGCCCTGAAAAATTATGTTCCTTCAGGTACTTCTCCAATTCCCTTTTGAAAGCTACGATTGAATCTGCCTCCACCACATTTCAGGCAGTGCATTCCAGATCCTAACCGCTCGCTGCATGAAAAGATTTTTCCTCATGTCACCTCTGGTTCTTTTGCTAATCACCTTAAATCTGTGTCCTCTGGTTCTCGACCCTTCCCACAATAGTAACAGTTTCTCTCTATCTAGTCTGTCCAGACCCCTCACGATTTTGAACATCTCTATCAAATGTCCTCTCAACCGTCTCTGCTCTATGGAGAACAACCCCATCTTCTCCAGCCTACCAGTGTAACTGAAGTCCCTCATCCCTGGAATCATTCTCGTAAATCTTTTCCCTGTCCAGCTTTGGATCTGCTCCCTCTCCAGCTGTGAGTGTGTCTGTTCCCTGTCCAGCTGAGAGTGAGTCTGTTCCCTCTCCAGCTTTGAGTAATGCTGTTTCCTGTCCAGCTGTGAGTGTGTCTGTTCCCTGCATGGCTGTGTGCTTGGACATGAAACACAAACATTCAGCATGCAGCTCTAGCATGTAATTAGGAAGGCAAATGGAATGTTGGCCTTTATTGCAAAGGGTTGGAGTATAAAAGTAGGGAAGTCCTGCTCCAACTGTACAGGGCGTTGGTGAGACCACACCTGGAATACTGCATACAGTTTTGGTCTCCGTATTTAAGGAAGGATATATTTGCATTGGAGGCAGTTCAGAGAAGGTTCACGAGGTTGATTCCAGAGATGAAGGGGGTTGTCTTGTGAGGAAAGTTTGAGCCAGTTGGGCTTACACACATTGGAGTTTAGAGGAATGAGGGGGGATCTGATTGAAACATAAAAGACACTGAAAGGGCTCGACAGGGTAGATTCAGTGAGGATGTTTCCTCTCGTGGGTTATCTAGAACTCGGGGGCATAGTTTCAGGAAAAGCGGGCACCGTTTTAAGACGGAGATGAGGAGGAATTTCTTCTCTTGGACGGTCGTGAATCTTTGGAATTCTTTAGCCCAGAGAGCTGTGGAGGCTGGGTCACTGAATATATTCAAGGCGGAGAGAGACAGATATTTGAGCTACTGGGGGGTCAAGGGTTATGGGGAGCGGGCAGGAAAGTGGAGTTGAGGTCAAGATCAGATCAGCCATGAGGGGCCAAATGAACGACTTCTGCTCCTACGTCTTATGTTCTTATGAGCTTGTTGCATGGCCAGCTGTTAGTCTGTTCCCGAACCTGAAGTGAGTGAGTCTGTTCCCTGTCCAGATGTGAATCAGTCTCTTTCCATCTGAGAATGATTCTGTTCCCTGTCCAGCTTTGTGTGTTTCTGTACCATTTCCAGCTGTTAGTCTGCTCCCTCTCCATCTGTGAGTGAGCCTGATTCCTGCTCAGCTCTGACCCTGTTCCCTGTCCAGCTATGTGTGAGTCTGTTCCCTCTCCATCTGTGAGTGAGTCTGATTCCTGCTCAGCTCTGACCCTGTTCCCTGTCCAGCTATGTGTGAGTCTGTTCCTTGTGAGAATGATTGGGGAACGAGTGGGATAGAGAGAGAGCGAGAGAGAAAAACTCAACACCAATTTTGGCAGGTCATGGTGGCGCGGAGATTCTGCTTGAGGTGGAGCAGGATGGGTTGGTGTGGGTCCGGGTGTGGGCTGGGGTGTGAGAGGGCCAGGATGGGGTGGAGGGGAGATGTTGTATGTTGAGTTAATTTAATTGCAATCCCCAATAGCTGAACCTTTGAGATGGAGTGAGGGGAAATGCATCTCCCATTGGAATCGGGAACATACAGTTTGCAGCTTTAAATTCACTGTCTGTGGGGCCTGCATTGTTGGCCACCCTGGTGATAATCCTGCTGGTATCGAATTCACCGCAGCGTGTGATAGGATTTCACAGGCGGTTGGAGCAGGTTGTAATCGGAGCCAATATTCATTGTTCAGGTCACTGTGGGAATGGTGAACTGGAGACTGGTACCATCTCCAGAGTAGGAACCACCCAAGACACACGGTGTGATCAGAGGGCAGAGTGGGGAGGGAGAGGGAATGGGGAGAAATGAAAGACCAACACGACATTGTGGATAGCAGAGGGACTGGGGCTGGATCTTGTTTCCGTTCAGAAATGGAACAGAAACACACACAGCTGGACAGGGAACAGAATCATTTTCAGATGGAAAGAGACAGATTAAAATCTGGACAGGGAACAGACTCACTCATTCAGCTAATGGAGCAGACTAATAGCTGGCCATGGAACAAGTGGGTGAATTGATTGTTTTTCCTGTTTTGAGTGGGTCTGTTTTCTTCCCAGCTGTGACTGAGTCTGTTCCCTGTCCAGCTGTGACTGAGTCTGTTCCCTGTCCATCGGTAAGTGAGTCTGTTCCCTGTCCATCTGAGAGTGAGTCTGTTCCCTGCCCATCTGTAAGTGAGTCTGTTCCCTGTCCATCTGAGAGTGAGTCTGTTCCCTGCCCATCTGTGAGTGTGTCTGTTCCCTGTCCATCTGTGAGTGAGTCTGTTCCCTGTCCATCTGTGAGTGTGTCTGTTCCCTGTCCATCTGTGAGTGAATATGTTCTCTGTCCATCTGTGAGTGATTCTGTTCTCTCTCCAGTTGTGACTGATTCTGTTCCCTGTCCATCTGTGAGTGAATGTGTTCCCTGTCCAGCTGTGAGAGAGTAGTTCCCTGTCCAGCTGAGAGCGAGTCTGTTCCCTGTCCATCTTTGAGTGAATCTGTTCCCTGTCCATCTGAGAGTGAGTCTGTTTCCTGTCCAGCTGGGAGTGAGTCTGTTCCCTGTCCATCTGTGAGTGAGTCTGTTCCCTGTCCAGCAGTGAGAGAGTCTGCTCCCTGTCCATCTGTGAGTGAGCCTGTTCCCTGTCCAGCTGTGAGTGAGTCTGTTCCTTGTCCAGCTGTGAGTGAGTCTGTTCCCTGTCCAGCTTTGAGTGAGCATGCTCCCTGTACAGCTGTGACTGAGTCTGCTCCCAGTCCAGCTGTGAGTGAGTCTGTTCCCTGTCCAGCTGTGAGAGAGTCTGTTCCCTGTCCAGCCGAGTGAGTCTGTTCCCTGTCCATCTGAGAGTGAGTCTGTTCCCTGTCCATCTGTGAGTGAGACTGTTCCCTGTCCATCTGTGAGTGAGTCTGTTCCATCTCCAGCTGAGAGTGATTCTGTTCCCTGTCCAGCTGGGAGTGAGTCTGTTCCCTGTCCATTTGTGTGTGAGTCTGTTCCCTGTCCATCTGTGAGTGAGTCTGATCCCTATCCATCTGTGAGTGAAACTGTTCTCAGTCCAGCTGTGAGTGATTCTGTTCTCTCTCCAGCTGTGACTGATTCTCTTCCCTGTCCATCTGTGAGTGAATCTGTTCCCTGTCCAGATGTGAGAGAGTCTGTTCCCTGTCCAGCTGAGAGTGAGTCTGTTCCCTGTCCATCTTTGAGTGAATCTGTTCCCTGTCCATCTGAGAGTGATTCTGCTCCCTGTCCAGCTGTAAGTGAGTCTGTTCCCTGTCCATCTGTGAGTGAGTCTGTTCCCTGTCCAGCTGTGAGTGAGTCTGTTCCCTGTCCAGCTGTGAGTGAGTCTGTTCCCTGTCCATCTGTGAGTGAGTCTGTTCCCTGTCCAGCTGTGAGTGAGATTGTTCCCTGTCCATCTGTGAGTGAGTCTGTTCCCTGTCCATCTGTGAGAGAGTCTGTTCCCTGTCCAGCTGTGAGTGAGTCTGTTCCCTGTCCAGCTGTGTGTGAGTCTGTTCCCTGTCCATCTGAGAGTGAGTCTCTTCCCTGTCCAGCTGTGAGTGAGCCTGTTCCCTGTCCAGCTGTGAGTGAGTCTGTTCCCTGTCCATCTTTGAGTGAATCTCTTCCCTGTCCATCTGAGAGTGATTCTGCTCCCTGTCCAGCTGTAAGTGAGTCTGTTCCCTGTCCATCTGTGAGTGAGTCTGTTCCCTGTCCAGCTGTGAGTGAGTCTGTTCCCTGTCCAGCTGTGAGTGAGTCTGTTCCCTGTCCATCTGTGAGTGAGTCTGTTCCCTGTCCAGCTGTGAGTGAGATTGTTCCCTTTCCATCTGTGAGTGAGTCTGTTCCCTGTCCATCTGTGAGAGAGTCTGTTCCCTGTCCAGCTGTGAGTGAGTCTGTTCCCTGTCCAGCTGTGAGTGAGTCTGTTCCCTGTCCATCTGAGAGTGAGTCTGTTCCCTGTCCAGCTGTGAGTGAGCCTGTTCCCTGTCCAGCTGTGAGTGAGTCTGTTCCCTGTCCAGCTGTGAATGAGTCTGTTCCCTGTCCATCTGTGAGTGAGTCTGTTCCCTGTCCATCTGTGAGTGAGTCTGTTCCCTGTCCATCTGTGAGTGAGTCTGATCCCTGTCCAGCTGTGAGTGAGTCTGCTCCCTGTCCAGCTGAGAGTGAGTCTGTTCCCTGTCCAGCTGAGAGTGAGTCTGTTCCCTGTCCAGCTGTGAGTGAGTCTGTTCCCTGTCCATCTGAGAGTGAGTCTGTTCCTTGTCCAGCTGTGAGTGAGTCTGTTCCCTGTCCAGCTGTGAGTGAGCCTGTTCCCTGTCCAGATGTGAGTGAGTCTGTTCCCTGTCCAGCTGTGAGTGAGTCTGTTCCCTGTCCATCTGTGCGTGAGTCTGTTCCCTGTCCATCTGTGAGTGAGTCTGTTCCCTGTCCATCTCTGAGTGAGTCTGTTCCCTGTCCAGCTGTGAGTGAGTCTGCTCCCTGTCCAGCTGAGAGTGAGTCTGTTCTCTGTCCAGCTGTGAGTGTGTCTGTTCCCTGTCCAGTTGTGAGTGAGTCTGTTCCCTGTCCAGCTGTGAGTGAGCCTGTTCCCTGTCCAGCTGTGAGTGAGTCTGTTCCCTGTCCAGCTGTGAGTGAGTCTGTTCCCTGTCCATCTGTGAGTGAGTCTGTTCCCTGTCCATTGTGAGTGAGGCTGTTCCCTGTCTACCAGCGAGTGAGTCAGTTCCCTGTCCATCTGTGAGTGAGTCTGTTTCCTGTCCATCTGTGAGTGAATCTGTTCCCTGTCCAGCAGAGATTGAGTCTGTTCCCTGTCCATCTGTGAGTGAGTCTGTTTCCTGTCCATCTGTGAGTGAATCTGTTCCCTGTCCAGCAGAGATTGAGTCTGTTCCCTGTCCATCTGTGAGTGAATCTGTTCCCTGTCCAGCAGAGATTGAGTCTGTTTCCTGTCCATCTGTGAGTGAGGCTGTTCCCTGTCCATCTGTGAGTGTATCTGTTCCTTGTCCAGCAGAGATTGAGTCTGTTCCCTGTCCATCTCTGAGTGAATCTGTTCCCTGTCCAGCAGAGAGTGAGTCTGTTCCCTGTCCATCTGTGAGTGAGTCTGTTTCCTGTCCATCTGTGAGTGAATCTGTTCCCTGTCCATCTGTGAGTGAATCTGTTCCCTGTCCAGCAGAGATTGAGTCTGTTCCCTGTCCATCTGTGAGTGAATCTGTTCCCTATCCATTTCAGAGTGAGATTGATTCCTGTCCATCTGAGAGTGTATCTGCTCCCTGTGTATGTGAGAGTGAATCTGTTCCCTGTCCATCTGAGAGTGAATCTGTTCTTTGTCCATCTGTGAGTGAGAATTTTTCCTGTCCATCTGTGAGTGAATCTATTCCCAGTCCTTGTGAGAGTGATTCAGTTCCCTGTCCACCTCTGAGTGTATATGCTCCCTGTCCACTTGTGAGTGACTCTGGTCCCAGTCCATTTTTGAGTGAGTCTGTTCCCTGTCGATCTTTGGGTCCCTGTCCATTTGAGAGTGAGTCTATTCCCTGTCCATTTGTGAGTGAGTCTGTTCCCTGTCCACCTGTGAGTGAGTCTGTTCCCTGTCTATCTGTGAGAGAGTCTGTTCCCTGTCCATCTGTGAGTGAGTCTGTTCACTGTCCACCTGTGAGTGAGTCTGTTCCCTGTCCATCTGTGGGTGCGTCTGTTCCCTGTCCATTTGTGAGTGAGTCTGTTCCCTGTCCATCTGTGAGTGAGTCTGTTCCCTGTCCACCTGTGAGTGCGTCTGTTCCCTGTCCATTTTTGAGTGAGTTTATTCCCTGTCTGTTCCCTGTCCACCTGCGAGTGAATATGTTCCCTGTCTAGCTGTGAGTGAGTCTGTTCCCTGTCCATCTGTGAGTGAGTCTGTTCCCTGTCCACCTGAGAATTAGATTCTTCCTTGTCCTGCTGAGAGTGTGTCTGTTCCCTGTCCATCTCTGAGTGAATCTGCTCATTGTCCAGCTGTGAGTGTGTCTGGTCCCTTTCCATCTGAGAGTGAGTCTGTTCCCTGTCCATCTGTGAGTGAGTCTGTTCCCTGTCCATCTGTGAGCGAGTCTGTTCCCTGTCCAGTAGAGAGTGAGTCTGTTCCCTGTCCATCTGAGAGTGAGTCTGTTCCCTGACCATCTGAGAGTGAGTCTGTTCCCTGTCCATCTGAGAGTGAGTCTGTTCCCTGTCCATCTAAGAATGAGATTGTTCCCTGTCCATTGTGAGTGAGTCTGTTCCCTGTGCATCTGAGAGTGAGTCTGTTCCCTGTCCATCTGAGAATGAGATTGTTCCCTGTCCATCTGTGAGTGAGTCTGTTCCCTGTCCATCTGTGAGTGAGTCTGTTCCCTGTCCATCTGAGAGTGAGTCTGTTCCCTGTCCATCTGAGAGTGAGTCTGTTCCCTGTCGATCTGAGAGTGAGTCTGTTCCCTGTCTAGCTGTGAGTCAGTCTGTTTCCTGTCCAGCTGAGAGTACATCTGTTCCCTGTCCAGCTGTTAATGAATCTGTTCCCTGTCTAGCTGTGAGTCAGTCTGTTTCCTGTCCAGCTGAGAGTACGTCTGTTCCCTGTCCAGCTGTTAATGAATCTGTTCCCTGTCTAGCTGTGAGTGACTCTGTTCCCTGTCTAGCTGTGAGTCAGTCTGTTCCCTGTCCAGATGTGAGCCTGTTCATTCCCAGCTGTTTGTATCTTCTCTCTATTAAGCTCTGAGTCTGTTAGTATCATAGAATCATAGAATGGTTACAGCACAGAAGGAGGCCATCGAGCCTGTGCCGGCTCTCTGTACTTCAGCTAGTCCCACTCCCCCGCCCTTTCCCGGTAGCCCTGAAAAATTATGTTCCTTCAGGTACTTCTCCAATTCCCATTTGAAAGCCACGATTGAATCTGCCTCCACCACGTTTCAGGCAGTGCATTCCAGATCCTAACCGCTCGCTGCATGAAAAGATTTTTCCTCATGTCACCTTTGGTTCTTTTGCTAATCACCTTAAATCTGTGTCCTCTGGTTCTCGACCCTTCCCACAATAGTAACAGTTTCTCTCTATCTAGTCTGTCCAGACCCCTCACGATTTTGAACATCTCTATCAAATGTCCTCTCAACCGTCTCTGCTCTATGGAGAACAACCCCATCTTCTCCAGCCTATCAGTGTAACTGAAGTCCCTCATCCCTGGAATCATTCTCGTAAATCTTTTCCCTGTCCAGCTTTGGATCTGCTCCCTCTCCAGCTGTGAGTGTGTCTGTTCCCTGTCCAGCTGAGAGTGAGTCTGTTCCCTCTCCATCTTTGAGTAATGCTGTTTCCTGTCCAGCTGTGAGTGTGTCTGTTCCCTGCATGGCTGTGTGCTTGGACATGAAACACAAACATTCAGCATGCAGCTCCAGCAAGTAATTAGGAAGGCAAATGGAATGTTGGCCTTTATTGCAAAGGGTTGGAGTATAAAAGTAGGGAAGTCCTGCTCCAACTGTACAGGGCGTTGGTGAGACCACACCTGGAATACTGCATACAGTTTTGGTCTCCGTATTTAAGGAAGGATATATTTGCATTGGAGGCAGTTCAGAGAAGGTTCACGAGGTTGATTCCAGAGATGAAGGGGGTTGTCTTGTGAGGAAAGGTTGAGCCAGTTGGGCTTATACTCATTGGAGTTTAGAGGAATGAGGGGGGATCTGATTGAAACATAAAAGACACTGAAAGGGCTCGACAGGGTAGATGCAGAGAGGATGTTTCCTCTCGTGGGGTATCTAGAACTCGGGGGCATAGTTTCAGGAAAAGGGGGCACCGTTTTAAGACGGAGATGAGGAGGAATTTCTTCTCTCAGATGGTCGTGAATCTTTGGAATTCTTTAGCCCAGAGAGCTGTGGAGGCTGGGTCACTGAATATATTCAAGGCGGAGAGAGACAGATATTTGAGCTACTGGAGGGTCAAGGGTTATGGGGAGCAGGCAGGAAAGTGGAGTTGAGGTCAAGATCAAATCAGCCATGAGGGGCCAAATGACCGACTTCTGCTCCTACGTCTTATGTTCTTATGAGCTTGTTGCATGGCCAGCTGTTAGTCTGTTCCCGAACCTGAAGTGAGTGAGTCTGTTCCCTGTCCAGATGTGAATCAGTCTCTTTCCATCTGAGAATGATTCTGTTCCCTGTCCAGCTTTGTGTGTTTCTGTACCATTTCCAGCTGTTAGTCTGCTCCCTCTCCATCTGTGAGTGAGTCTGATTCCTGCTCAGCTCTGACCCTGTTCCCTGTCCAGCTATGTGTGAGTCTGTTCCCTCTCCATCTGTGAGTGAGTCTGATTCCTGCTCAACTCTGACCCTGTTCCCTGTCCAGCTATGTGTGAGGCTGTTCCTTGTGAGAATGATTGGGGAACGAGTGGGATAGAGAGAGAGCGAGAGAGAAAAACCCAACACCAATTTTGGCAGGTCATGGGGGCGCGGAGATCCTGCTTGAGGTGGAGCAGGATGGGTTGGTGTGGGTCCGGGGGTGGGCTGGGGTGTGAGAGGGCCGGGATGGGGTGGAGGGGAGATGTTGTATGTTGAGTTAATTTAATTGCAATCCCCAATAGCTGAAACTTTGAGATGGAGTGAGGGGGAAATGCATCTCCCATTGGAATC
Source organism: Somniosus microcephalus (assembly GCF_052327205.1). NCBI lineage: Eukaryota > Metazoa > Chordata > Chondrichthyes > Squaliformes > Somniosidae > Somniosus > Somniosus microcephalus. Next base: position 26,699,227 of record NW_028225180.1, on the reverse strand, counting down.
GGGAACATACAGTTTGCAGCTTTAAATTCACTGTCTGTGGGGCCTGCATTGTTGGCCACCCTGGTGATAATCCTGCTGGTATCGAATTCACCGCAGCGTGTGATAGGATTTCACAGGCGGTTGGAGCAGGTTGTAATCGGAGCCAATATTCATTGTTCAGGTCACTGTGGGAATGGTGAACTGGAGACTGGTACCATCTCCAGAGTAGGAACCACTCAAGACACACGGTGTGATCAGAAGGCAGAGTGGGGAGGGAGAGGGAATGGGGAGAAATGAAAGACCAACACGACATTGTGGATAGCCGAGGGACTGGGGCTGGATCTTGTTTCCGTTCAGAAATGGAACAGAAACACACACAGCTGGACAGGGAACAGAATCATTTTCAGATGGAAAGAGACAGATTAAAATCTGGACAGGGAACAGACTCACTCACTTCAGCTAATGGAGCAGACTAATAGCTGGCCATGGAACAAGTAGGGTGAATTGATTGTTTTTCCTGTTTTGAGTGGGTTTGTTTTCTTCCCAGCTGTGACTGAGTCTGTTCCCTGTCCAGCTGTGACTGAGTCTGTTCCCTGTCCATCTGTAAGTGAGTCTGTTCCCTGTCCATCTGAGAGTGAGTCTGTCCCCTGTCCATCTGTGAGTGTGTCTGTTCCCTGTCCATCTGTGAGTGAATATGTTCTCTGTCCATCTGTGAGTGATTCTGTTCTCTCTCCAGTTGTGACTGATTCTGTTCCCTGTCCATCTGTGAGTGAATGTGCTCCCTGTCCAGCTGTGAGAGAGTAGTTCCCTGTCCAGCTGAGAGTGAGTCTGTTCCCTGTCCATCTTTGAGTGAATCTGTTCCCTCTCCATCTGAGAGTGAGTCTGTTCCCTGTCCAGCTGTGAGTGAGTCTGTTCCCTGCCCATCTGTGAGTGAGTCTGTACCCTGTCCAGCAGTGAGTGAGTCTGTTCCCTGTCCAGCTGTGAGTGAGTCTATTCCCTGTCCATCTGTGAGTGAGTCTGTTCCCTGTCCAGCTGTGAGTGAGTCTGTTCCCTGTCCAGCTGGGAGTGAGTCTGTTCCCTGTCCATCTGTGAGTGAGTCTGTTCCCTGTCCATCTGTGAGTGAGTCTGTTCCCTGCCCATCTGTGAGTGAGTCTGTTCCCTGTCCAGCAGTGAGTGAGTCTGTTCCCTCTCCATCTGTGAGTGAGTCTGTTCCCTGTCCAGCTGTGAGTGAGTCTGTTCCCTGTCCAGCTGTGAGTGAGTCTGTTCCTTGTCCAGCTGTGAGTGATTCTGTTCCCTGTCCAGCTGTGAGTGAGTCTGTTCCCTGTCCAGCTGTGAGTGAGCCTGTTTCCTGTCCAGCTGTGAGTGAGTCTGTTCCCTGTTCATCAGAGAGTGAGTCTGTTCCCTTTCCATCTGAGAGTGAGTCTGTTCCCTGTCCAGCTGTGAGTGAGTCTGTTCCCTGTCCATCTGTGAGTGAATCTGTTCCCTATCCAGCTGTGAGTGAGCCTGTTCCCTGTCCAGCTGTGAGTGAGCCTGTTCCCTGTCCAGCTGTGAGTGAGTCTGTTCCCTGTCCAGCTGTGAGTGAGTCTGTTCCCTGACCATCTGTGAGTGAGTCTGTTCCCTGTCCATCTGTGAGTGAGTCTGTTCCCTGTCCAGCTGTGTGTGAGTCTGCTCCCTGTCCAGCTGTGAGTGAGTCTGTTCCCTGTCCAGCTGAGAGTGAGTCTCTTCCCTTTCCATCTGTGAGTGAGTCTGTTCCCTGTCATTCTGTGAGTGAGCCTCTTCCCTGTCCAGCTGTGAGTGAGCCTGTTCTCTGTCCAGCTGTGAGTGAGTCTGTTCCCTGTCCATCTGAGAGTGAGTCTGTTCCCTGTCCATCTGTGAGTGAGTCTGTTCCCTGTCCAGCTGTGAGTGAGTCTGTTCCCTGTCGATCTGAGAGTGAGTCTGTTCCCTGTCCATCTGTGAGTGAGTCAGTTCCCTGTCCGTCTGTGAGTGAGTCTGTTCCCTGTCCATCTGTGAGAGAGTCTGTTCCCTGTCCATCCTTGTGTGAATCTGTTCCCTGTCTATCTGAGAGTGAGTCTGTTCCCTGTCCATTTGTGAGTGAGTCTGATCCCTGTCCATCTGTGAGAGAGTCTGTTCCCTGTCCAGCTGTGAGTGAATCTGTTCCCTGTCCAGCTGAGAGTGAGTCTGTTCCCTGTCCATCTTTGAGTGAATCTGTTCCCTGTCCATCTGAGAGTGAGTCTGTTCCCTGTCCAGCTGGGAGTGAGTCTGTGCCCTGTCCATCTGTGAGTGATTCTGCTCCCTGTCCAGCTGTGAGTGAGTTTGGTCCCTGTCCATCTGTGAGAGAGTCTGTTCCCTGTCCAGCTGTGAGTGAGCCTGTTCCCTGTCCAGCTGTGAGTGAGTCTGTTCCATGTCCAGCTGTGAGTGAGTCTGTTCTCTGACCAGCTGTGAGTGTGTCTGTTCCCTGTCCAGCTGTGAGTGAGTCTGTTCCCTGTCCATCTGTGAGTGAGTCTGTTCCCTGTCCATCTGTGAGTGAGTCTGTTCCCTGTCCAGCTGAGAGTGAGTCTGTTCCCTGTCCAGCTGTTAGTGAGTCTGTTCCCTTTCCATCTGTGAGTGAGTCTGTTCCCTGTCATTCTGTGAGTGAGCCTCTTCCCTGTCCAGCTGTGAGTGAGCCGGTTCTCTGTCCAGCTGTGAGTGAGTCTGTTCCCTGTCCAGCTGAGAGTGAGTCTGTTCTCTGTCCATCTGTGAGTGAGTCTGTTCCCTCTCCAGCTGAGAGTGAATCTGTTCCCTGTCCAGCTGTGAGTGATTCTGTTCCCTGTCCATCCGAGAGTGAATCTGTTCCCTGTCCATCTGTGAGTGATTCTGTTCCCTGTCCATCTGTGAGTGAGTCTGTTCCCTGTCCATCTGTGAGAGAGTCTGTTCCCTGTCCATCTTTGAGTGAATCTGTTCCCTGTCTATCTGAGAGTGAGTCTGTTCCCTGTCCATTTGTGAGTGAGTCTGTTCCCTGTCCATCTGTGAGAGAGTCTGTTCCCTGTCCAGCTGTGAGTGAGTCTGTTCCCTGTCCAGCTGTGAGTGAGTCGGTTCCTTGTCCAGCTGTGAGTGTGTCTGTTCCCTGTCCAGCTGTGAGTGTGTCTGTTCCCTGTCCAGCTGTGAGTGAGTCTGTTCCCTGTCCAGCTGTGAGTGAGCCTGTTCCCTGTCCAGCTGTGAGTGAGTCTGTTCCCTGTCCAGCTGTGACTGAGTCTGTTCCCTGTCCATCTGTGAGTGAGCCTGTTCCCTGTCCATCTGTGAGTGAGTCTGCTCCCTGTCCAGCTGGAAGTGAGTCTGTTCCCTGTCCATCTGTGAGCGATTCTGCTCCCTGTCCATCTGTGAGTGAGTCTGTTCCCTGTTCATCTGTGTGTGAGTCTGCTCCCTGTCCAGCTGTGAGTGAGCCTGTTCCCTCTCCATCTGTGAGTGAGTCTGTTCCCTGTCCATCTGTGAGAGAGTCTGTTCCCTGTCCAGCTGTGAGTGAGTCTGTTCCCTGTCCAGTTGTGAGTGAGTCTGTTCCCTGTCCATCTGAGAGTGAGTCTGTTCCTTGTCCAGCTGTGAGTGAGTCTGTTCCCTGTCCAGCTGTGAGTGTGTCTGTTCCCTGTCCAGCTGTGAGTGTGTCTGTTCCCTGTCCATCTGTGAGTGAGTCTGATCCCTGTCCAGCTGTGAGTGAGTCTGCTCCCTGTCCAGCTGAGAGTGAGTCTGTTCCCTGTCCAGCTGAGAGTGAGTCTGTTCCCTGTCCAGCTGTGAGTGAGATTGTTCCCTGTCCAGCTGTGAGTGAGTCTGTTCCCTGTCCATCTGTGAGTGAGTCTGTTCCCTGTCCAGCTGTGAGTGAGATTGTTCCCTGTCCATCTGTGAGTGAGTCTGTTCCCTGTCCATCTGTGAGAGAGTCTGTTCCCTGTCCAGCTGTGAGTGAGTCTGTTCCCTGTCCAGCTGTGAGTGAGCCTGTTCCCTGTCCATCTGAGAGTGAGTCTGTTCCCTGTCCAGCTGTGAGTGAGCCTGTTCCCTGTCCAGCTGTGAGTGAGTCTGTTCCCTGTCCAGCTGTGAATGAGTCTGTTCCCTGTCCATCTGTGAGTGAGTCTGTTCCCTGTCCATCTGTGAGTGAGTCTGTTCCCTGTCCATCTGTGAGTGAGTCTGATCCCTGTCCAGCTGTGAGTGAGTCTGCTCCCTGTCCAGCTGAGAGTGAGTCTGTTCCCTGTCCAGCTGAGAGTGAGTCTGTTCCCTGTCCAGCTGTGAGTGAGTCTGTTCCCTGTCCATCTGAGAGTGAGTCTGTTCCTTGTCCAGCTGTGAGTGAGTCTGTTCCCTGTCCAGCTGTGAGTGTGTCTGTTCCCTGTCCAGCTGTGAGTGAGTCTGTTCCCTGTCCAGCTGTGAGTGAGCCTGTTCCCTGTCCAGATGTGAGTGAGTCTGTTCCCTGTCCATCTGTGAGTGAATCTGTTCCCTCTGCATCCGAGAGTGAGTCTGTTCACTGTCCATTTGAGAGTGAATCTGTTCCCTGTCCGTCTGTGAGTGAATCTGTTCCCTGTCCATTGTGAGTGAGTCTGGTCACTGTCCATCTGTGTGTGTGTCTGTTCCCTCTCCAGCAGAGATTGAGTCTGTTCCCTGTCCAACTAAGAGTGATTCAGTTACCTGTCGATCTATGAGTGAATCTGTTCCCTGTTCGGCAGAGAGTGCGTCTGTTCCCTGTCCATCTGTGAGTGAGTCTGGTCACTGTCCATCTGTGTGTGTGTCTGTTCCCTCTCCAGCAGAGATTGAGTCTGTTCCCTGTCCAACTAAGAGTGATTCAGTTACCTGTCCATCTATGAGTGAATCTGTTCCCTGTTTGGCAGAGAGTGCGTCTGTTCCCTGTCCATCTGTGAGTGAGTCTGTTCCCTGTCCATTGTGAGTGAGGCTGTTCCCTGTCCACCTGCGAGTGAGTCAGTTCCCTGTCCATCTGTGAGTGAGACTGTTCACTGTCCATCTGTGTGTGTGTCTGTTCCCTGTCCATCTGTGAGTGAGTCTGTTCCCTGTCCACATGAGAGTGAATCAGTTCCCTATTCATCTGTGAGTGAGTCTGTTCACTGTCCAGCTGTGAGTGTGTCTGTTCCCTTTCCGTCTGTGAGTGAGTCTGTTCCCTGTCCATCTGTGAGTGAGTCTGTTTCCTGTCCATCTGTGAGTGAATCTGTTCCCTGTCCAGCAGAGATTGAGTCTGTTCCCTGTCCATCTGTGAGTGAATCTGTTCCCTGTCCAGCAGAGAGTGAGTCAGTTCCCTGTCCATCTGTGAGTGAGTCTGTTCCCTGTCCATCTGTGAGTGCGTCTGTTCCCTCTCCATCTGTGAGACAGTCTATTCCCTGTCCATATGTGAGTGAGTCTGTTCCCTGTCCATCTGAGAGTGAGTCTGTTTCCTGTCCATCTGAGAGTTTATCTCTTCCCTGTCCATCTGTGAGTGAGTCTGTTCCCTGTCCATTTCAGAGTGAGATTGATCCCTGTCCATCTGAGAGTGTGTCTGTTCCCTGTGTATGTGAGAGTGAATCTGTTCCCTGTCCATCTGAGAGTGAATCTGTTCTTTGTCCATCTGTGAGTGAGAATTTTTCCTGTCCATCTGTGAGTGAGTCTATTCCCAGTCCTTGTGAGAGTGATTCAGTTCCCTGTCCATCTCTGAGTGTATCTGCTCCCTGTCCACTTGTGAGTGACTCTGGTCCCAGTCCATTTTTGAGTGAGTCTGTTCCCTGTCCACCTGTGAGTGAGTCTGTTCCCTGTCCATCTCTGGGTGAGTCTGTTCCCTGTCCATTTGAGAGTGAGTCTGTTCCCTGTCCATTTGTGAGTGAGTCTGTTCCCTGTCCACCTGTGAGTGAGTATGTTCCCTTCTATCTGTGAGTGAGTCTGTTCCCTGTCTATCTGTGAGTGAGTCTGTTCCCTGTCTATCTGTGAGTGAGTCTGTTCCCTGTCCATCTGTGAGTGAGTCTGTTCCCTGTCCACCTGTGAGTGAGTCTGTTCCCTGTCCATCTGTGGGTGATTCTGTTCCCTGTCCATCTGAGAGTGAGTCTGTTCCCTGTCCATTTGTGAGTGAGTCTGTTCCCTGTCCAGCTGTGAGTGAGTCTGTTCCTTGTCCATCTGTGAGTGAGTCTTTTCCCTGTCCACCTGTGAGTGCGTCTGTTCCCTGTCCATTTTTGAGTGAGTTTATTCCCTGTCTGTTCCCCGTCCACCTGCGAGTGAATATGTTCCCTTTCTAGCTGTGAGTGAGTCTGTTCCCTGTCCATCTGTGAGTGTCTGTTCCCTGTCCATCTGAGAATTAGTTTCTTCCTTGTCCTGCTCAGAGTGTGTCTGTTCCCTGTCCATCTCTGAGTGAATCTGCTCATTGTCCAGCTGTGAGTATGTCTGGTCCCTTTCCATCTGAGAGTGAGTCTGTTCCCTGTCCATCTGTGAGTGAGTCTGTTCCCTGTCCATCTGAGAGTGAGTCTGTTCCCTGTCCATCTGAGAATGAGATTTTTCCCTGACCATCTGAGAGTGAGTCTGTTCCCTGTCCATCTGAGAATGAGATTGTTCCCTGTCTATCTGTGAGTGAGTCTGTTCCCTGTCCATCTGTGAGTGTGTCTGTTCCCTGTGCATCTGTGAGTGAGTCTGTACCCTATCCAGCTGAGACTGAAGCTGTTCCCTGTCCAGCTGTGAGTGAGTCTGTTCCCTGTTGATCTGTGAGTGAGTGTGTTCCCTGTCCTGCTGTGAGTGAATCTGTTCCCTGCCTAGCTGTGAGTCAGTCTGTTCCCTGTCCAGCTGAGAGTACGTCTGTTCCCTGTCCAGCTGTTAATGAATCTGTTCCCTGTCTAGCTTTGAGTGACTCTGTTCCCTGTCTAGCTGTGAGTCAGTCTGTTCCCTGTCCAGATGTGAGCCTGTTCATTCCCAGCTGTTTGTATCTTCTCTCTATTAAGCTCTGAGTCTGTTAGTATCATAGAATCATAGAATGGTTACAGCACAGAAGGAGGCCATCGAGCCTGTGCCGGCTCTATGTACTTCAGCTAGTCCCACTCCCCTGCCCTTTCCCGGTAGCCCTGAAAAATTATGTTCCTTCAGGTACTTCTCCAATTCCCTTTTGAAAGCCACAATTGAATCTGCCTCCACCACGTTTCAGGCAGTGCATTCCAGATCCTAACCGCTCGCTGCATGAAAAGATTTTTCCTCATGTCACCTTTGGTTCTTTTGCTAATCACCTTAAATCTGTGTCCTCTGGTTCTCGACCCTTCCCACAATAGTAACAGTTTCTCTCTATCTAGTCTGTCCAGACCCCTCACGATTTTGAACATCTCTATCAAATGTCCTCTCAACCGTCTCTGCTCTATGGAGAACAACCCCATCTTCTCCAGCCTATCAGTGTAACTGAAGTCCCTCATCCCTGGAATCATTCTCGTAAATCTTTTCCCTGTCCAGCTTTGGATCTGCTCCCTCTCCAGCTGTGAGTGTGTCTGTGCCCTGTCCAGCTGAGAGTGAGTCTGTTCCCTCTCCAGCTTTGAGTAATGCTGTTTCCTGTCCAGCTGTGAGTGTGTCTGTTCCCTGCATGGCTGTGTGCTTGGACATGAAACACAAACATTCAGCATGCAGCTCCAGCAAGTAATTATGAAGGCAAATGGAATGTTGGCCTTTATTGCAAAGGGTTGGAGTATAAAAGTAGGGAAGTCCTGCTCCAACTGTACAGGGCGTTGGTGAGACCACACCTGGAATACTGCATACAGTTTTGGTCTCCGTATTTAAGGAAGGATATATTTGCATTGGAGGCAGTTCAGAGAAGGTTCACGAGGTTGATTGCAGAGATGAAGGGGGTTGTCTTGTGAGGAAAGGTTGAGCCAGTTGGGCTTATACTCATTGGAGTTTAGAGGAATGAGGGGGGATCTGATTGAAACATAAAAGTCACTGAACGGGCTAGACAGGGTAGATGCAGAGAGGATGTTTCCTCTCGTGGGGTATCTAGAACTCGGGGGCATAGTTTCAGGAAAAGGGGGCACCGTTTTAAGACGGAGATGAGGAGGAATTTCTTCTCTTGGACGGTCGTGAATCTTTGGAATTCTTTAGCCCAGAGAGCTGTGGAGGCTGGGTCACTGAATATATTCAAGGCGGAGAGAGACAGATATTTGAGCTATTGGGGGGTCAAGGGTTATGGGGAGTGGGCAGGAAAGTGGAGTTGAGGTCAAGATCAGATCAGCCATGAGGGGCCAAATGACCGACTACTGCTCCTACGTCTTATGTTCTTATGAGCTTGTTGCATGGCCAGCTGTTAGTCTGGTCCCGAACCTGAAGTGAGTGAGTCTGTTCCCTGTCCAGATGTGAATCAGTCTCTTTCCATCTGAGAATGATTCTGTTCCCTGTCCAGCTTTGTGTGTTTCTGTACCATTTCCAGCTGTTAGTCTGCTCCCTCTCCATCTGTGAGTGAGCCTGATTCCTGCTCAGCTCTGACCCTGTTCCCTGTCCAGCTATGTGTGAGTCTGTTCCCTCTCCATCTGTGAGTGAGTCTGATTCCTGCTCAACTCTGACCCTGTTCCCTGTCCAGCTATGTGTGAGTCTGTTCCTTGTGAGAATGATTGGGGAACGAGTGGGATAGAGAGAGAGCGAGAGAGAAAAACCCAACACCAATTTTGGCAGGTCATGGGGGAGCGGAGACTCTGCTTGAGGTGGAGCAGGATGTGTTGGTGTGGGTCCGGGGGTGGGCTGGGGTGTGGGAGGGCCGGGATGGGGTGGAGGGGAGATGTTGTATGTTGAGTTAATTTAATTGCAATCCCCAATAGCTGAAACTTTGAGATGGAGTGAGGGGGAAATGCATCTCCCATTGGAATCGGGAAAATACAGTTTGCAGCTTTAAATTCACTGTCTGTGGGGCCTGCATTGTTGGTCACCCTGGTGATAATCCTGCTGGTATCGAATTCACCGCAGCGTGTGATAGGATTTCACAGGCGGTTGGAGCAGGTTGTAATCGGAGCCAATATTCATTGTTCAGGTCACTGTGGGAATGGTGAACTGGAGACTGGTACCATCTCCAGAGTAGGAACCACCCAAGACACACGGTGTGATCAGAGGGCAGAGTGGGGAGGGAGAGGGAATGGGGAGAAATGAAAGACCAACACGACATTGTGGATAGCAGAGGGACTGGGGCTGGATCTTGTTTCCGTTCAGAAATGGAACAGAAACACACACAGCTGGACAGGGAACAGAATCATTTTCAGATGGAAAGAGACAGATTAAAATCTGGACAGGGAACAGACTCACTCACTTCAGCGAATGGAGCAGACTAATAGCTGGCCATGGAACAAGTGGGTGAATTGATTTTTTTTCCTGTTTTGAGTGGGTCTGTTTTCTTCCCAGCTGTGACTGAGTCTGTTCCCTGTCCAGCTGTGACTGAGTCTGTTCCCTGTCCATCGGTAAGAGAGTCTGTTCCCTGTCCATCTGAGAGTGAGTCTGTCCCCTGTCCATCTGTGAGTGTGTCTGTTCCCTGTCCATCTGTGAGTGAGTCTGTTCCCTGTCCATCTGTGAGTGTGTCTGTTCCCTGTCCATCTGTGAGTGAATATGTTCTCTGTCCATCTGTGAGTGATTCTGTTCTCTCTCCAGTTGTGACTGATTCTGTTCCCTGTCCATCTGTGAGTGAATGTGCTCCCTGTCCAGCTGTGAGAGAGTAGTTCCCTGTCCAGCTGAGAGTGAGTCTGTTCCCTGTCCATCTTTGAGTGAATCTGTTCCCTCTCCATCTGAGAGTGAGTCTGTTCCCTGTCCAGCTGTGAGTGAGTCTGTTCCCTGCCCATCTGTGAGTGAGTCTGTACCCTGTCCAGCAGTGAGTGAGTCTGTTCCCTGTCCAGCTGTGAGTGAGTCTATTCCCTGTCCATCTGTGAGTGAGTCTGTTCCCTGTCCAGCTGTGAGTGAGTCTGTTCCCTGTCCAGCTGGGAGTGAGTCTGTTCCCTGTCCATCTGTGAGTGAGTCTGTTCCCTGTCCATCTGTGAGTGAGTCTGTTCCCTGCCCATCTGTGAGTGAGTCTGTTCCCTGTCCAGCAGTGAGTGAGTCTGTTCCCTCTCCATCTGTGAGTGAGTCTGTTCCCTGTCCAGCTGTGAGTGAGTCTGTTCCCTGTCCAGCTGTGAGTGAGTCTGTTCCTTGTCCAGCTGTGAGTGATTCTGTTCCCTGTCCAGCTGTGAGTGAGTCTGTTCCCTGTCCAGCTGTGAGTGAGCCTGTTCCCTGTCCAGCTGTGAGTGAGTCTGTTCCCTGTCCAGCTGAGTGAGCCTGTTTCCTGTCCAGCTGTGAGTGAGTCTGTTCCCTGTTCATCAGAGAGTGAGTCTGTTCCCTTTCCATCTGAGAGTGAGTCTGTTCCCTGTCCAGCTGTGAGTGAGTCTGTTCCCTGTCCATCTGTGAGTGAGTCTGTTCCCTGTCCATCTGTGAGAGAGTCTGTTCCCTGTCCATCTTTGAGTGAATCTGTTCCCTGTCTATCTGAGAGTGAGTCTGTTCCCTGTCCAGCTGGGAGTGAGTCTGTTCCCTGTACATTTGTGAGTGAGTCTGTTCCCTGTCCATCTGTGAGTAAGTCTGTTCCCTATCCATCTGTGAGTGAATCTGTTCTCTGTCCAGCTGTGAGTGATTCTGTTCTCTCTCCAGCTGTGAATGATTCTGTTCCCTGTCCATTTGTGAGTGAATCTGTTCCCTCTCCAGCTGTGAGTGAGCCTGTTCCCTGTCCAGCTGTGAGTGAGCCTGTTCCCTGTCCAGCTGTGAGTGAGTCTGTTCCCTGTCCAGCTGTGAGTGAGTCTGTTCCCTGACCATCTGTGAGTGAGTCTGTTCCCTGTCCATCTGTGAGTGAGTCTGTTCCCTGTCCAGCTGTGTGTGAGTCTGCTCCCTGTCCAGCTGTGAGTGAGTCTGTTCCCTGTCCAGCTGAGAGTGAGTCTCTTCCCTTTCCATCTGTGAGTGAGTCTGTTCCCTGTCATTCTGTGAGTGAGCCTCTTCCCTGTCCAGCTGTGAGTGAGCCTGTTCTCTGTCCAGCTGTGAGTGAGTCTGTTCCCTGTCCAGCTGAGAGTGAATCTGTTCCCTGTCCAGCTGTGAGTGAGTCTGTTCCCTGTCCATCTGAGAGTGAGTCTGTTCCCTGTCCATCTGTGAGTGAGTCTGTTCCCTGTCCAGCTGTGAGTGAGTCTGTTCCCTGTCGATCTGAGAGTGAGTCTGTTCCCTGTCCATCTGTGAGTGAGTCTGATCCCTGTCCATCTGTGAGAGAGTCTGTTCCCTGTCCAGCTGTGAGTGAATCTGTTCCCTGTCCAGCTGAGAGTGAGTCTGTTCCCTGTCCATCTTTGAGTGAATCTGTTCACTGTCCATCTGAGAGTGAGTCTGTTCCCTGTCCAGCTGGGAGTGAGTCTGTGCCCTGTCCATCTGTGAGTGATTCTGCTCCCTGTCCAGCTGTGAGTGAGTTTGGTCCCTGTCCATCTGTGAGAGAGTCTGTTCCCTGTCCAGCTGTGAGTGAGCCTGTTCCCTGTCCAGCTGTGAGTGAGTCTGTTCCATGTCCAGCTGTGAGTGAGTCTGTTCTCTGACCAGCTGTGAGTGTGTCTGTTCCCTGTCCAGCTGTGAGTGAGTCTGTTCCCTGTCCATCTGTGAGTGAGTCTGTTCCCTGTCCATCTGTGAGTGAGTCTGTTCCCTGTCCAGCTGTGAGTGAGTCTGTTCCCTGTCCAGCTGAGAGTGAGTCTGTTCCCTGTCCAGCTGTTAGTGAGTCTGTTCCCTTTCCATCTGTGAGTGAGTCTGTTCCCTGTCATTCTGTGAGTGAGCCTCTTCCCTGTCCAGCTGTGAGTGAGCCTGTTCTCTGTCCAGCTGTGAGTGAGTCTGTTCCCTGTCCAGCTGAGAGTGAGTCTGTTCTCTGTCCATCTGTGAGTGAGTCTGTTCCCTCTCCAGCTGAGAGTGAATCTGTTCCCTGTCCAGCTGTGAGTGAGTCTGTTCCCTGTCCATCCGAGAGTGAATCTGTTCCCTGTCCATCTGTGAGTGATTCTGTTCCCTGTCCATCTGTGAGTGAGTCTGTTCCCTGTCCATCTGTGAGAGAGTCTGTTCCCTGTCCATCTTTGAGTGAATCTGTTCCCTGTCTATCTGAGAGTGAGTCTGTTCCCTGTCCATTTGTGAGTGAGTCTGTTCCCTGTCCATCTGTGAGAGAGTCTGTTCCCTGTCCAGCTGTGAGTGAGTCTGTTCCCTGTCCAGCTGTGAGTGAGTCTGTTCCTTGTCCAGCTGTGAGTGTGTCTGTTCCCTGTCCAGCTGTGAGTGTGTCTGTTCCCTGTCCAGCTGTGAGTGAGTCTGTTCCCTGTCCAGCTGTGAGTGAGCCTGTTCCCTGTCCAGCTGTGAGTGAGTCTGTTCCCTGTCCAGCTGTGACTGAGTCTGTTCCCTGTCCAGCTGTGACTGAGTCTGTTCCCTGTCCATCTGTAAGTGAGTCTGTTCCCTGTCCATCTGAGAGTGAGTCTGTCCCCTGTCCATCTGTGAGTGTGTCTGTTCCCTGTCCATCTGTGAGTGAATATGTTCTCTGTCCATCTGTGAGTGATTCTGTTCTCTCTCCAGTTGTGACTGATTTTGTTCCCTGTCCATCTGTGAGTGAATGTGCTCCCTGTCCAGCTGTGAGAGAGTAGTTCCCTGTCCAGCTGAGAGTGAGTCTGTTCCCTGTCCATCTTTGAGTGAATCTGTTCCCTCTCCATCTGAGAGTGAGTCTGTTCCCTGTCCAGCTGTGAGTGAGTCTGTTCCCTGCCCATCTGTGAGTGAGTCTGTACCCTGTCCAGCAGTGAGTGAGTCTGTTCCCTGTCCAGCTGTGAGTGAGTCTATTCCCTGTCCATCTGTGAGTGAGTCTGTTCCCTGTCCAGCTGTGAGTGAGTCTGTTCCCTGTCCAGCTGGGAGTGAGTCTGTTCCCTGTCCATCTGTGAGTGAGTCTGTTCCCTGTCCATCTGTGAGTGAGTCTGTTCCCTGCCCATCTGTGAGTGAGTCTGTTCCCTGTCCAGCAGTGAGTGAGTCTGTTCCCTCTCCATCTGTGAGTGAGTCTGTTCCCTGTCCAGCTGTGAGTGAGTCTGTTCCCTGTCCAGCTGTGAGTGAGCCTGTTCCCTGTCCAGCTGTGAGTGTGTCTGTTCCCTGTCCAGCTGAGTGAGCCTGTTTCCTGTCCAGCTGTGAGTGAGTCTGTTCCCTGTTCATCAGAGAGTGAGTCTGTTCCCTTTCCATCTGAGAGTGAGTCTGTTCCCTGTCCAGCTGTGAGTGAGCCTGTTCCCTGTCCATCTGTGAGTGAGTCTGTTCCCTGTCCATCTGTGAGAGAGTCTGTTCCCTGTCCATCTTTGAGTGAATCTGTTCCCTGTCTATCTGAGAGTGAGTCTGTTCCCTGTCCAGCTGGGAGTGAGTCTGTTCCCTGTACATTTGTGAGTGAGTCTGTTCCCTGTCCATCTGTGAGTAAGTCTGTTCCCTATCCATCTGTGAGTGAATCTGTTCTCTGTCCAGCTGTGAGTGATTCTGTTCTCTCTCCAGCTGTGAATGATTCTGTTCCCTGTCCATTTGTGAGTGAATCTGTTCCCTCTCCAGCTGTGAGTGAGCCTGTTCCCTGTCCAGCTGTGAGTGAGCCTGTTCCCTGTCCAGCTGTGAGTGAGTCTGTTCCCTGTCCAGCTGTGAGTGAGTCTGTTCCCTGACCATCTGTGAGTGAGTCTGTTCCCTGTCCATCTGTGAGTGAGTCTGTTCCCTGTCCAGCTGTGTGTGAGTCTGCTCCCTGTCCAGCTGTGAGTGAGTCTGTTCCCTGTCCAGCTGAGAGTGAGTCTCTTCCCTTTCCATCTGTGAGTGAGTCTGTTCCCTGTCATTCTGTGAGTGAGCCTCTTCCCTGTCCAGCTGTGAGTGAGCCTGTTCTCTGTCCAGCTGTGAGTGAGTCTGTTCCCTGTCCAGCTGAGAGTGAATCTGTTCCCTGTCCAGCTGTGAGTGAGTCTGTTCCCTGTCCATCTGAGAGTGAGTCTGTTCCCTGTCCATCTGTGAGTGAGTCTGTTCCCTGTCCAGCTGTGAGTGAGTCTGTTCCCTGTCGATCTGAGAGTGAGTCTGTTCCCTGTCCATCTGTGAGTGAGTCAGTTCCCTGTCCGTCTGTGAGTGAGTCTGTTCCCTGTCCATCTGTGAGAGAGTCTGTTCCCTGTCCATCCTTGTGTGAATCTGTTCCCTGTCTATCTGAGAGTGAGTCTGTTCCCTGTCCATTTGTGAGTGAGTCTGATCCCTGTCCATCTGTGAGAGAGTCTGTTCCCTGTCCAGCTGTGAGTGAATCTGTTCCCTGTCCAGCTGAGAGTGAGTCTGTTCCCTGTCCATCTTTGAGTGAATCTGTTCCCTGTCCATCTGAGAGTGAGTCTGTTCCCTGTCCAGCTGGGAGTGAGTCTGTGCCCTGTCCATCTGTGAGTGATTCTGCTCCCTGTCCAGCTGTGAGTGAGTTTGGTCCCTGTCCATCTGTGAGAGAGTCTGTTCCCTGTCCAGCTGTGAGTGAGCCTGTTCCCTGTCCAGCTGTGAGTGAGTCTGTTCCATGTCCAGCTGTGAGTGAGTCTGTTCTCTGACCAGCTGTGAGTGTGTCTGTTCCCTGTCCAGCTGTGAGTGAGTCTGTTCACTGTCCATCTGTGAGTGAGTCTGTTCCCTGTCCATCTGTGAGTGAGTCTGTTCCCTGTCCAGCTGTGAGTGAGTCTGTTCCCTGTCCAGCTGAGAGTGAGTCTGTTCCCTGTCCAGCTGTTAGTGAGTCTGTTCCCTTTCCATCTGTGAGTGAGTCTGTTCCCTGTCATTCTGTGAGTGAGCCTCTTCCCTGTCCAGCTGTGAGTGAGCCTGTTCTCTGTCCAGCTGTGAGTGAGTCTGTTCCCTGTCCAGCTGAGAGTGAGTCTGTTCTCTGTCCATCTGTGAGTGAGTCTGTTCCCTCTCCAGCTGAGAGTGAATCTGTTCCCTGTCCAGCTGTGAGTGAGTCTGTTCCCTGTCCATCCGAGAGTGAATCTGTTCCCTGTCCATCTGTGAGTGATTCTGTTCCCTGTCCATCTGTGAGTGAGTCTGTTCCCTGTCCATATGTGAGAGAGTCTGTTCCCTGTCCATCTTTGAGTGAATCTGTTCCCTGTCTATCTGAGAGTGAGTCTGTTCCCTGTCCATTTGTGAGTGAGTCTGTTCCCTGTCCATCTGTGAGAGAGTCTGTTCCCTGTCCAGCTGTGAGTGAGTCTGTTCCCTGTCCAGCTGTGAGTGAGTCTGTTCCTTGTCCAGCTGTGAGTGTGTCTGTTCCCTGTCCTGCTGTGAGTGTGTCTGTTCCCTGTCCAGCTGTGAGTGAGTCTGTTCGCTGTCCAGCTGTGAGTGAGCCTGTTCCCTGTCCAGCTGTGAGTGAGTCTGTTCCCTGTCCAGCTGTGACTGAGTCTGTTCCCTGTCCATCTGTGAGTGAGCCTGTTCCCTGTCCATCTGTGAGTGAGTCTGCTCCCTGTCCAGCTGGAAGTGAGTCTGTTCCCTGTCCATCTGTGAGCGATTCCGCTCCCTGTCCATCTGTGAGTGAGTCTGTTCCCTGTTCATCTGTGTGTGAGTCTGCTCCCTGTCCAGCTGTGAGTGAGCCTGTTCCCTCTCCATCTGTGAGTGAGTCTGTTCCCTGTCCATCTGTGAGAGAGTCTGTTCCCTGTCCAGCTGTGAGTGAGTCTGTTCCCTGTCCAGTTGTGAGTGAGTCTGTTCCCTGTCCATCTGAGAGTGAGTCTGTTCCTTGTCCAGCTGTGAGTGAGTCTGTTCCCTGTCCAGCTGTGAGTGTGTCTGTTCCCTGTCCAGCTGTGAGTGAGTCTGTTCCCTGTCCAGCTGTGAGTGAGCCTGTACCCTGTCCAGCTGTGAGTGAGTTCGTTCCCTGTCCAGCTGTGAGTGAGTCTGTTCCCTGTCCATCTGTGAGTGATTCTGTTCCCTGTCCATCTGGGAGTGAGTCTGTTCCCTGTCCATCTTTGAGTGAGTCTGTTCCCTGTCCAGCTGTGAGTGAGTCTGTTCCCTGACCATCTGTGAGTGAGTCTGTTCCCTGTCCATCTGTGAGTGAGTCTGTTCCCTGTCCATCTGTGAGTGAGTCTGCTCCCTGTCCAGCTGGGAGTGAGTCTGTTCCCTGTCCATCTGTGAGTGAGTCTGTTCCCTGTCCAGCTGTGAGTGAGTCTGTTCCCTGTCCAGCTGTGAGTGATTCTGCTCCCTGTCCAGCTGTGAGTGAGTCTGTTCCCTGTCCAGCTGTGAGTGAGTCTCTTCCCTTTCCATCTGTGAGTGAGTCTGTTCCCTGTCATTCTGTGAGTGAGTCTCTCCCCTCTCCAGCTGTGAGTGAGCCTGTTCTCTGTCCAGCTGTGAGTGAGTCTGCTCCCAGTCCAGCTGTGAGTGAGCCTGTTCCATGTCCAGCTGTGAGTGAGCCTGTTGCCTGTCCAGCTGTGAGTGAGACTGTTACCTGTCCAGATGTGAGTGAGTCTGTTCCCTGTCCAGCTGTGAGTGAGTCTGTACCCTATCCATCTGAGAGTGAGTCTGTTCCCTGTCCATCTGTGAGTGAGTCTGTTCCCTGTCCATCTGTGAGTGAGTCTGTTCCCTGTCCATCTGTGAGAGAGTCTGTTCCCTGTCCATCTTTGAGTGAATCTGTTCCCTGTCTATCTGAGAGTGAGTCTGTTCTCTGTCCAGCTGAGAGTGAGTCTGTTCCCTGTCCATTTGTGAGTGAGTCTGTTCCCTGTGCATCTGTGAGTGAGTCTGCTCCCTATCCATCTGTGAGTGAAGCTGTTCTCTGTCCAGCTGTGAGTGATTCTGTTCTCTCTCCAGCTGTGAGTAATTCTGTTCCCTGTCCATCTGTGTGTGAATCTGTTCCCTGTCCAGCTGTGAGAGAGTCTGTTCCCTGTCCAGCTGAGAGTGAGTCTGTTCCCTGTCCATCTTTGAGTGAATCTGTTCCCTGTCCATCTGAGAGTGAGTCTGTTCCCTGTCCAGCTGGGAGTGAATCTGTTCCCTGTCCATCTGTGAGTGAGTCTGCTCCCTGTCCAGCTGTGAGTGAGTCTGTTCCCTGTCCATCTGTGAGTGAGTCTGTTCCCTGTCCATCTGTGAGTGAGTCTGTTCCCTGTCCATCTGTGAGTGAGTCCGTTCCCTGTCCAGCTGTGAGTGAGTCCGTTCCTTGTCCAGCTGTGTGTGAGTCTGTTCCCTGTCCAGCTGTGAGTGTGAATGTTCCCTGTCCAGCTGTGAGTGAGTCTGTTCCCTGTCCAGCTGTGAGTGAGCCTGTTCCCTGTCCAGCTGTGAGTGAGTCTGTTCCCTGTCCAGCTGTGAGTGAGCCTGTTCCCTGTCTATCTGTGAGTGAGTCTGTTCCCTGTCCATCTGTGAGTGAGTCTGTTCCCTGTCCATCTGTGAGTAAGTCTGCTCCCTGTCCATCTGTGAGAGAGTCTGTTCCCTGTCCATCTTTGTGTGAATCTGTTCCCTGTCTATCTGAGAGTGAGTCTGTTCCCTGTCCAGCTGAGAGTGAGTCTGTTCCCTGTCCATTTGTGAGTGAGCCTGCTCCCTGTCCATCTGTGAGTGAGTCTGCTCCCTATCCATCTGTGAGTGAATCTGTTCTCTGTCCAGCTGTGAGTGGTTCTGTTCTCTCTCCAGCTGTGACTAATTCTGTTCCCTGTCCATCTGTGAGTGAATCTGTTCCCTGTCCAGCTGTGAGAGAGTCTGTTCCCTGTCCAGCTGAGAGTGAGTCTGTTCCCTGTCCATCTTTGAGTGAATCTATTCCCTGTCCATCTGAGAGTGAGTCTGTTCCCTGAACAGCTGGGAGTGAATCTGTTCCCTGTCCATCTGTAAGTGAGTCTGCTCCCTGTCCAGCTGTGAGTGAGTCTGTTCCCTGTCCACCTGTGAGTGAGTCTGTTCCCTGTCCATCTGTGAGTGAGTCTGTTCCCTGTCCATCTGTGAGTGAGTCCATTCCCTGTCCAGCTGTGAGTGAGTCTGTTCCTTGTCCAGCTGTGAGTGAGTCTGTTCCCTGTCCAGCTGTGTGTGTGTATGTTCCCTGTCCAGCTGTGAGTGAGTCTGTTCCCTATCCAGCTGTGAGTGAGCCTGTTCCCTGTCCAGCTGTGAGTGAGTCTGTTCCCTGTCCAGCTGTGAGTGAGTCTGTTCCCTGTCTATCTGTGAGTGAGTCTGTTCCCTGTCCATCTGTGAGTGAGTCTGTTCCCTGTCCATCTGTGAGTAAGTCTGCTCCCTGTCCAGCTGGGAGTGAGTCTGTTCCCTGTCCATCTGTGAGTGATTCTGCTCCCTGTACAGCTGTGAGTGAGTCTGTTCCCTGTCCATCTGTGAGTGAGTGTGTTCACTGTCCATCTGTGAGTGAGTCTGTTCCCTGTCCATCTGTGAGTGAGTCTGTTCCCTGTCCATCTGTGAGTGAGTTTGTTCCCTGTCCAGCTGTGAGTGAGTCTGCTCCCTGTCCAGCTCTGAGTGAGTCTGTTCCCTGTCCAGATGAGAGTGAGTCTGTTCCCTGTCCAGCTGTGAGTGAATCTGTTCCCTTTCCATCTGTGAGTGAGTCAGTTCCCTGCCCAGCTGTGAGTGAGTCTGTTCCCTGTCCATCTGAGAGTGAGTCTGTTCCCTGTCCAGCTGTGAGCGATTCTGTTCTCTCTCCAGTTATGACTGATTCTGTTCCCTGTCCATCTGTGAGTGAATGTGTTCCCTGTCCAGCTGTGAGAGAGTAGTTCCCTGTCCAGCTGAGAGTGAGTCTGTTTCCTGTCCATCTTTGAATGAATCTGTTCCCTTTACATCTGTGAGTGAGTCTGTTTCCTGTCCAGCTGGGAGTGAGTCTGTTCCCTGTCCATCTGTGAGTGTGTATGTTCCCTGTCCAGCTGTGAGTGAGTCTGTTCCCTGTCCATCAGTGAGTAAGTCTGTTCCCTGTCCATCTGTGAGTGAGGCTGTTCCCTGTCCAGCTGTGAGTGAGTCTGTTCCCTGTCCATCTGTGAGTGAGTCTGTTCCCTGTCCAACTGTGAGTGAGTCTGTTCCCTGTCCATCTGTGAGTCATTCTGTTCCCTGTCCATCTGTGAGTGAGTCTGTTCCCTGTCCAGCTGTGATTGAGCCTGTTCCCTGTCCAGCTGTGAGTGAGACCGTTCCCTGCCCAGCTTTGAGTGAGTCTGTTCCCTGTCCAGCTGAGAGTGAATCTGTTCCCTGTCCATCTATGAGTGAGTCTGTTCCCTGTCCAGCTGTGAGTGAGTCTGTTCCCTGTCCAGCTGTGAGAGAATAGTTCCCTGTCCAGCTGAGAGTGAGTCTGTTCCCTGTCCATCTTTGAGTGAATCTGTTCCCTGTCCAGCTGAGAGTGAGTCTGTTTCCTGTCCAGCTGGGAGTGAGTCTGCTCCCTGTCCATCTATGAGTGAGGCTGTTCCCTGTCCAGCTGTGAGTGAGGCTGTTCCCTGTCCAGCTGTGAGTGAGGCTGTTCCCTGTCCAGCTGTGAGTGAGTCTGTTCCTTGTCCAGCTGTGAGTGATTCTGTTCCATGTCCAGCTGTGAGTGAGTCTGTTCCCTGTCCAGCTGTGAGTGAGACTGTTCCGTGTCCAGCTGTGAGTGAGTCTGTTCCCTGTCCAGCTGAGTGAGCCTGTTTCCTGTCCAGCTGTGAGTGAGTCTGTTCCCTGTTCATCAGAGAGTGAATCTGTTCCCTGTCCATCTGTGAGAGAGTCTGTTCCCTGTCCATCTTTGAGTGAATCTGTTCCCTGTCTATCTGAGAGTGAGTCTGTTCCCTGTCCAGCTGGGAGTGAGTCTGTTCCCTGTCCATTTGTGAGTGAGTCTGTTCCCTGTCCATCTGTGAGTGAGTCTGTTCCCTATCCATCTGTGAGTGAATCTGTTCTCTGTCCAGCTGTGAGTGATTCTGTTCTCTCTCCAGCTGTGACTGATTCTGTTCCCTGTCCATCTGTGAGTGAATCTGTTCCCTGTCCAGCTGTGAGTGAGCCTGTTCCCTGTCCAGCTGTGCGTGAGCCTGTTCCCTGTCCAGCTGTGAGTGAGTCTGTTCCCTTTCCAGCTGTGAGTGAGTCTGTTCCTTGTCCATCTGTGAGTGAGTCTGTTCCCTGCCCATCTGTGGGTGAGTCTGTTCCCTGTCCAGCTGTGAGTGAGTCTGCTCCCTGTCCAGCTGTGAGTGAGTCTGTTCCCTGTCCAGCTGAGAGTGAGTCTGTTCCCTGTCCAGCTGTTAGTGAGTCTGTTCCCTTTCCATCTGTGAGTGAGTCTGTTCCCTGTCATTCTGTGAGTGAGCCTCTTCCCTGTCCAGCTGTGAGTGAGCCTGTTCTCTGTCCAGCTGTGAGTGAGTCTGTTCCCTGTCCAGCTGAGAGTGAGTCTGTTCTCTGTCCATCTGTGAGTGAGTCTGTTCCCTCTCCAGCTGAGAGTGAATCTGTTCCCTGTCCAGCTGTGAGTGTGTCTGTTCACTGTCCATCTGAGAGTGAGTCTGTTCCCTGTCCATCTGTGAGTAAGTCTGTTCCCTGTCCATCTGTGAGTGAGTCTGTTCCCTGTCCATCTGTGAGAGAGTCTGTTCCCTGTCCATCTGTGAGTGAATCTGTTCCCTGTCTATCTGAGAGTGAGTCTGTTCCCTGTCCATTTGTGAGTGTGTCTGTTCCCTGTCCATCTGTGAGAGAGTCTGTTCCCTGTCCAGCTGTGAGTGAGTCTGTTCCCTGTTCAGCTGTGAGTGAGTCTGTTCCCTGTCCATCTGAGAGTGAGTCTGTTCCCTGTCCATCTGTGAGTGACTCTGTTCCCTGTCCATCTGTGAGTGAGTCTGTTCCCTGTCCATCTGTGAGAGAGTCTGTTCCCTGTCCATCTTTGAGTGTATCTGTTCCCTGTCTATCTGAGAGTGAATCTGTTCCCTGTCCATTTGTGAGTGAGTCTGATCCCTGTCCATCTGTGAGAGAGTCTGTTCCCTGTCCAGCTGTGAGTGAATCTGTTCCCTGTCCAGCTGAGAGTGAGTCTGTTCCCTGTCCATCTTTGAGTGAATTTGTTCCCTGTCCATCTGAGAGTGAGTCTGTTCCCTGTCCTGCTGGGAGTGAGTCTGTGCCCTGTCCATCTGTGAGTGATTCTGCTCCCTGTCAAGCTGTGAGTGAGTCTGGTCCCTGTCCATCTGTGAGAGAGTCCGTTCCCTGTCCAGCTGTGAGTGAGTCTGTTCCCTGTCCAGCTGTGAGTGAGTCTGTTCCTTGTCCAGCTGGGAGTGAGTCTGTTCTCTGACCAGCTGTGAGTGTGTCTGTTCCCTGTCCAGCTGTGAGTGAGTCTGTTCCCTGTCCAGCTGTGAGTGAGCGTGTTCCCTGTCCAGCTGTGAGTGAGCCTGTTCCCTGTCCAGCTGTGAGTGAGTCTGTTCCCTGTCCAGCTGTGAGTGAGTCTGTTCCCTGTCCATCTGTGAGTGAGTCTGCTGCCTGTCCATCTGTGAGTGAGTCTGTTCCCTGTCCAGCTGTGAGTGAGTCTGCTCCCTGTCCAGCTGTGAGTGAGTCTGTTCCCTGTCCAGCTGAGAGTGAGTCTGTTCCCTGTCCAGCTGTGAGTGAATCAGTTCCCTTTCCATCTGTGAGTGAGTCAGTTCCCTGCCATTCTGTGAGTGAGTCTCTTCCCTGTCCAGCTGTGAGTGAGCCTGTTCTCTGTCCAGCTGTGAGTGAGTCTGCTCCCAGTCCAGCTGTGAGTCAGTCTGCTCCATGTCCAGCTGTGAGTGAGTCTGTTCGTGTCCTTCTGAGAGTGTGTCTGTTCCCTGTCCAGCTGTGAGTGAGCCTGTTCCCTGTCCAGCTGTGAGTGAGACTGTCCCCTGCCCAGCTGTGAGTGAGTCTGTTCCCTGTCCAGCTGAGAGAGAGTCTGTTCCCTGTCCAGCTGTGAGTGATTCTGTTCTCTCTCCAGTTATGACTGATTCTGTTCCCTGTCCAGCTGTGAGTGAGCCTGTTCTCTGTCCAGCTGTGAGTGAGTCTGTTCCCTGTCCAGCTGAGAGTGAGTCTGTTCTCTGTCCATCTGTGAGAGAGTCTGTTCCCTGTCCATCTTTGAGTGAATCTGTTCCCTGTCTATCTGAGAGAGAGTCTGTTACCTGTCCAGCTGAGAGTGAGTCTGTTCTCTGTCCATTAGTGATTGAGTCTGTTACCTGTCCATCTGTGACTAATTCTGTTCCCTGTCCATCTGTGTGTGAATCTGTTCCCTGTCCAACTGTGAGAGAGTCTGTTCCCTGTCCAGCTGAGAGTGAGTCTGTTCCCTGTCCATCTTTGAGTGAATCTGTTCCCTGTCCATCGGAGAGTGAGTCTGTTCCCTGTCCAGCTGGGAGTGAATCTGTTCCCTGTCCAACTGTGAGTGAGTCTGCTCCCTGTCCAGCTGTGAGTGAGTCTGTTCCCTGTCCATCTGTGAGTGAGTCTGTTCCCTGTCCAGCTGTGAGTGTGTATGTTCCCTGTCCAGCTGTGAGTGAGTCTGTTCCCTGTCCAGCTGTGAGTGAGCCTGTTCCCTGTCCAGCTGTGAGTGAGTCTGTTCCCTCTCCAGCTGTGAGTGAGCCTGTTCCCTGTCTATCTGTGAGTGAGTCTGTTCCCTGTCCATCTGTGAGTGAGTCTGTTCCCTGTCCATCTGTGAGTAAGTCTGCTCCCTATCCATCTGTGAGAGAGTCTGTTCCCTGTCCATCTTTGAGTGAATCTGTTCCCTGTCTATCTGAGAGTGAGTCTGTTCCCTGTCCAGCTGAGGGTGAGTCTGTTCCCTGTCCATTTGTGAGTGTGTCTGCTCCCTGTCCAGCTGTGAGTGAGTCTGGTCCCTGTCCATCTGTGAGAGAGTCTGTTCCCTGTCCAGCTGTGAGTGAGTCTGTTCCTTGTCCATCTGTGAGAGAGTCTGCTCCCTGTCCAGCTGTGAGTGAGTCTGTTCCTTGTCCAGCTGTGAGTGAGTCTGTTCTCTGACCAGCTGTGAGTGTGTCTGTTCCCTGTCCAGCTGTGAGTGAGTCTGTTCACTGTCCAGCTGTGAGTGAGCCTGTTCCCTGTCCTGCTGTGAGTGAGCCTGTTCCCTGTCCAGCTGTGAGTGAGTCTGTTCCCTGTCCAGCTGTGAGTGAGTCTGTTCCCTGTCCATCTGTGCGTGAGTCTGTTCCCTGTCCAGCTGTGAGTGAGTCTGTACCCTGTCCAGCTGAGCGTGAGTCTGTTCCCTGTCCAGCTGTTAGTGAGTCTGTTCCCTTTCCATCTGTGAGTGAGTCTGTTCCCTGTCATTCTGTGAGTGAGCCTCTTCCCTGTCCAGCTGTGAGTGAGCCTGTTCTCTGTCCAGCTGTGAGTGAGTCTGTTCCCTGTCCAGCTGAGAGTGAGTCTGTTCTCTGTCCATCTGTGAGAGAGTCTGTTCCCTGTCCATCTTTGAGTGAATCTGTTCCCTGTCTATCTGAGAGTGAGTCTGTTCCCTGTCCAGCTGAGAGTGAGTCTGTTCCCTGTCCATTTGTGAGTGAGTCTGTTACCTGTCCATCTGTGAGTGAGTCTGCTCCCTATCCATCTGTGAGTGAATCTGTTCTCTGTCCAGCTGTGAGTGATTCTGTTCTGTCTCCAGCTCTGACTAATTCTGTTCCCTGTCCATCTGTGTGTGAATCTGTTCCCTGTCCAGCTGTGAGAGAGTCTGTTCCCTGTCCAGCTGAGAGTGAGTCTGTTCCCTGTCCATCTTTGAGTGAATCTGTTCCCTGTCCATCTGAGAGTGAGTCTGTTCCCTGTCCAGCTGGGAGTGAATCTGTTCCCTGTCCATCTGTGAGTGAGTCTGCTCCCTGTCCAGCTGTGAGTGAGTCTGTTCCCTGTCCATCTGTGAGTGAGTCTGTTCCCTGTCCAGCTGTGAGTGAGTCTGTTCCCTGTCCAGCTGTGAGTGAGCCTGTTCCCTGTCCAGCTGTGAGTGAGTCTGTTCCCTCTCCAGCTGTGAGTGAGCCTGTTCCCTGTCTATCTGTGAGTGAGTCTGTTCCCTGTCCATCTGTGAGTGAGTCTGTTCCCTGTCCATCTGTGAGTAAGTCTGCTCCCTATCCATCTGTGAGAGAGTCTGTTCCCTGTCCATCTTTGAGTGAATCTGTTCCCTGTCTATCTGAGAGTGAGTCTGTTCCCTGTCCAGCTGAGGGTGAGTCTGTTCCCTGTCCATTTGTGAGTGAGTCTGCTCCCTGTCCATCTGTGAGTGAGTCTGCTCCCTATCCTTCTGTGAGTGAATCTGTTCTCTGTCCAGCTGTGAGTGGTTCTGTTCTCTCTCCAGCTGTGACTAATTCTGTTCCCTGTCCATCTGTGAGTGAATCTGTTCCCTGTCCATCTGTGAGTGAGTCTGTTCCCTGTCCATCTGTGAGAGAGTCTGTTCCCTGTCCATCTTTGAGTGAATCTGTTCCCTGTCTATCTGAGAGTGAGTCTGTTCCCTGTCCATTTGTGAGTGAGTCTGTTCCCTGTCCATCTGTGAGAGAGTCTGTTCCCTGTCCAGCTGTGAGTGAGTCTGTTCCCTGTTCAGCTGTGAGTGAGTCTGTTCCCTGTCCATCTGAGAGTGAGTCTGTTCCCTGTCCATCTGTGAGTGAGTCTGTTCCCTGTCCATCTGTGAGTGAGTCTGTTCCCTGTCCATCTGTGAGAGAGTCTGTTCCCTGTCCATCTTTGAGTGTATCTGTTCCCTGTCGATCTGAGAGTGAATCTGTTCCCTGTCCATTTGTGAGTGAGTCTGATCCCTGTCCATCTGTGAGAGAGTCTGTTCCCTGTCCAGCTGTGAGTGAATCTGTTCCCTGTCCAGCTGAGAGTGAGTCTGTTCCCTGTCCATCTTTGAGTGAATCTGTTCCCTGTCCATCTGAGAGTGAGTCTGTTCCCTGTCCTGCTGGGAGTGAGTCTGTGCCCTGTCCATCTGTGAGTGATTCTGCTCCCTGTCAAGCTGTGAGTGAGTCTGGTCCCTGTCCATCTGTGAGAGAGTCCGTTCCCTGTCCAGCTGTGAGTGAGTCTGTTCCCTGTCCAGCTGTGAGTGAGTCTGTTCCTTGTCCAGCTGGGAGTGAGTCTGTTCTCTGACCAGCTGTGAGTGTGTCTGTTCCCTGTCCAGCTGTGAGTGAGTCTGTTCCCTGTCCAGCTGTGAGTGAGCCTGTTCCCTGTCCAGCTGTGAGTGAGCCTGTTCCCTGTCCAGCTGTGAGTGAGTCTGTTCCCTGTCCAGCTGTGAGTGAGTCTGTTCCCTGTCCATCTGTGAGTGAGTCTGTTCCCTGTCCATCTGTGAGTGAGTCTGTTCCCTGTCCAGCTGTGAGTGAGTCTGCTGCCTGTCCATCTGTGAGTGAGTCTGTTCCCTGTCCAGCTGTGAGTGAGTCTGCTCCCTGTCCAGCTGTGAGTGAGTCTGTTCCCTGTCCAGCTGAGAGTGCGTCTGTTCCCTGTCCAGCTGTGAGTGAATCTGTTCCCTTTCCATCTGTGAGTGAGTCAGTTTCCTGCCATTCTGTGAGTGAGTCTCTTCCCTGTCCAGCTGTGAGTGAGCCGGTTCTCTGTCCAGCTGTGAGTGAGTCTGCTCCCAGTCCAGCTGTGAGTGAGTCTGCTCCCTGTCCAGCTGTGAGTGAGTCTGTTCCTTTCCTTCTGAGAGTGAGTCTGTTTCCTGTCCAGCTGTGAGTGAGCCTGTTCCCTGTCCAGCTGTGAGTGAGACTGTCCCCTGCCCAGCTGTGAGTGAGTCTGTTCCCTGTCCAGCTGAGAGATAGTCTGTTCCCTGCCCAGCTGTGAGTGATTCTGTTCTCTCTCCAGTTATGACTGATTCTGTTCCCTGTCCATCTGTGAGTGAATGTGTTCCCTGTCCAGCTGTGAGAGAGTAGTTCCCTGTCCAGCTGAGAGTGAGTCTGTTCCCTGTCCATCTTTGAGTGAATCTGTTCCCTGTCCATCTGAGAGTGAGTCTGTTCTCTGTCCATCTGTGAGTGAGTCTGTTCCCTCTCCAGCTGAGAGTGAATCTGTTCCCTGTCCAGCTGTGAGTGAGTCTGTTCCCTGTCCATCTGAGAGTGAGTATGTTCCCTGTCCATCTGTGAGTAAGTCTGTTCCCTGTCCATCTGTGAGTGAGTCTGTTCCCTGCCCATCAGTGAGAGTCTGTTCCCTGTCCATCTTTGAGTGAATCTGTTCCCTGTCTATCTGAGAGTGAGTCTGTTCCCTGTCCATTTGTGAGTGAGTCTGTTCCCTGTCCATTTGTGAGAGAGTCTGTTCCCTGTCCAGCTGTGAGTGAGTCTGTTCCCTGTCCAGCTGTGAGTGAGTCTGTTCCCTGTCCATCTGAGAGTGAGTCTGTTCCCTGTTCATCTGTGAGTGAGTCTGTTCCCTGTCCATCTGTGAGTGAGTCTGTTCCCTGTCCATCTGTGAGAGAGTCTGTTCCCTGTCCATCTTTGAGTGTATCTGTTCCCTGTCTATCTGAGAGTGAGTCTGTTCCCTGTCCATTTGTGAGTGAGTCTGATCCCTGTCCATCTGTGAGAGAGTCTGTTCCCTGTCCAGCTGTGAGTGAATCTGTTCCCTGTCCAGCTGAGAGTGAGTCTGTTCCCTGTCCATCTTTGAGTGAATCGGTTCCCTGTCCATCTGAGAGTGAGTCTGTTCCCTGTCCAGCTGGGAGTGAGTCTGTGCCCTGTCCATCTGTGAGAGAGTCTGTTCCCTGTCCAGCTGTGAGTGAGTCTGTTCCCTGTCCAGCTGTGAGTGAGTCTGTTCCTTGTCCAGCTGTGAGTGAGTCTGTTCTCTGACCAGCTGTGAGTGTGTCTGTTCCCTGTCCAGCTGTGAGTGAGTCTGTTCCCTGTCCAGCTGTGAGTGAGCCTGTTCCCTGTCCAGCTGTGAGTGAGCCTGTTCCCTGTCCAGCTGTGAGTGCGTCTGTTCCCTGTCCAGCTGTGAGTGAGTGTGTTCCCTGTCCATCTGTGCGTGAGTCTGTTCGCTGTCCATCTGTGAGTTGGTTCTGTTCCCTGTCCAGCTGAGAGTGAGTCTGTTCCCTGTCCAGCTGTTAGTGAGTCTGTTCCCTTTCCATCTGTGAGTGAGTCTGTTCCCTGTCATTCTGTGAGTGAGCCTCTTCCCTGTCCAGCTGTGAGTGAGCCTGTTCTCTGTCCAGCTGTGAGTGAGTCTGTTCCCTGTCCAGCTGAGAGTGAGTCTGTTCTCTGTCCATCTGTGAGAGAGTCTGTTCCCTGTCCATCTTTGAGTGAATCTGTTCCCTGTCTATCTGAGAGTGAGTCTGTTCCCTGTCCAGCTGAGAGTGAGTCTGTTCCCTGTCCATTTGTGAGTGAGTCTGTTACCTGTCCATCTGTGAGTGAGTCTGCTCCCTATCCATCTGTGAGTGAATCTGTTCTCTGTCCAGCTGTGAGTGATTCTGTTCTCTTTCCAGCTGTGACTAATTCTGTTCCCTGTCCATCTGTGTGTGAATCTGTTCCCTGTCCAGCTGAGAGTGAGTCTGTTCCCTGTCCATCTTTGAGTGAATCTGTTCCCTGTCCATCTGAGAGTGAGTCTGTTCCCTGTCCAGCTGGGAGTGAATCTGTTCCCTGTCCATCTGTGAGTGAGTCTGCTCCCTGTCCAGCTGTGAGTGAGTCTGTTCCCTGTCCATCTGTGAGTGAGTCTGTTCCCTGTCCATCTGTGAGTGAGTCTGTTCCCTGTCCATCTGTGAGTGAGTCCGTTCCCTGTCCAGCTGTGAGTGAGTCTGTTCCTTGTCCAGTTGTGAGTGAGTCTGTTCCCTGTCCAGCTGTGAGTGTGTATGTTCCCTGTCCAGCTGTGAGTGAGTCTGTTCCCTGTCCAGCTGTGAGTGAGCCTGTTCCCTGTCCAGCTGTGAGTGAGTCTGTTCCCTCTCCAGCTGTGAGTGAGCCTGTTCCCTCTCCAGCTGTGAGTGAGTCTGTTCCCTGTCCATCTGTGAGTGAGTCTGTTCCCTGTCCATCTGTGAGTGAGTCTGTTCCCTGTCCATCTGTGAGAGAGTCTGTTCCCTGTCAATCTTTGAGTGAATCTGTTCCCTGTCTATCTGAGAGTGAATCTGTTCCCTGTCCATTTGTGAGTGAGTCTGTTCCCTGTCCATCTGTGAGAGAGTCTGTTCCCTGTCCAGCTGTGAGTGAGTCTGTTCCCTGTTCAGCTGTGAGTGAGTCTGTTCCCTGTCCATCTGAGAGTGAGTCTGTTCCCTGTCCATCTGTGAGTGAGTCTGTTCCCTGTCCATCTGTGAGTGAGTCTGTTCCCTGTCCATCTGTGAGAGAGTCTGTTCCCTGTCCATCTTTGAGTGTATCTGTTCCCTGTCGATCTGAGAGTGAATCTGTTCCCTGTCCATTTGTGAGTGAGTCTGATCCCTGTCCATCTGTGAGAGAGTCTGTTCCCTGTCCAGCTGTGAGTGAATCTGTTCCCTGTCCAGCTGAGAGTGAGTCTGTTCCCTGTCCATCTTTGAGTGAATCTGTTCCCTGTCCATCTGAGAGTGAGTCTGTTCCCTGTCCTGCTGGGAGTGAGTCTGTGCCCTGTCCATCTGTGAGTGATTCTGCTCCCTTTCAAGCTGTGAGTGAGTCTGGTCCCTGTCCATCTGTGAGAGAGTCCGTTCCCTGTCCAGCTGTGAGTGAGTCTGTTCCCTGTCCAGCTGTGAGTGAGTCTGTTCCTTGTCCAGCTGGGAGTGAGTCTGTTCTCTGACCAGCTGTGAGTATGTCTGTTCCCTGTCCAGTTGTGAGTGAGTCTGTTCCCTGTCCAGCTGTGAGTGAGCCTGTTCCCTGTCCAGCTGTGAGTGAGCCTGTTCCCTGTCCAGCTGTGAGTGAGTCTGTTCCCTGTCCAGCTGTGAGTGAGTCTGTTCCCTGTCCAGCTGTGAGTGAGTCTGTTCCCTGTCCAGCTGTGAGTGAGTCTGTTCCTTGTCCAGCTGTGAGTGAGTCTGTTCTCTGACCAGCTGTGAGTGTGTCTGTTCCCTGTCCAGCTGTGAGTGAGTCTGTTCCCTGTCCAGCTGTGAGTGAGCCTGTTCCCTGTCCAGCTGTGAGTGAGCCTGTTCCCTGTCCAGCTGTGAGTGCGTCTGTTCCCTGTCCAGCTGTGAGTGAGTGTGTTCCCTGTCCATCTGTGCGTGAGTCTGTTCGCTGTCCATCTGTGAGTTGGTTCTGTTCCCTGTCCAGCTGAGAGTGAGTCTGTTCCCTGTCCAGCTGTTAGTGAGTCTGTTCCCTTTCCATCTGTGAGTGAGTCTGTTCCCTGTCATTCTGTGAGTGAGCCTCTTCCCTGTCCAGCTGTGAGTGAGCCTGTTCTCTGTCCAGCTGTGAGTGAGTCTGTTCCCTGTCCAGCTGAGAGTGAGTCTGTTCTCTGTCCATCTGTGAGAGAGTCTGTTCCCTGTCCATCTTTGAGTGAATCTGTTCCCTGTCTATCTGAGAGTGAGTCTGTTCCCTGTCCAGCTGAGAGTGAGTCTGTTCCCTGTCCATTTGTGAGTGAGTCTGTTACCTGTCCATCTGTGAGTGAGTCTGCTCCCTATCCATCTGTGAGTGAATCTGTTCTCTGTCCAGCTGTGAGTGATTCTGTTCTCTTTCCAGCTGTGACTAATTCTGTTCCCTGTCCATCTGTGTGTGAATCTGTTCCCTGTCCAGCTGAGAGTGAGTCTGTTCCCTGTCCATCTTTGAGTGAATCTGTTCCCTGTCCATCTGAGAGTGAGTCTGTTCCCTGTCCAGCTGGGAGTGAATCTGTTCCCTGTCCATCTGTGAGTGAGTCTGCTCCCTGTCCAGCTGTGAGTGAGTCTGTTCCCTGTCCATCTGTGAGTGAGTCTGTTCCCTGTCCATCTGTGAGTGAGTCTGTTCCCTGTCCATCTGTGAGTGAGTCCGTTCCCTGTCCAGCTGTGAGTGAGTCTGTTCCTTGTCCAGTTGTGAGTGAGTCTGTTCCCTGTCCAGCTGTGAGTGTGTATGTTCCCTGTCCAGCTGTGAGTGAGTCTGTTCCCTGTCCAGCTGTGAGTGAGCCTGTTCCCTGTCCAGCTGTGAGTGAGTCTGTTCCCTCTCCAGCTGTGAGTGAGCCTGTTCCCTCTCCAGCTGTGAGTGAGTCTGTTCCCTGTCCATCTGTGAGTGAGTCTGTTCCCTGTCCATCTGTGAGTGAGTCTGTTCCCTGTCCATCTGTGAGAGAGTCTGTTCCCTGTCCATCTTTGAGTGAATCTGTTCCCTGTCTATCTGAGAGTGAATCTGTTCCCTGTCCATTTGTGAGTGAGTCTGTTCCCTGTCCATCTGTGAGAGAGTCTGTTCCCTGTCCAGCTGTGAGTGAGTCTGTTCCCTGTTCAGCTGTGAGTGAGTCTGTTCCCTGTCCATCTGAGAGTGAGTCTGTTCCCTGTCCATCTGTGAGTGAGTCTGTTCCCTGTCCATCTGTGAGTGAGTCTGTTCCCTGTCCATCTGTGAGAGAGTCTGTTCCCTGTCCATCTTTGAGTGTATCTGTTCCCTGTCGATCTGAGAGTGAATCTGTTCCCTGTCCATTTGTGAGTGAGTCTGATCCCTGTCCATCTGTGAGAGAGTCTGTTCCCTGTCCAGCTGTGAGTGAATCTGTTCCCTGTCCAGCTGAGAGTGAGTCTGTTCCCTGTCCATCTTTGAGTGAATCTGTTCCCTGTCCATCTGAGAGTGAGTCTGTTCCCTGTCCTGCTGGGAGTGAGTCTGTGCCCTGTCCATCTGTGAGTGATTCTGCTCCCTTTCAAGCTGTGAGTGAGTCTGGTCCCTGTCCATCTGTGAGAGAGTCCGTTCCCTGTCCAGCTGTGAGTGAGTCTGTTCCCTGTCCAGCTGTGAGTGAGTCTGTTCCTTGTCCAGCTGGGAGTGAGTCTGTTCTCTGACCAGCTGTGAGTGTGTCTGTTCCCTGTCCAGTTGTGAGTGAGTCTGTTCCCTGTCCAGCTGTGAGTGAGCCTGTTCCCTGTCCAGCTGTGAGTGAGCCTGTTCCCTGTCCAGCTGTGAGTGAGTCTGTTCCCTGTCCAGCTGTGAGTGAGTCTGTTCCCTGTCCATCTGTGAGTGAGTCTGTTCCCTGTCCATCTGTGAGTGAGTCTGTTCCCTGTCCAGCTGTGAGTGAGTCTGCTGCCTGTCCATCTGTGAGTGAGTCTGTTCCCTGTCCAGCTGTGAGTGAGTCTGCTCCCTGTCCAGCTGTGAGTGAGTCTGTTCCCTGTCCAGCTGAGAGTGAGTCTGTTCCCTGTCCAGCTGTGAGTGAATCTGTTCCCTTTCCATCTGTGAGTGAGTCAGTTTCCTGCCATTCTGTGAGTGAGTCTCTTCCCTGTCCAGCTGTGAGTGAGCCGGTTCTCTGTCCAGCTGTGAGTGAGTCTGCTCCCAGTCCAGCTGTGAGTGAGTCTGCTCCCTGTCCAGCTGTGAGTGAGTCTGTTCCTTTCCTTCTGAGAGTGAGTCTGTTTCCTGTCCAGCTGTGAGTGAGCCTGTTCCCTGTCCAGCTGTGAGTGAGACTGTCCCCTGCCCAGCTGTGAGTGAGTCTGTTCCCTGTCCAGCTGAGAGATAGTCTGTTCCCTGCCCAGCTGTGAGTGATTCTGTTCTCTCTCCAGTTATGACTGATTCTGTTCCCTGTCCATCTGTGAGTGAATGTGTTCCCTGTCCAGCTGTGAGAGAGTAGTTCCCTGTCCAGCTGAGAGTGAGTCTGTTCCCTGTCCATCTTTGAGTGAATCTGTTCCCTGTCCATCTGAGAGTGAGTCTGTTCTCTGTCCATCTGTGAGTGAGTCTGTTCCCTCTCCAGCTGAGAGTGAATCTGTTCCCTGTCCAGCTGTGAGTGAGTCTGTTCCCTGTCCATCTGAGAGTGAGTATGTTCCCTGTCCATCTGTGAGTAAGTCTGTTCCCTGTCCATCTGTGAGTGAGTCTGTTCCCTGCCCATCAGTGAGAGAGTCTGTTCCCTGTCCATCTTTGAGTGAATCTGTTCCCTGTCTATCTGAGAGTGAGTCTGTTCCCTGTCCATTTGTGAGTGAGTCTGTTCCCTGTCCATTTGTGAGAGAGTCTGTTCCCTGTCCAGCTGTGAGTGAGTCTGTTCCCTGTCCAGCTGTGAGTGAGTCTGTTCCCTGTCCATCTGAGAGTGAGTCTGTTCCCTGTCCATCTGTGAGTGAGTCTGTTCCCTGTCCATCTGTGAGTGAGTCTGTTCCCTGTCCATCTGTGAGAGAGTCTGTTCCCTGTCCATCTTTGAGTGTATCTGTTCCCTGTCTATCTGAGAGTGAGTCTGTTCCCTGTCCATTTGTGAGTGAGTCTGATCCCTGTCCATCTGTGAGAGAGTCTGTTCCCTGTCCAGCTGTGAGTGAATCTGTTCCCTGTCCAGCTGAGAGTGAGTCTCTTCCCTGTCCATCTTTGAGTGAATCGGTTCCCTGTCCATCTGAGAGTGAGTCTGTTCCCTGTCCAGCTGGGAGTGAGTCTGTGCCCTGTCCATCTGTGAGAGAGTCTGTTCCCTGTCCAGCTGTGAGTGAGTCTGTTCCCTGTCCAGCTGTGAGTGAGTCTGTTCCTTGTCCAGCTGTGAGTGAGTCTGTTCTCTGACCAGCTGTGAGTGTGTCTGTTCCCTGTCCAGCTGTGAGTGAGTCTGTTCCCTGTCCAGCTGTGAGTGAGCATGTTCCCTGTCCAGCTGTGAGTGAGCCTGTTCCCTGTCCAGCTGTGAGTGAGTCTGTTCCCTGTCCAGCTGTGAGTGAGTGTGTTCCCTGTCCATCTGTGCGTGAGTCTGTTCGCTGTCCATCTGTGAGTGAGTCTGTTCCCTGTCCAGCTGTGAGTGAGTCTGCTGCCTGTCCAGCTGTGAGTGAGTCGGTACCCTGTCCAGCTGAGAGTGAGTCTGTTCCCTGTCCAGCTGTTAGTGAGTCTGTTCCCTTTCCATCTGTGAGTGAGTCTGTTCCCTGTCATTCTGTGAGTGAGCCTCTTCCCTGTCCAGCTGTGAGTGAGCCTGTTCTCTGTCCAGCTGTGAGTGAGTCTGTTCCCTGTCCAGCTGAGAGTGAGTCTGTTCTCTGTCCATCTGTGAGAGAGTCTGTTCCCTGTCCATCTATGAGTGAATCTGTTCCCTGTCTATCTGAGAGTGAGTCTGTTCCCTGTCCAGCTGAGAGTGAGTCTGTTCCCTGTCCATTTGTGAGTGAGTCTGTTACCTGTCCATCTGTGAGTGAGTCTGCTCCCTATCCATCTGTGAGTGAATCTGTTCTCTGTCCAGCTGTGAGTGATTCTGTTCTCTTTCCAGCTGTGACTAATTCTGTTCCCTGTCCATCTGTGTGTGAATCTGTTCCCTGTCCAGCTGTGAGAGAGTCTGTTCCCTGTCCAGCTGAGAGTGAGTCTGTTCCCTGTCCATCTTTGAGTGAATCTGTTCCCTGTCCATCTGAGAGTGAGTCTGTTCCCTGTCCAGCTGGGAGTGAATCTGTTCCCTGTCCATCTGTGAGTGAGTCTGCTCCCTGTCCAGCTGTGAGTGAGTCTGTTCCCTGTCCATATGTGAGTGAGTCTGTTCCCTGTCCATCTGTGAGTGAGTCTGTTCCCTGTCCATCTGTGAGTGAGTCCATTCCCTGTCCAGCTGTGAGTGAGTCTGTTCCTTGTCCAGTTGTGAGTGAGTCTGTTCCCTGTCCAGCTGTGAGTGTGTATGTTCCCTGTCCAGCTGTGAGTGAGTCTGTTCCCTGTCCAGCTGTGAGTGAGCCTGTTCCCTGTCCAGCTGTGAGTGAGTCTGTTCCCTCTCCAGCTGTGAGTGAGCCTGTTCCCTGTCTATCTGTGAGTGAGTCTGTTCCCTGTCCATCTGTGAGTGAGTCTGTTCCCTGTCCATCTGTGAGTAAGTCTGCTCCCTATCCATCTGTGAGAGAGTCTGTTCCCTGTCCATCTTTGAGTGAATCTGTTCCCTGTCTATCTGAGAGTGAGTCTGTTCCCTGTCCAGCTGAGGGTGAGTCTGTTCCCTGTCCATTTGTGAGTGAGTCTGCTCCCTGTCCATCTGTGAGTGAGTCTGCTCCCTATCCTTCTGTGAGTGAATCTGTTCTCTGTCCAGCTGTGAGAGGTTCTGTTCTCTCTCCAGCTGTGACTAATTCTGTTCCCTGTCCATCTGTGAGTGAATCTGTTCCCTGTCCAGCTGTGAGAGAGTCTGTTCCCTGTCCAGCTGAGAGTGAGTCTGTTCCCTGTCCATCTTTGAGTGAATCTGTTCCCTGTCTATCTGAGAGTGAGTCTGTTCCCTGTCCATCTGTGAGAGAGTCTGTTCCCTCTCCATCTTTGAGTGTATCTGTTCCCTGTCTATCTGAGAGTGAGTCTGTTCCCTGTCCAGCTGTGAGTGAATCTGTTCCCTTTCCAGCTGAGAGTGAGTCTGTTCCCTGTCCATCTTTGAGTGAATCTGTTCCCTGTCCATCTGAGAGTGAGTCTGTTCCCTGTCCAGCTGGGAGTGAGTCTGTGCCCTGTCCATCTGTGAGTGATTCTGCTCCCTGTCCAGCTGTGAGTGAGTCTGGTCCCTGTCCATCTGTGAGAGAGTCTGTTCCCTGTCCAGCTGTGAGTGAGTCTGTTCCCTGTCCAGCTGTGAGTGAGTCTGTTCCTTGTCCAGCTGTGAGTGAGTCTGTTCTCTGACCAGCTGTGAGTGTGTCTGTTCCCTGTCCAGCTGTGAGTGAGTCTGTTCCCTGTCCAGCTGTGAGTGAGCCTGTTCCCTGTCCAGCTGTGAGTGAGCCTGTTCCCTGTCCAGCTGTGAGTGAGTCTGTTCCCTGTCCAGCTGTGAGTGAGTCTGTTCCCTGTCCATCTGTGCGTGAGTCTGTTCGCTGTCCATCTGTGAGTGAGCCTGTTCCCTGTCCAGCTGTGAGTGAGTCTGCTGCCTGTCCAGCTGTGAGTGAGTCTGTACCCTGTCCAGCTGAGAGTGAGTCTGTTCCCTGTCCAGCTGTTAGTGAGTCTGTTCCCTTTCCATCTGTGAGTGAGTCTGTTCCCTGTCATTCTGTGAGTGAGCCTCTTCCCTGTCCAGCTGTGAGTGAGCCTGTTCTCTGTCCAGCTGTGAGTGAGTCTGTTCCCTGTCCAGCTGAGAGTGAGTCTGTTCTCTGTCCATCTGTGAGAGAGACTGTTCCCTGTCCATCTTTGAGTGAATCTGTTCCCTGTCTATCTGAGAGTGAGTCTGTTCCCTGTCCAGCTGAGAGTGAGTCTGTTCCCTGTCCATTTGTGAGTGAGTCTGCTCCCTATCCATCTGTGAGTGAATCTGTTCTCTGTCCAGCTGTGAGTGATTCTGTTCTCTCTCCAGCTGTGACTAATTCTGTTCCCTGTCCATCTGTGTGTGAATCTGTTCCCTGTCCAGCTGTGAGAGAGTCTGTTCCCTGTCCAGCTGAGAGTGAGTCTGTTCCCTGTCCATCTTTGAGTGAATCTGTTCCCTGTCCATCTGAGAGTGAGTCTGTTCCCTGTCCAGCTGGGAGTGAATCTGTTCCCTGTCCATCTGTGAGTGAGTCTGCTCCCTGTCCAGCTGTGAGTGAGTCTTTTCCCTGTCCATCTGTGAGTGAGTCTCTTCCCTGTCCATCTGTGAGTGAGTCTGTTCCCTGTCCATCTGTGAGTGAGTCCGTTCCCTGTCCAGCTGTGAGTGAGTCTGTTCCTTGTCCAGCTGTGAGTGAGTCTGTTCCCTGTCCAGCTGTGAGTGTGTATGTTCCCTGTCCAGCTGTGAGTGAGTATGTTCCCTGTCCAGCTGTGAGTGAGCCTGTTCCCTGTCCAGCTGTGAGTGAGTCTGTTCCCTCTCCAGCTGTGAGTGAGCCTGTTCCCTGTCTATCTGTGAGTGAGTCTGTTCCCTGTCCATCTGTGAGTGAGTCTGTTCCCTGTCCATCTGTGAGTAAGTCTGCTCCCTATCCATCTGTGAGAGAGTCTGTTCCCTGTCCATCTTTGAGTGAATCTGTTCCCTGTCTATCTGAGAGTGAGTCTGTTCCCTGACCAGCTGAGAGTGAGTCTGTTCCCTGTCCAGCTGGGAGTGAATCTGTTCCCTGTCCATCTGTGAGTGAGTCTGCTCCCTGTCCAGCTGTGAGTGAGTCTGTTCCCTGTCCACCTGTGAGTGAGTCTGTTCCCTGTCCATCTTTGAGTGAATCTGTTCCCTGTCTATCTGAGAGTGAGTCTGTTCCCTGTCCAGCTGGGAGTGAATCTGTTCCCTATCCATCTGTGAGTGAGTCTGCTCCCTGTCCAGCTGTGAGTGAGTCTGTTCCCTGTCCACCTGTGAGTGAGTCTGTTCCCTGTCCATCTGTGAGTGAGTCTGTTCCCTGTCCAACTGTGAGTGAGTCCGTTCCCTGTCCAGCTGTGAGTGAGTCTGTTCCTTGTCCAGCTGTGAGTGAGTCTGTTCCCTGTCCAGCTGTGAGTGTGTATGTTCCCTGTCCAGCTGTGAGTGAGTCTGTTCCCTATCCAGCTGTGAGTGAGCCTGTTCCCTGTCCAGCTGTGAGTGAGTCTGTTCCCTGTCCAGCTGTGAGTGAGTCTGTTCCCTGTCTATCTGTGAGTGAGTCTGTTCCCTGTCCATCTGTGAGTGAGTCTGTTCCCTGTCCATCTGTGAGTAAGTCTGCTCCCTGTCCAGCTGGGAGTGAGTCTGTTCCCTGTCCATCTGTGAGTGATTCTGCTCCCTGTACATCTGTGAGTGAGTCTGTTCCCTGTCCATCTGTGAGTGAGTGTGTTCCCTGTCCATCTGTGAGTGAGTGTGTTCCCTGTCCATCTGTGAGTGAGTCTGTTCCCTGTCCAGCTGTGAGTGAGTCTGCTCCCTGTCCAGCTGTGAGTGAGTCTGTTCCCTGTCCATTTGTGAGTGAGTCTGTTACCTGTCCATCTGTGAGTGAGTCTGCTCCCTATCCATCTGTGAGTGAATCTGTTCTCTGTCCAGCTGTGAGTGATTCTGTTCTCTCTCCAGCTGTGACTAATTCTGTTCCCTGTCCATCTGTGTGTGAATCTGTTCCCTGTCCAGCTGTGAGAGAGTCTGTTCCCTGTCCAGCTGAGAGTGAGTCTGTTCCCTGTCCATCTTTGAGTGAATCTGTTCCCTGTCCATCTGAGAGTGAGTCTGTTCCCTGTCCAGCTGGGAGTGAATCTGTTCCCTGTCCATCTGTGAGTGAGTCTGCTCCCTGTCCAGCTGTGAGTGAGTCTGTTCCCTGTCCATCTGTGAGTGAGTCTCTTCCCTGTCCATCTGTGAGTGAGTCTGTTCCCTGTCCATCTGTGAGTGTGTCCGTTCCCTGCCCAGCTGTGAGTGAGTCTGTTCCTTGTCCAGCTGTGAGTGAGTCTGTTCCCTGTCCAGCTGTGAGTGTGTATGCTCCCTGTCCAGCTGTGAGTGAGTCTGTTCCCTGTCCAGCTGTGAGTGAGCCTGTTCCCTGTCCAGCTGTGAGTGAGTCTGTTCCCTGTCCATCTGTGAGTGAGTCTGTTCCCTGTCCATCTGTGAGTAAGTCTGCTCCCTATCCATCTGTGAGAGAGTCTGTTCCCTGTCCATCTTTGAGTGAATCTGTTCCCTGTCTATCTTCTGAGTGAGTCTGTTCCCTGTCCAGCTGAGAGTGAGTCTGTTCCCTGTCCATTTGTGAGTGAGTCTGCTCCCTGTCCATCTGTGAGTGAGTCTGCTCCCTATCCATCTGTGAGTGAATCTGTTCTCTGTCCAGCTGTGAGTGGTTCTGCTCTCTCTCCAGCTGTGACTAATTCTGTTCCCTGTCCATCTGTGAGTGAATCTGTTCCCTGTCCAGCTGTGAGAGAGTCTGTTCCCTGTCCAGCTGAGAGTGAGTCTGTTCCCTGTCCATCTTTGAGTGAATCTGTTCCCTGTCCATCTGAGAGTGAGTCTGTTCCCTGTCCAGCTGGGAGTGAGTCTGCTCCCTGTCCAGCTGTGAGTGAGTCTGTTCCCTGTCCACCTGTGAGTGAGTCTGTTCCCTGTCCATCTGTGAGTGAGGCCGTTCCCTGTCCATCTGTGAGTGAGTCCGTTCCCTGTCCAGCAGTGAGTGAGTCTGTTCCTTGTCCAGCTGTGAGTGAGTCTGTTACCTGTCCAGCTGTGAGTGTGTATGTTCCCTCTCCAGCTGTGAGTGAGTCTGTTCCCTATCCAGCTGTGAGTGATTCTGTTCTCTCTCCAGCTGTGACTAATTCTGTTCCCTGTCCATCTGTGTGTGAATCTGTTCCCTGTCCAGCTGTGAGAGAGTCTGTTCCCTGTCCAGCTGAGAGTGAGTCTGTTCCCTGTCCATCTTTGAGTGAATCTGTTCCCTGTCCATCTGAGAGTGAGTCTGTTCCCTGTCCAGCT
Organism: Somniosus microcephalus; assembly: GCF_052327205.1. Lineage (NCBI taxonomy): Eukaryota > Metazoa > Chordata > Chondrichthyes > Squaliformes > Somniosidae > Somniosus > Somniosus microcephalus. The sequence goes on along the minus strand of NW_028225180.1, from coordinate 26,661,385 downwards.
GGGAGTGAATCTGTTCCCTGTCCATCTGTGAGTGAGTCTGCTCCCTGTCCAGCTGTGAGTGAGTCTTTTCCCTGTCCATCTGTGAGTGAGTCTCTTCCCTGTCCATCTGTGAGTGAGTCTGTTCCCTGTCCATCTGTGAGTGAGTCCGTTCCCTGTCCAGCTGTGAGTGAGTCTGTTCCTTGTCCAGCTGTGAGTGAGTCTGTTCCCTGTCCAGCTGTGAGTGTGTATGTTCCCTGTCCAGCTGTGAGTGAGTATGTTCCCTGTCCAGCTGTGAGTGAGCCTGTTCCCTGTCCAGCTGTGAGTGAGTCTGTTCCCTCTCCAGCTGTGAGTGAGCCTGTTCCCTGTCTATCTGTGAGTGAGTCTGTTCCCTGTCAATCTGTGAGTGAGTCTGTTCCCTGTCCATCTGTGAGTAAGTCTGCTCCCTATCCATCTGTGAGAGAGTCTGTTCCCTGTCCATCTTTGAGTGAATCTGTTCCCTGTCTATCTGAGAGTGAGTCTGTTCCCTGACCAGCTGAGAGTGAGTCTGTTCCCTGTCCAGCTGGGAGTGAATCTGTTCCCTGTCCATCTGTGAGTGAGTCTGCTCCCTGTCCAGCTGTGAGTGAGTCTGTTCCCTGTCCACCTGAGAGTGAGTCTGTTCCCTGTCCATCTTTGAGTGAATCTGTTCCCTGTCTATCTGAGAGTGAGTCTGTTCCCTGTCCAGCTGGGAGTGAATCTGTTCCCTATCCATCTGTGAGTGAGTCTGCTCCCTGTCCAGCTGTGAGTGAGTCTGTTCCCTGTCCACCTGTGAGTGAGTCTGTTCCCTGTCCATCTGTGAGTGAGTCTGTTCCCTGTCCAACTGTGAGTGAGTCCGTTCCCTGTCCAGCTGTGAGTGAGTCTGTTCCTTGTCCAGCTGTGAGTGAGTCTGTTCCCTGTCCAGCTGTGAGTGTGTATGTTCCCTGTCCAGCTGTGAGTGAGTCTGTTCCCTATCCAGCTGTAAGTGAGCCTGTTCCCTGTCCAGCTGTGAGTGAGTCTGTTCCCTGTCCAGCTGTGAGTGAGTCTGTTCCCTGTCTATCTGTGAGTGAGTCTGTTCCCTGTCCATCTGTGAGTGAGTCTGTTCCCTGTCCATCTGTGAGTAAGTCTGCTCCCTGTCCAGCTGGGCGTGAGTCTGTTCCCTGTCAATCTGTGAGTGATTCTGCTCCCTGTACATCTGCGAGTGAGCCTGTTCCCTGTCCATCTGTGAGTGAGTCTGTTCCCTGTCCATCTGTGAGTGAGTCGGCTCCCTGTCCAGCTGGGAGTGAGTCTGTTCCCTGTCCAGCTGTGAGTGAGTCTGCTCCCTGTCCAGCTGGGAGTGAGTCTGTTCCCTGTCCATCTGTGAGTGAGTCTGTTCCCTGTCCATCTGTGAGTGAGTCTGCTCCCTGTCCAGCTGGGAGTGAGTCTGTTCCCTGTCCATCTGTGAGTGATTCTGCTCCCTGTCCAGCTGTGAGTGAGTCTGTTCCCTGTCCAGCTGTGAGTGAGTCGGTTCCCTGTCCAGCTGTGAGTGAGTCTGTTCCCCGTCCATCTGTAAGTGAATCTGTTCTCTGTCCAGCTGTGAGTGAGTCCACCCCCTATCCAGCTGTGAGTCTATTTACCTTCTGCTGTGCGTCTGTTCCCTGTCCAGCTGTGAGTTTTTTGCCAGTCTAACTGTGAGTGAGTCTGATCCCTGTCCATCTGTGAGTCTGTTCTCTGTCCAGCTGAGAGTCTGTTCCCTGCCCAGCTGCGAGTTTGCTCCCTGTCCAGCTGTGAGTCTCTTCGCTGTCCATCTGTGAGCGTGTTCCCTGTCCAGCTGTGAGTCTGTTCACTGTCAAGTTGCGATTCTGTTAACTGTCCAGCTGTGAGTCTGTTCCCTGCCCAGCTGTGTGTCTGCTCCCTGTCCAGCTGTGATCTGTTCGCTGTCCATCGGTGAGCGTGTGCTCTGTCCAGCTGTGATTCTGCTCCCTGTCCAGCTGTGATCTGTTCCCTGTCCATCGGTGAGCGTGTTCCCTGTCCAGCTGTGAGTCTGTTCACTGTCCAGTTGCGAGTCTGTTCCCTTCCCAGCTGTGAGTCTGTTCCCTGCCCAGCTGTGAGTCTGTTCCCTGCCCAGCTGTGAGTCTGTTCCCTGCCCAGCTGTGAGTCTGTTCCCTGCCCAGCTGTGAGTCTGTTCCCTGCCCAGCTGTGAGTCTGTTCCCTGCCCAGCTGTGAGTCTGTTCCCTGCCCAGCTGTGAGTCTGCTCCCTGTCCAGCTGTGAGTCTGTTCCCTGTCCAGCTGAGAGTGAGTCTCTTCCCTGTCCAGCTGTGAGTGAGTCTGTTCCCTTTCAATCTGTGAGTGAGTCTGTTCCCTGTCATTCTGTGAGTGAGTCTCTCCCCTGTCCAGCTGTGAGTGAGCCTGTTCTCTGTCCAGCTGTGAGTGAGTCTGCTCCCAGTCCAGCTGTGAGTGAGTCTGCTCCATGTCCAGCTGTGAGTGAGTCTGTTCCCTGTCCAGCTGTGAGTGAGCCTGTTCCCTGTCCAGCTGTGAGTGAGCCTGTTCCCTGTCCATCTGTGAGTGAGTCTGCTCCCTGTCCAGCTGGAAGTGAGTCTGTTCCCTGTCCATCTGTGAGCGATTCTGCTCCCTGTCCATTTGTGAGTGAGTCTGTTACCTGTCCATCTGTGAGTGATTCTGCTCCCTATCCATCTGTGAGTGAATCTGTTCTCTGTCCAGCTGTGAGTGATTCTGTTCTCTCTCCAGCTGTGACTAATTCTGTTCCCTGTCCATCTGTGTGTGAATCTGTTCCCTGTCCAGCTGTGAGAGAGTCTGTTCCCTGTCCAGCTGAGAGTGAGTCTGTTCCCTGTCCATCTTTGAGTGAATCTGTTCCCTGTCCATCTGAGAGTGAGTCTGTTCCCTGTCCAGCTGGGAGTGAATCTGTTCCCTGTCCATCTGTGAGTGAGTCTCTTCCCTGTCCATCTGTGAGTGAGTCTGTTCCCTGTCCATCTGTGAGTGTGTCCGTTCCCTGCCCAGCTGTGAGTGAGTCTGTTCCTTGTCCAGCTGTGAGTGAGTCTGTTCCCTGTCCAGCTGTGAGTGTGTATGCTCCCTGTCCAGCTGTGAGTGAGTCTGTTCCCTGTCCAGCTGTGAGTGAGCCTGTTCCCTGTCCAGCTGTGAGTGAGTCTGTTCCCTGTCCATCTGTGAGTGAGTCTGTTCCCTGTCCATCTGTGAGTAAGTCTGCTCCCTATCCATCTGTGAGAGAGTCTGTTCCCTGTCCATCTTTGAGTGAATCTGTTCCCTGTCTATCTGAGAGTGAGTCTGTTCCCTGTCCAGCTGAGAGTGAGTCTGTTCCCTGTCCATTTGTGAGTGAGTCTGCTCCCTGTCCATCTGTGAGTGAGTCTGCTCCCTATCCATCTGTGAGTGAATCTGTTCTCTGTCCAGCTGTGAGTGGTTCTGCTCTCTCTCCAGCTGTGACTAATTCTGTTCCCTGTCCATCTGTGAGTGAATCTGTTCCCTGTCCAGCTGTGAGAGAGTCTGTTCCCTGTCCAGCTGAGAGTGAGTCTGTTCCCTGTCCATCTTCGAGTGAATCTGTTCCCTGTCCATCTGAGAGTGAGTCTGTTCCCTGTCCAGCTGGGAGTGAGTCTGCTCCCTGTCCAGCTGTGAGTGAGTCTGTTCCCTGTCCACCTGTGAGTGAGTCTGTTCCCTGTCCATCTGTGAGTGAGGCCGTTCCCTGTCCATCTGTGAGTGAGTCCGTTCCCTGTCCAGCAGTGAGTGAGTCTGTTCCTTGTCCAGCTGTGAGTGAGTCTGTTACCTGTCCAGCTGTGAGTGTGTATGTTCCCTCTCCAGCTGTGAGTGAGTCTGTTCCCTATCCAGCTGTGAGTGATTCTGTTCTCTCTCCAGCTGTGACTAATTCTGTTCCCTGTCCATCTGTGTGTGAATCTGTTCCCTGTCCAGCTGTGAGAGAGTCTGTTCCCTGTCCAGCTGAGAGTGAGTCTGTTCCCTGTCCATCTTTGAGTGAATCTGTTCCCTGTCCATCTGAGAGTGAGTCTGTTCCCTGTCCAGCTGGGAGTGAATCTGTTCCCTGTCCATCTGTGAGTGAGTCTGCTCCCTGTCCAGCTGTGAGTGAGTCTTTTCCCTGTCCATCTGTGAGTGAGTCTCTTCCCTGTCCATCTGTGAGTGAGTCTGTTCCCTGTCCATCTGTGAGTGAGTCCGTTCCCTGTCCAGCTGTGAGTGAGTCTGTTCCTTGTCCAGCTGTGAGTGAGTCTGTTCCCTGTCCAGCTGTGAGTGTGTATGTTCCCTGTCCAGCTGTGAGTGAGTATGTTCCCTGTCCAGCTGTGAGTGAGCCTGTTCCCTGTCCAGCTGTGAGTGAGTCTGTTCCCTCTCCAGCTGTGAGTGAGCCTGTTCCCTGTCTATCTGTGAGTGAGTCTGTTCCCTGTCAATCTGTGAGTGAGTCTGTTCCCTGTCCATCTGTGAGTAAGTCTGCTCCCTATCCATCTGTGAGAGAGTCTGTTCCCTGTCCATCTTTGAGTGAATCTGTTCCCTGTCTATCTGAGAGTGAGTCTGTTCCCTGACCAGCTGAGAGTGAGTCTGTTCCCTGTCCAGCTGGGAGTGAATCTGTTCCCTGTCCATCTGTGAGTGAGTCTGCTCCCTGTCCAGCTGTGAGTGAGTCTGTTCCCTGTCCACCTGAGAGTGAGTCTGTTCCCTGTCCATCTTTGAGTGAATCTGTTCCCTGTCTATCTGAGAGTGAGTCTGTTCCCTGTCCAGCTGGGAGTGAATCTGTTCCCTATCCATCTGTGAGTGAGTCTGCTCCCTGTCCAGCTGTGAGTGAGTCTGTTCCCTGTCCACCTGTGAGTGAGTCTGTTCCCTGTCCATCTGTGAGTGAGTCTGTTCCCTGTCCAACTGTGAGTGAGTCCGTTCCCTGTCCAGCTGTGAGTGAGTCTGTTCCTTGTCCAGCTGTGAGTGAGTCTGTTCCCTGTCCAGCTGTGAGTGTGTATGTTCCCTGTCCAGCTGTGAGTGAGTCTGTTCCCTATCCAGCTGTGAGTGAGCCTGTTCCCTGTCCAGCTGTGAGTGAGTCTGTTCCCTGTCCAGCTGTGAGTGAGTCTGTTCCCTGTCTATCTGTGAGTGAGTCTGTTCCCTGTCCATCTGTGAGTGAGTCTGTTCCCTGTCCATCTGTGAGTAAGTCTGCTCCCTGTCCAGCTGGGCGTGAGTCTGTTCCCTGTCAATCTGTGAGTGATTCTGCTCCCTGTACATCTGCGAGTGAGCCTGTTCCCTGTCCATCTGTGAGTGAGTCTGTTCCCTGTCCATCTGTGAGTGAGTCGGCTCCCTGTCCAGCTGGGAGTGAGTCTGTTCCCTGTCCAGCTGTGAGTCTGTTCCCTGCCCAGCTGTGAGTCTGTTCCCTGCCCAGCTGTGAGTCTGTTCCCTGCCCAGCTGTGAGTCTGTTCCCTGCCCAGCTGTGAGTCTGTTCCCTGCCCAGCTGTGAGTCTGCTCCCTGTCCAGCTGTGAGTCTGTTCCCTGTCCAGCTGAGAGTGAGTCTCTTCCCTGTCCAGCTGTGAGTGAGTCTGTTCCCTTTCAATCTGTGAGTGAGTCTGTTCCCTGTCATTCTGTGAGTGAGTCTCTCCCCTGTCCAGCTGTGAGTGAGCCTGTTCTCTGTCCAGCTGTGAGTGAGTCTGCTCCCAGTCCAGCTGTGAGTGAGTCTGCTCCATGTCCAGCTGTGAGTGAGTCTGTTCCCTGTCCAGCTGTGAGTGAGCCTGTTCCCTGTCCAGCTGTGAGTGAGCCTGTTCCCTGTCCATCTGTGAGTGAGTCTGCTCCCTGTCCAGCTGGAAGTGAGTCTGTTCCCTGTCCATCTGTGAGCGATTCTGCTCCCTGTCCAGCTGTGAGTGAGTCTGTTCCCTGTCCATCTGTGTGTGAGTCTGTTCCCTGTCCAGCTGTGAGTGAGTCTGTTCCCTGTCCAGTTGTGAGTGAGTCTGTTCCCTGTCCATCTGAGAGTGAGTCTGTTCCTTGTCCAGCTGTGATTGAGTCTGTTCCCTGTCCAGCTGTGAGTGTGTCTGTTCCCTGTCCAGCTGTGAGTGAGTCTGTTCCCTGTCCAGCTGTGAGTGAGCCTGTACCCTGTCCAGCTGTGAGTGAGTCCGTTCCCTGTCCAGCTGTGAGTGAGTCTGTTCCCTGTCCATCTGTGAGTGATTCTGTTCCCTGTCCATCTGTGAGTGAGTCTGTTCCCTGTCCATCTTTGAGTGAGTCTGTTCCCTGTCCAGCTGTGAGTGAGTCTGTTCCCTGTCCATCTGTGAGTGAGCCTGTAACCTGTCCATCTGTGAGTGAGCCTGTTCCCTGTCCATCTGTGAGTGAATCTGTTCCCTGTCCAGCTGGGAGTGAGTCTGTTCCCTGTCCATCTGTGAGTGATTCTGCTCCCTGTCCAGCTGTGAGTGCGTCTGTTACCTGTCCATCTGTGAGTGAGTCTGTTCCCTGTCCAGCTGTGAGTGAGTCTGTTCCCTGTCCAGCTGTGAGTGAGTCTGCTCCCTGTCCAGCTGGGAGTGAGTCTGTTCCCTGTCCATCTGTGAGTGAGTCTGTTCCCTGTCCATCTGTGAGTGAGTCTGCTCCCTGTCCAGCTGGGAGTGTGTCTGTTCCCTGTCCATCTGTGAGTGATTCTGCTCCCTGTCCAGCTGTGAGTGAGTCTGTTCCCTGTCCAGCTGTGAGTGAGTCGGTTCCCTGTCCAGCTGTGAGTGAGCCTGTTCCCCGTCCATCTGTAAGTGAATCTGTTCTCTGTCCAGCTGTGAGTGAGTCCATCCCCTATCCAGCTTTGAATCTATTTACCTTCTGCTGTGCGTCTGTTCCCTGTCCAGCTGTGAGTTTTTTGCCTGTCTAACTGTGAGTGAGTCTGATCCCTGTCCATCTGTGAGTCTGTTCTCTGTCCAGCTGTGAGTCTGTTCCCTGCCCAGCTGCGAGTTTGCTCCCTGTCCAGCTGTGAGTCTGTTCCCTGCCCAGCTGTGTGTCTGCTCCCTGTCCAGCTGTGAGTCTGTTCCCTGTCCAGCTGTGTGTCTGCTCCCTGTCCAGCTGTGTGTCTGCTCCCTGTCCATCTGTGAGCGTGTTCCCTGTCCAGCTGTGAGTCTGTTCACTGTCCAGTTGCGAATCTGTTCCCTGCCCAGCTGTGAGTCTGTTCCCTGCCCAGCTGTGAGTCTGTTCCCTGCCCAGCTGTGAGTCTGTTCCCTGCCCAGCTGTGAGTCTGTTCCCTGCCCAGCTGTGAGTCTGTTCCCTGCCCAGCTGTGAGTCTGTTCCCTGCCCAGCTAGGAGTCTGTTCCCTGCCCAGCTGTGAGTCTGTTCCCTGCCCAGCTGTGAGTCTGTTCCCTGCCCAGCTGTGAGTCTGTTCCCTGTCCAGCTGTGAGTCTGTTCCCTGTCCAGCTGTGAGTCTGTTCCCTGCCCAGCTGTGAGTCTGTTCCCTGTCCAGCTGTGAGTCTGTTCCCTGTCCAGCTGAGAGTGAGTCTCTTCCCTGTCAAGCTGTGAGTCTGCTCCCTGTCAAGCTGTGAGTCTATTGCCTGTCCATCTGTGAGTGTGTGCCCTGTCCAGCTGTGAGTCTGCTCCCTGTCCAGCTGTGATCTGTTCCCTGTCCATCGGTGAGCGTGTTCCCTGTCCAGCTGTGAGTCTGTTCACTGTCCAGTTGCGAGTTTGTTCCCTGCCCAGCTGTGAGTCTGTTCCCTGCCCAGCTGTGAGTCAGTTCCCTGCCCAGCTGTGAGTCTGTTCCCTGCCCAGCTGTGAGTCTGCTCCCTGTCCAGCTGTGAGTCTGTTCCCTGTCCAGCTGAGAGTGAGTCTCTTCCCTGTCCAGCTGTGAGTGAGTCTGTTCCCTTTCAATCTGTGAGTGAGTCTGTTCCCTGTCATTCTGTGAGTGAGTCTGTTCCCTGTCCATCTGTGAGTAAGTCTGCTCCCTGTCCAGCTGGGCGTGAGTCTGTTCCCTGTCCATCTGTGAGTGATTCTGCTCCCTGTACATCTGCGAGTGAGTCTGTTCCCTGTCCATCTGTGAGTGAGTGTGTTCCCTGTCCATCTGTGAGTGAGTGTGTTCCCTGTCCATCTGTGAGTGAGTCTGTTCCCTGTCCAGCTGTGAGTGTGTCTGCTCCCTGTCCAGCTGTGAGTGAGTCTGTTCCCTGTCCATTTGTGAGTGAGTCTGTTACCTGTCCATCTGTGAGTGAGTCTGCTCCCTATCCATCTGTGAGTGAATCTGTTCTCTGTCCAGCTGTGAGTGATTCTGTTCTCTCTCCAGCTGTGACTAATTCTGTTCCCTGTCCATCTGTGTGTGAATCTGTTCCCTGTCCAGCTGTGAGAGAGTCTGTTCCCTGTCCAGCTGAGAGTGAGTCTGTTCCCTGTCCATCTTTGAGTGAATCTGTTCCCTGTCCATCTGAGAGTGAGTCTGTTCCCTGTCCAGCTGGGAGTGAATCTGTTCCCTGTCCATCTGTGAGTGAGTCTGCTCCCTGTCCAGCTGTGAGTGAGTCTGTTCCCTGTCCATCTGTGAGTGAGTCTCTTCCCTGTCCATCTGTGAGAGAGTCTGTTCCCTGTCCATCTGTGAGTGAGTCCGTTCCCTGTCCAGCTGTGAGTGAGTCTGTTCCTTGTCCAGCTGTGAGTGAGTCTGTTCCCTGTCCAGCTGTGAGTGTGTATGTTCCCTGTCCAGCTGTGAGTGAGTCTGTTCCCTGTCCAGCTGTGAGTGAGCCTGTTCCCTGTCCAGCTGTGAGTGAGTCTGTTCCCTGTCCATCTGTGAGTAAGTCTGCTCCCTATCCATCTGTGAGAGAGTCTGTTCCCTGTCCATCTTTGAGTGAATCTGTTCCCTGTCTATCTGAGAGTGAGTCTGTTCCCTGTCCAGCTGAGAGTGAGTCTGTTCCCTGTCCATTTGTGAGTGAGTCTGCTCCCTGTCCATCTGTGAGTGAGTCTGCTCCCTATCCATCTGTGAGTGAATCTGTTCTCTGTCCAGCTGTGAGTGGTTCTGTTCTCTCTCCAGCTGTGACTAATTCTTTTCCCTGTCCATCTGTGAGTGAATCTGTTCCCTGTCCAGCTGTGAGAGAGTCTGTTCCCTGTCCAGCTGAGAGTGAGTCTGTTCCCTGTCCATCTTTGAGTGAATCTGTTCCCTGTCCATCTGAGAGTGAGTCTGTTCCCTGTCCAGCTGGGAGTGAATCTGTTCCCTGTCCATCTGTGAGTGAGTCTGCTCCCTGTCCAGCTGTGAGTGAGTCTGTTCCCTGCCCACCTGTGAGTGAGTCTGTTCCCTGTCCATCTGTGAGTGAAGCCGTTCCCTGTCCATCTGTGAGTGAGTCCGTTCCCTGTCCAGCAGTGAGTGAGTCTGTTCCTTGTCCAGCTGTGAGTGAGTCTGTTACCTGTCCAGCTGTGAGTGTGTATGTTCCCTCTCCAGCTGTGAGTGAGTCTGTTCCCTATCCAGCTGTGAGTGAGCCTGTTCCCTGTCCAGCTGTGAGTAAGTCTGTTCCCTGTCCAGCTGTGAGTGAGTCTGTTCCCTGTCTATCTGTGAGTGAGTCTGTTCCCTGTCCATCTGTGAGTGAGTCTGTTCCCTGTCCATCTGTGAGTAAGTCTGCTCCCTGTCCAGCTGGGAGTGAGTCTGTTCCCTGTCCATCTGTGAGTGATTCTGCTCCCTGTACATCTGTGAGTGAGTCTGTTCCCTGTCCATCTGTGAGTGAGTGTGTTCCCTGTCCATCTGTGAGTGAGTGTGTTCCCTGTCCATCTGTGAGTGAGTCTGTTCCCTGTCCAGCTGTGAGTGAGTCTGCTCCCTGTCCAGCTGTGAGTGAGTCGGTTCCCTGTCCATTTGTGAGTGAGTCTGTTACCTGTCCATCTGTGAGTGAGTCTGCTCCCTATCCATCTGTGAGTGAATCTGTTCTCTGTCCAGCTGTGAGTGATTCTGTTCTCTCTCCAGCTGTGACTAATTCTGTTCCCTGTCCATCTGTGTGTGAATCTGTTCCCTGTCCAGCTGTGAGAGAGTCTGTTCCCTGTCCAGCTAAGAGTGAGTCTGTTCCCTGTCCAGCTGGGAGTGAATCTGTTCCCTGTCCATCTGTGAGTGAGTCTGCTCCCTGTCCAGCTGTGAGTGAGTCTGTTCCCTGTCCATCTGTGAGTGAGTCTCTTCCCTGTCCATCTGTGAGTGAGTCTGTTCCCTGTCCATCTGTGAGTGAGTCCGTTCCCTGTCCAGCTGTGAGTGAGTCTGTTCCTTGTCCAGCTGTGAGTGAGTCTGTTCCCTGTCCAGCTGTGAGTGTGTATGTTCCCTCTCCAGCTGTGAGTGAGTCTGTTCCCTATCCAGCTGTGAGTGAGCCTGTTCCCTGTCCAGCTGTGAGTAAGTCTGTTCCCTGTCCAGCTGTGAGTGAGTCTGTTCCCTGTCTATCTGTGAGTGAGTCTGTTCCCTGTCCATCTGTGAGTGAGTCTGTTCCCTGTCCATCTGTGAGTAAGTCTGCTCCCTGTCCAGCTGGGAGTGAGTCTGTTCCCTGTCCATCTGTGAGTGATTCTGCTGCCTGTACAGCTGTGAGTGAGTCTGTTCCCTGTCCATCTGTGAGTGAGTGTGTTCCCTGTCCATCTGTGAGTGAGTGTGTTCCCTGTCCATCTATGAGTGAGTCTGTTCCCTGTCCAGCTGTGAGTGAGTCTGCTCCCTGTCCAGCTGTGAGTGAGTCTGTCCCTGTCCAGCTGAGAGTGAGTCTGTTCCCTGTCCAGCTGTGAGTGAATCTGTTCCCTTTCCATCTGTGAGTGAGTCAGTTCCCTGCCATTCTGTGAGTGAATCTCTTCCCTGTCCAGCTGTGAGTGAGCCTGTTCTCTGTCCAGCTGTGAGTGAGACTGCTCCCAGTCCAGCTGTGAGTGAGTCTGCTCCCTGTCCAGCTGTGAGTGTGTCTGTTCGCTGTCCTTCTGAGAGTGAGCCTGTTCCCTGTCCAGCTGTGAGTGAGCCTGTTCCCTGTCCAGCTGTGAGTGAGACTGTTCCCTGCCCAGCTGTGAGTGAGTCTGTTCCCTGTCCAGCTGAGAGAGAGTCTGTTCCCTGTCCAGCTGTGAGTGATTCTGTTAGCTCTCCAGTTATGACTGATTCTGTTCCCTGTCCATCTGTGAGTGAATGTGTTCCCTGTCCAGCTGTGAGTGAGTCTGCTCCCTGTCCAGCTGTGAGTGTGTCTGTTCGCTGTCCTTCTGAGAGTGAGCCTGTTCCCTGTCCATCTGTGAGTCTGTTCCCTGCCCAGCTGTGAGTCTGTTCCCTGCCCAGCTGTGAGTATGTTCCCTGCCCAGCTGTGAGTCTGTTCCCTGTCCAGCTGTGAGTCTGTTCCCTGTCCAGCTGTGAGTCTGTTCCCTGCCCAGCTGTGAGTCTGTTCCCTGTCCAGCTGTGAGTCTGTTCCCTGTCCAGCTGAGAGTGAGTCTCTTCCCTGTCAAGCTGTGAGTCTGCTCCCTGTCAAGCTGTGAGTCTATTGCCTGTCCATCTGTGAGCGTGTGCCCTGTCCAGCTGTGAGTCTGCTCCCTGTCCAGCTGTGATCTGTTCCCTGTCCATCGGTGAGCGTGTTCCCTGTCCAGCTGTGAGTCTGTTCACTGTCCAGTTGCGAGTCTGTTCCCTGCCCAGCTATGAGTCTGTTCCCTGCCCAGCTGTGAGTCAGTTCCCTGCCCAGCTGTGAGTCTGTTCCCTGCCCAGCTGTGAGTCTGCTCCCTGTCCAGCTGTGAGTCTGTTCCCTGTCCAGCTGAGAGTGAGTCTCTTCCCTGTCCAGCTGTGAGTGAGTCTGTTCCCTTTCAATCTGTGAGTGAGTCTGTTCCCTGTCATTCTGTGAGTGAGTCTCTCCCCTGTCCAGCTGTGAGTGAGCCTGTTCTCTGTCCAGCTGTGAGTGAGTCTGCTCCCAGTCCAGCTGTGAGTGAGTCTGCTCCATGTCCAGCTGTGAGTGAGTCTGTTCCCTGTCCAGCTGTGAGTGAGCCTGTTCCCTGTCCAGCTGTGAGTGAGCCTGTTCCCTGTCCATCTGTGAGTGAGTCTGCTCCCTGTCCAGCTGTGAGTGAGTCTGTTCCTTGTCCATCTGTGTGTGAGTCTGTTCCCTGTCCATCTGTGAGCGATTCTGCTCCCTGTCCAGCTGTGAGTGAGTCTGTTCCCTGTCCATCTGTGTGTGAGTCAGCTCCCTGTCCTGCTGTGAGTGAGACTGTTCCCTCTCCATCTGTGAGTGAGTCTGTTCCCTGTCCATCTGTGAGAGAGTCTGTTCCCTGTCCAGCTGTGAGTGAGTCTGTTCCCTGTCCAGTAGTGAGTGAGTCTGTTCCCTGTCCATCTGAGAGTGAGTCTGTTCCTTGTCCAGCTGTGAGTGAGTCTGTTCCCTGTCCAGCTGTGAGTGTGTCTGTTCCCTGTCCAGCTGTGAGTGAGTCTGTTCCCTGTCCAGCTGTGAGTGAGCCTGTACCCTGTCCAGCTGTGAGTGAGTCCGTTCCCTGTCCAGCTGTGAGTGAGTCTGTTCCCTGTCCATCTGTGAGTGATTCTGTTCCCTGTCCATCTGTGAGTGCGTCTGTTCCCTGTCCATCTGTGAGTGAGTCTGCTCCCTGTCCAGCTGGGAGTGAGTCCGTTCCCTGTCCTGCTGTGAGTGAGTCTGTTCCCTGTCCAGCTGGGAGTGAGTCTGTTCCCTGTCCATCTGTGAGTGATTCTGCTCCCTGTCCAGCTGTGAGTGAGTCTGTTCCCTGTCCAGCTGTGAGTGAGTCGGTTCCCTGTCCAGCTGTGAATGAGTCTGTTCCCCGTCCATCTGTAAGTGAATCTGTTCTCTGTCCAGCTGTGAGTGAGTCCACCCCCTATCCAGCTGTGAGTCTATTTACCTTCTGCTGTGCATCTGTTCCCTGTCCAGCTGTGAGTTTTTTGCCTGTCTAACTGTGAGTGAGTCTGATCCCTGGCCAGCTGTGAGTCTGTTCCCTGCCCAGCTGCGAATTTGCTCCCTGTCCAGCTGTGAGTCTCTTCGCTGTCCATCTGTGAGCGTGTTCCCTGTCCAGCTGTGTGTCTGTTCCCTGCCCAGCTGTGAGTCTGTTAACTGTCCAGCTGTGAGTCTGTTCCCTGCCCAGCTGTGTGTCTGCTCCCTGTCCAGCTGTGAGTCTGTTCCCTGTCCAGCTGTGAGTCTGCTCCCTGTCCAGCTGTGAGTCTGCTCCCTGTCCAGCTGTGAGTCTGCTCCCTGTCAAGCTGTGAGTCTATTGCCTGTCCATCTGTGAGCGTGTGCCCTGTCCAGCTGTGAGTCTGCTCCCTGTCCAGCTGTGATCTGTTCCCTGTCCATCGGTGAGCGTGTTCCCTGTCCAGCTGTGAGTCTGTTCACTGTCCAGTTGCGAGTCTGTTCCCTGCCCAGCTGTGAGTCTGTTCCCTGCCCAGCTGTGAGTCTGTTCCCTGCCCAGCTGTGAGTCTGTTCCCTGCCCAGCTGTGAGTCTGCTCCCTGCCCAGCTGTGAGTCTGTTCCCTGCCCAGCTGTGAGTCTGTTCCCTGCCCAGCTGTGAGTCTGTTCCCTGCCCAGCTGTGAGTCTGCTCCCTGCCCAGCTGTGAGTCTGTTCCCTGCCCAGCTGTGAGTCTGTTCCCTGCCCAGCTGTGAGTCTGTTCCCTGCCCAGCTGTGAGTCTGCTCCCTGTCCAGCTGTGAGTCTGTTCCCTGTCCAGCTGAGAGTGAGTCTCTTCCCTGTCCAGCTGTGAGTGAGTCTGTTCCCTTTCAATCTGTGAGTGAGTCTGTTCCCTGTCATTCTGTGGGTGAGTCTCTCCCCTGTCCAGCTGTGAGTGAGCCTGTTCTCTGTCCAGCTGTGAGTGAGTCTGCTCCCAGTCCAGCTGTGAGTGAGTCTGCTCCATGTCCAGCTTTGAGTGAGTCTGTTCGATGTCCTTCTGAGAGTGAGTCTGTTCCCTGTCCAGCTGTGAGTGAGCCTGTTGCCTGTCCAGCTGTGAGTGAGACTGTTCCCTGCCAAGCTGTGAGTGAGTCTGTTCCCTGTCCAGCTGAGAGTGAGTCTGTTCCCTGTCCAGCTGTGAGTGAGTCTGTTCCCTGTGCATCTGTGAGTGATTCTGCTCCCTGTCCAGCTGTGAGTGAATCTGTTACCTGTCCATCTGTGAGTGAGTCTGTTCCCTGTCCAGCTGTGAGTGAGTCTGTTCCCTGTCCAGCTGTGAGTGAGTCTGTTCCCTGTCCATCTGTGAGTGAGTCTGTTCCCTGTCCAGCTGTGAGTGAGTCTGTTCCCTGTCCAGCTGTGAGTGAGTCTGTCCCTGTCCAGCTGGGAGTGAGTCTGTTCCCTGTCCATCGGTGAGTGAGTCTGTTCCCTGTCCATCTGTGAGTGAGTCTGCTCCCTGTCCAGCTGGGAGTGAGTCTGTTCCCTGTCCATCTGTGAGTGATTCTGCTCCCTGTCCAGCTGTGAGTGAGTCTGTTCCCTGTCCAGCTGTGAGTGAGTCGGTTCCCTGTCCAGCTGTGAGTGAGTCTGTTCCCCGTCCATCTGTAAGTGAATCTGTTCTCTGTCCAGCTGTGAGTGAGTCCACCCCCTATTCAGCTGTGAGTCTATTTACCTTCTGCTGTGCATCTGTTCCCTGTCCAGCTGTGAGATTTTTGCCTGTCTAACTGTGAGTGAGTCTGATCCCTGTCCATCTGTGAGTCTGTTCTCTGTCCAGCTGTGAGTCTGTTCCCTGTCCAGCTGTGAATCTGCTCCCTGTCCAGCTGTGAGTCTCTTCGCTGTCCATCTGTGTGTCTGCTCCCTGTCCAGCTGTGAGTCTGTTCCCTGCCCAGCTGTGAGTCTGCTCCCTGTCCAGCTGTGAGTCTGCTCCCTATCAAGCTGTGAGTCTATTCCCTGTCCATCTGTGAGCGTGTGCCCTGTCCAGCTGTGAGTCTGTTCACTGTCCAGTTGCGAGTCTGTTCCCTGCCCAGCTAGGAGTCTGTTCCCTGCCCAGCTGTGAGTCTGTTCCCTGCCCAGCTTTGAGTCTGTTCCCTGCACAGCTGTGAGTCTGTTCGCTGCCCAGCTGTGAGTCTGTTCCCTGCCCAGCTGTGAGTCTTTTCCCTGCCCAGCTGTGAGTCTGTTCCCTGCCCAGCTGTGAGTCTGTTCCCTGCCCAGCTGTGAGTCTGTTCCCTGCCCAGCTGTGAGTCTGCTCCCTGTCCAGCTGTGAGTCTATTCCCTGTCCAGCTGTGAGTCTGTTCCCTGTCCAGCTGAGAGTGAGTCTCTTCCCTGTCCAGCTGTGAGTGAGTCTGTTCCCTTTCAATCTGTGAGTGAGTCTGTTCCCTGTCATTCTGTGAGTGAGTCTCTCCCCTGTCCAGCTGTGAGTGAGCCTGTTCTCTGTCCAGCTGTGAGTGAGTCTGCTCCCAGTCCAGCTGTGAGTGAGTCTGCTCCATGTCCAGCTGTGAGTGAGTCTGTTCGCTGTCCTTCTGAGAGTGAGTCTGTTCCCTGTCCAGCTGTGAGTGAGCCTGTTGCCTGTCCAGCTGTGAGTGAGACTGTTCCCTGCCCAGCTGTGAGTGAGTCTGTTCCCTGTCCAGCTGAGAGTGAGTCTGTTCCCTGTCCAGCTGTGAGTGAGTCTGTTCCCTGTCCAGCTGTGAGTGAGTCTGTACCCTGTCCATCTGAGAGTGAGTCTGCTCCCTGTCCATCTGTGAGTGAGTCTGTTCCCTGTCCATCTGTGAGTGAGTCTGTTCCCTGTCCATCTGTGAGAGAGTCTGTTCCCTGTCCATCTTTGAGTGAATCTGTTCCCTGTCTATCTGAGAGTGAGTCTGTTCCCTGTCCATCTTTGAGTGAGTCTGTTCCCTGTCCATTTGTGAGTGAGTCTGTTCCCTGTCCATCTGTGAGTGAGTCTGCTCCCTATCCATCTGTGAGTGAATCTGTTCTCTGTCCAGCTGTGAGTGATTCTGTTCTCTCTCCAGCTGTGACTAATTCTGTTCCCTGTCCATCTGTGAGTGAATCTGTTCCCTGTCCAGCTGTGAGAGAGTCTGTTCCCTGTCCAGCTGAGAGTGAGTCTGTTCCCTGTCCATCTGAGAGTGAGTCTGTTCCCTGTCCATCTGTGAGTGAGTCTGTTCCCTGTCCATCTGTGAGTGAGTCCGTTCCCTGTCCAGCTGTGAGTGAGTCTGTTCCTTGTCCAGCTGTGAGTGAGTCTGTTCCCTGTCCAGCTGTGAGTGTGTATGTTCCCTGTCCAGCTGTGAGTGAGTCTGTTCCCTGTCCAGCTGTGAGTGAGCCTGTTCCCTGTCCAGCTGTGAGTGAGTCTGTTCCCTGTCCAGCTGTGAGTGAGTCTGTTCCCTGTCTATCTGTGAGTGAGTCTGTTCCCTGTCCATCTGTGAGTGAGTCTGTTCCCTGTCCATCTGTGTGTAAGTCTGCTCCCTGTCCATCTGTGAGAGAGTCTGTTCCCTGTCCATCTTTGAGTGAATCTGTTCCCTGTCTATCTGAGAGTGAGTCTGTTCCCTGTCCAGCTGAGAGTGAGTCTGTTCCCTGTCCATTTGTGAGTGAGTCTGTTCCCTGTCCATCTGTGAGTGAGTCTGCTCCCTATCCATCTGTGAGTGAATCTGTTCTCTGTCCAGCTGTGAGTGAGTCTGTTCCCTGTCCATCTGTGAGTGAGTGTGTTCCCTGTCCATCTGTGAGTGAGTGTGTTCCCTGTCCATCTGTGAGTGAGTCTGTTCCCTGTCCATCTGTGAGTGAGTCTGTTCCCTGTCCAGCTGTGAGTGAGTCTGCTCCCTGTCCAGCTGTGAGTGAGTCTGTTCCCTGTCCAGCTGAGAGTGAGTCTGTTCCCTGTCCAGCTGTGGGTGAACCTGTTCCCTTTCCATCTGTGAGTGAGTCAGTTCCCTGCCATTCTGTGAGTGAGTCTCTGCCCTGTCCAGCTGTGAGTGAGCCTGTTCTCTGTCCAGCTGTGAGTGAGTCTGCTCCCAGTCCAGCTGTGAGTGAGTCTGCTCCCTGTTCGGCTGTGAGTGAGTCTGTTCGCTGTCCTTCTGAGAGTGAGTCTGTTCCCTGTCCAGCTGTGAGTGAGCCTGTTCCCTGTCCAGCTGTGAGTGAGACTGTTCCCTGCCCAGCTGTGAGTGAGTCTGTTCCCTGTCCAGCTGAGAGAGAGTCTGTTCCCTGTCCATCTGTGATTGAATGTGTTCCCTGTCCAGCTGTGAGAGAGTAGTTCCCTGTCCAGCTGAGAGTGAGTCTGTTCCCTGTCCATCTTTGAGTGAATCTGTTCCCTGTCCATCTGAGAGTGAGTCTGTTTCCTGTCCAGCTGGGAGTGAGTCTGTTCCCTGTCCATCTGTGAGTGTGTATGTTCCCTGTCCAGCTGTGAGTGAGTCTGTTCCCTGTCCATCAGTGAGTAAGTCTGTTCCCTGTCCAGCTGTGAGTGAGGCTGTTCCCTGTCCAGCTGTGAGTGAGTCTGTTCCCTGTCCATCTGTGAGTGAGTCTGTTCCCTGTCCAACTGTGAGTGAGTCTGTTCCCTGTCCATCTGTGAGTCAGTCTGTTCCCTGTCCATCTGTGAGAGAGCCTGTTCCCTGTCAGCTGTGATTGAGCCTGTTCCCTGTCCAGCTGTGAGAGAGACCGTTCCCTGCCCAGCTTTGAGTGAGTCTGTTCCCTGTCCAGCTGTGAGTGAGTCTGTTCCCTGTCCATCTGTGAGTGAATCTGTTCCCTGTCCAGCTGTGAGTGATTCTGTTCTCTCTCCAGTTGTGACTGATTCTGTTCCCTGTCCATCTGTGAGTGAAAGTGTTCCCTGTCCAGCTGTGAGAGAATAGTTCCCTGTCCAGCTGAGAGTGAGTCTGTTCCCTGTCCATCTTTGAGTGAATCTGTTCGCTGTCCAGCTGAGAGTGAGTCTATTTCCTGTCCAGCTGGCAGTGAGTCTGTTCCCTGTCCATCTATGAGTGAGGCTGTTCCCTGTCCATCTGTGAGTGAGGCTATTCCCTGTCCAGCTGTGAGTGAGTCTGGTCCCTGTCCATCTGTGAGTGAGGCTGTTCCCTGTCCAGCTGTGAGTGAGTCTGTTCCCTGTCCATCTGTGAGTGAGTCTGTTCCCTGTCCAACTGTGAGTGAGTCTGTTCCCTGTCCATCTGTGAGTCAGTCTGTTCCCTGTCCATCTGTGAGTGTATCTGTTCCCTGTCCAGCTGTGAGTGAGTCTGTTCCCTGTCCAGCTGTGAGTGAGTCTGTTCCCTGTCCATCTGTGAGTGAGTCTGTTCCCTGTCCATCTGTGAGTGAGTCTGTTCCCTGTCCATCTGTGAGTCAGTCTGTTCCCTGTCCATCTGTGAGTGTGTCTGTTCCCTGTCCAGCTGTGAGTGAGTCTGTTCCCTGTCCATCTGTGAGTGTGTCTGTTCCCTGTCCAGCTGTGAGTGAGTCTGTTCCCTGTCCATCTGTGAGTGAGTCTGTTCCCTGTCCAGCTGTGAGTGAGTCTGTTCCCTTCTTCTTCTTTTGTTTGGAAGCAGCATAGCAAATCAAATATCAATATCTATGTTGGATATCCAGGCCAAAGCTTCCGGTGTAACAGGGTGGATTTCTTCCAGGAAGCCTGTGAATTTCCTCTGTGGGCAGTGCTCAATGATGTGCTCCAGAATCTGATTTGGAGCTCCACAGTCACATCATGGGAATACTTTCATCTTCCATCTATGGAAGAGGTTGCAGCAGTTAACATGTCCGGTTCTGAGGCGGTTGATGGTTGTCCACTGTTTGCGAGGAATGTTTTGATCCTACAGGTTTTCCTGTGAGGTCCTCTATAAAGAATCCATTCCGTATATCACAGTTCTTCCAAGCATTTGGCCATCAGTCATCAAGGGCTTCGGTGACGGTCCATAATGGCCTTCTGGATTTTGCTTTTATTCGTTTATGGGATGTGGGGGTCGCTGACAAGGCCAACATTTATTGCCCTTCCCTAGTTGCACTTGTGATGGTGGTGGTGAGCCACCTTCTTGAACCGCTGCAGTCCATGTGGTGAAGGTACTCCCACAGTGCTGTTAGTTCCAGGATTTCGACCCAGCGACAATGAAGAATTGGCGATATATTTCCAAGTCAGGATGGTGTGTGACTTGGAGGGGTACTTGGAGGTGGTGGTTGTTACGTTCATGTGCAATTGAGACACGGACTGCAGGAGTTGGTTACAACAGGTGTTTACTGAGTGGAGACAAATCTGGAACTACTGTGCAAAGTTACTGCACAGGCTTATATACAGGGGTGGTCACTACTGGTACTGCAGTATACAGGGGCTGCAGAATATAGTTCCTTCTTCACAGTACATACACTACAATTCCTCCCCTTTTAGCTAAACAGTACATAACATTCGATTAATAATTAAATAACATATTTACAATTACAGTTGCTATATACATTAGCTGAAGTTAAGCAATTATAAATTCAGTCTTTGAGGAGGCTTCCTGATTCTGTCTGGATAACGCCTCTTTCGGGTATCAGGTTCTTCTGGCAAAGTTGATTCGGGTTCAACGTCGTTGTTTGGTTCGTCTGCTTCCAATATCACCGATTCTGCGGTAGATGCAATTGGTACTTTGGTTTCATCACCAGGTGTATCGGATCGTGGTGTGGATTTGACGTTTTCCAGTGACTCTAGAATCTGGTCAGCATGGCGTCTTACAATGCTCTCTCCAACGTCCACGGTATACATTAGAGGTCCTTGCCGTGTGCAGATCGTTCCTGGCTGCCATTTCTCTGTGCGGTAGTCCCGGGCCAAAACTGGTTGACCTATCTTAAAACTCCTGGTCGGCCTTTCATTCATATCCTGAAACTGCCTGTTCTCCACATCTCTTCTGATGTTTGGCTTAACCAAATCCAAGCAGCATCGTAGTCTTCAATTGAAGAACATCATGGCTGGAGTTTGGTTGGTAACCGCATGTGTCGCATTCCGGTAGGCAAACAAGAAGTTATCCACCTTGTGTTGTTGGGGTATGTCTTCATTACACATTGCCTTGATAGCCTTCTTGAATGTTTGAACGAACCTCTCAGCCAATCCATTGGTGGCTGGATGATATGGGGCAGATGTGTAATGCTTAACACCATTGTTCTTTAAGAACCTCCGGAACTCTTCAGATACAAGCTGTGGTCCATTGTCGGAGCAAATCTGTTCAGGCAGCCCATTTCTGGTGAATATGGTTCGTAAAACTGTGATAGTTTTTTCTCTGGTGGTTGAGGACATTTTTATTACCTCTGGCCACTTTGAATGGACATCCACCGCAATTAAAAACATCGAGTCCATAAATGGATCAGCAAAATCAATGTGAACCCTTTGCCATGGAGATGAGGGCCACTCCCATGGATGTAGAGGGGCTTGTGGTGGGGCGTTTTGGACCTTCTGGCATCCTGTACAGCTCTTGGTCATCTCTTCGATTTCTCTATCGATTCCCAGCCACCACACAAATGCTCTGGCTAAGTTCTTCATTTTTACCCCTCCCAGATGACCCTCATGAAGCTCATTAAGCACTCTATCCTTCAATTTGGGTGGAATTACTACTCTGGATCCACACATCAAGGTTCCTCTGCACACTGACAGCTGTTCTCTTCTCAGCGAGAATGCTGGCAACAATGGTTCACCATGTGCTGGCCATCCCTTCACCGTTAAATCATAGACCCTGGAGAGTGTCAGGTCATTTCGTGTTTCCTTTTCTATGTTTGCATTCGTCACAGGTAGACATTCGACTATGGTCGAGTGGAATATCTCCACAGGATCCACTGCAGGTGCTTCTTCCACCATCGGCAACGGTAGGTGCGACAATCCATCAGCATTCTCATGCTGTTTAGTTCCTTTGTACTCGATGTCATATTGGTGTGCCCCTAGGACAAGGGACCACCTCTGTAGCATTTGTGTTGTCATTATCAGGACGCACTTCTGAGGGTTGAAAATGGAGACAAGAGGTTGATGATCAGTTAGTAGAGTAAATTTCTGACCGTGCAGGTAGTGATTGAACTTCTTCACCCCCCACACCAGGCTGAGGGCCTCTCTGTCAATCTGGGCGTAGTTACGCTCGGCTGAAGTTAACGAGCGTGACGCAAAAGCTATCGGCCTCTCTGAACCATCAAGGAATTTAAGTGACAGTACCGCTCCAATGCTGTAGGGAGACGCATCACACGCCAATCTTATCGGTAGTGATGGGTTGTAGTGAGCCAATACTTCTCTTGAAGTGATTAGATCTTTACTCTTCTGAAAGGCCCACTTCCATTCATCGCTCCATTTCCATGCTACTCCAGTTTGTAGTAGGGCGTTCAGTGGGTGCAGAATTGTGGACAAATTTGGCAAAAACTTACGGTAGTAATTCACCAATCCGAGGAATGACCTCAGTTGCGACACATTTTCAGGCGCTGGAGCCTTAACTACCGCTTCGATTTTGTCAAGGGACTTATGTAACCCCTCTTCATCAATCACGTGGCCACAATACGATATCTGTTTCTTAAAAAACTCGCACTTGGGGCGATTGGCTCGTAGCCCATCTTCTCTTAGTCTAGTGAGCACCTGCTCTAGGTTGGCAAGGTGTTCACTGTCATTTTCACCTGTCACTAGGATGTCGTCCAAGTAAAACTGAATCCCCGGAATCCCTTGCAGGACTTGTTCCATCGCTCTTTGCCATATCGCCGGATCTGATGCTACTCCGAATACCAGTCGATTATACTGGTAAAGACCTTTGTGAGTGTTTATCGTGAGATACTTCCTAGAGGATTCTTCAACCTCCATCTGCAAATATGCTTGTGCTAGGTCAATTTTTGTAAAACGCTTCCCTCCAGATAGTGAGGCGAAAATATCTTCTATCCTCGGGAGAGGATACTGTACTGTGTGATGGACTGGGTTCACCGTCACCTTGAAGTCCCCACAGATGCGAACCTTCCTTGGCTCTCCGGACTTATTGTTTAATGTTTTCTTCATGACAGGAATGATGGGTGTTGCCCACTCGCTCCAGTCTACCTTAGATAACACGCCTGCATTCTCCAGATTCTCCAGCTCTGCCTCGACGGCTGGGCAAATTGCATACGGTACCGGTCTTGCTTTGAAAAACTTGGGAATTGCATTCTCTTCTATTTTTATCGAGGCGGTTACGCCTTTAAGAGTTCCCAGTTCTTGTTGAAATACCTCTTTAGCGTTAGCTAAGATTTTTGACAATCGTCCAGGTGTGACGTCATCATCATTTTTACCAGCCACAGTCAGTGCCTGAATGGAGTGCCAGTCTAAACTTATCTTTCTGATCCTTTCACATCCCAATAATGGTGGTCCACCATCTTGCAGTATGTACAGATACAATTTCTGTATTTCCTTGCCGTTGTATTCGACAGGCACCCTTACTTTCCCTCTGGGGTATACTTACTGCCCCATATACGTCTTCAAGACAATGGATGTGTCTTTCAAGTGTACGTGTGAGAATAGCCGCTCGTAGTCTCGTCGATTCATGACGGTCAGGGCTGATCCTGTATCCAGTTCCATTTTGACTTGGGACCCTGCTATCGTGAGGGTGACCCAAATGGTTTGGTGATCCTCTTTTGCGATTACGTTGTGAAGTTTGAGACAGCTTAGTCTCTTGTTCCCGGATTCACTATCGCTCATCTGGTCTTCGGAACTACTGTCCGTCATCTTTTGTACTTTCCTGTACGGTTCCTTAGTAGCCTTTTTGTTGTCGTTGGTCTTCTTCCCAGAACTGCAAACTCGTGCAATGTGTCCTATCTTTCCCCATTGCCTGCATATTTTGTCCTTGGACCAGCAGTCCTTCTGGTCATGGTTTGTTCTGCCACAGCGATAACATTTTTCAAATCCCCATGTCATTTCATGGGTGCCGTATTCCTGTGGCTTTTGCTGTATTTCCGCAGCTCCCCTTGCTGCTGCTTCGTGCGATATTGCCACGCTGAAAGCCTTATCTAGCGTCAGCTCTTTCTCTGAGAGTAACCTCTTCTGGGTTCCTTCACTCAGGAGTCCACAGACAAATTTATCCCGTAGGGTATCTGCCAGTCCTGCTCCGAACTGGCAGTGCTTTGATAGCTTGTGTAGTTCCGTAAGGTAATCAGCATTGCTCTCATCTTTATGCTGATTTCTCTTGTGGAATTTAAATCTTTCTGCTATCAGCAGCGTTGTAGGATTTAGGTGTTCCTGTAGGATATCAACAATTTCGTTAAAACACTTGGCCATCGGTTTGGCTGGAGTGACCAGGTTCCGCAATAGGCCGTACGTTCCTGCACCCATTAAGTTTAGTAGTACCGATGCCTTTTTCTAATCGGCTACTTCATTTGCCTTGCAATATACTTCGACTCTTTCCACATACGTGGTCCAGTCTTCTATTGCATTATCGAAGGCAGTGCTATTGCCAGTCTTCGGCATCTTGGAAATCTAAGATGGCACCTCCCGCGCTTTGCCTTCTTCCCCGATTGAACAAAATGGTGCCTCCCGCGCTTAGCCTTCTTCCCCGCTGGATTAAGATGGCGCCTCCCGCGCTTTCTGTCTTCTCCACTGCTGCTAGCGCTGTTGCTGGCATTTTTATGACTTGATGGCAATGCCCTATGGTCTTTGTGCACTTCCCCCCCGCGCTGCTGCTAACGCCGCTCTCCGCGGTCCCCGTGGCAAACTGCAGCTCCTCGCGGCTTTCTGTGCTTCAAATTTCTTTTATTTTAATTGCTGTTCCCGTCGTCAGAACAAACCCTACGGGACACTTTCCTCCCTCTTCTCAGGTCCGTACGCTGCCCGGTTTCGTAGCACCGGCCGCGCCCTGTGTGCTCCACCCACTCTCTCCCTCTCCTCTTCCCGACAACGCTGCTCGGCCCCGTTGAAAAGCCACCCAATCGAGCTCTAGCCCGCCGCAGCCCAGGAAGGATCAGTGTACTACCTGCCACCAGCCTGATTAGCTGGAACACCATAGACAGGGTAACCAAGCTTCGCCCTCGACAGCCTCTCCTGCCAATCTTCAAATCCGATGAATCAGAGGCGGTTGCCCACGGTCGACGCCCGTTTCTTCTGTTTGTTTTTTTTTTCTTTTCTTCCTTCTGGCCTCGACCTCTAACAACTTCGCTTCAGGGATGGATCCCCATGAGGTGGTGCAGAACTGTAGGTAAGTTCGGATCTGTTCGTCGCCAGTGTTACGTCCATGTGTAATTGAGACACGGACTGCAGGAGTTGGTTACAACAGGTGTTTACTGAGTGGAGACAAAACTGGAACTACTATGCAAAGTTACTTCACAGGCTTATATACAGGGGTGGTCACTACTGGTACTGCAGTATACAGTGGCTGCAGAATATATTTCCTTCTTCACAGTACATACACTACAGTGGTGTTCCCATGCGCCTGCTGCCCTTGTCCTTCTAGGTGGAAGAGGTCCCGGGTTTGGGAGGTGCTGCCGAAGAATCCCTGGCAAGTTGCTGCAGTGCATCTTGTAGATGGTACACACTGCAGCCACGGTATGCTGGTGGTGGAGGGAGTGAATGTTTAAGGTGGTGGATGGGGTGCCAATCAAGTGGGCTGCTTTGTCCTGGATGGTGTCAATCTTCTTGAGTGTTGTTGGACCTGCATTCATCCAGGCAAGTGGAGAGTATTCCATTACACTCTTTACTTGTGCCTCATAGATGGTGGAAAGGCTTTGGCGAGTCAGGAGGTGAGACACTCCCGGCAGAACACCTAGCCTCTGACCTGCCGTTGTTGTCACAGTATTGATGTGGCTGGTCCAATTAAGTTTATGGTCAATGTTGATCCCGAGGATGTTGCTGGTGGGTGATTCGGCAATGGTAAAGCCATTGAATGTCAAGGGGAGGTGGTTAAACTCTCGCTTGTTGGAGATAGTCATTGCCTGGCTCTTGTGTGTCGTGAATGTTACCTGCCACTTATCAGCCCAAGCCTGAACGTTATCCAGGTCTTGTTGCATGTGGGCACGGACTGCTTCATTGTCTGAGGAGTTGTGAATGGTGCTGAACACTGTGCAGTCATCAGCAAACGTCCCCATTTCTGACTTTATGTTGGAGTGAAGTTCATTGATGAAGCAGCTGAAGATGGTTGGGACTAGGACACTGCCCTGAGGAACACTGTTCCCTCTCCAGCTGTGAGTGAGCCTGTTCTCTGTCCAGCTGTGAGTTGGTCTGGTCCCTGTCCAGCTGTGAGTTGGCCTGGTCCCTGTCCAGCTTTGAGTTGGTCTGGTCCCTGTCCAGTTGTGAGTGGGTCTGTTCCCTCTCCAGCTGTGATGCTGTTCTCTGTCCAGCTGTGAGTGATTCTGTTCACTATCCAGATGTTAGTAAGCCTGTTTCCTGTTCAGCTGAGGGTGTGCCTGCAATCTTTCCAGTTGTGAGTAACTCTGTTCCCTCTCAAGCTCTGAATTTGTTCCCTGTCCTGCTGTGAATCTGTTTTCTCTCCAGCTGTGGGGTTGTTCCCTGTGAATCTGTGAGTCTGTTCCCTGTCCATATGAGATTCAATTCCCTGTCCAGCTGAATTAGTTTCTTCCATTCCCAGCTGTGAGTTTTTCTGTTCCCTGTCCAGCTGTGAGTGACTCGGTTCCCTGTCCAGCGGTGAGTGAGTCTGTTCCCCGTCCATCTGAAAGTGAATCTGTTCTCTGTCCAGCTGTGAGTGAGTCCATCCCCTATCCAGCTGTGAGTCTATTTACCTTCTGCTGTGCATCTGTTCCCTGTCCAGCTGTGAGTTTTTTGCCTGTCTAACGGTGAGTGAGTCTGATCCCTGTCCATCTGTGAGTCTGTTCTATGTCCAGCTGTGAGTCTGTTCCCTGTCCAGCTGTGAGTCTGCTCCCTGTCCAGCTGTGAGTCTCTTCGCTGTCCATCTGTGAGCGTGTTCCCTGTCTAGCTGTGAGTCTGCTCACTGTCAAGTTGCGAGTCTGTTAAATGTCCAGCTGTGAGTCTGTTCCCTGCCCAGCTGTGTGTCTGCTCCATGTCCAGCTGTGAGTCTGTTCCCTGCCCAGCTGTGAGTCTGCTCCCTGTCCAGCTGTGAGTCTGCTCCCTGTCAAGCTGTGAGTCTATTCCCTGTCCATCTGTGAGCATGTTCCCTGTCCAGCTGTGAGTCTGCTACCTGTCCAGCTGTGATCTCTTCCCTGTCCATCTGTGAGCGTGTTCCCTGCCCAGCTGTGAGTCTGTTCCCTGCCCAGCTGTGAGTCTGTTCCCTGCCCAGCTGTGAGTCTGTTCCCTGCCCAGCTGTGAGTCTGTTCCCTGCCCAGCTGTGAGTCTGCTCCCTGTCCAGCTGTGAGTCTGTTCCCTGCCCAGTTGAGTCTGCTCCCTGTCCTGCTGTGAGTCTGCTCCCTGTCCTGCTGTGAGTCTGCTCCCTGTCCTGCTGTGAGTCTGCTCCCTGTCCAGCTGTGAGTCTCTTCCCTTCCCATCTGTGAGCCTGTTCCCTGTACAGCTGTGAGTCTGTTCACTGTCCAGTTACGAGTCTGTTCACTGTCCAGTTACGAGTCTGTTCACTGTCCAGTTATGAGTCTGTTCACTGTCAAGTTGCGAGTCTGTTCCCTGTCCAGCTGTGAGTCTGTTCCCTGCACAGCTGTGAGTCTGCTCCCTGTCCAGCTGTGAGTCTGCTCCCTGTCCAGCTGTGAGTCTCTTCCCTGTCCATCTGTGAGCCTGTTCCCTGTCCAGCTGTGAGTCTGTTCACTGTCCAGTTATGAGTCTGTTCACTCTCCAGTTACGAGTCTGTTCCCTGCCCAGCTGTGAGTCTGTTCCCTGCCCAGCTGTGCGTATGTTCCCTGTCCAGCTGTGAGTCTGTTCCCGGCCCAGCTGTGAGTCTATTCCCTGCCCAGCTGTGAGTCTGCTCCCTGTCCAGCTGTGAGTCTGTTCCCTGCCCAGTTGAGTCTGCTCCCTGTCCTGCTGTGAGTCTGCTCCCTGTCCAGCTGTGAGTCTCTTCCCTTTCCATCTGTGAGCCTGTTCCCTGTACAGCTGTGAGTCTGTTCACTGTCCAGTTACGAGTCTGTTCACTGTCCAGTTACGAGTCTGTTCACTGTCCAGTTATGAGTCTGTTCACTGTCAAGTTGCGAGTCTGTTCCCTGTCCAGCTGTGAGTCTGTTCCCTGCACAGCTGTGAGTCTGCTCCCTGTCCAGCTGTGAGTCTGCTCCCTGTCCAGCTGTGAGTCTCTTCCCTGTCCATCTGTGAGCCTGTTCCCTGTCCAGCTGTGAGTCTGTTCACTGTCCAGTTATGAGTCTGTTCACTGTCCAGTTACGAGTCTGTTCCCTGCCCAGCTGTGAGTCTGTTCCCTGCCCAGCTGTGAGTATGTTCCCTGTCCAGCTGTGAGTCTGTTCCCTGCCCAGCTGTGAGTCTGTTCCCTGCCCAGCTGTGAGTCTGCTACCTGTCCAGCTGTCAGTCTGTTCGCTGTCCAGCTGTGAGTCTGTTTCATGTCCATTTGTGAGTGATTATGTTGCATCTGCTGTTGTAAGTGTCTCTGTTCCCTATTCAATTGTGACTGAATCTGTTCCCTGTCCAGATGTGAGTCTATTCCCTGTCCAGATGTGAGACTGTTCCCTGTCCAACTGTGTGCCTGTTCACTGTCCAGTTATGAGTCTGATCCCTGTCCAGCTGTGTGTCTGTTCCCTGTTCAGATGTGAGTCTGTTCCCTGTCCAGATGTCGCTGTTCACTGTGCAGCTGTGAGTCTGTTTCCTGTCCAGTTGTGAGGCTGTTCTCTGTCTAGCCATTAGTCTTCTTCCTTGTCCAGCTGTGAGTCTGTTCCCTGTCCAGCTCTGAGTCTGTTCCATTTGAGCTGTGTGTCTGTTCCCTGTCTAGCTGTGTGTCTGTTCCATGTGCAGCTCTGCATCTGCTCCCTGTCCAGCTGTGAATCTGTTTCCTGTCCAGTTATGAGTGATTATGTTGCCTCTGCTGCTGTAAGTGTCTCTGTACCCTACTCAGTTGTGACTGAATCTGTTCCTCATACAGATCTTAGTCTGTTCACTGTCCAGCTGTGAGTCGGATCCCTGTCGAGATGTGAATCGGTTCTCTACCCTGCTGTGAGTGAGATTGCTCCCTGTCCAGCTGTGCTTGAGCCTGTTCCCTGTCCATCTGTGAGAGTCTGTTCCCAGTCCATCTGTGAGTGTGTCTGTTCCATGTCCATCTGTGAGTGTGTCTATTCCCTGTCCATCTGTGAGTGAGTCTGTTCCCTGTCCATCTGTGAGTGAGTCTGTTTCCTGTCAAGCTGTGAGTGAGTCTGTCCCTATCCATCTGTGATTCTGTCCCATTCGAGCTGTCATTCTGTTCCATCTCCAGCTGTGAATCTGTTCCCTGTCCAGCAGTGAGTGACTGTTTCATGTTCAGCAATATGTACGTCTGTTCACTGTCAAGCTGTTTGTCTGATCCCTGTCCAGCTTTGAATCTGTTCTCTGTCCAGCTGTGAGTCTGTTCACTGTCCAGCTGTGAGTCTGTTCACTGTCCAGCTGTGAGCCTGTCCCCTGTCCAGTTGTAAGTGTCTCTGTTCTCTCTTCAGTTGTGACTGACACCGCTCCATGTCCAGCTGTGAGTCTGTTTCCTGTCCAGCAGTGAATGAGTCCGTTCCCTGTCCATCTGTGAGTAAGTCTGTTCTCTGTCCAGCTTTGAGTCCATCCCCTATCCAGCTGTGAGGCTATTTACCTTCTGCTGTGTGTCTGTTCCCTGTCCACTTGTGAGTTTTTGCCTGTCTAACTGCGAGTGTGTCTGTTCCCTGTCCAGGTGTGAGTCTGTTCTCTGTCCAGCTTTGAGTCTGTTCTCTGTCCAGCTTTGAGTCTGTTCAACATCCAGTTGTGAGTCTGTTCCCTTTACAGTTCTCCGTCTGTTCCTTGTCCAGCTGTGAGTCTGATCCCTGTCCAGATGTGAATCTGTTCCCTGTGTAGCTATGAATCTGTTCCCTGTCCATATTTGTGTCTGTTCCCTGTCCAGCTGTGAGTCTGTTTCATGTCCAGTTGTGAGTGACTATGTTGCATCTGCTGTTGTAAGTGTCTCTGTTCCCTATTCATTTGTGACTGAATCTGTTCCATATCCAGATGTGACTCTGCTCCCTTTCCAGTTGTGAGACTGGTCCATGTCCAGTTGTGAGTCTGTTCCCTGTCCAGCTGTGAGTTTGTTGCCTGTCTAACTGTGAGTGAGTCTGTTGCCTGTCCAGCTGTCAGTCTGTTCCTTGCCCAGCTGTCAGTCTGTTCCCTGTCCAGCTGTGTGTATGTTCCCTGTCCAGATGCGACTCTGTTCCCTGTTCAGATGAGAGTCTGTTCACTGTCCATCTGTGAGTCTGTTCCCTGTCCAGCTGTGACTCTGCTGCCTGTCCAGATGTGAGTCTGCTCCCTGTACAGCTGTGTCTGTTTCCTGTCCAGATGTGAGTCTGTTCACTGTCCAGCTGTGTGTCTGTTCCCTGTCCAGATGTGAGCCTGTTCCCTGTCTGTCTTTGATTCTGTTCCCTGTCCAGTTGTGTCTGTTCCCTGTCCAGCTATGAGTCTGTTTCATTCGAGCTGTGTGTCTTTTCCCTGTCAAGCTGTGTATCTGTTCCCTGACCAGCTGTGACTCTCTTCCATTCGAGCTGTGTGTCTGTTCCCTGTGCAGCTTCTGTCTGTTCCCTGTCCAGCTGTGTATCTGTTCCCTGTCCAGCTGTGACTCTCTTCCATTCAAGCTGTGTGTCTGTTCCGTGTCCAGCTTGTGTCTGTTCCCTGTCCAGCTGTGTATCTGTTCCCTGTCCAGCTGTGAGTCTGTTCCATTCGAACTGTGTGTCTGTTCCCTGTTCAGCTGTGTGTCTGTTCCCTGTACAGATGTGAGTCTGTTCTCTGATGAGCTGTGAGTGATTCTGTTCCCTGTCCAGCAGTGATTCTGCTCAATGTCCAGCTGTGATTCTGTTCCCTGTCCAATTGTGATGCTGTTCCCTGTCCAGCTGTGAGTGATTCTGCTCTCAATCCAGATGTTAGTAAGCCTATTCCCTGTCCAGCTAAGGGTTTGCCTGTTCCCTGTCCAGTTGTGAGTAAATCTGTTTCCTCTCCAGTGCTGAATCTGTTCACTGTCCAGCTGTGAATCTGTTTTCTGTCCAGCTGTGGGATTGTTCCCTGCCAATCTGTGAGACTGCTCCCTGTCCAGAAAAAATTCTGTTCACTGTCCAACTGTGAATAATTTCTTCCATTTCCAGCTGTGAGTGAGTCTATTCTCTGTCCATCCGTGAGTGAGTCTGTTCCCTGTCCATCCGTGAGTGAGTCCATCCACTATCCACCTTTGAGTCTGTTTACCTTCTGCTGTGTGTCTGATCCATAATCAGCTGTGAGTGTGCTGCCTGTCTAACTGCGAGTGTGTCTGTTCCCTGTCCCGCTGCGAGTGAGTTCCCTGTCCAGCTGTGAGTCTGTTCCCTGTCCGGCTGTGCGATTGTTCCTTGTGAATCTGTTCCCTGCCTAGATGAAATACTGTTCCCTGTCCAGCTGTGTATTAGTTTCTTCCATTTCCAGCTGAGAGTGAGTTTGTTCCCTGTCCATCTGTGAGTGAGTCTGTTCCATGTCCAGTTGTGAGTGAGTCTGTTCTCTGTCTAGGTGTGAGTGAGTCTGTTCCCAGTCCAGCTGTGAGTGAGTCTGTTCCCTGTCCATCTGTGAGTGAGTCTGTTCCCTGTCCATCTGTGAGTGATTCTGTTCCCTTTCCATCTGTGAGTTTTTTGCTTGTCTAACAGTGAGTGAGTCTGCTCCCTGTACAGCTATCAGGCTGCTCCCTGTCCAGCTGTGAGCCTGTTGTCTGTCCAACGGTGAGACTGTTCCCTGTCCTGTTGTGAGTGATTATGTTGCATCTGCTGCTCTTTCTGTCTCTGTTCCCTATTCAGTTGTGACTGAACCTATTCATGTCCAGCTGTGAGTCTGTTCCCTGTCCAGCTGTGAGTCTGTTCCCTGTCCAGCTGTGAGTCTGTTCCCTGTCCAGCTGTGAGTTTGTTCCTTTTGAGCAGAGTGTCTGTTACCTATCCAGCTCCGTGTCTGCTCACTTTTCAGCTGTGACTCTGTTCCATTCGAGCTTTGAGTCTGTTCCCTGTCCAGCTGTGAGTGAGTTCCCTGTCCTTCAATGAATCTGTTCCCTGCCCCAGCTGTGAGTTTGTTGCATGTCTAACTGTGAGTGAGTCTGTTCTCTTTCCAGTTGTGACGCTGTTCACTGTCCAAATGTGAGTCTGTTCCCTTCCAGGTGTGAGTCTGCTCCCTGTCCAGCTGCATGTCTGTTCCCTGTCCAGCAGCGAATGACTCTGTTTCATTTTCAGCAATAAGTAAGGTTGTTCACTGTCAAGGAGCTTTCTGATCCCTGTCTGTTCCCTATCCAGCTGTGAGTTTGTTCCCTGTCCAGTTGTGAGCTTGTTCCCTGTCCAGTTGTGAGTTTGTTCCCTGTCCAGCTCTGAGTTTCTTCTCTGTCCAGCTGTCAGTCTGTTTTCTCTCTAGTTTTGAGTGATTATGTTGCATCTGCTGCTGTGTCTCTGTTCCCTATTCAGTTGTGACTAAATCTGTACCCTATCCAGCTGTGAGTGACTCTGTTTCATTTTCAGCAATAAGTAGGTGTGTTCACTGTCAAGCTGCTTTTCTGATCCCTGTCAAGATATGCGTCTTTTCCCTGTCCAGCTGTGAGTCTGTTCCATGTCCGGCAGTGAATGAGTCTGTTCTCTGATCAACTGTGAGTGATTATGTTCCCTGTCCAGCTGCGGGTGTGCCTGTTCCCTTTCCTGTTGTGAGTAACTTTCGAGCTATGTGTCTGATCCCTGTCCAGCTGTGATTCTGTTCCCTGTCTAGCTGTGACTCTGTCCCATTCGAGCTGTCAGTCTGTTCCCTGTCTAGCTTTATGTTTGTTCTCTGTCAAGCTGTGAGTCTGTTTCCTGTCCAGTTGTGAGTGATTATGCTGCATCTGCTGCTGTAAGTGTCTCTCTGTTCCTTATTCAGTTCTGACTGAATCTATTCCCTTCCAGATTTGAAACTGTTCCCAGTCCAGTTGTGAGTCTGTTCCATGTCCAGCAGTGAGACTGTTCCCTGTCCAGCAGTGAGTGGCTCTATTTCATGTTGAGCAGTAAGTAAGTCTGTTCACTGTCAAGCTGTTTGTCTGATCCCTGTCCAGATATGTGGCTGATCCCTGTTCAGCTGTTAGTCTGTTGCATGTGTTACAATGAGTGAGTCTGTTGCCTGTCCAGCTATCAGTCTGTTCCCTGTCCAGCTGTGATACTGTTCTCTGGCCAGCTGTGAGTATGTTCACTGTTCAGTTGTGAGTCTGTTCACTGTCCCGCTCTGACTCTGTTTACTGTCCAGCTGTGAGTCTGTTGCCTGTCTAACTGAGAGTTTGCTGCCTGTCTATCTGTGAGTGAGTCCATCCGTTATCCACCTTTGAGTGTATTTATCTTCTGCTGTGTGTCTGTTCCCTCATGAGCTGTGAGTGTGCTGCCTGTCTAACTGTGAGTGTGTCTGTTCCCTGTCCAGCTGTGAGTCTGTTCCCTGACCAGATGTGAGTGTGTTCCCTGTCCAGCTGAGAGTGACTCTGTTTCAGGTTCAGCAATATGTACATCTATTCAATGTCAAGCTGTTTGTCTGATTCCTGTCCAGCATTGAGTCTGTTCACTGTCCAGCTGTGAGTCTGTTCACTGTCCAGCTGTGAGTCTATTCCCTGCCCAGCTGTGAGCCTGCTCCCTGTCCAGCTGTGGGTGCGTTCACTGTCCAGCTGTCAGTCTGTTTCATATCCAGTTGTGAGTGATTATTTTGCATCTGCTGCTGTAAGTGTCTCTGTTCCCTATTCAGTTGTGACTGAAGCTGTTCCCTGTCCAGCAGTGAGTGACTCTGTTTCATTTTCAGCAATAAGTAAGTGTGTTCACTTGCAAGGTGTTTTCTGATCCCTGTCAAAATATGCGCCTGCTCCCCGTCCAGTTGTGAGTCTGTTCTCTGTCAAGCTGTGAGTCTGTTTCATGTCCAGTTGTGCGTGATTATGTTGCATCTGCTGCTGTAAGTGTCTCTGTTCCCTATTCAGTTGTGACTGAAGCTGTTCCCTGTCCAGCAGTGAGTGACTCTGTTTCATTTTCAGCAATAAGTAAGGGTGTTCACTTGCAAGGTGTTTTCTGATCCCTGTCAAGGTATGCGTCTGCTCCCCGTCCAGCTGTGAGTCTGTTCCCTGTCCAGCTGTGAGTGTGTTCCCTGTCCAGCTGTGAGTCTGTTCCCTCTCCAGCTGTGAGTTTGTTCCCTGTCCAGCTGTGAGTTTGTTCCCTGTCCAGCTGTGAGTGTGTTCCCTGTCCAGCTGTGAGTCTGTTCCCTCTCCAGCTGTGAGTTTGTTCCCTGTCCAGCTGTGAGTGTGTTCCCTGTCCAGCTGTGAGTCTGTTCCCTCTCCAGCTGTGAGTTTGTTCCCTGTCCAGCTGTGAGTTTGTTCCCTCTCCAGCTGTGAG
This sequence comes from Somniosus microcephalus, assembly GCF_052327205.1. Lineage (NCBI taxonomy): Eukaryota > Metazoa > Chordata > Chondrichthyes > Squaliformes > Somniosidae > Somniosus > Somniosus microcephalus. The sequence goes on along the minus strand of NW_028225180.1, from coordinate 26,628,319 downwards.
TGTGTTCCCTGTCCAGCTGTGAGTCTGTTCCTTTCCAGCTGTGGCTGAGTCTGTTAATTACCATTTGTGAGTAAGTCTGTTCACTCTACAGCTCTGAATCCATTCCCTATCTAGCTGTGAATCTGTTTACTGTCCAGCTGTGGGATTGTTCCCTGTGAATCTGTGAATTTGTTCCCTGTCTAGATGAAATACTGTTCCCTGTCCAGCTGTTTATTAGTTTCTTTCATTTCCTGCTGTGAGTTAGTATGTTCCCTGTCCAGCTGTGACTGAGTCTGTTCCCTGTACAGCTGTGAGTGAGTCTGTTCACTGTCCAGCTGTGAGTGAATCTGTTCCCTGACCAGCTGTGAGCTTTTTCCCTGTCCAGCTGTGAGTCTGTTCACTGATCAGCTGGCAGCCTGTTCCCTGTCCATCTGTGAGTGATTCTGTTCCCTTTCCATCTGTGAGTTTTTTGCTTGTCTAACTGTGAGTGAGTCTGTTCCCTGTACAGCTATCAGGCTGTTCCCTGTCCAGCTGTGAGTCTGTTGTCTGTACAACGGTGAGTCTGTTTCCTGTCCAGTTGTGAGTTTGTTCTCTGTCCAGTTGTCAGCCTGTTTCCTGTCCAGTTGTGAGTGATTATGTTGCATCTGCTGCTCTTTCTGTCTCTGTTCCCTATTCAGTTGTGACTGAACCTATTCATGTCAAGCTGTGCGGCTGTTCCCTGTCCAGCTGTGAGTCTTTTCCCTGTCCAGCTGTGAGACTGTTCCCTGTCCAGCTGTGAGTTTGTTCCTTTTGAGCAGAGTGTCTGTTACCTGTCCAGCTCCGTGTCTGTTCACTTTCCAGCTGTGACTCTGTTCCATTCTAGCTTTGAGTCTGTTCCCTGTCCAGCTGTGAGTGAGTTCCCTGTTCTTCAATGAATCTGTTCCCTGCCCAGCTGTGAGTTTGTTGCATGTCTAACTGTGAGTGAGTCTGTTCTCTTTCCAGCTGTGACTCTGTTCACTGTCCAAATGTGAGTCTGTTCCCTTCCAGATTTGAGTCTACTCCCTGTCCAGCTGCGTGTCTGTTCCCTGTCCAGCAGCGAATGACTCTGTTTCATTTTCAGCAATAAGTAAGGTTGTTCACTGTCAAGGAGCTTTCTGATTACTGTCTGTTCCCTGTCCAGCTGTGAGTTTGTTCCCTGTCCAGCTGTGAGTTTGTTCCCTGTCCAGTTGTGAGTCTGTTCCCTGCCCAGTTGTGAGTCTGTTCCCTGTCCAGTTGTGAGTTTGTTCCCTGTCCAGTTGTGAGTTTTTTTCCCTGTCCAGCTGTGAGATTGTTCCCTGTCCAGTTGTGATTCTGTTCCCTGTCCAGCTGTGAGTTTGTTCCCTGTCCAGCTGTGAGTTTGTTCCCTGTCCAGCTGTGAGTTTGTTCCCTGTCCACTTGTGAGTTTGTTCCCTGTCCAGTTGTGAGTCTGTTCCCTGTCCAGCTGTGAGTTTGTTCCCTCTCCAGTTATAAGTTTGTTCCCTGTCCAATTGTGAGTTTGTTCCCTGTCCAGCTGTGAGTTTGTTCCCTGTCCAGTTGTGAGTCTGTTCACTGTCCAGTTGTGAGTCTGTTCCCTGTCCAGCTGTGAGTCTGTTCCCTGTCCGGCTGTGCGATTGTTCCTTGTGAATCTGTTCCCTGCCTAGATGAAATACTGTTCCCTGTCCAGCTGTGTATTAGTTTCTTCCATTTCCAGCTGAGAGTGAGTTTGTTCCCTGTCCATCTGTGAGTGAGTCTGTTCCATGTCCAGTTGTGAGTGAGTCTGTTCTCTGTCTAGGTGTGAGTGAGTCTGTTCCCAGTCCAGCTGTGAGTGAGTCTGTTCCCTGTCCAGCTGTGACTGTGTCTGTTCCCTGTCCAGCTGTGAGTGAGTCTGTTCCCTGTCCATCTGTGAGTGAGTCTGTTCCCTGTCCATCTGTGAGTGATTCTGTTCCCTTTCCATCTGTGAGTTTTTTGCTTGTCTAACAGTGAGTGAGTCTGCTCCCTGTACAGCTATCAGGCTGCTCCCTGTCCAGCTGTGAGCCTGTTGTCTGTCCAACGGTGAGACTGTTCCCTGTCCTGTTGTGAGTGATTATGTTGCATCTGCTGCTCTTTCTGTCTCTGTTCCCTATTCAGTTGTGACTGAACCTATTCATGTCCAGCTGTGAGTCTGTTCCCTGTCCAGCTGTGAGTCTGTTCCCTGTCCAGCTGTGAGTCTGTTCCCTGTCCAGCTGTGAGTTTGTTCCTTTTGAGCAGAGTGTCTGTTACCTATCCAGCTCCGTGTCTGCTCACTTTTCAGCTGTGACTCTGTTCCATTCGAGCTTTGAGTCTATTCCCTGTCCAGCTGTGAGTGAGTTCCCTGTCCTTCAATGAATCTGTTCCCTGCCCCAGCTGTGAGTTTGTTGCATGTCTAACTGTGAGTGAGTCTGTTCTCTTTCCAGTTGTGACGCTGTTCACTGTCCAAATGTGAGTCTGTTCCCTTCCAGGTGTGAGTCTGCTCCCTGTCCAGCTGCATGTCTGTTCCCTGTCCAGCAGCGAATGACTCTGTTTCATTTTCAGCAATAAGTAAGGTTGTTCACTGTCAAGGAGCTTTCTGATCCCTGTCTGTTCCCTATCCAGCTGTGAGTTTGTTCCCTGTCCAGTTGTGAGCTTGTTCCCTGTCCAGTTGTGAGTTTGTTCCCTGTCCAGCTCTGAGTTTCTTCTCTGTCCAGCTGTCAGTCTGTTTTCTCTCTAGTTTTGAGTGATTATGTTGCATCTGCTGCTGTGTCTCTGTTCCCTATTCAGTTGTGACTAAATCTGTACCCTATCCAGCTGTGAGTGACTCTGTTTCATTTTCAGCAATAAGTAGGTGTGTTCACTGTCAAGCTGCTTTTCTGATCCCTGTCAAGATATGCGTCTTTTCCCTGTCCAGCTGTGAGTCTGTTCCATGTCCGGCAGTGAATGAGTCTGTTCTCTGATCAACTGTGAGTGATTATGTTCCCTGTCCAGCTGCGGGTGTGCCTGTTCCCTTTCCTGTTGTGAGTAACTTTCGAGCTATGTGTCTGATCCCTGTCCAGCTGTGATTCTGTTCCCTGTCTAGCTGTGACTCTGTCCCATTCGAGCTGTCAGTCTGTTCCCTGTCTAGCTTTATGTTTGTTCTCTGTCAAGCTGTGAGTCTGTTTCCTGTCCAGTTGTGAGTGATTATGCTGCATCTGCTGCTGTAAGTGTCTCTCTGTTCCTTATTCAGTTCTGACTGAATCTATTCCCTTCCAGATTTGAAACTGTTCCCAGTCCAGTTGTGAGTCTGTTCCATGTCCAGCAGTGAGACTGTTCCCTGTCCAGCAGTGAGTGGCTCTATTTCATGTTGAGCAGTAAGTAAGTCTGTTCACTGTCAAGCTGTTTGTCTGATCCCTGTCCAGATATGTGGCTGATCCCTGTTCAGCTGTTAGTCTGTTGCATGTGTTACAATGAGTGAGTCTGTTGCCTGTCCAGCTATCAGTCTGTTCCCTGTCCAGCTGTGATACTGTTCTCTGGCCAGCTGTGAGTATGTTCACTGTTCAGTTGTGAGTCTGTTCACTGTCCCGCTCTGACTCTGTTTACTGTCCAGCTGTGAGTCTGTTGCCTGTCTAACTGAGAGTTTGCTGCCTGTCTATCTGTGAGTGAGTCCATCCGTTATCCACCTTTGAGTGTATTTATCTTCTGCTGTGTGTCTGTTCCCTCATGAGCTGTGAGTGTGCTGCCTGTCTAACTGTGAGTGTGTCTGTTCCCTGTCCAGCTGTGAGTCTGTTCCCTGACCAGATGTGAGTGTGTTCCCTGTCCAGCTGAGAGTGACTCTGTTTCAGGTTCAGCAATATGTACATCTATTCAATGTCAAGCTGTTTGTCTGATTCCTGTCCAGCATTGAGTCTGTTCACTGTCCAGCTGTGAGTCTGTTCACTGTCCAGCTGTGAGTCTATTCCCTGCCCAGCTGTGAGCCTGCTCCCTGTCCAGCTGTGGGTGCGTTCACTGTCCAGCTGTCAGTCTGTTTCATATCCAGTTGTGAGTGATTATTTTGCATCTGCTGCTGTAAGTGTCTCTGTTCCCTATTCAGTTGTGACTGAAGCTGTTCCCTGTCCAGCAGTGAGTGACTCTGTTTCATTTTCAGCAATAAGTAAGTGTGTTCACTTGCAAGGTGTTTTCTGATCCCTGTCAAAATATGCGCCTGCTCCCCGTCCAGTTGTGAGTCTGTTCTCTGTCAAGCTGTGAGTCTGTTTCATGTCCAGTTGTGCGTGATTATGTTGCATCTGCTGCTGTAAGTGTCTCTGTTCCCTATTCAGTTGTGACTGAAGCTGTTCCCTGTCCAGCAGTGAGTGACTCTGTTTCATTTTCAGCAATAAGTAAGGGTGTTCACTTGCAAGGTGTTTTCTGATCCCTGTCAAGGTATGCGTCTGCTCCCCGTCCAGCTGTGAGTCTGTTCCCTGTCCAGCTGTGAGTGTGTTCCCTGTCCAGCTGTGAGTCTGTTCCCTCTCCAGCTGTGAGTTTGTTCCCTGTCCAGCTGTGAGTTTGTTCCCTGTCCAGCTGTGAGTGTGTTCCCTGTCCAGCTGTGAGTCTGTTCCCTCTCCAGCTGTGAGTTTGTTCCCTGTCCAGCTGTGAGTGTGTTCCCTGTCCAGCTGTGAGTCTGTTCCCTCTCCAGCTGTGAGTTTGTTCCCTGTCCAGCTGTGAGTTTGTTCCCTCTCCAGCTGTGAGTGTGTTCCCTGTCCAGCTGTGAGTCTGTTCCTTTCCAGCTGTGGCTGAGTCTGTTAATTACCATTTGTGAGTAAGTCTGTTCACTCTACAGCTCTGAATCCATTCCCTATCTAGCTGTGAATCTGTTTACTGTCCAGCTGTGGGATTGTTCCCTGTGAATCTGTGAATTTGTTCCCTGTCTAGATGAAATACTGTTCCCTGTCCAGCTGTTTATTAGTTTCTTTCATTTCCTGCTGTGAGTTAGTATGTTCCCTGTCCAGCTGTGACTGAGTCTGTTCCCTGTACAGCTGTGAGTGAGTCTGTTCACTGTCCAGCTGTGAGTGATTCTGTTCCCTGTCCATCTGTGAGTTTTTTGCTTGGCTAACTGTGAGTGAGTCTGTTCCCTATACAGCTATCAGGCTGTTCCCTGTCCAGCTATGAGTCTGTTGTCTGTCCAATGGTGAGTCTGTTTCAAGTCCAGTTGTGATTTTGTTCTCTGTCCAGCTGTCAGTCTGTTTCCTGTCCAGTTGTGAGTGATTATGTTGCATCTGCTGCTCTTTGTGTCTCTGTTCCCTATTCAGTTGTGACTGTACCTATTCATGTCCAGCTGTGAGTCTTTTCCCTGTCCAGCTGTGAGTCTGTTCCCTGTCCAGCTGTGACTCTGTTCACTGTCCAGCTGTGACTCTGTTCACTGTCCAGCTGTGACTCAGTTCACAGTCCAGCTCTGACTCAGTTCACTGTCCAGCTGTGACTCAGTTCACTGTCCAGCTGTGACTCTGTTCACTGTCCAGCTGTGACTCTGTTCACTGCCCAGCTGTGACTCTGTTCACTGTCCAGCTGTGAGTCTGTTGCATGTCTAACAGTGAGTGAGTCTGTTGCCTGTCCAGCTGTCAGTCTGCTCCCTGTCCAGCTGTGATACTGTTCTCTGGCCAGTTGTGTGTATGTTCACTTTCCAGTTGTGAGTCTGTTCACTGTCCCGCTCTGACTCTGTTTACTGTCCAGCTCTGAGTGTGCTGCCTGTCTAACTGTGAGTGTGTCTGTTCCCTGTCCAGCTTTGAGTCTGTTCCCTGACCAGATGTGAGTGTGTTCCCTGTCCAGCTGAGAGTGACTGTTTCAGGTTCAGCAATAAGTATGTGTATTCAATGTCAAGCTGTTTGTCTGATCCCTGTCCAGCATTGAGACTGTTCACTGTCCAGCTGTGAGTCTGTATACTGTCCTGCTGTGAGTCTGTTCACTGTCCAGCTGTGAATCTGTTCCCTGACCAGCTGTGAGCTTTTTCCCTGTCCAGCTGTGAGTCTGTTCACTGATCAGCTGGCAGCCTGTTCCCTGTCCATCTGTGAGTGATTCTGTTCCCTTTCCATCTGTGAGTTTTTTGCTTGTCTAACTGTGAGTGAGTCTGTTCCCTGTACAGCTATCAGGCTGTTCCCTGTCCAGCTGTGAGTCTGTTGTCTGTACAACGGTGAGTCTGTTTCCTGTCCAGTTGTGAGTTTGTTCTCTGTCCAGTTGTCAGCCTGTTTCCTGTCCAGTTGTGAGTGATTATGTTGCATCTGCTGCTCTTTCTGTCTCTGTTCCCTATTCAGTTGTGACTGAACCTATTCATGTCCAGCTGTGAGTCTGTTCCCTGTCCAGCTGTGAGTCTGTTCCCTGTCCAGCTGTGAGTCTGTTCCCTGTCCAGCTGTGAGTTTGTTCCTTTTGAGCAGAGTGTCTGTTACCTATCCAGCTCCGTGTCTGCTCACTTTTCAGCTGTGACTCTGTTCCATTCGAGCTTTGAGTCTGTTCCCTGTCCAGCTGTGAGTGAGTTCCCTGTCCTTCAATGAATCTGTTCCCTGCCCCAGCTGTGAGTTTGTTGCATGTCTAACTGTGAGTGAGTCTGTTCTCTTTCCAGTTGTGACGCTGTTCACTGTCCAAATGTGAGTCTGTTCCCTTCCAGGTGTGAGTCTGCTCCCTGTCCAGCTGCATGTCTGTTCCCTGTCCAGCAGCGAATGACTCTGTTTCATTTTCAGCAATAAGTAAGGTTGTTCACTGTCAAGGAGCTTTCTGATCCCTGTCTGTTCCCTATCCAGCTGTGAGTTTGTTCCCTGTCCAGTTGTGAGCTTGTTCCCTGTCCAGTTGTGAGTTTGTTCCCTGTCCAGCTCTGAGTTTCTTCTCTGTCCAGCTGTCAGTCTGTTTTCTCTCTAGTTTTGAGTGATTATGTTGCATCTGCTGCTGTGTCTCTGTTCCCTATTCAGTTGTGACTAAATCTGTACCCTATCCAGCTGTGAGTGACTCTGTTTCATTTTCAGCAATAAGTAGGTGTGTTCACTGTCAAGCTGCTTTTCTGATCCCTGTCAAGATATGCGTCTTTTCCCTGTCCAGCTGTGAGTCTGTTCCATGTCCGGCAGTGAATGAGTCTGTTCTCTGATCAACTGTGAGTGATTATGTTCCCTGTCCAGCTGCGGGTGTGCCTGTTCCCTTTCCTGTTGTGAGTAACTTTCGAGCTATGTGTCTGATCCCTGTCCAGCTGTGATTCTGTTCCCTGTCTAGCTGTGACTCTGTCCCATTCGAGCTGTCAGTCTGTTCCCTGTCTAGCTTTATGTTTGTTCTCTGTCAAGCTGTGAGTCTGTTTCCTGTCCAGTTGTGAGTGATTATGCTGCATCTGCTGCTGTAAGTGTCTCTCTGTTCCTTATTCAGTTCTGACTGAATCTATTCCCTTCCAGATTTGAAACTGTTCCCAGTCCAGTTGTGAGTCTGTTCCATGTCCAGCAGTGAGACTGTTCCCTGTCCAGCAGTGAGTGGCTCTATTTCATGTTGAGCAGTAAGTAAGTCTGTTCACTGTCAAGCTGTTTGTCTGATCCCTGTCCAGATATGTGGCTGATCCCTGTTCAGCTGTTAGTCTGTTGCATGTGTTACAATGAGTGAGTCTGTTGCCTGTCCAGCTATCAGTCTGTTCCCTGTCCAGCTGTGATACTGTTCTCTGGCCAGCTGTGAGTATGTTCACTGTTCAGTTGTGAGTCTGTTCACTGTCCCGCTCTGACTCTGTTTACTGTCCAGCTGTGAGTCTGTTGCCTGTCTAACTGAGAGTTTGCTGCCTGTCTATCTGTGAGTGAGTCCATCCGTTATCCACCTTTGAGTGTATTTATCTTCTGCTGTGTGTCTGTTCCCTCATGAGCTGTGAGTGTGCTGCCTGTCTAACTGTGAGTGTGTCTGTTCCCTGTCCAGCTGTGAGTCTGTTCCCTGACCAGATGTGAGTGTGTTCCCTGTCCAGCTGAGAGTGACTCTGTTTCAGGTTCAGCAATATGTACATCTATTCAATGTCAAGCTGTTTGTCTGATTCCTGTCCAGCATTGAGTCTGTTCACTGTCCAGCTGTGAGTCTGTTCACTGTCCAGCTGTGAGTCTATTCCCTGCCCAGCTGTGAGCCTGCTCCCTGTCCAGCTGTGGGTGCGTTCACTGTCCAGCTGTCAGTCTGTTTCATATCCAGTTGTGAGTGATTATTTTGCATCTGCTGCTGTAAGTGTCTCTGTTCCCTATTCAGTTGTGACTGAAGCTGTTCCCTGTCCAGCAGTGAGTGACTCTGTTTCATTTTCAGCAATAAGTAAGTGTGTTCACTTGCAAGGTGTTTTCTGATCCCTGTCAAAATATGCGCCTGCTCCCCGTCCAGTTGTGAGTCTGTTCTCTGTCAAGCTGTGAGTCTGTTTCATGTCCAGTTGTGCGTGATTATGTTGCATCTGCTGCTGTAAGTGTCTCTGTTCCCTATTCAGTTGTGACTGAAGCTGTTCCCTGTCCAGCAGTGAGTGACTCTGTTTCATTTTCAGCAATAAGTAAGGGTGTTCACTTGCAAGGTGTTTTCTGATCCCTGTCAAGGTATGCGTCTGCTCCCCGTCCAGCTGTGAGTCTGTTCCCTGTCCAGCTGTGAGTGTGTTCCCTGTCCAGCTGTGAGTCTGTTCCCTCTCCAGCTGTGAGTTTGTTCCCTGTCCAGCTGTGAGTTTGTTCCCTGTCCAGCTGTGAGTGTGTTCCCTGTCCAGCTGTGAGTCTGTTCCCTCTCCAGCTGTGAGTTTGTTCCCTGTCCAGCTGTGAGTGTGTTCCCTGTCCAGCTGTGAGTCTGTTCCCTCTCCAGCTGTGAGTTTGTTCCCTGTCCAGCTGTGAGTTTGTTCCCTCTCCAGCTGTGAGTGTGTTCCCTGTCCAGCTGTGAGTCTGTTCCTTTCCAGCTGTGGCTGAGTCTGTTAATTACCATTTGTGAGTAAGTCTGTTCACTCTACAGCTCTGAATCCATTCCCTATCTAGCTGTGAATCTGTTTACTGTCCAGCTGTGGGATTGTTCCCTGTGAATCTGTGAATTTGTTCCCTGTCTAGATGAAATACTGTTCCCTGTCCAGCTGTTTATTAGTTTCTTTCATTTCCTGCTGTGAGTTAGTATGTTCCCTGTCCAGCTGTGACTGAGTCTGTTCCCTGTACAGCTGTGAGTGAGTCTGTTCACTGTCCAGCTGTGAGTGAATCTGTTCCCTGACCAGCTGTGAGCTTTTTCCCTGTCCAGCTGTGAGTCTGTTCACTGATCAGCTGGCAGCCTGTTCCCTGTCCATCTGTGAGTGATTCTGTTCCCTTTCCATCTGTGAGTTTTTTGCTTGTCTAACTGTGAGTGAGTCTGTTCCCTGTACAGCTATCAGGCTGTTCCCTGTCCAGCTGTGAGTCTGTTGTCTGTACAACGGTGAGTCTGTTTCCTGTCCAGTTGTGAGTTTGTTCTCTGTCCAGTTGTCAGCCTGTTTCCTGTCCAGTTGTGAGTGATTATGTTGCATCTGCTGCTCTTTCTGTCTCTGTTCCCTATTCAGTTGTGACTGAACCTATTCATGTCAAGCTGTGCGGCTGTTCCCTGTCCAGCTGTGAGTCTTTTCCCTGTCCAGCTGTGAGACTGTTCCCTGTCCAGCTGTGAGTTTGTTCCTTTTGAGCAGAGTGTCTGTTACCTGTCCAGCTCCGTGTCTGTTCACTTTCCAGCTGTGACTCTGTTCCATTCTAGCTTTGAGTCTGTTCCCTGTCCAGCTGTGAGTGAGTTCCCTGTTCTTCAATGAATCTGTTCCCTGCCCAGCTGTGAGTTTGTTGCATGTCTAACTGTGAGTGAGTCTGTTCTCTTTCCAGCTGTGACTCTGTTCACTGTCCAAATGTGAGTCTGTTCCCTTCCAGATTTGAGTCTACTCCCTGTCCAGCTGCGTGTCTGTTCCCTGTCCAGCAGCGAATGACTCTGTTTCATTTTCAGCAATAAGTAAGGTTGTTCACTGTCAAGGAGCTTTCTGATTACTGTCTGTTCCCTGTCCAGCTGTGAGTTTGTTCCCTGTCCAGCTGTGAGTTTGTTCCCTGTCCAGTTGTGAGTCTGTTCCCTGCCCAGTTGTGAGTCTGTTCCCTGTCCAGTTGTGAGTTTGTTCCCTGTCCAGTTGTGAGTTTTTTTCCCTGTCCAGCTGTGAGATTGTTCCCTGTCCAGTTGTGATTCTGTTCCCTGTCCAGCTGTGAGTTTGTTCCCTGTCCAGCTGTGAGTTTGTTCCCTGTCCAGCTGTGAGTTTGTTCCCTGTCCACTTGTGAGTTTGTTCCCTGTCCAGTTGTGAGTCTGTTCCCTGTCCAGCTGTGAGTTTGTTCCCTCTCCAGTTATAAGTTTGTTCCCTGTCCAATTGTGAGTTTGTTCCCTGTCCAGCTGTGAGTTTGTTCCCTGTCCAGTTGTGAGTCTGTTCACTGTCCAGTTGTGAGTCTGTTCCCTGTCCAGCTGTGAGTCTGTTCCCTGTCCAGCTGTGAGTTTGTTCTCTGTCCAGCTGTCAGTCTGTTCTCTCTCTAGTTTTGTGTGATTATGTTGCAGCTGCTGCTGTGTCTCTGTTCCCTTTCCAGTTGTGAGTAACTTTCGAGCTATGTGTCTGACCCCTGTCCTGCTGTGAGTCTGTTCCCTGTCTAGCTGAGACTCTGTCCCATTCGAGCTGCCAGTCTGTTCGCTGTCTAGCTTTATGTTTGTTCTCTTTCAAGCTGTGAGTCTGTTTCCTGTCCAGTTGTGAGTGATTATGCTGCATCTGCTGCTGTAAGTGTATCTGTTCCCTATTCAGTTGTGACTGAATCTGTTCCCTTCCAAATGTGAAACTGTTCCCTGTCCAGTTGTGAGTCTGTTCCATGTCCAGCAGTGAGACTTTTCCATGTCCAGCTGTGAGTCTGTTGCATGTGTAACAATGAGTGAGTCTTTTGCCTATCCAGCTATCAGTCTGTTCCTTGACCAGCTGTGAGCTTGTTCCCTGTCCAGCTGTGGGTCTGTTTACTGTCCAGCTGTCAGTCTGTTTCATGTCCAGTTGTGAGTGATTATGTTGCATCTGCTGCTGTAAGTGTCTCTGTTCCCTATTCAGTTGTCACTGAAGCTGTTCTCTGTCTAGCTGTGAGTTTGTTCCCTGTCCAGCTGTGAGTGACTCTGTTTCATTTTCAGCAGTAAGTAAGTGTGTTCACTTGCAAGGTGTTTTCTGATCCCTGTCAAGGTGTGCGTCTTCTCCCCGTCCAGCTTTGAGTTTGTTCCCTGTCCAGCTGTGAGTTTGTTCCCTGTCCAGCTGTGAGTCTGTTCCCTGTCTAGCTGTGACTGAAACTGTTAATTACCATTAGTGAGTAACTCTATTCACTCTCCAGCTCTGAATCCATTGCCTGTCCAGCTGTGAATCTGTTTTCTGTCCAGCTGTAGGATTGTTCCCTTTGAATCTGTGAATTTGTTCCCTGTCTAGATGAAATACTGTTCCCTGTCCAGCTGTGTATTAATTTTTCCATTTCCAGCTGAGAGTGAGTCTGTTCCCTGTCCTTCTGTGAGTGAGTTTGTTCCCAGTCCAGCTGTGATTGAGTCTGTTACCTGTGCATCTGTGAGTGAGTCTGTTCAAGGTCCAGCTGTGAGTGCGTCTGTTCCCTGTCCAGCTGTGAGTGAGTCTGTTCCCTGTCCAGCTGTGAGTGAGTCTGTTCACTGTGAGTCTGTTGCCTGTCCAACGGTGAGTCTGTTTACTGTCCAGTTGTGATTTTGTTATCTGTCCCGCTGTCAGTCCGTTTCCTGTCCAGTTGTGAGCTTGTTCCCTGTCCAGCTGTGGGTCTGTTCACTGTCCAGCTGTGAGTCTGTTCCCTTTCCAGCTGTGAGCCTATTCACTGTCCAGCTGTCAGTCTGTTCCCTGCCCAGCTGTGAGTTTGTTCCTTTTGACCAGAGTGTCTGTTACCTGTCCAGCTGTGATGCTGTTCCATGCCCAGTAGTGAGTGACTCTGTTTCATGTTCAGCAATAATTAAGTGTGTTCACTATCAAGCTGTTGTCTGTTCCCTGTCCAGCCGTGAGTTTGTTGCCTGTCTAACTGTGAGTGAGTCTGTTCTCTTTCCAGCTGTGACTTTGTTCACTGTCCAGCTGTGGCTCTTTTCACTGTCCAGCTGCGAGCCTGTTCCCTGTCTAGCTGTGAGTCTGTTCCCTGTCCAGCTGTGAGTCTGTTCACTATCCAGCTGTGAGTCTGTTCACTGTCCAGCTGTGAGTCTGTTCACTGTCCAGCTGTGACTCTGTTCACTCTCCCGCTGAGACTCTGTTCACTGTCCAGCTGTGACTCTGTTCACTGTCCAGCTGTGAGTCTGTTCACTGTCCAGCTGTGAGTCTATTCACTGTCCAGCTGTGAGTCTGTTCACTGTCCAGCATCTGTGACCCTGTTCACTGTCCAGCTGTGACTCTCTTCACTGTCCAGCTGTGACCCTGTTCACTGTCCAGCTGTGGGTCTGTTCACTGTCCAGCTGTCAGCCTGTTTCCTGTCCAGTTGTGAGTGATTATGTTGCATCTGCTGCTCTTTGTGTCTCTGTTCCCTATTCATTTGCGACTGAACCTATTCATGTCCAGCTGTGAGTCTGTTCCCTGTCCACCTGTGAGTCTGTTCCCTGTCCTGCTGTGAGTTTGTTCCCTGCCCAGCTGTGAGTTTGTTCCTTTTGAGCAGAGTGTCTGTTACCTGCACAGCTGTGAGTCTGTACCCTATCCAGCTGTGAATTTGCGGCCTGTCCAGCTGTGAGTCTGTTCCCTGTCCAACTGTGATGCTGTTCCGTGCCCAGCAGTGAGTGACACTGTTTCATGTTCAGCAATAATTAAGTGTGTTCACTATCAAGCTGTTGTCTGTTCCCTGTCCAGCTGTGAGTTTGTTGCCTGTCTAACTGTGAGTGAGTCTGTTCTCTTTCCAGCTGTGACTTTGTTCACTGTCCAGCTGTGGCTCTTTTCACTGTCCAGCTGTGAGTCTGTTCCCTGTCCAGCTGTGAGTCTGTTCACTGTCCAGCTGTGAGTCTGTTCACTGTCCAGCTGTGAGTCTGTTCACTGTCCAGCTGTGAGTCTGTTCACTGTCCAGCTGTGAGTCTGTTCACTGTCCAGCTGTGAGTCTGTTCACTGTCCAGCTGTGAGTCTGTTCACTGTCCAGCTGTGAGTCTGTTCACTGTCCAACATCTGTGACCCTGTTCACTGTCCAGCTGTGACTCTCTTCACTGTCCAGCTGTGACCCTGTTCACTGTCCAGCTGTGAGTCTGTTCACTGTCCAGCTTTGAGTCTGTTCACTGTGCAGCATCTGTGACCCTGTTCACTGTCCAGCTGTGACTCTGTTCACTGTCCAGCTATGACCCTGTTCACTGTCCAAATGTGACCCTGTTCACTGTCCAGCTGTGAGTCTGTTCAATGTCCAGCTGTGACTCTGTTCACTGTCCAGCTGTAAGTCTGTTCACTGTCCAGCTGTGAGTCTGTCCATTTGTCAGCTGTGAGTATGTTCCCTGCCCAGCTGTGAGTCTGTTCCCTGTGCAGCTGTGAGCCTGTTCACTGTCCAGCTGTGAGTGATTCTGTTCCCTGTCCATCTGTGAGTTTTTTGCTTGCCTAACTGTGAGTGAGTCTGTTACATGTCCAGTTGTGAGTGATTATGTTGGAACATCTGCTGCTGTAAGTGTCTCTGTTCCCTCTTCAGTTGTGACTGAAGCTGTTCCATGTCCAGCTTGGAGTTTGTTCCCTGTCCAGCTGTGAGCCTGTTCCCTGTCCAGCTGTCAGTCTGTTTCATGTCCAGTTTTGAGTGATTATGTTGCACCTGCTGGTGTAAGTTTTTCTGTTCCCTATTCAGTTGTGACTGAAGCTGTTCCCTGTCCAACTGTGAGTCTATTCCCTGTCCAGCTGTGAGTCTGTTCCCTTTCCAGATGTGACTCTGTTCCATTTGTGCTGTGAGTCTGTTCCCTGTCCAGCTGTGTGTGTGTTCCCTGTCCATCTATGAATCTGGTCCCTGTCCAGCTATGAGTCTGTTCCCTGTCCAGCTGTGATGCTGTTCCGTGCCCAGCAGTGAGTGACTCTGTTTTATGTTCAGCAATAATTAAGTGTGTTCACTATCAAGCTGTTGTCTGATCCCTGTCCAGCTGTGAGTTTGTTGCCTGTCTAAATGTGTGAGTCTGTTCTCTTTCCAGCTGTGAGTCTGTTCCCTGTCCAGCTGTGAGTCTGTTCACTGCCCAGCTGTCACCCTGTTCCATTCGAGCTGTGAGTCTTTTCCCTGTCCAGCTGTGTGTCTGTTCCCTGTCCAGATGTGAGTCTGTTCCCTGTCCAGCTGTGTGTCTGTTCTCTGTCCAGCTGTGTGTCTGTTCTCTGTCCAGCTGTGTGTCTGCTACCTGTCAAGCTGTGAGTCTTTTCCCTGTCCTGTTGTGAGTGATTATGTTGCATCTGCTGCTGTAAGTGTCTCTGTTCCCTACTCAGTTGTGACTGAATCTGTTCCCTTCCAGATGAGAGTCTTGTCACTGTCCAGTTGTGAGACTGTTCACTGTTCTGCTCTCACTCTTTTCCCTGGCCAGCTGTGAGTATGGTCACTGTCCCGTTGTGAGTCTGTTCACTGTCCCGCTCTCACTCTGTTTACTGTCCAGTTGTGAGTCTGTTCCATGTCCAGCAGTGAGACACTCCCCTGTCCAGATGTGAGTCTGTTGCATGTCTAACAGTGAGTGAGTCTGTTGCCTGTCCAGCTATCAGTCTCCTCCCTGTCCAGCTGTGATACTGTTCTCTGGCCAGCTGTGAGTATGTTCACTGTCCAGTTGTGAGTCTGTTCACTGTCCCGCTCTCACTCTGTTTACTGTCCAGCTGTGAGTCTGTTGCCTGTCTAACTGTGAGTGTGCTGCCTGTCTATCTGTGAGTGAGACCACCCGCTATCCACCTTTGAGTCTGTTTACCTTCTGCTGTGTGTCTGTTTCCTAATCAGCTGTGAGTGTGCTGCCTGTCTAACTGTGAGTGTGTCTGTTCCCTCTCCAGCTGTGAGTCTCTTCCCTGACCAGATGTGAGTGTGTTCCCTGTCCAGCTGAGAGTGACTCTGTTTCAGGTTCAGCAATAAGTACGTCTATACAATGTCAAGCTGTTTGTATGATCCCTGTCCAGCATTGGGTCTGTTCACTGTCCAGCTGTGAGTCTGTTCACTGTCCAGCTGTGAGTCTGTTCACTGTCCAGCTGTGTGTCTGTTCACTGTCCAGCTGTGAGTCTGTTCACTGTCCAGCTGTCAGTCTGTTCCCAGCCCAGCTGTGAGCTTGTTCCCTGTCCAGCTGTGGGTCTGTTCCCTCTCCAGCTGTGAGTCTGTTCCCTGTCCAGCTCTGAGCCTGTTCCCTGTCCAGCTGTCAGTCTGTTCCCTGCCCAGCTGTGAGCTTGTTTCCTGTCCAGCTGTGGGTCTGTTCACTGTCCAGCTCTCAGTCTGTTACATGTCCAGTTGTCAGTGATTATTTTGGAACATCTGCTGCTGTAAGTGTCTCTGTTCCCTCTTGAGTTGTGACTGAAGATGTTCCATGTCCAGCTGGGAGTTTGTTCCCTGTCCAGCTGGGAGTTTGTTCCATGTCCAGCTGTGAATCTGTTCCCTGCCCAGCTGTGAGCCTGCTCCCTGTCCAGCTGTGAGTCTGTTCACTGTCCAGCTGTCAGTCTGTTTCATGTCCAGTTGTGAGTGATTATGTTGCATCTGCTGCTGTAAATGTCTCTGTTCCCTATTCAGTTCTGACTGAAGCTGTTCCATGTCCAGCTGGGAGTATGTTCCCTGTCCAGCTATGTGTATGTTCCCTGTCCAGCAGTGAGTGACTCTGTTTCATTTTCAGCAATAAGTAAGTGTGTTCACTTTCAAGGTGTTTTCTGATCCCTGTCAAGGTATGTGTCTGTTCCCTGTCCAGCTGTGAGTTTGTTCCCACTCCAGCTGTGAGTGTGTTCCCTGTGAATCTGTGAATCTGTTCCCTGTCTAGATGAAATACTGTTCCCTGTCCATCTGTGTATTAGTTTCTTCCATTTCCAGCTGAGAGTCAGTCTGTTCCCAATCCATCTGAAAGTCAGTCTGTTCTCTGTCGAGCTGTGAGGGAATCTGTTACCTGTGCTTCTGTGATTGAGTCTGTTACCCGTCCAGCTGTGAATGAGTCCATTCCTTGTCCAGCTGTGAGTGAGTCTGCTCCCTGTCCAGCTGTGACTCTGTCCCATTCGAGCTGTCAGCCTGTTCCCTGTCTAGCTTTAAGTTTGTTCTCTGTCAAGCTGTGAGTCTGTTTCATGTCCAGTTGCGAGTGACTATGTTGCATCTGCTGCTGTAAGTGTCTCTGTTCCCTATTCAGTTGTGACTGAACCTGTTCCCATCCAGATGTGAGACTGTTCCCTGTTCAGTTGTGAGTCTGTTCCATGTCCAGCAGTGAGGCTGTTCCCTGTCCAGTTGTGAGTCTGTTCCATGTCCAGCTGTGATACTGTTCTCTGGCCAGCTGTGAATTTGTTCCCTGTCGAGATGAAATACTGTTCCCTGTCCAGCTGTTTATTAGTTTCTTCCATTTCCAGCTGTGAGTGAGTCTGTTCCCTGTCCAGCTGTGAGTAGCCTGTTCCCTGTCCTGCTGTGAGTTAGTCTGTTCCCTGTTCAGCTGTGAGTGAGTCTGTTCACTGTCCAGCTGTGAGTGATTCTGTTCCCTGTCCATCTGTGAGATTTTTGCTTGTCTAACTGTGAGTGAGTCTGTTCCCTGTACAGCTATCAGGCTGTTCCCTGTCCAGCTCTGAGTCTGTTGTCTGTCCAACGGTGAGTCTGTTTCAAGTCCAGTTGTGATTTTGTTCTCTGTCCAGCTGTCAGTCTGTTTCCTGTCCAGTTGTGAGTGATTATGTTGCATCTGCTGCTCTTTGTGTCTCTGTTCCCTATTCAGTTGTGACTGAACCTATTCATGTCAAGCTGTGAGTCTGTTCCCTGTCCACCTGTGAGTCTGTTCCCTGTCCTGCTGTGAGTTTGTTCCCTGCCCAGCTGTGAGTTTGTTCCTTTTGAGCAGAGTGTCTGTTACCTGCCCAGCTGTGAGTCTGTACCCTATCCAGCTGTGACTTTGCTGCCTGTCCAGCTGTGAGTCTGTTCCCTGTCCAACTGTGATGCTGTTCCGTGCCCAGCAGTGAGTGACACTGTTTCATGTTCACCAATATTTAAGTGTGTTCACTATCAAGCTGTTGTCTGTTCCCTGTCCAGCTGTGAGTTTGTTGCCTGTCTAACTGTGAGTGAGTCTGTTCTCTTTCCAGCTGTGACTCTGTTCTCTGTCCAGCTGTGAGTCTGTTCACTGTCCAGCTGTGAGTTTGTTCACTGTCCAGCTGTGACTCTGTTCCATTCGATCTGAGACTGTTCACTGTCCAGCTGTGAGTCTGTTCACTGTCCAGCTGTGAGTCTGTTCCCTGCCCAGCTGTGAGCCTGCTCCCTATCCAGCTGTGGGTGTGTTCAATGTCCAGCTGTCAGTCTGTTTCATATCCAGTTGTGAGTGATTATGTGCATCTGCTGTTGTAAGTGCCTCTGTTCCCTATTCAGTTGTGACTGAAGTCTGTTCCTTGTCCAGCTTTGAGTCTGTTCACTGTCCAGCTGTGACTCTGTTCACTGTCCAGCTGTGACTCAGTTCACTCTCCAGCTGTGACTCTGTTCACTGTCCAGCTGTGACCCTGTTCACTGTCCAGCTGTGACTCTGTTCACTGTCCAGCTGTGAGTCTGTTGCATGTCTAACAGTGAGTGAGTCTGTTGCCTGTCCAGCTGTCAGTCTGTTCCCTGTCCAGCTGTGATACTGTTCTCTGGCCAGTTGTGCGTAGGTTCAGTTTCCAGTTGTGAGTCTGTTCACTGACCCGCTCTGACTCTGTTTACTGTCTAACTGTGAGTGTGTCTGTTCACTGTCCAGCTGTGAGTGATTCTGTTCACTGTCCATCTGTGAGTTTTTTGCTTGTCTAACTGTGAGTGAGTCTGTTCCCTGTACAGCTACCAGGCTGTTCCCTGTCCAGCTGTGAGTCTGTTGTCTGTCCAACGTTGAGTCTGTTTCCTGTCCAGTTGTGATTTTGTTCTCTGTCCCGCTGTCAGTCGGTTTCCTGTCCAGTAGTGAGCTTGTTCCCTGTCCAGCTGTGGGTCTGTTCACTGTCCAGCTGTGAGTCTGTTCCCTTTCCAGCTGTGAGCCTGTTCACTGTCCAGCTGTCAGTCTGTTCCCTGCCCAGCTGTGAGTTTGTTCCTTCTGACCAGAGTGTCTGTTACCTGTCCAGCTGTGATGCTGTTCCGTGCCCAGTAGTGAGTGACTCTGTTTCATGTTCAGCAATAATAAAGTGTGTTCACTATCAAGCTGTTGTCTGTTCCCTGTCCAGCTGTGAGTTTGTTGCCTGTCTAACTGTGAGTGAGTCTGTTCTCTTTCCAGCTGTGACTTTGTTCACTGTCCAGCTGTGGCTCTTTTCACTGTCCAGCTGTGAGTCTGTTCCCTGTCCAGCTGTTTGTCTGTTCCCTGTCCAGCTGTGAGTCTGTTCCCTGTCCAGCTGTGAGTCTGTTCACTGTCCAGCTGTGAGTCTGTTCACTGTCCAGCTGTGACTCTGTTCATTGTCCAGCTGTGACTCTGTTCACTGTCCAGCTGTGACTCTGTTCACTGTCCAGCTGTGAGTCTGTTCACTGTCCAGAATCTGTGACCCTGTTCACTGTCCAGCTGTGACTCTCTTCACTGTCCAGCTTTGACCCTGTTCACTGTCCAGCTGTGAGTCTGTACACTGTCCAGCTGTGACTCTGTTCACTGTCCAGCTGTGTCCCTGTTCACTGTCCAAATGTGACCTGTTCACTGTCCAGCTGTGAGTCTGTTCACTGTCCAGCTGTGACTCTGTTCACTGTCCAGCTGTGAGCCTGTTCACTGTCCAGCTGTGAGTCTGTCCATTTGTCAGCTGAGAGTATGTTCCCTGCCCAGCTGTGAGCCTGTTCACTCTCCAGCTGTCAGTCTGTTCCCTGTCCAGCTGTGAGCTTGTTCCCTGTCCAGCTGTGGGTCTGTTCACTGTCCAGCTGTCAGTCTGTTCCCTGTCCAGCTGTTAGCCTGTTCCCTGTCCAGCTGTCAGTCTGTTCACTGTCCAGCTGTCAGTCTGTTTCATGTCCAGTTTTGAGTGATTATGTTGCATCTGCTGCTGTAAGTTTTTCTGTTCCATATTCAGTTGTGACTGAAGCTGTTCCCTGTCCAACTGTGCATCTATTCCCTGTCCAGCTGTGAGTCTGTTCCCTTTCCAGATGTGACTCTGTTCCATTTGAGCTGTGAGTCTGTTCCCTGTCCAGCTGTGTGTGTGTTCCCTGTTCATCTATGAATCTGGTCCCTGTCCAGCTATGAGTCTGTTGCCTGTCCAGCTGTGATGCTGTTCCGTGCCCAGCAGTGAGTGACTCTGTTTTATGTTCAGCAATAATTAAGTGTGTTCACTATCAAGCTGTTGTCTGATCCCTGTCCAGCTGTGAGTTTGTTGCCTGTCTAAATGTGTGAGTCTGTTCTCTTTCCAGCTGTGAGTCTGTTCCCTGTTCAGCTGTGAGTCTGTTCACTGCCCAGCTGTCACCCTGTTCCATTCGAGCTGTGAGTCTTTTCCCTGTCCAGCTTTGTGTCTGTTCCCTGTCCAGATGTGAGTCTGTTCCCTGTCCATCTGTGTGTCTGTTCTCTGTCCAGCTGTGTGTCTGTTCTCTGTCCAGCTGTGTGTCTGATACCTGTCAAGCTGTGAGTCTTTTCCCTGTCCTGTTGTCAGTGATTATGTTGCATCTGCTGCTGTAAGTGTCTCTGTTCCCTACTCCGTTGTGACTGAATCTGTTCCCTTCCAGATGAGAGTCTGGTCACTGTCCAGTTGTGAGACTGTTCACTGTTCTGCTCTCACTCTTTTCCCTGGCCAGCTGTGAGTATGGCCACTGTCCCATTGTGAGTCTGTTCACTGTCCCGCTCTCACTCTGTTTACTGTCCAGTTGTGAGTCTGTTCCATGTCCAGCAGTGAGACTCTCCCCTGTCCAGCTGTGAGTCTGCTGCATGTCTAACAGTGAGTGAGTCTGTTGCCTGTCCAGCTGTCAGTCTGCTCCCTGTCCAGCTGTGATACTGTTCTCTGGCCAGCTGTGAGTATGTTCACTGTCCAGTTGTGAGTCTGTTCACTGTCCCGCTCTCACTCTGTTTACTGTCCAGCTGTGAGTCTGTTGCCTGTCTAACTGTGAGTGTGCTGCCTGTCTATCTGTGAGTGAGTCCACCCGCTATCCACCTTTGAGTCTGTTTACCTTCTGCTGTGTGTCTGTTTCCTAATCAGCTGTGAGTGTGCTGCCTGTCTAACTGTGAGTGTGTCTGTTCCCTCTCCAGCTGTGAGTCTCTTCCCTGACCAGATGTGAGTGTGTTCCCTGTCCAGCTGAGAGTGACTCTGTTTCAGGTTCAGCAATAAGTACGTCTATACAATGTCAAGCTGTTTGTATGATCCCTGTCCAGCATTGGGTCTGTTCACTGTCCAGCTGTGAGTCTGTTCACTGTCCAGCTGTGAGTCTGTTCACTGTCCAGCTGTGTGTCTGTTCACTGTCCAGCTGTGAGTCTGTTCACTGTCCAGCTGTCAGTCTGTTCCCAGCCCAGCTGTGAGCTTGTTCCCTGTCCAGCTGTGGGTCTGTTCCCTCTCCAGCTGTGAGTCTGTTCCCTGTCCAGCTCTGAGCCTGTTCCCTGTCCAGCTGTCAGTCTGTTCCCTGCCCAGCTGTGAGCTTGTTTCCCGTCCAGCTGTGGGTCTGTTCACTGTCCAGCTCTCAGTCTGTTACATGTCCAGTTGTCAGTGATTATTTTGGAACATCTGCTGCTGTAAGTGTCTCTGTTCCCTCTTGAGTTGTGACTGAAGCTGTTCCATGTCCAGCTGGGAGTTTGTTCCCTGTCCAGCTGGGAGTTTGTTCCATGTCCAGCTGTGAATCTGTTCCCTGCCCAGCTGTGAGCCTGCTCCCTGTCCAGCTGTGAGTTTGTTCACTGTCCAGCTGTCAGTCTGTTTCATGTCCAGTTGTGAGTGATTATGTTGCATCTGCTGCTGTAAATGTCTCTGTTCCCTATTCAGTTCTGACTGAAGCTGTTCCATGTCCAGCTGGGAGTATGTTCCCTGTCCAGCTATGTGTATGTTCCCTGTCCAGCAGTGAGTGACTCTGTTTCATTTTCAGCAATAAGTAAGCGTGTTCACTTTCAAGGTGTTTTCTGATCCCTGTCAAGGTATGTGTCTGTTCCCTGTCCAGCTGTGAGTTTGTTCCCACACCAGCTGTGAGTGTGTTCCCTGTGAATCTGTGAATCTGTTCCCTGTCTAGATGAAATACTGTTCCCTGTCCATCTGTGTATTAGTTTCTTCCATTTCCAGCTGAGAGTCAGTCTGTTCCCAATCCATCTGAAAGTGAATCTGTTCTCTGTCGAGCTGTGAGGGAATCTGTTACCTGTGCATCTGTGATTGAGTCTGTTACCCGTCCAGCTGTGAATGAGTCCATTCCTTGTCCAGCTGTGAGTGAGTCTGCTCCCTGTCCAGCTGTGACTCTGTCCCATTCGAGCTGTCAGCCTGTTCCCTGTCTAGCTTTAGGTTTGTTCTCTGTCAAGCTGTGAGTCTGTTTCATGTCCAGTTGCGAGTGACTATGTTGCATCTGCTGCTGTAAGTGTCTCTGTTCCCTATTCAGTTGTGACTGAACCTGTTCCCATCCAGATGTGAGACTGTTCCCTGTCCAGTTGTGAGTCTGTTCCATGTCCAGCAGTGAGGCTGTTCCCTGTCCAGTTGTGAGTCTGTTCCATGTCCAGCTGTGATACTGTTCTCTGGCCAGCTGTGAATTTGTTCCCTGTCTAGATGAAATACTGTTCCCTGTCCAGCTGCTTATTAGTTTCTTCCATTTCCAGCTGTGAGTGAGTCTGTTCCCTGTCCAGCTGTGAGTGAGCCTGTTCCCTGTCCAGCTGTGAGTTAGTCTGTTCCCTGTTCAGCTGTGAGTGAGTCTGTTCACTGTCCAGCTGTGAGTGATTCTGTTCCCTGTCCATCTGTGAGATTTTTGCTTGTCTAACTGTGAGTGAGTCTGTTCCCTGTACAGCTATCAGGCTGTTCCCTGTCCAGCTATGAGTCTGTTGTCTGTCCAACGGTGAGTCTGTTTCAAGTCCAGTTGTGATTTTGTTCTCTGTCTAGCTGTCAGTCTGTTTCCTGTCCAGTTGTGAGTGATTATGTTGCATCTGCTGCTCTTTGTGTCTCTGTTCCCTATTCAGTTGTGACTGAACCTATTCATGTCAAGCTGTGAGTCTGTTCCCTGTCCACCTGTGAGTCTGTTCCCTGTCCTGCTGTGAGTTTGTTCCCTGCCCAGCTGTGAGTTTGTTCCTTTTGAGCAGAGTGTCTGTTACCTGCCCAGCTGTGAGTCTGTACCCTATCCAGCTGTGACTTTGCTGCCTGTCCAGCTGTGAGTCTGTACACTGTCCAGCTGTGTGTCTGTTCACTGTCCAGCTGTGAGTCTGTTCACTGTCCAGCTGTCAGTCTGTTCCCAGCCCAGCTGTGAGCTTGTTCCCTGTCCAGCTGTGGGTCTGTTCCCTCTCCAGCTGTGAGTCTGTTCCCTGTCCAGCTCTGAGCCTGTTCCCTGTCCAGCTGTCAGTCTGTTCCCTGCCCAGCTGTGAGCTTGTTTCCTGTCCAGCTGTGGGTCTGTTCACTGTCCAGCTCTCAGTCTGTTACATGTCCAGTTGTCAGTGATTATTTTGGAACATCTGCTGCTGTAAGTGTCTCTGTTCCCTCTTGAGTTGTGACTGAAGCTGTTCCATGTCCAGCTGGGAGTTTGTTCCCTGTCCAGCTGGGAGTTTGTTCCATGTCCAGCTGTGAATCTGTTCCCTGCCCAGCTGTGAGCCTGCTCCCTGTCCAGCTGTGAGTCTGTTCACTGTCCAGCTGTCAGTCTGTTTCATGTCCAGTTGTGAGTGATTATGTTGCATCTGCTGCTGTAAATGTCTCTGTTCCCTATTCAGTTCTGACTGAAGCTGTTCCATGTCCAGCTGGGAGTATGTTCCCTGTCCAGCTATGTGTATGTTCCCTGTCCAGCAGTGAGTGACTCTGTTTCATTTTCAGCAATAAGTAAGTGTGTTCACTTTCAAGGTGTTTTCTGATCCCTGTCAAGATATGTGTCTGTTCCCTGTCCAGCTGTGAGTTTGTTCCCACTCCAGCTGTGAGTGTGTTCCCTGTGAATCTGTGAATCTGTTCCCTGTCTAGATGAAATACTGTTCCCTGTCCATCTGTGTATTAGTTTCTTCCATTTCCAGCTGAGAGTCAGTCTGTTCCCAATCCATCTGAAAGTGAATCTGTTCTCTGTCGAGCTGTGAGGGAATCTGTTACCTGTGCATCTGTGATTGAGTCTGTTACCCGTCCAGCTGTGAATGAGTCCATTCCTTGTCCAGCTGTGAGTGAGTCTGCTCACTGTCCAGCTGTGACTCTGTCCCATTCGAGATGTCAGCCTGTTCCCTGTCTAGCTTTAAGTTTGTTCTCTGTCAAGCTGTGAGTCTGTTTCATGTCCAGTTGCGAGTGACTATGTTGCATCTGCTGCTGTAAGTGTCTCTGTTCCCTATTCAGTTGTGACTGAACCTGTTCCCATCCAGATGTGAGACTGTTCCCTGTCCAGTTGTGAGTCTGTTCCATGTCCAGCAGTGAGGCTGTTCCCTGTCCAGTTGTGAGTCTGTTCCATGTCCAGCTGTGATACTGTTCTCTGGCCAGCTGTGAATTTGTTCCCTGTCCAGATGAAATACTGTTCCCTGTCCAGCTGCTTATTAGTTTCTTCCATTTCCAGCTGTGAGTGAGTCTGTTCCCTGTCCAGCTGTGAGTGAGCCTGTTCCCTGTCCAGCTGTGAGTTAGTCTGTTCCCTGTTCAGCTGTGAGTGAGTCTGTTCACTGTCCAGCTGTGAGTGATTCTGTTCCCTGTCCATCTGTGAGATTTTTGCTTGTCTAACTGTGAGTGAGTCTGTTCCCTGTACAGCTATCAGGCTGTTCCCTGTCCAGCTATGAGTCTGTTGTCTGTCCAACGGTGAGTCTGTTTCAAGTCCAGTTGTGATTTTGTTCTCTGTCTAGCTGTCAGTCTGTTTCCTGTCCAGTTGTGAGTGATTATGTTGCATCTGCTGCTCTTTGTGTCTCTGTTCCCTATTCAGTTGTGACTGAACCTATTCATGTCAAGCTGTGAGTCTGTTCCCTGTCCACCTGTGAGTCTGTTCCCTGTCCTGCTGTGAGTTTGTTCCCTGCCCAGCTGTGAGTTTGTTCCTTTTGAGCAGAGTGTCTGTTACCTGCCCAGCTGTGAGTCTGTACCCTATCCAGCTGTGACTTTGCTGCCTGTCCAGCTGTGAGTCTGTTCCCTGTCCAACTGTGATGCTGTTCCGTGCCCAGCAGTGAGTGACACTGTTTCATGTTCACCAATATTTAAGTGTGTTCACTATCAAGCTGTTGTCTGTTCCCTGTCCAGCTGTGAGTTTGTTGCCTGTCTAACTGTGAGTGAGTCTGTTCTCTTTCCAGCTGTGACTCTGTTCTCTGTCCAGCTGTGAGTCTGTTCACTGTCCAGCTGTGAGTTTGTTCACTGTCCAGCTGTGACTCTGTTCCATTCGATCTGAGACTGTTCACTGTCCAGCTGTGAGTCTGTTCACTGTCCAGCTGTGAGTCTGTTCCCTGCCCAGCTGTGAGCCTGCTCCCTATCCAGCTGTGGGTGTGTTCAATGTCCAGCTGTCAGTCTGTTTCATATCCAGTTGTGAGTGATTATGTGCATCTGCTGTTGTAAGTGCCTCTGTTCCCTATTCAGTTGTGACTGAAGTCTGTTCCTTGTCCAGCTTTGAGTCTGTTCACTGTCCAGCTGTGACTCTGTTCACTGTCCAGCTGTGACTCAGTTCACTCTCCAGCTGTGACTCTGTTCACTGTCCAGCTGTGACTCTGTTCACTGTCCAGCTGTGACTCTGTTCACTGTCCAGTTGTGAGTCTGTTGCATGTCTAACAGTGAGTGAGTCTCTTGCCTGTCCAGCTGTCAGTCTGTTCCCTGTCCAGCTGTGATACTGTTCTCTGGCCAGTTGTGCGTAGGTTCAGTTTCCAGTTGTGAGTCTGTTCACTGTCCCGCTCTGACTCTGTTTCCTGTCCAGCTGTGAGTGTGCTGCCTGTCTAACTGTGAGTGTGTCTGTTCCCTGTCCAGCTTTGAGTCTGTTCCCTGACCAGATGTGAGTGTGTTCCCTGTCCAGCTGAGGGTGACTGTTTCAGGTTCAGCAATAAGTATGTTTATTCAATGTCAAGCTGTTTGTCTGATCCCTGTCCAGCATTGAGTCTGTTCACTGTCCAGCTGTGAGTCTGTATACTGTCCTGCTGTGAGTCTGTTCAATGTCCAGCTGTGAGTCTGTTCCCTGTCCAGCTGTGAGTCTGTTCACTGTCCAACTGTGAGTCTGCTCCCTGTCCAGCTGTGAGTCTGTTCACTGTCCAGCTGTCAGTCTGTTTCATGTCCAATTGTGAGTGATTATGTTGCATCTGCTGCTGTAAGTGTCTCTGTTCCCTATTCAGTTGTGACTGAAGCTGTTCCATGTCCAGCTGGGAGTATGTTCCCTGTCCAGCTATCTGTCTGTTCCCTGTCCAGCAGTGAGTGAATCTGTTTCATTTCAGCAATAAGTAAGTGTGTTCACTTTCAAGGTGTTTTCTGATCCCTGTCAAATTATGTGTCTGTTCCCTCTCCATCTGTGAGTTTGTTCCCTGCCCAGCTGTGACTGTGATCCCTGTCCAGCTGTGAGTCTGTTCACTGTCCAGCTACGTGTCTGTTCCCTGTCCAGCAGTGAGTGACTCTTTCATTTTCAGCAATAAGTAAGTGTGTTCACTTTCAAGGTGTTTTCTGATCCCTGTCAAGGTATGTGTCTGTTCCCTGTCCAGCTGTGAGTTTGTTCCCTCTCCAGCTGTGAGTGTGTTCCCTGTCCAGCTGTGAGTCTGTTCCCTGTCCAGCTGTGACTGAGTCTGTTATTTACCATTTGTGAGTAACTCTGTTCACTCTCCAGCTCTGAATCCATTCCCTATCCAGCTGTGAATCTGTTTTTGTTCCAGCTGTGGGATTGTTCCGTGTGAATCTGTGAATCTGTTCCCTGTCTAGATGACATACAGTTCCCTGTCCATCTGTGTATTAGTTTCTTCCATTTCCAGCTGAGAGTGAGTCTGTTCCCTATCCTTCTGTTAGTGAGTCTGTTCCCAGTCGATCTGAAAGTGAGTCTGTTCTCTGTCGAGCTGTGAGCGAATCTGTTACCTGTGCATCTGTGAGTGAGTCTGTTACCCGTGCATCTGTGAATGAGTCCTTTCCTTGCCCAGCTGTGAGTGAGTCTGTTCACTGTCCAGCTGTGATTGAGTCTATTCCCTTTCCATCAGTGAGTTTATTGCTTGTCTAACTGTGAGTGATTCTGTTCCCTGTACAGCTATCAGGCTGTTCTCTGTCCAGCTGTGAGTCTGTTGTCTTTCCAATGGTGAGTCTGTATCCTGTCCAGTTGTGAGTCTGTTCACTGTCCAGCTGTGAGTTTATTCCTTTTGAGCAGAGTGTCTGTTCCCTGTCCAGCTGCAAGTGTGTTCCCTGTCCAGCTGTGTGTCTGTTCCCTGTCCAGCTGCGTGTCTTTTCCATGTCCAGATGTGAGTCTGTTCCCTGTCCAGCAATGAGTGACTCTGTTTCATTTTCAGCAATAAGTGGGTGTCTTCACTGTCAAGCTGCTTTTGTGATCCCTCTCAAGATATGCGTCTTTTCCCTGTCCAGCTATGCGTCTGTTGTCTGTCCAATGGTGAGTCTGTTCCCTGTCCAGTTGTGAGTCTGTTCTCTGTCCAGCTGTCAGTCTGTTTCCTGTCCAGTTGTGAGTCTGTTCTCTGTCCAGCTGTCAGTCTGTTTCATGTCCAGTTGTGAGTGATTATGTTCCATCTGCTGCTGTAAGTGTCTCTGTTCCCTATTCAGTTGTGACTGAATCTGTACCCTGTCCAGCTGTGAGTGAGTTCACTGTCCAGTTGTCAGTCTGTTCCATATCCAGATGTGAATCAGCTTCATGAACAGTTGTGCGTGAGTATGTAACATCTGCTGCTGTAAGTTTCTCTGTTCCCTATTCAGTTGTGCCTGAATCTGTTCCATGTCCAGATGTGAATCTGTTCCATGTCCGGTTGTGAATCTGTTCCATGTCCAGCAGTAAGTCTGTTCCATGTCCAGCAGTGAGTCTGCTCCCTGTCCAGCTGTAAGTCTGTTCCCTGTCCAGCTGTGACTCTGTCCCATTCGAGCTGTCAGTCTGTTCCCTGTCTAGCTTTAAGTTTGTTCTCTGTCAAGCTGTGAGTCTGTTTCTTGTCCAGTTGTGAGTGATTATGTTGCATCTGCTGCTGTAAGTGTCTCGGTTCCCAATTCAGTTGTGACTGAATCTGTTCCATTCCGGATGTGAGTCTGTTCCCTGTCCAGCTGTGAGTCTGTTCCCTGTCCAGCAGTGAGTGACTCTGTTTCATTTTCAGCAATAAGTAAGTGTGTTCACTTTCAAGGTGTTTTCTGATCCCTGTCAAGTTATGTGCCTGTTCCCTGTCCAGCTGTGAGTTTGTTCCCTCTCCAGCTGTGAGTGTGTTCCCTGTCCAGCTGTGAGTCTGTTTCCTGTCCAGCTGTGACTGAGTCTGTTAATTACCATTTGTGAGTAACTCTTTTCACTCTCCAGCTCTGAATCCATTCCCTATCCAGCTGTGAATCAGTTTTCTGTCCAGCTGTGGGATTGTTCCCTGTGAATCTATGAATCTGTTCCCTGTCTAGATGAAATACTGTTCCCTGTCCATCTGTGTATTAGTTTCTTCCATTTCCAGCTGAGAGTGAGTCTGTTCCCAGTCGATCTGAAAGTGAGTCTGTTCTCTGTCGAGCTGTGAGTGAATCTGTTACCTGTGCATCTGTGAGTGAGTCTGTTACCCGTGCATGTGAATGAATCCGTTCCTTGTCCAGCTGTGAGTGAGTCTGTTCACTGTCCAGCTGTGATTGAGTCTATTTCCTTTCCATCTGTGAGTTTATTGATTGTCTAACTGTGAGTGAGTCTGTTCCCTGTACAGCTATCAGGCTTTTCTCTGTCCAGCTGTGAGTTTGTTGTCTTTCCAATGGTGAGTCTGTTTCCTGTCCAGTTGTGAGTGATTATGTTGCATCTGCTGCTCTTTGTGTCTCCGTTCCCTATTCAGTTGTGACTGAACCTATTCATGTCCAGCTGTGAGTCTGTACCCTGTCCAGCTGTGAGTTTGTTCCATTCGAGCTGTGAGCCTTTTCCCTTTCCAGCTGTGAGTCTTTTCCTGTCCAGCTATGAGTCTGTTGTCTGTCCAACGGTGAGTCTGTTCCCTGTCCAGTTGTGAGTCTGTTCTCTGTCCAGCTGTCAGTCTGTTTCCTGTCTAGTTGTGAGTGATTATATTGCATCGACTGCTATAAGTGTCTCTGTTCCCTGTTCAGTTGTGATTGAATCTGTTCCCTGTCCAGCTGTGAGTCTTTTCCCTGTCCAGCTGTGAGTCTGTTCCCTGCCCAGCTCCGAGTGAGTCTATTCCTTGTCTAGCTGTGAGTGAATCTGTTACCTGTCCAGCTGTGAGTGAGTCTGTTACCTGACGAGCTGTGAGTGAGTATGTTACCTGTCCAGCTGTGAGTGAGTCTGTTACCTGTCCAGCTGTGACTGAGTCTGTTCCCTGTCCAGCTGTGAGTCTGTTCCCTGCCCAGCTCCAAGTGAGTCTATTCCTTGTCTAGCTGTGAGTGAGTCTGTTACCTGTCCAGCTGTGAGTGAGTCTGTTACCTGACGAGCTGTGAGTGAGTCTTTTATCTGTCCAGCGGTGAGTGAGTCTGTTACCTGTCCAGCTGTGAGTGAGTCTGTTACCTGACGAGCTGTGAATGAGTCTGTTACCTGCCCAACTGTAAGTGAGTTTTTTCCCTGTCCAGCTGTGAATCTATTCTCTGTTAAGATTTGACTCTGTTCCTGTCCTGCTGTGAATATTTTCCTTGCCCAGCTTTAATGAGTCTGTTTCATGTTCAGCTGTGAGTGAGTCTGTTCCCTGTCCAGCTGTGAGTCTGTTCCCTGTCCAGCTGTGAGTGAGTCTGTTCCCTGTTCAACCAGTTTTTTCCATATTTATTCACGGTATCTGTGCAGCACTGCGAATGCCAGCATTTTTTGTCCATACCTAACTTGCCTTTGAGAATGTGTTGGTGAGAAGCCTTCTTGAATGGCTGCAGTCCATGTGGTGTGGGCACTCCCACCACCTGGGATTTTGACCCAGCGACGATGAAGGATTGGCGATATATTTCCAAGTCAGGATGGTGTGTGACTTAGAGGGGAACTTGGAGGTGGTGGTGTTCCCATGTGCCTGTTGCCCTTGTCTTTCTAGGTGGAAGAGGTCACGGGTTTGGGAGGCGGTGCCGAAGATGCCTTGGTGAGTTGCTGCAGTGCATCTTGTAGATGGTCCTCACTGCAGCCACGGTGCGCCGGTGGTGGAGGGAGTGAATGTTTAAGGTGGTGGATGGGGTGCCAATTAAGTGGGCTGCTTTGTCCTGGATGATGTCGAGCTTCTTGAGTGCTGTTGGAGCTGCACTCATCCAGGCAAGTGGAGAGTATTCCATCACACTCCTTACTTGTGCCTTGTAGATGGTGGAAAGGCTTTGGGGAGTCAGGAGGTGAGACACGCAGCAGAATACCCAGCATCTGACCTGCTCTTGTAGCCACAGTATTTATGTGGATGGTCCAGTTAAGTTTCTGGTCAATGGCACCCCCCAGGATGTTGAAGATGGGGGATTCAGCATTGGTAATACCGTTGAATGTCACGGGGCGGTGGTTACAACAACAACAACAATAACAACTTGTATTTATATAGCGCCTTTAACATTGTAAAACGTCCCAAGGCGCTTCACGGGGGTATTATAAGACAAAAAATGTGACACCGAGCCACATAAGGAGCAATTAGGGCAGGTGACCAAATGCTTGGTCAAAGAGGTAGGTTTGAAGGAGCATCTTAAAGAGGAGAGAGAGGTAACGAAGCGGAGAGGCTTAGGCAGTGAATTCCAGAATTAGTGCCTAGGCGACATAAAGACGCTCTCTTTTGTTGGAGATAGTCTTGCCTGGCACTTGTGAGGTGCGACCGTTACTTGCCACTTATTGGCCCAAGCCTGAATGTCGTCCAGGTCTTGCTGCATGCGGGCATGGACTGCTTCATCATCTGAGAAGTTGTGAATGGAACTGAACACTGTGCAATCATCAGCGAACATCCCCACATCGGATCTTATGATGGAGGGAAGATCATTGATGAAGCAGCTGAAGAAGGTTGAGCCTAGAACACGGCCCTGAGGAACTCCTGCTGCGATGTCCTGGGGCTGTGATGATTGACCTCCAACAATCACAACCATCTTCTTTTGTGCTAGGTTGTGGAGAGTTTGCCCCCTGATTCCTGATTCACATTGACTTCAGTTTTACTAGGGCTCCTTGATGCCAGACTCGGTCAAAAGCTGCCTTGATGTCAAGGCCAGTCACTCTCCCCTCACCTCTGGAATTCAGCTCCTTTGTCCATGTTTGGACCAAGGCTGTAATGAGATCTGGAGCCAAGTGGTCCTGGCAGAACCCAAACTGAGCATCGGTAAGGAGGCATTGGTGAGTAAGTGAAGCTTGACAGCACTGCCGACAGCCCATTCTATCATTTTGCTGATGATTGAGAGAAGACTGATGGGGCAGTAATATGCCGGATTGGATTTGTCCTGCTTTTTGCAGACAGGACAAACCTGGGCAATTTTCCACTTTGTCGGGCAGATGTCAGTATCCCAGCTGTACTGGAACAGCTTGGCTAGAGGCACGGCTAGTCCTGGAGCACACGTCTTCAGCCCTGAAGCTGGGGTGCTGTCGGGGCCCATAGTCTTTGCTGTATCCAGTGCGCTCAGCCATTCCTGATATCATGTGGAGTGAATCGAATTGGCTGAAGACTGACTTCTGTGAAGGTTGAGAACTCAGGAGGAGCAGTCAGTGCCTGGTACAGCTGTAATTGTGTATGAACCCTGTCATGAGTAAATCTCTTCCCAGTCAAGCTGTGAGTCTGATCCCCATCGATCTGTGAGTGAGACTGTTCCCTGTCCATCTGTGAGTGAGTCTGTTCCCTGTCCAGCTGTGGGTGAGCCTGTTCCCTTTCCCTGTCTGTGCAAGTTCCCTGTCCGGTCGTGAATCTGTTCCCTGTCCAGTTGTGAATCAGTTCCTTGTCCAGCTGTGAGTGAGCCTGTTCCCTGTCCATCTGTGAGTGAGTCTGTTCCCTGTCC
This sequence comes from Somniosus microcephalus, assembly GCF_052327205.1. Lineage (NCBI taxonomy): Eukaryota > Metazoa > Chordata > Chondrichthyes > Squaliformes > Somniosidae > Somniosus > Somniosus microcephalus. The sequence goes on along the minus strand of NW_028225180.1, from coordinate 26,597,223 downwards.
ATCTGAGAGTGAGTCTGTTTCCTGTCAAGCTGTGAGTGAGTCTGTTTCCTGTCAAGCTGTGAGTGAGCCTGTTCCCTGTCCAGCTGTGAGTGAGTCTGTTTCCTGTCAAGCTGTGAGAGGAGTTTGTTCCCTATCCATCTGTGAGTGAGCCTGTTCCCTGTCCATCTGTGAGTGAGCCTGTTCCCTGTCCATCTGTGAGTGAATCTGTTCCCTGTCCATCTATGAGTGAGTCTGTTCTAAATTTACCAAAGACACCAAACTTGGGTGTGTGGCAAACAGTGAGGATGATACCAATCGACTGCAACAGGACATAGAAAGGCTAGCAGAATGGGCAGACAAGTGGCAGATGGAATTTAATTCAGAGAACTGTGAGGTAATGCATTTTGGCAGAAGGAACAGGGAGAGGCAATATACACTTAATGGCACAGTTTTAAAGAGTGTGCAAGGACAGAGGGACCTGGGAGTTAATGTGCATAGGTCCCTGAAGGTGGCGGGACATATTGAGAGAATGGTTAACAAAGCATATGGGATCTTAAGTTTCATAAATAGAGGTATTGAGTACAAAAGTAGAGGAGTTATGCTGAACCTTTATAAAGCGCTGGTTAGGCCACAACTGGAGTATTGCATCCAGTTCTGGTCACCACACTTTAGGAAGGATGTGAAGGCCCTCGAGAGGGTGCAGAGGAGATTTACCAGAATGGTTCCGGGGATGGGAGATCTTAGCTACAAGGACAGGCTAGAGAAGCTGGATTAGCTTTCATTAGAGCAAAGGAGGTTGAGGGGTGATTTGATAGAGGTGTTCAAGATTATGACAGGTTTGGATAGGCTAGACGGGGAAAGTCTGTTCCCAATAGTTGATGGTAACAGGACTAGGGGACACAGATTTAAGGTCTTGGGCAGGAGATACAGGGGGGACGTGAGAAAAAACTTATTTATGCTGCGAGTGGTGGGGACCTGGAGCTCGCTGTCGATGGAAGTGCTGGAAGCGGAAACACCTTGAGACATCATAGGCACTTGAGGGAAATAAACCTGCAGGGCTACAGGGAGAGAGCGGGGGAATGGGACTGACTGGATTGTTCTATAGAGAGCTGACACAGACTCGATGGGCCGAATGGCCTCCTTCTGTGCCGTTATGACTCTCTGACCCTCTGATTGGTGTTTGGGCAGCAAGGGATTTGGAGATCAGTTGAGACGATTAATGCCTTAAACTATAACTAGATGAAAGCAAAAAAATTACATCGAGGTATTAACAGATGAAGTAAATGGGAAAAACTGTGGCAATTGGATTTTGACACAGGCAATGCTGGGGTCATCCACGTTGGACATAAAAGGGATCGACCAGATTACTTTGTAAATGGTGAAAAGCTAGAATCAGTAGCGGTCCAACAAGACTTGGGCGGTCCACGTACAGAGATCATTAAAATGTCCTGGAGAGGTACAGAATATAGAGTACAAGGGGGTAGAACTTATGCTGCAGCGATACAAAACCCTGGTTAGACCACACTTCCTTCTTCTTCTTCTTAGGCAGTCCCTCGGAACCGAGGATGACTTGCTTCCACGTTAAAAATGAGTTCTCAGGTGACTGATGAGTCCAATGCGGGACCTACAGTCTCTGTCACAGGTGGGGCAGACGGTGGTTGAAGGGACGGGTGGGTTGGGTGCTTGGGTTGACATGCGTTCCTTGCGCTGCTTGCACTTGGCTTCCGCTTGCTCCTGGCTAAGAGACTCGAGGTGTTCGGCGCCTTCCCGGATGCTTCTCCCCCGCTTTGTGCGGTCTTGGGCCAGGGATTCCCAGGTGTCGGTGGGGATGTTACACTTTTTCAAGGAGACTTTGAGGGTGTCCTTGAAGCGTTTCCTCTGCCCACCTGGGGCTCTCTTGCCGTGTCAGAGCTCCGAGTAGAGCGCTTGTTTTGGGAGTCTCGTATCGGGCATGCGGACAATGTGACTCGTCCATCGGAGCTGATCGAGTGTGGTCAAAGCTTCGATGCTGGGGACGTTGGCCTGAGCAAGAACACTGATGTTGGTGCGCCTATCCTGCCAATGGATTCAAAGGATCTTGCGGAGGCAGCGTTTGTGGTACCTCTCCAGTGTTAGAACACACCTGGAGTACTGTAAGCAGTTCTGGGCACCACACCTTAGGAAGGATATATTGGCCTCGGAGGGAGTGCAGCGTAGGTTTACCAGAATGATACCCGGAGTTCAAGGAATAAAATACCACTGTCATTTGCGCCGGTGAGATTACACAAACTGGAACAAAAAGATAATGGCCCAGAAATTTGGGTCTCCACGGGTGAGTACGCGCTGGGTACTCACCCGTAGGCCCAATGGAAGTGCCGGTTTTCTGCATGCACTGCGCATGCGCGGGAAACCGGCACTTCCGTTCCCCTGAACTAAGAGGTTCAGAGGTGGAACGCACGCGCAGGAGAGGCAGTGCGTTTGCATCAAACTTAGTTTTTTTTTGCAGGTTTTCCCGGGAAGGTAAGACTGCAGGATTTAGAAATGTAAAAAGCAGGCGTAAGGCCTGCTTTTTACAAGATAAGTGGTCAATTAATGAAAATTGAAACATTTTTTCAACAGGTTTATTATTTATAAATACTTTAAAGCAAGGTAAGTTTATTTTTAGCCCCGTTAGAATATAAAATTATTTTTTTCAAAAATTTAAATTATTGTTTAAAATAGTTATTTAATGTAATTTATAGTTTATTTAAAAAGTGTGATTTAAAAAAAAAAATTATTTGAAGGTTTACTGCTATTTTGGGGCCGTAGTATTTATAAGTTTTGACAGCTCCTCCTGTCAATCTTATGAATGGGCTTTTCCCTCCTCCGATTGGCTGCCCATGGCCCACGTGATCCCAGGGGATGCATCGCACTAACTGTGCCCCTGGGACATGCAAGCACAGCGTGCTGGCAGCTGGGCAAGGCCCCGGAGCGGAATTCCATGGGGCTCTACAGCTCAACTGCCGGCGCGCAAGGTAAGTGCAGCTCGGGGGCTTACACCCGCGGGAAGCCCCCGACCCGAATTCCTGGGCCATTACTGCTGATGCTGGAAATGTGAAATAAAAACAGAAAATGCTGGAGATACTCAGCAGGTCAGGCAGCATCTGTGGAGAGAGAAACAGAGTTAACGTTTCAGGTCGATGACCTTTCGTCAGAACTGGCAGAAAATGGAACAGATTTTTAAGCACGTTTAGGGGCTGGGAAAGGGGGGAGGGGATGAAGGAACAATAGGGAAGGTCTGTGATAGGATGGAAAGCAGGAGAAGATAAGAGACATTAAGAGATATTCAAGGCGAGAGGAGATGGGAATGGGACAGGTTAATAAACAAAGGATGGCTCTAGATGAAGTGTAAGTTGCGCTGGCAGAATGAAGGACAGCTGCCATGGTTGTAGTCCCTGGAATTTAGATGGTTAAAGGGTAATTTGATTGAAGTTTTCAAAATATTAAGGGGAATTGAGAGGGTAGACAGAGAGAAACTATTTCCGCTGGTTGGGGAATCGAGGACTAGGGGCAGAGTCTAAAAATTAGAGCCAGACCTTTCAGGAGTGAAGTTAGGAAACACTTCTACACACAAAGGGTGGTAGATGTTTGGAATTCTCTTCCGCAAACAGCAGTTGATACTGGGTCAATTGTTAATTTAAAATCTGAGATTGATAGATGTTTAGTTAACCAAAGGTATTAAGGGGCAAAGGCAGGTATAAGGAGGTAGGTCGCAGATCCAGCCATGATCTCATTGAATAGGGGGAACAGGCTCGAGGGGCTGAATGGCCGCCCCCTGCTCCTAAGTTCCGATGAAAGAGGCATAGATGTAAAAGTTCAGCCCTGATCTCATTGAATGGCGAAGCAGGCTTGAGGGGTCGCACGGCATCCCCCCCGCTCCTATTTCTCACATTCTTATATTACTGCATGTTGTTTTGGAACAGAGCTTTCTCACACCCTGGCACATTTAGAAGCTTCATGGACATCTCTTCACTCACTGCACCCAGGCGATGCGATGTAACAGGACACCGGGCCGATTCCGAGCTGTAATTCACTGCTAACAATGGAAATCATTTAACACTTGTATTCCAACCTGTGCCATTTCAGACTCACAGCTTCTTATCTTCTTGTCTCTGAACGGCTTAGGGTGCAATTTTTCCTGATGCAGGCACTCTGTCCTGTGTCTTAATCCCCGATCAGGTAACTCGCCGGTTGCTGGGAGGTAATTACTGACTCGAAGCAGAGAAGAAACTGGATACCCAGCAATAAGGCAGCTGGCAGTACACAAACACACACCTACAGCCTGTGTCAGATTGAGAGGCAGAAACAATCCAATTAACCCCACACGCCCCAGGGCTATAAACAGAAAATCAATGTGACGACCAGCGACCTCTGTTGGAGAATGTGTGTGAGAGAGAGTGTTCGAGAGTGCGTGTGTGAGAGAGAAAGTGAGAGTGTGTGTGAGAGAGTGTGAGAGAGTGTGTGAGAGAGATAGTGTGTGGGAGTGTGTGTGAGAGAGCATGAGTGTGTATGAGAGAGAAAGTGAGAGTGTGTGTGAGAAAGTGTGAGAGAGTGTGTGAGAGAGCGAGTGTGAGATACAGAGACTGAGAGTCAGAGAGTGTGAGAGTCAGAGAGTGCGAGAGTCAGAGAGTGTGAGAGTCAGAGAGTGTGAGAGTCAGAGTGTGAGAGTCAGAGTGTGTGAGAGTCAGAGAGTGCGAGAGTCAGAGTGTGAGAGTCAGAGTGTGTGAGAGTCAGAGAGTGCGAGAGTCAGAGTGTGAGAGTCAGAGAGTGTGAGAGTCAGAGAGTGTGAGAGTCAGAGTGTGAGAGTCAGAGTGTGAGAGTCAGAGTGTGAGAGTCAGAGTGTGAGAGTCAGAGAGTGTGAGAGTCAGAGAGTATGAGAGTCAGAGAGTGTGAGAGTCAGAGAGTGTGAGAGTCAGAGAGTGTGAGAGTGTGAGAGTCAGAGAGTGTGAGAGTCAGAGAGTGTGAGAGTCAGAGAGTGTGAGAGTCAGAGAGTGTGAGAGTCAGAGTGTGAGAGTCAGAGTGTGAGAGTCAGAGAGTGTGAGAGTCAGAGAGTGTGAGAGTCAGAGAGTGTGAGAGTCAGAGAGTGTGAGAGTCAGAGAGTGTGAGAGTCAGAGAGTGTGAGAGTCAGAGAGTGTGAGAGTCAGAGTGTGTGAGAGTCAGAGAGTGTGAGAGTCAGAGAGAGTGAGAGTCAGAGTGTGACAGTCAGAGTGTGTGAGAGTCAGAGAGTGTGAGAGTCAGAGTGTGTGAGAGTCAGAGTGTGTGAGAGTCAGAGAGTGTGAGAGTCAGAGTGTGTGAGAGTCAGAGTGTGAGAGTCAGAGTGTGTGAGAGTCAGAGAGTGTGAGAGTCAGAGAGTGTGAGAGTCAGAGAGTGTGAGAGTCAGAGAGTGTGAGAGTCAGAGTGTGCGGGAGTCAGAGTGTGTGAAAGTCAGAGAGTGTGAGAGTCAGTGTGAGAGTCAGAGAGTGTGAGAGTCAGAGTGTGAGAGTCAGAGAGTGTGAGAGTCAGAGAGTGTGAGAGTCAGAGTGTGTGAGAGTCAGAGTGTGTGAGAGTCAGAGTGTGAGAGTCAGAGATTGTGAGAGTCAGAGTGTGAGAGTCAGAGTGTGAGAGTCAGAGTGTGAGAGTCAGCGTGTGAGAGTCAGAGAGTGTGAGAGTCAGAGTGTGTGAGAGTCAGAGAGTGTGAGAGTCAGAGAGTGTGAGAGTCAGAGTGTGTGAGAGTCAGAGTGTGTGAGAGTCAGAGAGTGAGAGTCCGAGTGTGTGAGAGTCAGAGAGTGTGAGAGTCAGAGTGTGAGAGTCAGAGAGTGTGAGAGTCAGAGTTTGTGAGAGTCAGAGTGTGAGAGTCAGAGTGTGTGAGAGTCAGAGTGTGAGAGTCAGAGAGTGTGAGAGTCAGAGAGTGTGACAGTCAGAGTGTGTGAGAGTCAGAGAGTGTGAGAGTCAGAGTGTGTGAGAGTCAGACTGTGTGAGAGTCAGACTGTGTGAGAGTCAGAGAGTGTGAGAGTCAGAGTGTGTGAGAGTCAGAGTGTGTGAGAGTCAGAGAGTGTGAGAGTCAGTGTGTGAGAGTCAGAGAGTGTGAGAGTCAGAGTGTGAGAGTCAGAGTGTGTGAGAGTCAGAGAGTGTGAGTCAGAGAGTATGAGAATCAGAGAGTTTGAGGGTCAGAGTGTGAGAGTCAGAGAATTTGAGAGTCAGAGTTTGTGAGAGTCAGAGTGTGAGAGTCAGAGTGTGTGAGAGTCAGAGTGTGAGAGTCAGAGAGTGTGAGAGTCAGAGAGTGTGAGAGTCAGAGTGTGTGAGAGTCAGAGAGTGTAAGAGTCAGAGTGTGAGAGTCAGAGTGTGTGAGAGTCAGAGAGTGTGAGAGTCAGAGTGTGTGAGAGTCAGAGAGTGAGAGTCAGAGTGTGTGAGAGTCAGAGAGTGGAAGAGTCAGAGAGTGTGAGAGTCAGAGTGTGTGAGAGTCAGAGAGTGTGAGGATCAGAGAGTGTGAGAGTCAGAGAGTGTGAGAGTCAGAGTGTGAGAGTCAGAGAGTGTGAGAGTCAGAGTGTGAGAGTCAGAGAGTGTGAGAGTCAGAGAGTGTGAGAGTCAGAGAGTGTGAGTCAGAGAGTATGAGAGTCAGAGAGTGTGAGGGACAGAGAGTGTGAGAGTCAGAGAGTGTGAGAGACAGAGTGTGTGAGAGTCAGAGTGTGTGAGAGTCAGAGTGTGTGAGAGTCAGAGAGTGAGAGTCAGAGTGTGTGAGAGTCAGAGTGTGAGAGTCAGAGAGTGTGAGAGTCAGAGAGTGTGAGAGTCAGAGTGTGTGAGAGTCAGAGTGTGAGAGTCAGAGAGTGTGAGAGTCAGAGAGTGTGAGAGTCAGAGAGTGTGAGAGTCAGAGAGTGTGAGTGTCAGAGAGTGTGAGGGTCAGAGAGAGTGAGAGTCAGAGAGTGAGAGAGTCAGAGAGTGTGAGAGTCAGAGTGTGAGAGTCAGAGTGTGAGAGTCAGAGAGTGTGAGAGTCAGAGTGTGAGAGTCAGAGAGTGTGAGAGTCAGAGCGTGAGAGTCAGAGAGTGTGAGAGTCAGAGAGTGTGAGAGTCAGAGAGTGTGAGAATCAGAGAGTGTGAGAGTCAGAGAGTGTGAGATTCAGAGTGTGTGAGAGTCAGAGAGTGAGAGTCAGAGAGTGAGAGTCAGAGAGCGTGAGAGTCAGTGTTTGAGAGTCAGAGAGTGAGAGTCAGAGAGTGTGAGAGTCAGAGAGTGTGAGAGTCAGAGAATGTGAGAGTCAGTGTGTGAGAGTCAGAGAGTGAGAGTCAGAGAGTGAAAGTCAGAGAGTGTGAGAGTCAGAGAGTGAGAGTCAGAGAGTGTGAGAGTCAGAGAGTGTGAGAGTCAGAGAGTGTGAGAGTCAGAGAGTGTGAGAGTCAGAGAGTGTGAGAGTCAGAGTGTGTGAGAGTCAGAGAGTGTGAGAGTCAGAGAGTGTGAGAGTCAGAGAGTGTGAGAGTCAGAGAGTGTGAGAGTCAGAGAGTGTGAGAGTCAGAGAGTGTGAGAGTCAGAGAGTGTGAGAGTCAGAGAGTGTGAGAGTCAGAGAGTGAGAGTCAGAGAGTGAGAGTCAGAGAGTGTGAGAGTCAGAGTGTGAGAGTCCGAGAGTGTGAGAGTCCGAGAGTGTGAGAGTCAGAGAGTGTGAGAGTCAGAGAGTGAGAGTCAGAGAATGAGAGTCAGAGAGTGTGAGAGTCAGTGTGTGAGAGTCAGAGAGTGAGAATCAGAGAGTGTGAGTGTCAGAGAGTGTGAGAGTCAGAGAGTGTGAGAGTCAGAGAGTGTGAGAGTCAGAGAGTGTGAGAGTCAGAGAGTGTGAGAATCAGAGTGTGTGAGAGTCAGAGAGTGTGAGAGTCAATGTGTGAGAGTCAGAGAGTGTGAGAGTCAGAGAGTGTGTGAGTCAGAGAGTGTGAGAGTCAGAGTGTGTGAAAGTCAGAGTGTGAGAGTCAGAGTGTGTGAGAGTCAGAGTGTGAGAGTCAGAGAGTGTGAGAGTCAGAGAGTGTGAGAGTCAGAGAGTGGGAGAGTCAGAGTGTGAGAGTCAGAGAGTGTGAGAGTCAGAGAGTGTGAGAGTCAGAGAGTGTGAGAGTCAGAGTGTGAGAGTCAGAGTGTGAGAGTCAGAATGTGAGAGTCAGAGTGTGAGAGTCAGAGTGTGAGAATCAGAGTGTGAGAGTCAGAGAGTGTGAGAGTCAGAGTGTGTGAGAGTCAGAGCGTGTGAGATTCAGAGAGTGTGAGGGTCAGATTGTGTGAGAGTCAGAGTGTGAGAGTCAAGGAGTGAGAGTCAGAGAGTGTGAGAGTCAGAGAGTGTGAGAGTCAGAGTGTGTGAGAGTCAGAGAGTGTGAGGGTCAGAGAGTGAGCGTCAGAGTGTGAGAGTCAGAGAGTGTGAGAGTCAGAGAGTGTGAGAGTCAGAGTGTGAGAGTCAGAGTGTGAGAGTCAGAGAGTGAGAGAGTCAGAGTGTGAGAGTCAGAGAGTGTGAGAGTCAGAGTGTGAGAGAGTCAGTGTGTGAGAGTCAGAGAGTGTGAGAGTCAGAGAGTGTGAGAGTCAGAGAGTGTGAGAATCAGAGAGTGAGAGAGTCAGAGAGTGTGAGAGTCAGAGAGTGTGAGAGTCAGAGAGTGAGAGAGTCAGAGAGTGTGAGAGTCAGAGAGTGTGAGAGTCAGAGAGTGTGAGAGTCAGAGAGTGTGAGAGTCAGAGAGTGTGAGAGTCAGAGAGTGTGAGAGTCAGAGAGTGTGAGAGTCAGAGAGTGTGAGAGTCAGAGAGTGTGAGTGTCAGAGAGTGAGAGAGTCAGAGAGTGTGAGAGTCAGAGAGTGTGAGAGTCAGAGAGTGTGAGAGTCAGAGAGTGTGAGAGTCAGAGAGTGAGAGAGTCAGAGAGTGTGAGAGTCAGAGAGTGTGAGAGTCAGAGAGTGTGAGAGTCAGAGAGTGTGAGAGTCAGAGAGTGTGAGAGTCAGAGAGTGTGAGAGTCAGAGAGTGTGAGAGTCAGAGAGTGTGAGAGTCAGAGAGTGTGAGAGTCAGAGAGTGTGAGAGTCAGAGAGTGTGAGAGTCAGAGAGTGTGAGAGTCAGAGAGTGTGAGAGTCAGAGAGTGTGAGAGTCAGAGAGTGTGAGAGTCAGAGAGTGAGAGAGTCAGAGAGTGTGAGAGTCAGAGAGTGTGAGAGTCAGAGAGTGTGAGAGTCAGAGAGTGTGAGAGTCAGAGAGTGTGAGAGTCAGAGAGTGTGAGAGTCCGAGAGTGTGAGAGTCCGAGAGTGTGAGAGTCCGAGAGTGTGAGAGTCCGAGAGTGTGAGAGTCCAAGAGTGTGAGAGTCCGAGTGTGAGTGTCCGAGAGTGTAAGAGTCCGAGAGTGTGAGAGTCCGAGAGTGTGAGAGTCAGTGAGTGTGAGAGTCCGAGAGTGTGAGAGTCAGAGAGTGTGAGAGTCAGAGTGTGTGAGAGTCAGAGAGTGTGAGAGTCAGAGAGTGTGAGAGTGTGAGAGTCAGAGAGTGTGAGAGTCAGAGAGTGTGAGAGTCAGAGAGTGTGAGAATCAGAGAGTGAGAGAGTCAGTGTGAGAGTCAGAGAGTGTGAGAGTCAGAGAGTGTGAGAGTCCGAGAGTGTGAGAGTCCGAGAGTGTGAGACTCCGAGAGTGTGAGAGTCCGAGAGTGTGCGAGTCCGAGAGTGTGAGAGTCCGAGAGTGTGAGAGTCAGAGAGTGTAAGAGTCCGAGAGTGAGAGTCAGAGTGTGAGAGTCAGAGTGTGAGAGTCAGAGTGTGAGAGTCAGAGTGTGAGAGTCAGAGTGTGAGAGTCAGAGAGTGTGAGAGTCAGAGAGTGTGAGAGTCAGAGAGTGAGAGTCAGAGAGTGTGAGAGTCAGAGTGTGAGAGTCAGAGTGTGAGAGTCAGAGAGTGTGAGAGTCAGAGAGTGTGAGAGTCAGAGAGTGTGAGAGTCAGAGAGTGTGAGAGTCAGAGTGTGAGAGTCAGAGAGTGTGAGAGTCAGAGTGTGTGAGAGTCAGAGAGTGTGAGAGTCAGAGAGTGTGAGAGTCAGAGAGTGTGAGAGTCAGAGTGTGAGAGTCAGAGAGTGAGAGTCAGAGAGTGTGAGAGTCAGAGTGTGAGAGAGTCAGAGAGTGTGAGAGTCAGAGAGTGTGAGAGTCAGAGTGTGAGAGTCAGAGAGTGTGAGAGTCAGAGTGTGAGAGTCAGAGTGTGTGAGAGTCAGAGAGTGTGAGAGTCCGAGAGTGAGAGTCAGAGTGTGTGAGAGTCAGAGCGTGTGAGAGTCAGAGAGTGTGAGAGTCAGAGTGTGTGAGAGTCAGAGTGTGAGAGTCAGAGAATGTGAGAGTCCGAGAGTGTGAGAGTCCGAGAGTGTGAGAGTCCGAGAGTGTGAGAGTCCGAGAGTGTGAGAGAGATTGTGAGATAGACAGTGTGAGAGAGTGTTAGAATGTGAGAGTGAGTGCGTGAGAGAAAAATGAGAGCGTGTGAGTGTGAGATAAAGTGTATGTGAGTGTGTGGAGGTGTGTGTGTGAGAGTTAGTTTGTGTGCATAAGTGTGAATTTATTCGTGTAAGTGTGTGGTGCAAAGCGGGGCAATGGGATTAGTTTCAAAAAATAAAGACTTTCATTTATATCGTGCTTTCACAACCTAAGGATGTCCCAATGGGCTTTACAGCCAATCAAGTATGTTTGAAGTGTTGTCACTGTTGTAATGTAGGAAACCTCAGTAATGCACTATTCTTGATATTTTGGATTGATACAGGACTGTGGTGAGAGACCAAGGCAGTGGCATTAGTTTGGGATTGATACAGGCCTATGGGGAGAGTGCGGGGCAGTGGGATTAGTTTGGGATTGATACAGGGCTATGGGGAGAGAGCGGGGCAGTGGGATTAGTTTGGAATTGATACAGGGCTATGGGGAGAGAGCGGGGCAGTGGGATTAGTTTGGAATTGATACAGGGCTATGGGGAGTGAGCGGGGCAGTGGGATTAGTTTGGGATTGATACAGGACAATGGGGAGAGAGCAGGGCAGTGGGATTAGTTTTGGTTTGATTCAGGGCTGTGTGGTGAGAGCGGGGCAGTGGGATTAGTTTGGGATTGATACAGGACTATGGGGAGAGAGCAAGGCTGTGGGATTAATTTAAGATTGATACAGGTTTATGGGTGGAGCTGGGCAGTGGGATTCATTTGGGATTGCTTCCAGGCTATGGGGAGATAGTGGGATAAATTTTGGAATGATACAGGGCTATGGGGAGAGAGAGGGGCAGTGGGGTTAGTTTGGGATTGATTCAGGGCTAAGGGGAGAGAGCAGGGCAGTGGGATTAGTTTGGGATTGATTCAGGGCTATGGGAGAGAGCAGGACAGTGGGAAATGTTTGGGATTGAAACAGGGCTATGGGGAGAGGGTGTGAAAGTGGGATTAGTTTTGGATTCATAAAGGGCTATCTGGAGGGAGCGAGGCAGTGGGATTAGTTTGGGATTGATACAAGGCTATAGGGAGAGAGGGGGTAGTGGGATTTATTTGTGATTGATACAGGGCTATTAGGAGAGAACGTGTAAATGGAATTGATTCAGGACTATGGCAAGAGAGCTGGGCAGTGGGATTACTGTTGAATTCATACAGGGCATTGTTTAGAATGGGGCAATGGGATTAATTTGCAATTGATACAGGGCTAGGTGTAGCAAGCGGTGCAGTAGGATTAGTATTGGGTTGATAGAGGCCTATGAAGCAGGAGTGGGTTATGGCATTAGTATTGGATTCATACAGGGCTATGGTTAGAGTGAAGCAGTGGGATAAATTTTTTATTGGTACACGGCTATGGTTAGAGAACGGGGCAGTGGGATTAGTTTTTGTTTGCTTCAGGGCTATGGGTGGAGAGTGTGGCAGTTGGATTAGTTTGGGATTAATACAGGGCTATGGGGAGAGCGACTGAAGGAAAGTGAGGAGGCTTTTGTGAGGGAGGTTAACACTAACAAGAACTAGGCCTGTCCTGGGAGTGTTTGACGGGTCAGTGTAGAGGGAGCTTTACTCTGTATCTAACCCGTGCTGTTACTGCCCTGGGAGTGTTTGATGGGACAGTGTAGAGGGAGCTTTACTCTGTATCTAACCTGTGCTGTACCTGTCCTGTGAGTGTTTGATGGGACAGTGTAGAGGGAGCTTTACTCTGTATCTAACCCGTGCTGTACCTGCCCTGGGAGTGTTTGATGGGGCATTGTAGAGGGAGCTTCACTTTGTATCTAACCCGTGCTGTACTTGCCCTGGGAGTGTTTGATGCGGAGTGTAGAGGGAGCTTTACTCTGTATCTAACCTGTGCTGTACCTGTCCTGTGAGTGTTTGATGGGACAGTGTAGAGGGAGCTTTACTCTGGATCTAACCTGTGCTGTACCTGCCCTGGGAGTGTTTGATGGGGCAGTGTAGAGGGAGCTTTACTCTGTATCTAACCTGTGCTGTACCTGTCCTGTGAGTGTTTGATGGGACAGTGTAGAGGGAGCTTTACTCTGTATCTAACCCGTGCTGTACCTGCCCTGGGAGTGTTTGATGGGGCATTGTAGAGGGAGCTTCACTTTGTATCTAACCCGTGCTGTACCTGCCCTGGGAGTGTTTGATGGGGAGTGTAGAGGGAGCTTTACTCTGTATCTAACCTGTGCTGTACCTGTCCTGTGAGTGTTTGATGGGACAGTGTAGAGGGAGCTTTACTCTGGATCTAACCTGCGCTGTACCTGCCCTGGGAGTGTTTGATGGGGCAGTGTAGAGGGAGCTTTACTCTGTATCTAACCCATGCTGTACCTGCCCTGGGAGTGTTTGATGGGGCAGTGTAGAGGGAGCTTTACTCTGTATCTAACCCGTGCTGTACCTGCCCTGGGAATGTTTGGTGGGACAGTGTAGAGGGAGCTTTACTCTGTATCTAACCCGTCCTGTACCTGCCCTGGGAGTGTTTGGTGGGACAGTGTAGAGGGAGCTTTACTCTGTATCTAACCCGCGCTGTACTCGAATGCTTAATCTTGTTGTCTGTTAAATGAAAATCTTCTGCCTCGAACAGTAAAATCACTCATTTTGCTAGAACACTATATTTTAAATTGACAGATCACCTTCAGAAACTCAAAAATTGGGAATGCCTTTTAAACATATCCTCTTGTTAACATTAACAGTACTTGGAAATTTAGGACTTTTAACCCAATGCTACCAGGCAAGGGGCAATCATTCTTTGATCAATACATCACTCACTGCCTGGAATCAGGCCCCATTGTATTGGAATCAAATTCTACATTTACTAATACATAAAAACAAGAGGTTTTAATATCTGTATTTGAAATGTAAAGTTTGAGAGGCCTCATCTGCGCTCTTTTCTCGAACTTTCTCCAGTCAACATGTTTGCCTCTCTCTGCCTCTCTCCCAGTGGGACCAATCACTCAGTCCCCAGTCTGCGCGGAGCTGTGTTCTGATTGGTCCCAGCTTCTACGAGTTGGCCTGGCTTGGCGCCCTGAATGAACGACACGTCTCACTCTGCCGGTTACCTAACCATGATTACAACATCGGGGGAGTCTCAGTGCAGGCAAGAGAGAACGTTAACCAGATAACTGCCAGAGCTCAGCCACGGTGATAGCATGCTACTTAACAGCACTGAACTAACACAAGGCCTAAACTGAGAGGAAAGGCATGTTGCTGCCCATTGGCCCTTCCGATACCCTCCTGGCCGGACTCCCACCTACCGCCCTCCCCAAACTTGAGCTCATCCAAAACTCTGCTGCCCCGAGTCCAAAGGCGCAACAGCTTGCATCCACCTATCGCCCCCCCACCCCGTGACCCTGTGCTCGCTGACCTACATTGGATCCCAATCCCCCCTACGCCTTGATTTTCACATTCTCATCCTTGACTTGAATATAGGGGGTATGATTAAGAAGTGTGCAGATGATACTAAAATCAACTGTGTGGTTGATAGTGAAGAAGGAAGCTGCAGACTGCAGGAAGATATCAATAAATTGGTCAGGTGGGCAGAACAGTGGCAAATGGAATTCAATCTGGAGAAGTATGAGCTAATGCATTTGGGGAGGGCTAACAAGGAAAGGGAATACATCTTAAATGGTAGGACACTGAGTAGTGTAGAGGAACAAAGGGACCTTGGAGTGCATGTCCACAGATCCCTGAATGTAGCAGGCCAGGTAGATAAGGCAGTTAAGAAGGCATGCAGAATGCTTGCCTTTATTAGCCGTGGCATAGAATACAAGAGCAGGGGGGGGGGGTTATGCTTCAACTGTATAAAACACTAGTTAGGCCTCAGCTAGAGTACTGGGTGCAGTTCTGGTCACCACATTACAGGAAAGATGTGATTGCACTAGACAGGGTACAGAGTTGATTTACAAGGATGTTGCTGGGAGTAGAGAATCTTAGCTATGAGGAAAGACTGGATAGGCTGGGTCTGTTTTCCTTGGAACACTGGAGGCTGAGGGGAGACCTTATTGAGGTGTATAAAATTATGAGAGGCCTAGATAGAAAGGACCTACTTCCCTTAGCAGTGGGGGTCAAAAACCAGGGGGCAGAGATTTAAAGTAATTGGGGGAAGGTTTAGAGGGGACTTGAGGGGAAATTTCTTCACCCAGAGGGTTGTGGGGGTCTGGAACTCACTGCCTGAAAGGGTGGTAGAGGCAGAAACCCTCACTACATTTAAAAAGTACTTGGATGTGCACTTGGGATACTGTAACCTGCAGGGCTACGGACCAAGAGCTGGGAAGTGGGATGAGGCTGGATAGCTCTTTGTTGGCCGGCGCGGACACGATGGGCCGAAATGGCCTCCTTCCATGCTGTAACTTTCTATGATTCTATGATTCTATGATCTACACCAATGATTTGGATGAGGGAACCAAATATAACATATCCAAGTTTGCTGATGATACAAAGCTGGGTGGGAATGTAAGTTGAGAGGAAAATTCCTGGGATGGCAGGACTGTCGTATGAGGAGAGGTTGGGTCGACTAGGCCTGTATTCACTACAGTTAAGAAGAATGAGAGGGGATCTCATTGAAGCGTATAAAATTCTGACAGGGCTAGCTAGACAGACTGGGTGCAGGGAGGATGTTTCCCCCAACTGGGGGGGGTTCTAGAATGAGGGGTCACAGTCTCAGGATACGGGGTAGGACATTTAGGACTGAGATGAGGAGAAATTTCTTCCCTCAGAGGGTGGTGCATCTTTGGAATTCTCTACCCTAGAGGGCTGTGGAGGCTCAGTCGTTGAGTATATACAAGACAGAGATCGCTAGATTTTTGAATATTAAGGGAATCAAGTGATATGGGGATAGTGCAGGAAAGTGGGGATGAGGTAGAAGATCAGCCATGATCTTATTGAATGGTGGAGCAGGCTCGAAGTGTCAAATGGCTGACTCCTGCTTATGCTTGTTATGTTCTTAAATCCCTTCATGACCTCCCTCCCCTTCCCAATCTCTGTTACCTCCTCCAGCCCTACAACCCTCTGAGAACTCTGTCTTCATCATATTCTGGCCCCTTGCTCATGTCCTATGTTCATCGCTCCGCCACTGACGGTCCTGCCTCCAGCCGCCTTGGCCCTCTGCTCAGGAATTACCTCCCTAAACCTCTCCAGCTTCCTCAACTCTCTCTCTGCTTCTTTAAGATGCTCCTTAAAATCTACCTCTTTTGACCAAGCATTTGGCCACCTATCCTGATACCTCCTCAGGTGACTGGATGACAAAATGTTGTTTGTTAATCGCTCCTGTGAAGCGCCTTGCCACGTTTTACAATGTTAAAGGCGTTGTATAAATGCAAGTTGTTGCTGTTCAGTTGCAGTGTGGCCTGTTGGACACTTTATGGTGTTGAGGTATGTTGGGGCCCATTTTATATTTGAAATAAGGAAGATGTCTGTTTGACCCGAGGTCCTGTCAGTGATATTGAAGGTGAAAGCACTTAACTAAGTGTGATCCCCCCCCCCATGTATATTGACCACAATTTACTTACCCCCTTGTAACTGAGACTTGTGTTAACCTGCTGAATACTGGTCTGAGTTCCACAGGACAATGACTTAGGCCCAACCACCTTCAGCTGCTTCATCAATGAACTTCCCTCCAACATAAGGTCAGAAATGGGGATGTTCGCTGATAGCTACACAGTGTTCAGCGCCATTTGCAACTCAGATAATGAAGCAGTCCATGCCCACATGCAACAAGATCTGGACGACATTCAGGCTTGGGCTGATAAGTGGCAGGTAACAACTGCACCACACAAGAGCCAGGCAATGATTATCTCCGACCAGTGGCTTTGAGCCCAAGATCAGCCTTAATCTTATTGAATGGCGGAGCAGACTCGAGGGGCCAAGTGGCCTATTCCTGCTCCTATTTCATATTTTCTTAAGTGAGAGTCTAACCACCGCCCCTTGGCATTAAACGGCATTAGCATCACCGAATCCCACACCATCAACACCCTGGTGGTGTAAGATTCGAAATTTTTCATTATATAATCACACGAGACAACAGGATTAATAACACAGCTTTATTGACCAAAAAGAAGCTTGTACAGACAAAACCTTTAATAAAAGGGCACACAAAATGGCCGCCGGACCTCGTGATCAGTTTCTTGGACCATTTGATTTCTGTTACTGCAAGCCAGACAGGCTTGTGGATTGAGAACACTAAGCCCGCGAAAGCCAATATCGGGAAACCGAAACTCAGGGAAATGGGCATACATATTCAATTGGATTCTAAGTACAAGACAGTTTCAGGCAAACAGGATGGGGCCCATCAAGATATGGGCGGACAATGCATGAACACTTAAACCCATTTAATGTACAAAGGAAAAACCGTTTAACAGCCATCAAGGGAAATCTCCAGACCGATCAATATGCGAACCGAGTTACGGTGACAAAGTAAAAGACATTATCGGCCAGGAAGGCCAGTTAAAGCTATCACCGGCTCCCGTTACAAGACAAAGCGCCCCTGCAGAGTTTTCTGCCCACCAAAATTATTACAAAGACTGGACTATGATCTGGCGGGAGATAAGGCTGGCCCAAAAGGGTATAACTATGGATTTTGAAAAGTCCATCAGCGCCTCTTCTACCTCGGTAGCTTCGGAATTCGATCAGGACGTTTCGGACGGACATTTCGGAAAGGACAACGTGGTCGGTGTTCAGCCAGACAAAGCTCGGCCGCGACGAGAAGACGACGAGGGTGGCCCGGGTACAGTTGTCGGGAGATCATCGACGACCCAGGCCGAAGAAGAAGACACCCTCAGGAGGACCGACGATCCAGGCCGGAGAGAAAGGACTCTCCGGGCCTAACACTTCCATGCCTCAACATTCCATTGTTGGCAGGGACTCCACCATGGACCCAAATCCACAACAGAATATTTAGCGGATTTCAACCTTGACAAGCGCTCATCGAGGCTGTGTCTGCTGCCCCACCGCCTTGAGAGAGAGAGAAAAAAACCCAACAGCGCCAGAAGTTTCCAGATCCACGTGACGACGGAAAGCAGTGCCAAAAGGACTGTGAACCCCCTTTTTGCGATTCTGATAGTGGTGAGCATGATCCCGAGTTCCTCAAATCGAAACTTTGTTTAGGTATTAGGGGAGGGAGTAAGGTTAAATCGTAATGTGTTTCCCCTTTTACGACGTGCCGTGTGCTCCCCATTTCCATAGAGTCAAGTTCATAAATTTGTGCATGATTGTAGTTACTTTAATCTGTGCCTATGACATGTATTTTGGAATGCTTCAAACTGTTTAAAAATAAAAGCATCCATTTCATGCTATTCAACCTGGTCTATTGAGTCCTTTCTCTGCACTACAGTTCTCTGCATCTAAGTCCAAGGTCTAGAACTGTAGGGGAGAGTGGGTCGAACCACTCAAGGGTAATTATTGCACAAAGCCTGGCAGGAGACCAGAACGAGCAAGAGAAACCCCCTACAGGGTCACCATTGATCAGAAACATAACTGGACCAGCCTCATAAATAATGTGGCAACAAGAGCAGGTCAGAGGCTGGGTATTCTGTGGTGACTGTCTCACCTCCTGACTCCACAAAGCCTTTCCACCATCTAAAAGGCACAAGTAAGGAGTGTGATGGATACTCTCCACTTGCCTGGATGAGTGCAGCTCCAACAACACTCAAGAAGCTTGACACCATCCAGGACAAAGCAGCCCGCTTGATTGGCACCCCATCCACCATCTTAAACATTCACTCCCTCCACCGCCGGCACACCGTGGCTGCAGTGTGTACCATCTACAAGATGGACTGCGGCAACTCGCCAAGGCTCCTTCGGCAGCACCTCCCAAACCCGCGACCTCTATCACCTAGAAGTTCAATGGCGGCAGGCGCAGGGGAACACCACCACCTCCAAGTTCCCCTCCAAGTCACACACCATCCTGACTTGGAAGTGTATCGGCCGAAACTTCATCGTCGCTGGGTCAAAATCCTGGAACTCCCTCCCTAACAGCACTGTGGGAGCACCTTCACCACACGGACTGCAGCGGTTCAAGAAGGTGGCTCACCACCACCTTCTCAAGGGCAATTAGGCAAGAAGAATAAATGCTGGGCTTGCCAGTGACGCCCAAATCCCATAAACGAATAGATAAAAGAAATTCTGGGGATTGAATGAGGGCTGGCTAAATAGATACTGTGTGAATGGGTAGACCAATCAGGGTTTGATAGGATAGAGTTGGAGAAAATGATTCCACTGCAGCGGGTGCGGGGGTGACCACAGATAGCGGGCATCAATGTAAGATAGTCACTTATAAGTCCAATAATGAATTTGGGAAAAAGCTTCTTTATCCAGAGAAGTGATTAGAATGTGGAACTCGCAACCACGTGGAGTGGTTGAGGCGAATAACACAGATGGATTTAAGGGGAATCTAGATAAGTAGAAGAGCGAGAATAGAATAGAAGGATGTGCTGCTCAGGTGAGATGAAGTAAGGTGGAAGGAGGCTCATGTGCATCCTCAGCACTGGCACTGGCCAATTGGGCCGAATGACCTGTTTCTGTGCTGTAAATTCTATCCAATACTTCAACACATTCTAGTAAGTGCACTTTGAAACTCCCACATCCTAGCTGGAAACAAGTTATTTAAAAGGATAGGGTCCATAGTATGAGAGTCATTCTGTAGGTTAGAAAGTGCAATGCATGTGGCCTGTCTCTCAGTGCTTCCATATTGTCAGGGTCCCAGCTTACATTTTTACACAGGAGATTTAGGCTTGTTTTTAAACTGGCGATTAAAATCTAACAAACTTCAAATAGGATAGGGAAATCTGCATTTGAATATTTTGAGACAAGCTGTCATCTCTCCAATGCCACCCAGCACAAATTTTCATGTGACCTTTTCAACAACAGTATTCAAAATAAGTGGTTGGTGTTTGGTTGTGTAGATGAATGAAGGGTGAAGAGTGAGGGAAGGACAGAAGTTGGTGTGATTTGATGGACATTGGGATGAATAAATGTTGGGAGCGATGGAGGGATGATTGGTGAGAGAGATTGTGGAATGGACGTGCAGTTGAATTGATAAAGCGATGAATGAGTGGAGGGAAGGTTGGATGGATAGGAGGAGAAATGAGCGAATGGAGGGGAAATTGGTTGCAGGAATGGATAGGTGAATGAATGGAGGGATAGGAGAATGGGTTCAATGGATGGAAGCATGAATGAATATAGAGGGATAGTTGGATAGATAATTGCTTGAATGAATGGAGAAGTGAATGAATGGAGGGAGTGATGGATGAAGAATTGTTTGGAGGGTGAGTTGAATGGATGGATGTTTGGTCAGAGGGTTTATGGGATGGACAGATAGTTGAATTGATAAAGGGATGAAAGAATGGAGGTGAAGTTGGATAGATATTTGGTTGAATGAAGGAAGCCAGTATTGGATAGTTGGGTGGTTGAGTGGGTGGAGAGGTGCTTGGATGGAGAGAGTGTTGGATGGATGGGTTTTTGAGTGGATGGCTAGTTGGTCGGAGGGATTTTTGGTTGCACAGTTAGTTAAATTGATAAAGTGGTGAATGAATGGAGGGGAATGCGGATGGCTGTTTGGTTTCATGAATGGAAGGGTGAATTAATGGTAAGTGTTGTATGGAGAATTGGTTGAATGGAATGAAGTAGTTTTGGATAGGCAGGTGATTGAATGGATGGATGAATGAATGATTGCAGGGAGTATTGGATGATTGGAATTATGGTGGATGGGTTGATTGTTGATTGGAGGGAATGTTGGATGTTTAGTAGATGGATTGGGTGAGAATTGGAGGGAATGTTGGATGGTGTGGTGGTTGAATTTAAGAACTGCTGAAGGAATATAGTGTGTGTTGGATGGATGGGTTGTGGATTGAGAGAAGAAGGAATACACAGAGTGGTATATAAGGAGGTTAGTGAGTGGATGGGTGATTGATTAGTGGGATTTTGGGGATCACAGGTAGTTAACTGGATACAGGGATCAATGAATGAAGGGAGTGGATGGAGAATTGGATGAATGGATCAAGGGATGAATGAATAGAGGGTGTGTTGTGTCGAAAGCATGGCAATGAGGATGAATGGAGGGAGAGTTGAATGGATAATTGATTGAATGGATGAATTGTGGTATGTTTGGAGGGGGGGTTGGATAGAAGAGTGGTTGGATGGTTGGATGGTTGGAGGGTGTGATGGATGGATGGGTGCTCCAATGGATGGATGAATGATTGAAGGGATTGCTGGATGGCCAATTGGTTGAATGGATGGATGTTTCGAAGGAATGCTGGATGGATAGGGTGTTGATAAATGGATGGATGATTCATGGAGGAGATAGAGAGATAAATTATGTATTATTGAATAGAAGAGGCGTTGAATGGATGAGAGGTTGAATTCATGCATAATAGATGGTCACATGAATTTTACAGTGAGCATTGGATGATTGGAAATCAGTGGCTGGATTGATTGTTGAATGGAGACAATATTGGATGAATAGCTGTTTCAATAAGTGGATTGATTGATGTTTGGAGGGAATGTTCGATGGAGAGATGTTTGACTTTATAGAGGGAAGAATGAATGGAGGTAATGTTGGATGGATAATTGTTTCAGTGAATGTAAAGATAGATGATTGGAGAGATTGCTGGGTGGAGAATTGATTGAATGGATGGAGAGGTAAATGAATGGAGAGAGTGTTGGCGATTGAACAGGCAGATTAGCTGATAAAGGGATGACTGAATGGAGTGAAAGTTTCATGAGTGGGTAGTTGAATGAGTGGAAGATGAATGAAATGAGGGAGAGTTGGATGGATACATACTTGAATGGAGGGATGGACAGGTAGTTGAAATGATAAAGGGATGAATGAATGGAGGAAACTTTCGATGGATGGGTGGTTTGAAGAATGTCGATGTGAATCTATGGAGGGTGAGTTGATTGGATAATTGTTCGAATGGATGATTGTGAATTGTTTGGAGGGCGGGTGGGTCAGAAGTCTGTTGGATTGATGGATGGTTTGAAGAAATGAAAGATGGATGGAGGAATGTTTGAATGGATGAATGGATGATTGTACGGAGTACTGGATGTGCAGATGGTTGAGCATATAGATCGATGTTTGGAAGGAGTGCTGGATTAGGATTTTTTGAATGGATAGATAATTGGTTGAGTTGATGGATAGATGAATGATGGATTATTAAATAGAAAAGTTGTTGGATGGACGAGAGTTTGAATGAATGCATAAATGGATGGAAGAATGAATGATTGTAGGGAGTATTGGGTAGAAGAGTGGCTGAATGAATGTTGAGGTGAATGAATGGAGAGAAGGTTAGATTGATGCGTGGTTGCATGGATAGAGAAGTGAATGAATGGAGAGTGTTTGATGGATGGGCTGTTGAATGGAGAAAGTATTGGAGGGATGGTGTTTGGGTGGATGGATAGTGGAACAGGGGTAAATGTGAACAGGCAGATAGTGCAATTTATAAAGAGGTGAATCAAAGGAGGGACTGTCGGATGGATGGGTGATTGAATGAATGCAAAGGTGAAGGAATGGAGAGAGTGTGGGATCGAGATTTAGTTGAATGCAAGGATATAATGTTGGATGGAGAATGTGCTGAATGGATAGTTGATTGGATGGATAGATGAATGAATAATTATATAGAGTATTGAAATATTGGAAGTACAGTGGATGGATTGATTGATCATTGGAGGCAATGTTGGATTCAGACGTGGTTGTATTTATGGATGGATGAAAGAGTACAGGTTGTGCTGGGTGGATGAGCTGCAGATTGAGAGAAGAATGAATAGAGCGTGTGAGCTAGAGAGTCGTTTGAGTGGATGGGTTATACATCAGAGGGAATGTGAAAGCTCAGGAAGTTGAATGGAGAAACGGATGAATGAAGGGAGTGTATGGAGAACTGGTTGAATGGATGGAGGGATGAATGGATACAGGGCTTGTTGTGTGGAAGAATGGTTGATCAAAGGGACTGTGTTATGAACAGGCAGTTTAGCTGATAAAGGGATGACAGAATGGAGTGAATGTTGCAGGAGTGAGTTTTTGATTGAGTGGACGATGAATGAATGGAGGGAGAGTTGGATGGATAGGCAGCTGAATGGATAGACGATTGGTCCAAATTGTGTGATGGACAAGTAGTTGAATTGATAAAGGGAAGAATGAATAGAAGGAACTTTAGAATGATGGCTGGTTTGAATGAATGGAGGAAGAGTTGAATGAAGTGAAAGTGCATGAGTGAGTAGTTGCAGGAGTGGAAGATGAATGAAATGAGTTTGAGATTGATGGATAGGTACTTGAATGGATGGATGGTTGGTCTGAATATTGGGATGGACATGTAGTTGAAGTGATAAAAGGATGAATGAATGGAGGGAACGTTCACTGGATGCATGGTTTGAAGAATGTCGATGTGAATGAATGGAGGGTGAGTTGTTTGGATAACTGTTCGAAAGGATGTATTGTGTTTTCTTTGGAGGGCTGGTGGGATAGAGATCTGTTGGATGGATGGTTGTTTGGAGGGACTTATAGATGGATGGATAATGTTTTAATGGATGAATGGATGATTTTAGGGAGTACTGGAGGGGCAGATGGTTGAGTTATTAGATCGATGTTTGGAAGGAGTGCTGGATGGGAAGTTGATGAATAGATAGATGATTGGTTGAGGTGATGTATAGATGGATGATGGAATATTGAATAGAAGAGTTCTTGGAAGGATGAGAGTTTGAATGCATGCATGAATGGATGGATAAATGAAAGATTGTAGGGAGTATTGGATGACTGAAGGACAGTGGATGGATTGACTGATGTTTTGAGGGAATTTTGGATAAATGAATGGTTCTGTGGATAATTGAATGATGATTGAATGGAGAAGTGGTTCAATTTATGGAGTGCTGAATTAATGGATTTAATGTTTGATTGAATGTCAGTTGAGTGAATGAAGAGGTAAATGAATTGATGATTTTGTTGGACACAGAATGGATTGAATGGATGGAGGGGTGAATGAATGGAGGGAGTGATGGATGGAAAATTGGTCGAAAGCCTGGTAGAATAATTGAAGGAGGGAGTGTTGGATAGATGAGCAGTGGAATGAATGGAGATGTGAATGAATGGAGAGAGTGTTGGACGGATAGGTGTTTGAATGGATGGAAAGATGAAGTAATTGAGAGAATGTTGGATGAATGGATGACTGAGTGGATGGATAGTTGGTCAGAAGGATTTTTGGAAGGACCAGTAGTTGAATTAGCAATGGGGTGAATGAATGTTCGGAACGTTTGATGGATGGATGTTTGGATGAATGGAAAGGTGAAGGAATGAATGAGGCACTGGAAGGAGATTTGGTTGAATGGAAAAATGTGGTGTTGGATGGAGAGCGTGTTGGATATGCAGGTGATTGGACAGGTGGATGGACGAATGATTGTAGGAAGTATTGAATGAGTGAAAGTATAGTGGATGGCTTGATAGATGATTGGAGTCAATGTTCGATGAATGGATGGTTCAATCGATGGATCGATTGATGTTTGGAGGAAATGTTTGATAGAGAGATGGTTTAATTTATAGAGGGAAGAACGGATGGATGTAATGTTGGATGGAGAATTGTTTCAGTGAATGAAGAGGTAAATGAATGGAGAGAGTGTTGGGGATTGAAGAATGAATGAATGGAGGGAGTGTTGGAAAGCAGAATGGTTGAATGAATGGGGAGGTGAATGAATGGAGAGGGTGTTGGATAGATGCATGTTTACATGGAGGGAGAAGAGAATGAATGTAGAGAGGGTTAGATGGATGGGGTGTTGAATGGTGCATGTGTGGGATGGATGCTGTTTGGGTGGATGGATAGTTGGGCAGAGGTAAATTTGGAAGGGCAGGTATTGGATTTGATAAAGAGGCGAATGAATGGAGGGACATTCTGATGAATGGGTGATTGAATGAATGCAAAGGTGAAGGAATGGAAAGAGTGTTGGATCGAGAAATGGTTGAATGGAAGGATGTATGTTGGATGGAGAGCGGGTTGGATTGTTAGGTGATTGGATGGATGGATGAACGAATGATTGTAGAGAGTATTGTTTGATTGGCAGCACAGTGGATGGATTGATTGATGATTGGATGGAATGTTGGATGGAGAAATGGCTGTATTTATGGATGGATGAAAGAGTACAGGTTGTGCTGGGTGGATGAGCTGCAGATTGAGAGAAGAATGAATAGAACGTGTGAGCTAGAGAGTCGTTTGAGTGGATGGGTGATTCATCAGAGGGAATGTGGAAGCTCAGGTAGTTGAATGGAGAAACGGATGAATGAAGGGAGTGGATGGAGAACTGGTTGAATGGATCGAGGGATGAATGGATACAGGGCTTGTTGAGTGGAAGAATGGTTGATCAAAGGGACTGTGGTATGAACAGGCAGTTTATCTGATAAAGGGATGACTGAATGGAGTGCATGTTGCAGAAGTGAGTTTTTGCTTGAGTGGACGATGAATGAATGGAGGGAGAGTTGGATGGATAGGCAGCTGAATGGATGGACGATTGGTCCAAATTGTGCGATGGACAAGTAGTTGAATTGATAAAGGAAGAATGAATAGAGGGAACTTTAGAATGATGGCTGGTTTGAAATAATGGAAGAAGAGTTGAATGAAGTGAAAGTGCATGAGTGAATAGTTGCAGGAGTGGAAGATGAATGAAATGTGTTTGAGATTGATGGATAGGTACTGGAATGGATGGATGGTTGGTCCGAATATTGGGATGGACATGTAGTTGAAGTGATAAAAGGATGAATGAATGGAGGCAACTTTAGATGGAAGCGTGGTTTGAAGAATGTCGATGTGAGTTGTTTGGCTAATTGTTCAAAAGGATGTATTGTTTTTTCTTTGGACAGCTGGTGGTATAGAGATCTGTTGGACTGACGGAGGAACTTATAGATGGATGGATGGATGATGTTTTAATGAATGAATGGATGATTTTAGGGAGTACTGGATGGGCAGATGGTTGAGTTATTAGATTGATGTTTGGAAGGAGTGCTGGATGGGAAGTTGATGAACGGATAGATGATTGGTTGAGGTGATGGATAGATGGATGATGGACTATTGAATAGAAGAGTTGTTGGAAGGATGAGAGTTTGAATGCATGCATGAATGGATGGACAAATGAATGATTGTAGGGAGTATTGGATGACTGAAGGACAGTGGATGGATTGATTAATGTTTCGAGGGAATGATGGATAAATGAATGGTTCTGTGGAAAATTGAATGATGATTGAATGGGGAGGGGCTTGAATTTATGGAGTGCTGAATTAATGGATTTAATGTTTGATTGAATGTCAGTTGAGTGAATGAAGAGGTAAATGAATGTATGATCGTGCTGGACACAGAATGGGTTGAATGGATGGAGGGAGTGATGGATGGATAATTGGCCCAAAGCCTGGTAGAATTATTGAATGGAGGGAGTGTTGGATTGATGAGCAGTGGAATGAATGGAGATGTGAATGAATGGAGAGAGTGTTGGACAGATAGGTGTTTGAATGGATGGAAAGATGAAGTAATTGAGAGAATGTTGGATGAATGGATGATTCAGTGGATGGATATTTGGTCAGAAGGTTTTTTGGATGGACCAGTAGTTGAATTAGCAATGGGGTGAATGAATGTTCGGAACGTTTGATGGATGGCTGTTTGGATGGATGGAAAGTTGAAGGAATGAATGAGGCACTGGAAGGAGATTTGGTTGAATGGAAAAATGTGGTGTTGGATGGAGAGCGTGTTGGATATGCAAGTGATTGGATAGGTGGGTGAATGAATGATTGTAGGAAGTATTGAATGAGTGAAAGTATAGTGGATGGATTGATTGATGATTGGAGTCAATGTTGGATGAATGGATGGTTCAATAGATGGATCGATTGATGTTTGGAGGGAATGTTTGATGGAGAGATGGTTTAATTTATAGAGGGAAGAGTTTGATAGAGAGATGGTTTAATTGAAAGAGGGAAGAATGGATTGATGTAATGTTGGATGGAGAATTGTTTCAGTGAATGAAGAGGTAAATGAATGGACAGAGTGTTGGGGATTGAAGAATGAATGAATGGAGGGAGTGTTGGAAGATAGAGTGGTTGAATGAATGGGGAGGTCAATGAATGGAGAGGGTGTTGGATAGATGCGTGGTTACATGGATGGTGAAGTGAATGAATGGAGAGAGGGTTAGATGGATGGGGTGTTGAATGGCGGATCTGTGGGATGTATGGTGTTTGGGTGGATGGATAGTTGGACAGAGTTAAATTTGGAAGGGCAGGTATTGATTTGATAAAGAGCTGAATGAATGGAGGGACATTCTGATGAATGGGTGATTGAATGAATGGAAAGGTGAAGGAATGGAGAGAGTGTTGGATCGAAAATTGGTTGAATGGAAGAATGTAGTGTTGGATGGAGAGCATGTTGGATGGTTAGGTGATTGGATGGATGGATGAATGAATGATTGTAGTGAGTATTGTTTGATTGGCAGCACAGTGGATGGATTGATTGATGATTGGATGTAAAGTTGGATAGAGAAGTGACTGTATTTATGGATGAATGAAAGAGTACAGGTTGTGCTGGGTGGATGAGCTGCAGATTGGGAGAAGAATGAATAGAGCGTTGGAGCTAGAGAGTCGTTTGAGTGGATGGGTGATTCATCAGAGGGAATGTGGAAGCTCAGGTAGTTGAATGGAGAAACGGATAAATGAAGGGAGTGGATGGAGAACTGGTTGAATGGATCGAGGGATGAATGGATACAGGGCTTGTTGAATGGAAGAATGGTTGATCAAAGGGACTGTGTTATGAACAGGCGGTTTAGCTGATAACGGGATGACGGAATGGAGTGAATGTTGCAGGAGTGAGTTTTTGATTGAGTGGACGATGAATGAATGGAGGGAGAGTTGGATGGATAGGCAGCTGAATGGATGGATGATTGGTCCAAATTGTGCGATGGACAAGTAGTTGAGTTGATAAAGGGAAGAATGAATTGCGGAACTTTAGAATGATGGCTGATTTGAATGAATGGAGGAAGAGTTGAATGAAGTGAAAGTGCATGAGTGAATAGTTGCAGGAGTGGAAGATGAATGAAATGTGTTTGAGATTGATGGATAGGTACTTGAATGGATGGATGGTTGGACCGAAAATGGGATGGACATGTAGTTAAAGTGATAAAAGGATGAGTGAATGGAGGGAACTTTAGATGGATGCGTGGTTTGAAGAATGTCGATGTGAATGAATGGAGGGTGAGTTGTTTTGATAATTGTTCGAATGGATGTATTGTGTTTTCTTTGGAGGGCTGGTGGGATAGAAATCTGTTGGACGGATGGTTGTTTGGAGGGTCTTATAGATGGATGGATGGATGATTTTAGGGAGTACTGGATTGGCAGATGGTTGAGTTATTAGATCGATATTTGGAAGGAGTGCTGGATGGGATGTTGATGAACGGATAGATGATTGGTTGAGGTGATGGATAGATGGATGATGGAATATTGAATAGAAGAGTTGTTTGAAGGATGAGAGTTTGAATGCATGCATGAATGGATGGATAAATGAATGATTGTAGGGAGTATTGGATGACTGAAGGAGAGTGGATGGATTGATTGATGTTTCGAGGGAATGTTGGATAAATGAATGGTTCTGTGGAAAATTGAATGATGATTGAATGGAGAGGTGGATGAATTTATGGAGTGCTGAATTAATGGATTTAATGTTTGATTGAATGTCAGTTGAGTGAATGAAGAGGTAAATGAATTGATGATTTTGTTGGACACAGAATGGATTGAATGGATGGAGGGGTGAATGAATGGAGGGAGTGATGGATGGAAAATTGGTCGAAACCCTGGTAGAATAATTGAAGGAGGGAGTGTTGAAAAGATGAGCAGTGGAATGAATGGAGATGTGAATGAATGGAGAGAGTGTTGGACGGATAGGTGTTTGAATGGATGGAAAGATGAAGTAATTGAGAGAATGTTGGATGAATGGATGACTGAGTGGATGGATAGTTGGTCAGAAGGATTTTTGGAAGGACCAGTAGTTGAATTAGCAATGGGGTGAATGAATGTTCGGAACGTTTGATGGATGGATGTTTGGATGAATGGAAAGGTGAAGGAATGAATGAGGCACTGGAAGGAGATTTGGTTGAATGGAAAAATGTGGTGTTGGATGGAGAGCGTGTTGGATATGCAGGTGATTGGACAGGTGGATGGACGAATGATTGTAGGAAGTATTGAATGAGTGAAAGTATAGTGGATGGATTGATTGATGATTGGAGTCAATGTTGGATGAATGGATAGTTCAATAGATGGATCGATTGATGTTTGGAGGAAATGTTTGATAGAGAGATGGTTTAATTTATAGAGGGAAGAACGGATGGATGTAATGTTGGATGGAGAATTGTTCCAGTGTATGAAGAGGTAAATGAATGGAGAGACTGTTGGGGATTGAAGAATGAATGAATGGAGGGAGTGTTGGAAAGCAGAGTGGTTGAATGAATGGGGAGGTGAATGAATGGAGAAGGTGTTGGATAGATGCATGTTTACATGGATGGAGAAGAGAATGAATGTAGAGAGGGTTAGATGGATGGGGTGTAGAATGGTGCATGTGTGGGATGGATGCTGTTTGGGTGGATGGATAGTTGGGCAGAGGTAAATTTGGAAGGGCAGGTATTGGATTTGATAAAGACGCAAATGAATGGAGGGACATTCTGATGAATGGGTGATTGAATGAATGAAAAGGTGAAGGAATGGAGAGAGTGTTGGATCGAGAAATGGTTGAATGGAAGGATGTATGTTGGATGGAGAGCGTGTTGGATTGTTAGGTGATTGGATGGATGGATGAATGAATGATTGTAGAGAGTATTGTTTGATTGGCAGCACAGTGGATGGATTGATTGATGATTGGATGGAATGTTGGATGGAGAAGTGGCTGTATTTATGGATGGATGAAAGAGTACAGGTTGTGCTGGGTGGATGAGCTGCAGATTGAGAGAAGAATGAATAGAACGTGTGAGCTAGAGAGTCGTTTGAGTGGACGGGTGATTCATCAGAGGGAATGTGGAAGCTCAGGTAGTTGAATGGAGAAACGGATGAATGAAGGGAGTGGATGGAGAACTGGTTGAATGGATCGAGGGATGAATGGATACAGGGCTTGTTGAGTGGAAGAATGGTTGATCAAAGGGACTGTGGTATGAACATTCAGTTTATCTGATAAAGGGATGACTGAATGGAGTGCATGTTGCAGAAGTGAGTTTTTGCTTGAGTGGACGATGAATGAATGGAGGGAGAGTTGGATGGATAGGCAGCTGAATGGATGGACGATTGGTCCAAATTGTGCGATGGACAAGTAGTTGAATTGATAAAGGAAGAATGAATAGAGGGAACTTTAGAATGATGGCTGGTTTGAATGAATGGATGAAGAGTTGAATGAAGTGAAAGTGCATGAGTGAATAGTTGCAGGAGTGGAAGATGAATGAAATGTGTTTGAGATTGATGGATAGGTACTGGAATGGATGGATGGTTGGTCCGAATATTGGGATGGACATGTCGTTGAAGTGATAAAAGGATGAATGAATGGAGGGAACTTTAGGTGGATGCGTGGTTTGAAGAATGTCGATGTGAGTTGTTTTGCTAATTGTTCAAAAGGATGTATTGTTTTTTCTTTGGACGGCTGGTGGTATAGAGATCTGTTGGACTGACGGAGGAACTTATAGATGGATGGATGGATGATGTTTTAATGAATGAATGGATGATTTTAGGGAGTACTGGATGGGCAGATGGTTGAGTTATTAGATCGATGTTTGGAAGGAGTGCTGGATGGGAAGTTGATGAACGGATAGATGATTGGTTGAGGTGATGGATAGATGGATGATGGACTATTGAATAGAAGAGTTGTTGGAAGGATGAGAGTTTGAATGCATGCATGATTGGATGGACAAATGAATGATTGTAGGGAGTATTGGATGACTGAAGGACAGTGAACGGATTGATTGATGTTTCGAGGGAATGTTGGATAAATAAATTGTTCTGCGGAAAATGGAATGATGATTGAATGGAGAGGTGCTTGAATTTATGGAGTGCTGAATTAATGGATTTAATGTTTGATTGAATGTCAGTTGAGTGAATGAAGAGGTAAATGAATGGATGATCGTGCTGGACACAGAATGGGTTGAATGGATGGAGGGAGTGATGGATGGATAATTGGTCCAAAGCCTTGTAGAATTATTGAATGGAGGGAGTGTTGGATTGATGAGCAGTGGAATGAATGGAGATGTGAATGAATGGAGAGAGTTTTGGACGGATAGGTGTTTGAATGGATGGAAAGATGAAGTAATTGAGAGAATGTTGGATGAATGGATGATTGAGTGGATGGATATTTGGTCAGAAGGATTTTTGGATGGACCAGTCGTTGAATTAGCAATGGGGTGAATGAATGTTCGGAACGTTTGATGGATGGCTGTTTGGATGGATGGAATGTTGAAGGAATGAATGAGGCACTGGAAGGAGATTTGTTTGAATGGAAAAATGTGGTGTTGGATGGAGAGCGTGTTGGATATGCAAGTGATTGGATAGGTGGATGAATGAATGATTGTAGGAAGTATTGAATGAGTGAAAGTATAGTGGATGGATTGATTGATGATTGGAGTCAATGTTGGATGAATGGATGGTTCAATAGATGGATCGATTGTTGTTTGGAGGAAAGAGTTTGATAGAGAGATGGTTTAATTTATAGTCCGAAGAATTGATGGATGTAATGTTGGATGGAGAATTGTTTCAGTGAATTAAGAGGTAAATGAATGGACAGAGTGTTGGGGATTGAAGAATGAATGAATGGAGGGAGTGCTGGGGATTGAAGAATGAATGAATGGAGGGAGTGTTGGAAAGCAGAGTGGTTGAATGAATGGGGAGGTGAATGAATGGAGAGGGTGTTGGATAGATGCATGTTTACATGGATGGAGAAGTGAATGAATGTAGAGAGGGCTGGATGGATGAGGTGTTGAATGGTGCATGTGTGGGATGGATGGTGTTTGGGTGGATGGATAGTTGGACAGATGTAAATTTGGAAGGGCAGGTATTGGATTTGATAAAGAGGTGAATGAATGGAGGGACAGTCTGATGAATGGGTGATTGAATGAATGGAAAGGTGAAGGAATGGAGAGAGTGTTGGATCGAGAATTGGTTGAATGGAAGGTTGTAGTGTTGGATGGAGAGCGTGTTGGATGGTTAGGTGATTGGATGGATGGATGAATGAATGATTGTAGAGAGTATTGTATGATTGGCAGCACAGTGGATGGATTGATTGATGATTGGATGGAATGTTGGATAGAGAAGTGGCTGTATTTATGAATGGATGAAAGACTACAGGTTGTGCTGGATGGATGAGCTGCAGATTGAGAGAAGAATGAATAGAGCGTGTGAGCTAGAGAGTTGTTTGAGTGGATGGGTGATTCATCAGAGGGAATGTGGAAGCTCAGGTAGTTGAATGGAGAAACGGATGAATGAAGGGAGTGGATGGAGAACTGGTTGAATGGATCGAGGGATGAATGGATACAAGGCATGTTGAGTGGAAAAATAGTTGATCAAAGGGACTGTGGTATGAACAGCCAGTTTAGCTGATACAGCGATGACTGAATGGAGTGAAAGTTGCATGAGCGGGTTTTTGAATGATTGGGAAGATGAATGAATGGAGGGAGCGTTGGATGGATAGGTGTTGAAAGGAGGGATGATTGTTCCCGATTGTGGGAAAAACAGCTAGCTGAATTGCTGAAGGAATGAATGAAGGGAACTTTAGTTGGAAGAGTGGTTTGAATGAATGGAGGAAGATTTGAATATATAATTTTTCGAATGGATGGATCGTGTTTTGTTTGGTGTGTGGCTGGGATAGAAGTCTGTTTAATTAATGCATATTTGAAAGGTCACATAGAAGGATGGATGGACGTTTCAATGGATAAATGGATGATTGTAGGGAGTAATGGATGGGCAAATGTTTGAGTTTATAGATCGATGTTTAGAAGCAGTGCTGGATGGGGAGTTGTTGAATGGATAGATGATTGGTTGAGGTGATGGATAGATGGAAGATGGATTATTGACGAGAAGAGTTGTTAGAAGGATAAGCGTTTGAATGAAAGCATGAATTGATGGATGGATGAATGAATGATTGTAGGGAGTATTGGATTACTGGGAGGCAGTGGATGAATTGATTGATGTTTCGAGGGATTTCTGGATGAATGAATATCACAGAAATCACAGAAACCCCACAGTGCAGATAGAGGTCATTTCGGCCCATCGAGCCTGCACCGACACATATCCCACCCGATCCCTGTAACCCCTACACCAACACATATCCCACCCTATTCCTGTAACCCCACATATTTAATCCCCCTAACACTAAGGGTCAATTTATCATAGCCAATCAACCTAACCCGCACATCTTTGGTTCTTTTGAAGATTTGAATGGAGATTGGACGCAATGCTGGATGGAGATTTGGTTGAATTTATGGAGGGAAGAATGAATGTATTTAACATTTGATTGAATGTCGTTTGAGTGAGTGCAGAGGCAAATGAATGGATGAGTGTGTTGGGCACAGAATGGATTCAATGGATGGAGGGATGAATGAATGCATGGTGAGGTAAATATATGCAGGGTGTGATGAATGGATCATTGGGTGAAAGGCTGGTAGAATTAAAGAATGGAGGGAGTGTTGGATAGATCCACAGTGAAACGAATGGAGATGTGAATGAATGGAGAGAGTGTTGTATGGATAGGTGGTTGAATGAATGGAAAGATGAAGTAATTGAGAGAACATTTGGATGAATGGGTGATTGAGCAGATGGATATTATGTCAGAAGTATTTTTCGATGGAGAGGTAGTTGAAGTAGTAAAGGGGTGAATGAATGGTCGGAAATTTTGATGGATGTGTGATTGCATGAATGGAAAGTTGAAGGAATGAATTAGGCGATGGATGGAGAATTATTTGAATGGAAGGATGTTGTGTTAGATGGAGAGCGTGTTGGATGTGCAGGTGATAGGATGGATGGATGGATGAATGATTGTAGGAAGTATTGAATGTTTGAAAGTACAGTGGATGGATTGATTTATGATTGGATTCAGCGTTGGATGAATGGATGGATCAATAGATGGATTGATTGATGTTTGGAGGGAATGTTCGATAGAGAAATGGTTGAATTAATAGATGGAAGAATGAATGGATGTAATGTTGGATGGATAATTTATTCATTGAATGAAGATGTAAATGAAGGAAGAGAGTGTTGGGGATTGAGGAATGAACGAATGGAGGACGTGTTGGAAAAACTGTGCTCGAATAGATGCGGAGGTGAATGAATGGAGAAAGGGTTGGATAGAAGCTTGGCTGCATGGAGGGAGAAGTGAATGAATGGAAAGTTTTTAATTGAATGGGTTCTTGAATGGAAAGTGTGTGGGATGAATGGTGTTTGGGTGGATGGATAATTCGATAGAGGTAAACTTGGACTGGCAGGTAGTGGAATTGATAAAGAGGTGAATTAATGGTGGGA
Source organism: Somniosus microcephalus (assembly GCF_052327205.1). NCBI lineage: Eukaryota > Metazoa > Chordata > Chondrichthyes > Squaliformes > Somniosidae > Somniosus > Somniosus microcephalus. Next base: position 26,563,382 of record NW_028225180.1, on the reverse strand, counting down.
GAGTCGGTTGCATGGGTGAGAGAATTAATGCAAAACTGAAGGAATGGAGAGAGTGTTGGATGGAGGATTGGTTGAATGGAAGGATGTAGTGTTGGATGGAGCGCACGGTGAATGTGCAGGTGATTGGATGGATGTATGACTGGATGATTTTAGAGATTATTGGTGGTTTGGAAGTACAGCGGATGGATTGATTGATGAGTGCATGGAATGTTGGATTCGGAAATGGTTGTATTTCTGGATGGATGCAAGTGTACAGGGTGTGCTCAATGGAGGAGCTGTGGATTGAGAGATGAATGAATAGAATGTGCTGGCCAGAGAGTTGGTTGAGTGAATGTGTGGTTAATCAAAGGGAATGTGGAAGCTCAGAAAGTTGATGAATGGGCTGAATGAAGAGAGTGGATGGAAAACTGGTAGAATCGATCGTGAGATGAATGAATACAGGTATTGCTGAGTGGAGAATGTTTGAGAAAAGGGGTTGTGTTATGAACAGCCAGTTTAGCTGACAAAGGGATGACTGAATGGAGTGAAAGTTGCATGAGTGAGTTTTGGAATGAGTGGAAGATGAATGAATGAGGGAGAGTTGGATGGATACGTAGTTGAATGGATGGATGATTTGTCCAAATTGTGGGATTGACAGCTAGAAGAATTGATAAAGGGATGGGTGAATGGAGTGAACTGCAGATGGATGGATGGTTTGAATGAATGGACGGAGAGTTGATTGGCTAATTGTTCGAACGCATGAATTGTGCTTTGTTTGGAGGATGGGTAGGATAGAAGACTGTTGGATTGATGGGTGGTTGGACGTTCAGTAGAACTGATTGATAGATGGATAGTTGTTTCAATGAATGGATGGATGATTGAAGGGAGTACGGGGTGGACAGGTGTTTGAATTTATAGATCGATGTTTAGAAGGAGTGCTGGATGGGCAGTTGCTGAATGGAGAGATGATTTGTTGAGCTGATGGAAAGATGAATGATGGATTATTGAATAGAAGAGTTGTTAGATGGATGGGAGGTTGAATGACTGCATAAATGATTGGATCAATCAACGATTGTAGAGAGAATTGGATGATTGGAAGTATAGTGGATGGATTGATTGAAGTTTGGAGACAATGTTCGACATAGAGGCGGTTGTATTTATTGAGGGATAAATGAATATTGTTAACGTTGGATGGAATACCGGAACACTGAATGGATGGATGAGAGTTTTGGACACAGAATGGGTTGAATGGATGGAGGGGTGAATGAATGGATGGGGTGATGAATGGAGAATTGGTTGAAAGACTGGTAGAATTAATGAAAGGGAGGGAGTGTTGGATAGATCCGCAGTGGTTGGAATGGAGATGTGAATGAATGGAGAGAGTGTTGGATGGATAGATGGTTGAATGAATGGAAACGTGAAGTAATTTGGATAACATTTGGATGAATGTGTGAATGACCGGATGGATATTATGTCAGAAGTATTTTTCAATGGAGAGGTAGTTGAAGTAGTAAAGGGATGAATGAATAGTCGGAAAGATTGATGGATGGGTGATTGCATGAATGGAAAGGTGAAGGAATGAATAGGGCGCTGGATGGAGAAATGTTTGAATGGAAGGATGTGGTGTTGGATGGAGAGCGAGTTGGATGTGCAGGTGATTGGATGGATGGATGATTGAAGATGTATTGAATGATTGAAAGTTCAGTGGATGGATTGAGTGATAATTGGTGTCAATGCTGGATGAATGGATGGATCAGTAGTTGGATCGATTGATGTTTGGAGGGAATGTTTGATAGAGAGATGGTGTAATTTATAGAGGGAAGAATGAATGGATGTAATGTTGGATGGAGAATTGTTTCAGTGAATGAAGAGGTAAATGAATGGAGAGAGTGCTGGGGATTGAAGAATGAATGAATGGAGGGAGTGTTGGAAAGTAGGGTGGTTGAATGAATGGGGAGGTGAATGAATGGAGAGGGTGTTGGATAGATGTGTGGTTACATGGATGGAGAAGTGAATGAATGGAGAGAGGTTTAGATGGATGGGGTTTTGAATGGTGGATGTGTGGCATGGATGGTGTTTGGGTGGATGGATAGTTGAACAGAGGTAAATTTGGAAGGGCAGGTATTGGATTTGGTAAAGAGGTGAATGAATGGAGGGACAGTCTGATGAATGGGTAATTGAATGAATGGAAAGGTGAGCGAATGGAAAGAGTGTTGGATCGAGAATTGGTTGAATGGAAGGAAGTAATGTTGGATGGAGAGCGTGTTGGATGGTTAGGTGATTGGATGGATGGATGAATGAATGATTGTAGAGAGTATTGTATGATTGGCAGCACAGTGGATGGATTGATTGATGATTGGATGGAATGTTGGATAGAGAAGTGGCTGTATTTATGGATGGATGAAAGAGTACAGGTTGTGCTGGATGGATGAGCTGCAGATTGAGAGAAGAATGAATAGAGCGTGTGAGCTAGAGTGTTGTTTGAGTGGATGGGTGATTCATCAGAGGGAATTTGGAGGCTCAGGTAGTTGAATGGAGAAGCGGATGAATGAAGGGAGTGGATGGAGAACTGGTTGAATGGATCGAGGGATGAATGGATACAAGGCTTGTTGAGTGGAAGAATGGTTGATCAAAGGGACTGTGGTATGAACAGCCAGTTCAGCTGATACAGCGATGACTGAATGGAGTGAAAGTTGCATGAGCGTGTTTTTGAATGATTGGGAAAGTGAATGAATGGAGGGAGAGTTGGATGGATAAGTGTTGAAAGGAGGAATAATTGGTCCCAATTGTGGGAAAAACAACTAGTTGAATTGCTGAAGGAATCAATGAAGGGAACTTTCGATGGAAGAGTGGTTTGAATGAATGGAGGAAGAGTTGAATATATAATTGTTCAAATGGATGGATCGTGTTTTGTTTGTTGTGTGGATGGGATAGAAGTCTGTTTAATTGATGCATATTTGAAAGGTCACATAGATGGATGGATGGACGTTTCAATGGATGAATGGATGATTGTAGGGAGTAATGGATGGGCAGATGTTTGAGTTTATTAATCGATGTTTAGAAGGAGTGCTGGATGTGGAGTTGTTGAATGGATAGATGATTAGTTGAGGTGATGGATAGATGGAAGATGGATTATTGAAGAGAAGAGTTGTTGGAAGGATAAGAGTTTGAATGAAAGCATGAATTGATGGATGGATGAATGAATGATTGTAGGGAGTATTAGATTACTGGGAGACAGCGGGTGAATTGATTGATGTTTCAATTAATTTCTGGATGAATGAATAGTTCTGTTGAAGAATTGAATGGAGATTGGATGCAATGTTGGATGGAGAGTTGGTTGAATTTATGTAGGGAAGAATGAATGTATTTAATATTTGATTGAATGTCGTTTGAGTGAATGCAGAGGTATATGAATGGATGAGTGTATTGGGCACAGAATGGATTCAATGGATGGAGGGATGAATGAATGCATGGTGAGGTAAATATATGTAGGGAGTGATGAATGGATCATTGGGTGAAAGGCTGGTAGAATTAAAGAATGGATGGAGTGTTGGATAGATCCACAGTGAAACGAATGTAAATGTGAATGAATGGAGAGAGTGTTGGATGGATAGGTGGTTGAATGAATGGAAAGATTAAGTAATAGAGAGAACATTTGGATGAATGGGTGATTGAGTGGATGGATATTATGTCAGAAGTATTTTTCGATGGAGAGGTAGTTGAAGTAGTAAATGGATGAATGAATGGTAGGAAAGTTTGTTGGATGGGTGATTGCATGAATGGAAAGGTGAAGGAATGAATAGGGCCCTGGATGGAGAAATGTTTGAATGGAAGGATGTGCTGTTGGATGGAGAGCGAGTTGGATGTGCAGGTGATTGGATGGATGGATGGATGGGTGGATGATTGAAGATGTATTGCATGATAGAAAGTTCAGTGGATGGATTGATTGATAATTGGTGTCAATGTTGGATGAATGGATCGATCAGTAGTTGGATCGATTGATGTTTGGAGGGAATGTTTGATAGAGAGATGGTTTAATTTAAAGAGGGAAGAATGAATGGATGTAATGTTGGATGGAGAATTGTTTCAGTGAATGAAGAGGTAAATGAATGGAGAGAGTGTTGGGGATTGAAGAATGAATGAATGGAGGGAGTGTTTTAAAGAAGAGTGGTTGAATGAATGTGGAGGTGAATGAATGGAGAGGGTGATGGATCGACGTGTGGTTTCATGGATGGAGAAGTGAATGAATGGAGAGAGGGTTAGATGGATGTGGTGTTGAATGGAGAGTGTGTGGGATGGATGGTGTTTGGGTGGATGGATAGGTAACCCTGTCCAATGTGGAAGGGCTGTTAGTGGAATTGATAAAGAGGCGAGTGAATGGAGGGACAGTCTGATGAATGGTGATTGAATGAATGCAAAGATGAAGGAATGGAGAGAGTGTGGGATCGAGAATTGGTTGAATGGAAGGATGTAGTATTGGATGGAGAGCGTGTTGGGTGGTTAGGTGATTGGACAGATGGATGAATGAATGATTGTAGAGAGTATTGTATGATTGGCAGCACAGTGGATGGATTCATTGATGATTGATGGATTGTTGGGTAGAGAAGTGGCTGTATTTATGGATGAATGAAACAGTACAGGTTGTGCTGGATGGATGAGCTGCGGATGGAGAGAAGAATGAATAGAGCATGCAAGCTATTGAGTTGTTTGAGTGATGTGTCAATTATCAGTTGGAATGTAGAAGCTCAGGTAGTGGAATGTAGAAACAGATGAATGAAGGGAGTGGATGGAGAACTGGTTGAATGGATCGAGGGATGAATGAAGACAAGGCATGTTGAGTGGATGAATTTTTGATCAAAAGGACTGTGGTATGAACAGCCTGTTTAGCTGTTAAAGCGATGACTGAATGGAGTGAAAGTTGCATGAGTGGGTATTTGAATGTATGGGAAGATGAATGAATGGAGGGAGAGTGGGATGGATAGATAGTTGAAAGGATGGATGATTGGTCCCAATTGTGGGGAAAACAGCTAGTTGAATTGCTGAAGGAATGAATGAACCGTACTTTGAATGAATGGAGGAAGAGTTGAATATATAATTGTTCGAATGGATGGATTGTGGATGTTTGGTGTGTGGGTGGGATGGAAGTCTGTTTAATTGATTGATGTTAGGAAGCTCACATAGATGGATGGGTGGACGTTTCAATGGATGAATGGATGATTTTAGGGAGTACTGGATGGGCAGATGGTTGCGTTTATAGATCGATATTTGGAAGGAGTGCTGGATGGGGAGTTGTTGAATGGATAGATGATTGGTTGAGGTGATGGACAGCTGGATGATGGATTATTGAACAGAAGAGTTGTTAGAATATTGAGTGTTTGAATGAAAGCATGAATTGATGGATGAATGAATGATTGTAGGGAGTATTGGATTACTGGGAGACAGTGGATGAATTGATTGAAGTTTCGAGGGAATGCTGGATGAATGAATAGTTCTGTGGAAGAATTGAATGGAGATTGGAGGCATTGTTAGGCAATGGAGGCATGAGTGGTGGTTGAATTTATGGAGTGCTGAATTAATGGAATTAATGTTTGATTTAATGTCAGTTGAGTGAATGCAGAGGTAAATGACTGGATGAGCGTGTTGGACACAGATTGGGTTGAATGGATGGAGGGGTGAATGAATGGATGAAGAGGAAAATTAATGGAGGGAATGATGGATGGGGAATTGATTGAAAGGCTGGTAGAATTAATGACTGGAGGGAGTGTTGGATAGATCCGCAGTGGAATGAATGAAGATGTGAATGAATGGAGAGATTTTTGGATGGATAGTTTGCTGAATGAATGGAAAGATGAAGTAATTGAGAGAACATTTGGTTGAATGGGTGATTGAGCGGATGGTTATTGTGTCAGAAGGACTTTTCGATGGAGGGGTAGTTGTATTTCTAAAAGGGTGAATGAATGGTCAGAAAGTTTGATGGATGGGTGATTGCATGAATGGAAAAGTGAAGGAATGAATAGGGCGCTGGATGGAGATTTGGTTGAATGGTAGGATGTGGTGTTGGATGAAGAGCATGTTGGTTGTGCAGGTGACTGGATGGATGGAAGGATGAATGATTGTTGGAAGTACTGAATGATTGATACTACAGTGGATGGATTGATTGATGATTGGAGTGAATGTTGGATGAATGGATGGTTCAATAGTTGGATAGATTGATGTTTGGAGGAAACGTTCGATAGAGAGATGGTTAATTTTATAGAGGGATGAATGAATGGATGGAATGTTGGATGGAGAATAGTTTCAGTGAATAAGGAGGTAAATTAATGGAGAGAGTGTTGTGGATTGAAGAATGAATGAATGGATTGGGTTTTGGAAAGAGGATTGTTTGAATGAATGGGGAGGTGAATGAATGGAGAGCGTGTTGGATAGATGCATGATTGTGTGGGTGGAGAAGTGAATGAATGGAGAGAGTGTTTGTTGGATGCAGCTTTGAATGGAGAGTGTGCGGGATGGATGGTGTTTGGGTGGATGGACAGTTGGACGGGGTAAATTTGGAAGGGCTGCTAGTGGAATTGATAAAGAGCTGAGTGAATGGAGGGACAGTCTGATGAATGGGTGATTGAATGATTGCAAAGCTGAAGGAATAGAGAGAGTGCTGGTTCGAGATTTGGTTGAATGGTAGGATGTAGTTTTGGATGGAGAGCGTGCTGGATGGGTAAGTGATTGAATGGATGGATGAATGAATGACTGTAGAATGTATTGTATGACTGGAAGTACAGAGGATGGATTAATTGATTATTGGACTCAATGTTAGATGAGTGGATGCTTCACAAGATGGATTGATTGATGAGTGGAGAGAATGTTGGATTCAGAAGTGGTTGTATAAATGGATGAAACACTCAGGGTGTGATGGTTGGGTGACCTGTGGATTGAGAGAAGACTGAATAGTACGTGTTGTCTAGAGATTTGTTTGAGTGGATGAGTGATTCATCAGACGGAATGTGGAAGCTCAGGTAGTTGAACAATAAGGGACGAATGAAGGGAGAGGATGGATAACTGCTTGAATAGTTCGAGGGATGAATGAATAGAGGCCATGTTGAGTGTAAGAATGGTTGATCGAAGGGCCTGTTGTATGAAAAGGCAGTTTAGCTGATAGAGGGATGACTGAATGGTGTGAAAGTTGCATGAGTGGGTTTTATAAAGAGGGGTAGATGAATGAATGCAGGGAGGGTTGGATGGATAGCTGGTTGAATGAATGGACGAAGAGTTGAATGGATAATTGTGCGAATGGATGTATTGTGGTTTATTTGGAGGGTGGGTGGGAGAGAATACTGTTGGATTGATGCATGGCTGGATGTTTGGAGGAACAGATGGATAGATGGATATTTGTTTCAGTGGATGGATAGATGATTGAAGGGAGTACGGGATGGGCAGGTTTCTGAGGTTATAAATCAATATTTGGAAGTTGAGCTGGATGGGGAGTTGTTGAACGGATAGATGATTGTTTGAGGTGATGGTTACATGAATGATGGATTATTGAATTGAAGAGTTGTTAGATGACTGAGAGGTTGAATGAATGCATAAATGGATGGATGAATGAATGATTGTAGAGAGTATTGGATGACTTGAAGAATAGTGGATGGATTGATTGAGGTTTGGATACAATGTTGGATGGAGATGTTGAATTTATGGAGCGAAGAATGAATGGTGTTAATGTGGGATAGAATATCGGTTCAGGGAATGGGTGGATGAGAGACTTGGACACCCTTAGAGGATGAGACCGGGAAATTAATGGTGGGAAAAATGGAGATGGAAAAAGCACTGAATGAATATTTTACATCAGTCTTTACAGTAGAAGACATTAAGAATATCCCAACACTGGACAAACAGGGGGCTAAAGGGGGGAGGAGCTAAACACGATCAAAATCACTAAGGAAGTGGTACTCGGTAAAATAATGGGACTCAAGGCGGATAAATCAGCTGGACCTGATGGCTTACATCCTAGGGTCTTGAGGGAAGTGGCGGTAGGAATTGTGGATGCATTGGTAATAATTTTCCAAAACTCCCTGGACTCAGCAAAGGTCCCGGCAGACTGGAAAACTGCTAGTGTAACACCCTTATTTAAAAAGGGCAGTAGACAGAAGGCTGGAAACTATAGACCGGTTAGCCTAACATCTGTGGTAGGTAAAACTTTGGAGTCCATTTTAAGGAGACAGTAACAGGACATTTGGATAATCATAATTTAATAGGACAAAGTCAGCATGGTTTTATGAAGGGGAAGTCATGTTTGACAAATTTGCTGGAGTTCTTTGAGGAAGTAACATACAGGGTGGATAAAGGGCAACCAGTGGACGTAGTGTATTTAGACTTCCAAAAGGTATTTGACAAGGTGCCACACAAAAGATTATTGCTTAAGATAAAAAATCACGGGATTGGGGGTAATATTCTGGCATGGATAGAGGATTGGCTATCTAACAGAAGGCAGAGAGTTGGGAGAAATGGTTCATTCTCAGATTGGCAATCAGTAACTAGTGGTTTTCCACATGGGTCAGTGCTGGGTCCCCAACTCTTTACAATCTATATGAACGATTTGGAGGAGGGGACCGAGTGTAACATATCAAAGTTTGCAGATGATACTAAGATGGGGGGGAAAGTAGTGAGTGAGGAGGGCATAAAAAACCTGCAAGGGGACATCGACAGGCTAAGTAAGTGGGCAGAGATTTGGCAGATGGAACACAATAATGGAAGGTGTGAGGTTATGCACTTTGGCAGGAAAAATCGTAGAGCAAGTTATTATCTTAATGGCAAGAAACTGGAAAGTACTGAAGTACAAAGGGATCTGGGGGTCCTGGTGCACGAAACTCAAAAGGTTAGTACGATAGCAAAATACTGCAGATGTTGGAAATCCGAAATAACAACAGAAAATGCTGGAAAAACTCAGCAAGTCAGGCAACATCCGTGGAGAGAAATTTGAGTTGACGTTTCGGGTTTGACCCTTCTTCAAAACTGGAGAGAAAAGGAACTAGATCGAAGGCAGGGCTGCGATCGGACAAAAGAATAAAAGAACCGAAAGAAGTAAAAGAGATTAGAAGCTAGACGAGATGGTAATAGGCTGTGATTAGGTGTAGAGTGTACTGGCAGGGCAAAAGATAGCTGCCAGGTGTGTTTCCTTTTGTTTCTCTCTCACAGCCAACAGCCACAGCAGCCGGCTTGGCTGCGAGCCCTCAAACCACCGTACCTGGATCTAAACCCACAAGCAACAAACGCAGCCCTCGACTTCAAACACTGGCTGTGCTGCTTCGAATCCTACCTGGAAGAATCCGGCGTCCCTCAGAGATCCAAACTAAGAGTTCTGACCGCCCAAGCGAGCCCTAAAGTATACGCACTCATCCAGGACATTACTACTTACGAGGCCGCTATCAACCTACTGAAACAGCAGTACCAGAGCCCGGTAAATTCCATGTATGCCAGACACCTCCTAAGATCCCGCCCGCAACAGCCAGGAGAGCCTGTAGCTGAATTTTTACGGGCGCGACGAACACTCGGCAGGGACTGTGACTTTAAAGCAGTATCGGCCGCAGAAAACACTGAAGATAACATCCGCGATGCCTTCGTGAAAGGCCTTCGGTCCGACTACTCACGGCAGAGACTGCTGGAATCAAAGGACCTCGACCTGAACACAGCTGCAGCCTTGGCCTACTCCCTAGAAGTGACCCAGCGGGACCTCGAGGTGTATTCCAGGTACAGTTCGCGACTTTGGGACTCGGGCCCGACCCCGACCGCAATACACCTCGTAGCGCCGCCCCCGGGACCTACCTCAGTGTCAGTGTCCCGGACCCGATCGGGACCGCCACCCCCGGTACCGGCTGCGACTTCAGACCCCCGCGATTGGGCTGCCGGCTGCTTCTTCTGTGGGCAGGCGAAACACCCGAGGTCGCGCTGCCCAGCCAAAAACGCGATGTGCTCCAGCTGCCTGAAGAAAGGCCACTTCGCGAAGGCCTGCAGAGGGAGAGCAGCAGAGGCCAGCAGTGCCTCATGCGAACTGTGGGGGCGGCCATCTTTTATCAAGGCCACAGATGCCAGCATCCCCTCGTGTGAGCAATGGGGCGGCCATCTTTGATTCAGGCAACCGACGCCAGCAGTGCCTCATGTGGGTTGTGGGGGCAGCCATCTTCTCCGCCATTTTGCCCAACCTCGTGGGCGCCTCCATTTTACCCACCACTCTCGACCGCCACCCTACCTCCAGACCTGACGACCGCTTCACCCACAGACTACAGCGACCCGCTCAGCCACACACTAGCCTCCGTCACACTGGACCAAGCTCGCCCGCATCATCTGTCCAAGTCAATGACGGACATCAAAGTAGACGGCCACGCCACGACCTGCCTGTTCGACAGCGGAAGCACGGAGAGCTTCATACATCCAGACACGGTGAGCCACTACTCCCTCACTGTCCAGCCAACGCACAACCGGATCTCGATGGCATCGAGGTCCCATGCCACAGACATCAGCGGCTACTGTGTTGTGACCCTGTCGGTTAAGGGCACGGAGTATAAAAACTTTAAACTCCTCGTCCTGCCCCAGCTGTGCGCTGCCGTCCTACTAGGGCTGGATTTTCAATCCCACCTCCAAAGCGTCACTCTAGCATACGGTGGACCCCTCCTCCCACTCACAGTCGACAACCAGCAGCCTTTAAATCGCCCACCGCGTAACAGCTGCGGCCTATCCACCCTCAAGGTCCCGCCACCTTCCCTGTTCGCTAACCTCACCCCCGACTGCAAACCCGTCGCTACCAAGAGCAGGCGGTACAGCGCTGGGGACAGAGCTTTTATTAACTCTGAGGTGCAGTGTCTCCTGAAGGAGGGCATCATCGAGGGGAGCAGCAGCCCCTGGCGTGCCCAGGTTGTAGTCATTAAGACCGGCAATAAAAACCGCCTGGTCATCGACTACAGCCAAACCATAAACCGGTACACCCAGCTGGACGCATACCCCCTTCCCCGCATATCTGATATGGTCAATCAGATTGCTTAGTACCGGGTATTCTCTACCATCGACCTTAAGTCGGCCTACCACCAACTCCCTATCCGCCCCGAGGACCGCCAGTATACTACCTTCGAGGCGAATGGCCGCCTCTACCACTTCCTGTGGGTTCCCTTTGGCGTCACCAACGGGGTTTCGGTCTTCCAAAGGGAGATGGACCGGATGGTTGACCAGAGCGGGCTGCAAGCCACGTTCCCCTATCTAGATAGCATCACCGTCTGCGGCCGCGACCGGCAAGACCATGACGCTAATCTGGAAAGATTCCTCCGCACGGCCCAATGGCTGAACCTCACCTACAATAAGGAGAAATGTGTGTTTAACACCTCGCGCCTTGCCATCCTCGGCTGCGTAGTAGAGAACGGAATCATCGGGCCCGATCCCGAAAGAATGCGTCCCCTCATGGAGCTACCCCTTCCCCACTGTCCAAAGGCACTGAAGAGAACCCTGGGGCTCTTCGCCTACTATGCCCAATGGGTGCCGAATTATGCGGACAAAGCCAGACCCCTCATGAAGTCCACCTCCTTCCCCCTTACGGAAGAAGCGCGCGCGGCCTTCTCCTTCATCAGGGGAGACATTGCTAAGGCCACTATGCACGCAGTGGATGAGTCCATCCCCTTCCAAGTGGAGAGCGATGCATCCGACTTCGCCCTAGCCGCTACCCTCAACCAGGAGGGGAGACCGGTGGCCTTCTTCTCAAGGACCCTACAGGGCCCTGAGATCCGACACTCTTCGGTCGAGAAGGAGGCCCAGGCGATTGTGGAGGCCGTACGCCGCTGGAGGCATTACCTCGCATGGCAAACGATTTACCCTCCTCACCGACCAGCGTTCGGTCGCTTTTATGTTTAATAACAAGCTGAGGGGTAAAATCAAGAACGACAAGATCTTGAGGTGGAGAATCGAGCTATCCACCTACGATTATGATATCTTGTACCGGCCTGGTAAGCTGAACGAACCCCTTGACGCTCTATCGCGAATTACATGCGCCAACGCGCAAATTGATAGACTTCAGACCCTCCACAACGATCTCTGCCACCCCGGGGTCACCAGGCTTTACCACTTCATTAAGGCCCGCAACCTGACCTACTCCATCGAGGAGGTCAGGACCATGACCAGGAACTGCCAGACCTGTGCCGAGTGCAAACCGCACTTCTTTAGGCCGGACAGGGCAAGCCTGATCAAGGCCACCTGCCCCTTCGAGCGCTTGAGCATCGATTTTAAGGGGCCCCTCCCGTCCTCTGACCGTAATGTGTACTTCCTCAACATTGTTGATGAGTACTCCCGTTTCCCCTTTGCCTTCCCCTGCCCAGACATGACCAGTACCACGGTCATTAAATGCCTGAACGACCTCTTTGCCTTGTTCGGGTTCCCAAACTATATACATAGTGACCGGGGCGCCTCCTTCATGAGCGAGGAACTCCATCAGTTCCTACTAGCGAGAGGCATCGCCACTAGCAGGACCACCAGCTACAACCCCTGAGGGAACGGCCAGGTGGAAAGAGAGAACGCGATGGTATGGAAGGCCGTCCTCTTAGCCTTAAAGTCTAAGGGCCTCCCAACCTCTCGCTGGCAGGAGGTCCTCCTGGCGGCGCTGCATTCCATCCGGTCACTACTTTGCACTGCCATTAACGCCACCCCCCATGAACGAATGTTTGTTTTCCCCAGGAAGTCAACTACGGGAACCACGCTACCAACCTGGCTGACCTCTCCAGGGCCTGTCTTGCTGCGAAAGCATGTGAGGGCCCATAAAACGGACCCCCTGGTCGAGAGGGTGAACCTCCTGCACACCAACCCCCAGTATGCCTACGTGGCATACCCAGACGGGCGGGAAGACACAGTCTCCTTACGAGACCTCGCACCCTCGGGCACCCCAGAGACACCACCTTTAACCCCCCCCCACCCCCCCAATTCCAGCCCAGGTAGACGGTACGCCGGAACCCCAAGAGCCTTCGCCTACCTCGCAGCCGCCAGCATTAACACCGGAGAACGCAACACCGCCGCTGCAACGATCAGACAGGCATACGAGGCCTCCGGACAGACTGACATACCAGAACTGGTAGTACACTTCACCCCGCCGGACTCAAATCTAAACAAGGGGTGAATGTGGTAAACCACTTTTACCATTCACTATCGTTACACTATAGTTATCACTGTTACATCGTTTCCCTATAGTTATCACTGTTCACATTGTTGTATCACTGTACGAGGTCGCCTCTTGTCACGCTGCTATACCTGGGCTGACCACTGCCGACTCCGCCCATGGCTCCACCTACCTGCCCAGGTATAAAGGTGGTCGACTGGCTGGTATTCCTCCTTCTTGGATCCGATCACCCACGAGGGTGGGTTCTGTTATTTAGTCAATAAAAACCTATAGTTACTTTCTTAACTCGTCGCTTTTCATTGGGCGAATTGATAGGTATCATGTTGAATTGATAAAGGGATGAATGAATGGAGGGAAATTTAGATCGATGGGTTGTTTAAATGAATGGCTGGAATGTTGATTGAATAACTGTTCGAATGCATGAATTGTGGTTTGTTTGTAGTTTGGATGGGATAGAAGACTGTTGGATTGATAGGTGGTTGGAAGTTTGCAGGAACAGATTCATGGATGGATATTTGTTTCAATGAATGTATGGACGATTTAAGGGAGTATGGGATGGACAGGTTTTTGAGTTTATAGATCAATGTTTGGAAGTAGAGCTGGATGGGGAGTTGTTGAACGAATTGATGACTGGTTGAGGAGATGCATAGATGAATGATGGATTATTGAATAGAAGAGGTGTTAGATGGATGAGAGGTTGAAAGGTTGCATAAATGATTGGATCAATAAATGATTGCAGAGAGAATTGGATGATTGGAAGTAAAGTGGATGGATTGAATTATATTTGGAGACAATGTTTGACGTAGAGGCAGTTGTATTTATGGAGGGAAGAATGAATGTTGTTCATGTTGGATGGAATATCGGATCAGTGAATGGATGAATGAGAGTTTTAGACACAGAATGTGTTGAATGGATGGAGGGGTGAATGAATGGATGGGGAGTTAAATTAATGGAGGAAGTGATAGATGGAGAATTGGATGAGTGGCTGGTAGAATTAATGAATGGAGGGAGTTTTGGTTAGATCCGCAGTGGAATGATTGAAGATGTGAATGAATGGAGAGATTGTTGGATGGATAGGTGGTAGAATGAATGGATAGTTGAAGTAATTGAGAGCACATTTGGATTAAAGTGTGATTGAGCGGATGATTGTTATGTCAGAAGGATTTTTCGATGGAGAGGTAGTTGAATTTGTAAAAGGAATAATTAATGGTCGGAAAGCTTGATGGAGGAAAGGTGAAGGGATGAATACGGTGCTGGATGGAGATTTGGTTGAATGGAAGGATGTGGTGTTGGATGGAGAGTGTGCTGGATGTGCAGATGATTGGATGGATGAATGATTGTAGGAAGTACTGAATGATTGAAAGTACAGTGGATGGACTGATTGATGATTGGAGTCAATGTTGGATGAATGGATGGTTCAATAGATGGATCGATTGATGTTTGGAGGGAATGTTTGATGGAGAGATGGTTTAATTTATAGAGGGAAGAGTTTGATAGAGAGATGGTTGAATTTAAAGAGGGAAGAATGGATTGATGTAATGTTGGATGGAGAATTGTTTCAGTGAATGAAGAGGTAAATGAATGGAGAGAGTGTTGGGGATTGAAGAATGAATGAATGGAGGGAGTGTTGGAAAGTAGAGTGTTTGGATGAATGGGGAGGTGAATGAATGGAGAGGGTGTTGGATAGATGCATGTTTACATGGATGGTGAAGTGAATGAATGGAGAGAGGGTTAGATGGATGGGGTGTTGAATGGCGGATGTGTGGGATGGATGGTGTTTGGGTGGATGGATAGTTGGACAGAGGTAAATTTGGAAGGGCAGGTATTGGATTTGATAAAGAGGCGAATGAATGGAGGGACATTCTGATGAATGCGTGATTGAATGAATGCAAAGGTGAAGGAATGGAGAGAGTGTTGGATCGAGAAATGGTTGAATGGAAGGATGTATGTTGGATGGAGAGCGTGTTGGATTGTTAGGTGATTGGATGGATGGATGAATGAATGATTGTAGAGAGTATTGTTTGATTGGCAGCACTTTGGATGGATTGATTGATGATTGGATGGAATGTTGGATGGAGAAGTGGCTGTATTTATGGATGGATGAAAGAGTACAGGTTGTGCTGGGTGGATGAGCTGCAGATTGAGAGAAGAATGAATAGAACGTGTGAGCTAGAGAGTCGTTTGAGTGGATGGGTGATTCATCAGAGGGAATGTGGAAGCTCAGGTAGTTGAATGGAGAAACGGATGAATGAAGGGAGTGGATGGAGAACTGGTTGAATGGATCGAGGGATGAATGGATACAGGGCTTGTAGAGTGGAAGAATGGTTGATCAAAGGGACTGTGGTATGAACAGGCAGTTTATCTGATAAAGGGATGACTGAATGGAGTGTATGTTGCAGAAGTGAGTTTTTGCTTGAGTGGACGATGAATGAATGGAGGGAGAGTTGGATGGATAGGCAGCTGAATTGATGGACGATTGGTCCAAACTATGCGATGGACAAGTAGTTGAATTGATAAAGGAAGAATGAATAGAGGGAACTTTAGAATGATGGCTGGCTTGAATGAATGGATGAAGAGTTGAATGAAGTGAAAGTGCATGAGTGAATAGTTGCAGGAGTGGAAGATGAATGAAATGTGATTGAGATTGATGGATAGGTACTGGAATGGATGGATGGTTGGTCCGAATATTGGGATGGACATGTAGTTGAAGTGATAAAAGGATGAATGAATGGAGGGAACTTTAGATGGATGCGTGGTTTGAAGAATGTCGATGTGAGTTGTTTGGCTAATTGTTCAAAAGGATGTATTGTTTGTTCTTTGGACGGCTGGTGGTATAGAGATCTGTTGGACTGAGGGAGGAACTTATAGATGGATGGATGGATGATGTTTTAATGAATGAATGGATGATTTCAGGGAGTACTGGATGGGCAGATGGTTGAGTTATTAGATCGATGTTTGGAAGGAGTGCTGGATGGGAAGTTGATGAACGGATAGATGATTGGTTGAGGTGATGGATAGATGGATGATGGACTATTGAATAGAAGAGTTGTTGGAAGGATGAGAGTTTGAATGCATGCATGAATGGATGGACAAATGAATGATTGTAGGGAGTATTGGATGACTGAAGGACAGTGGACGGATTGATTGATGTTTCGAGGGAATGTTGGATAAATGAATGGTTCTGTGGAAAATTGAATGATGATTGAATGGAGAGGTGCTTGAATTTATGGAGTGCTGAATTAATGGATTTAATGTTTGATTGAATGTCAGTTGACTGAATGAAGAGGTAAATGAATGGATGATCGTGCTGGACACAGAATGGGTTGAATGGATGGAGGGAGTGATGGATGGATAATTGGTCCAAAGCCTGGTAGAATTATTGAAGGGAGGGAGTGTTGGATTGAAGGGCAGTGGAATGAATGGAGATGTGAATGAATGGAGAGAGTGTTGGGCAGATAGGTGTTTGAATGGATGGAAAGATGAAGTAATTGAGAGAATGTTGGATGAATGGATGATTGAGTGAATGGATATTTGGTCAGAAGGATTTTTGGATGGACCAGTAGTTGAATTAGCAATGGGGTGAATGAATGTTCGGAACGTTTGATGGATGGCTGTTTGGATGGATGGAAAGGTGAAGGAATGAATGAGGCACTGGAAGGAGATTTGGTTGAATGGAAAAATGTGGTGTTGGATGGAGAGCGTGTTGGATATGCAAGTGATTGGATAGGTGGATGAATGAATGATTGTAGGAAGTATTGAATGAGTGAAAGTATAGTGGATGAATTGATTGATGATTGGAGTCAATGATGGATGAATGGATGGTTCAATAGATGGATCGATTGATGTTTGGAGGGAATGTTTGATGGAGAGATGGTTTAATTTATAGAGGGAAGAGTTTGATAGAGAGATGGTTGAATTTAAAGAGGGAAGAATGGATTGATGTAATGTTGGATGGAGAATTGTTTCAGTGAATGAAGAGGTAAATGAATGGAGAGAGTGTTGGGGATTGAAGAATGAATGAATGGAGGGAGTGTTGGAAAGTAGAGTGTTTGGATGAATGGGGAGGTGAATGAATGGAGAGGGTGTTGGATAGATGCATGTTTACATGGATGGTGAAGTGAATGAATGGAGAGAGGGTTAGATGGATGGGGTGTTGAATGGCGGATGTGTGGGATGGATGGTGTTTGGGTGGATGGATAGTTGGACAGAGTTAAATTTGGAAGGGCAGGTATTGATTTGATAAAGAGGTGAATGAATGGAGGGACATTCTGATGAATGGGTGATTGAATGAATGGAAAGGTGAAGGAATGGAGAGAGTGTTGGATTGAAAATTGGTTGAATGGAATAATGTAGTGTTGGATGGAGAGCGTGTTGGATGGTTAGGTGATTGGATGGATGGATGAGTGAATGATTGTAGTGAGTATTGTTTGATTGGCAGCACAGTGGATGGATTGATTGATGATTGGATGTAAAGTTGGATAGAGAAGTGACTGTATTTATGGATGAATGAAAGAGTACAGGTTGTGCTGGGTGGATGAGCTGCAGATTGGGAGAAGAATGAATAGAGCATTGGAGCTAGAGAGTCGTTTGAGTGGATGGGTGATTCATCAGAGGGAATGTGGAAGCTCAGGTAGTTGAATGGAGAAACGGATAAATGAAGGGAGTGGATGGAGAACTGGTTGAATGGATCGAGGGATGAATGGATACAGGGCTTGTTGAATGGAAGAATGGTTGATCAAAGGGACTGTGTTATGAACAGGCAGTTTAGCTGATAACGGGATGATTGAATGGAGTTAATGTTGCAGGAGTGAGTTTTTGATTGAGTGGACGATGAATGAATGGAGGGAGAGTTGGATGGATAGGCAGCTGAATGGATGGACGATTGGTCCAAATTGTGCGATGGACAAGTAGTTGAGTTGATAAAGGGAAGAATGAATAGCGGAACTTTAGAATGATGGCTGATTTGAATGAATGGAGGAAGAGTTGAATGAAGTGAAAGTGCATGAGTGAATAGTTGCAGGAGTGGAAGATGAATGAAATGTGTTTGAGATTGATGGATAGGTACTTGAATGGATGGATGGTTGGACCGAAAATGGGATGGACATGTAGTTAAAGTGATAAAAGGATGAATGAATGGAGGGAACTTTAGATGGATGCGTGGTTTGAAGAATGTCGATGTGAATGAATGGAGGGTGAGTTGTTTGGATAATTGTTCGAATGGATGTATTGTGTTTTCTTTGGAGGGCTGGTGGGATAGAGATCTGTTGGACGGATGGTTGTTTGGAGGGTCTTATAGATGGATGGATGGATGATTTTAGGGAGTACTGGATTGGCAGATGGTTGAGTTATTAGATCGATATTTGGAAGGAGTGCTGGATGGGAAGTTGATGAACGGATAGATGATTGGTTGAGGTGATGGAGAGATGGATGATGGAATATTGAATAGAAGAGTTGTTTGAAGGATGAGAGTTTGAATGCATGCATGAATGGATGGATAAATGAATGATTGCAGGGAGTATTGGATGACTGAAGGAGAGTGGATGGATTGATTGATGTTTCGAGGGAATGTTGGATAAATGAATGGTTCTGTGGAAAATTGAATGATGATTGAATGGAGAGGTGGATGAATTTATGGAGTGCTGAATTAATGGATTTAATGTTTGATTGAAAGTCAGTTGAGTGAATGAAGAGGTAAATGAATGGATGAGCGTGTTGGACACAGAATGGGTTGAATGAATGGAGGGCGGAATGAATGGAGGGAGTGATGGATGGAAAATTGGTCGAAAGCATGGTAGAATTTTTGAAGGGAGGGAGTGTTGGATAGATAAGCAGTGGAATGAATGTAGATGTGAATGAATGGAGCGAGTGTTGGATGGATAGGTGTTTGAATGGATGGAAAGATGAAGTAATTGAGAGAATGTTGGATGAATGGATGATTGAGTGGATGGATAGTTGGTCTGAAGGATTTTTGGATGGACCAGTAGTTGAATTAGCAATGGGGTGAATGAATGTTCGGATCGTTTGATGGGTGGATGTTTGGATGGATGGAAAGGTGAAGGAATGAATGAGGCACTGGATGGAGATTTGGTTGAATGGAAAAATGTGGTGTTGGATGGAGAGCGTGTTGGATATGCAGGTGATTGGATAGGTGGATGGATGAATGATTGTAGGAAGTATTGAATGATTGAAAGTATAGTGGATGGATTGATTGATGACTGGAGTCAATGTTGGATGAATGGATGGTTCAATAGATGGATCGATTGATGTTTGGAGGGAAAGTTTGATAGAGAGATGGTTTAATTTATAGAGGGAAGAGTTTGATAGAGAGATGGTTTAATTTATAGTCCGAAGAATTGATGGATGTAATGTTGGATGGATAATTGTTTCAGTGAATGAAGAGGTAAATGAATGGAGGGCGTGCTGGGGATTGAAGAATGAATGAATGGAGGGAGTGCTGGAAAGTAGAGTGTTTGAATGAATGGGGAGGTGAATGAATGGAGAGGGTGTTGCATAGATGCATGTTTACATGGATGGAGAAGTGAATGAATGTAGAGAGGGTTAGATGGATGAGGTGTTGAATGGTGCATGTGTGGGATGGATGGTATTTGGGTGGATGGATAGTTGGACAGAGGTATATTTGGAAGGGCAGGTGTTGGACTTGATAAAGAGGTGAATCAATGGAGGGACAGTCTGATGAATGGGTAATTGAATGAATGGAAAGGTGAAGGAATGGAGAGAGTGTTGGATCGAGAATTGGTTGAATGGAAGGATGTAGTGTTGGATGGAGAGCGTGTTGGATGGTTAGGTGATTGGATGGATGGATGAATTAATGATTGTAGAGAGTATTGTATGATTGGCAGCACAGTGGATGTATTGATTGATGATTGGATGGAATGTTGGATAGAGAAGTGGCTGTATTTATGGATGGATGAAAGACTACAGGTTGTGCTGGATGGATGAGCTGCAGAATGAGAGAAGAATGAATAGAGCGTGTGAGCTAGAGAGTTGTTTGAGTGGATGGGTGATTCATTAGAGGGAATGTGGAAGCTCAGGTCGTTGAATGGAGAAACGGATGAATGAAGGGAGTGGATGGAGAACTGGTTGAATGGATCGAGGGATGAATGGATACAAGGCATGTTGAGTGGAAAAATAGTTGATCAAAGGGACTGTGGTATGAACAGCCAGTTTAGCTGATACAGCGATGACTGAATGGAGTGAAAGTTGCATGAGCGGGTTTTTGAATGATTGGGAAGATGAATGAATGGAGGGAGCGTTGGATGGATTGGTGTTGAAAGGAGAGATGATTGGTCCCGATTGTGGGAAAAACAGCTAGTTGAATTGCTGAAGGAATGAATGAAGGGAACTTTAGTTGGAAGAGTGGTTTGAATGAATGGAGGAAGATTTGAATATATAATTATTCGAATGGATGGATCGTGTTTTGTTTGGTGTGTGGCTGGGATAGAAGTCTGTTTAATTAATGCATATTTGAAAGGTCACATAGATGGATGGATGGACGTTTCAATGGATAAAAGGATGATTGTAGGGAGTAATGGATGGGCAAATGTTTGAGTTTATAGATCGATGTTTCGAAGCAGTGCTGGTTGGGGAGTTGTTGAATGGATAGATGATTGGTTGAGGTGATGGATAGATGGAAGATGGATTATTGACGAGAAGAGTTGTTAGAAGGATAAGAGTTTGAATGAAAGCATGAATTGATGGATGGCTGAATGAATGATTGTAGGGAGTATTGGATTACTGGGAGACAGTGGATGAATTGATTGATGTTTCGAGGGATTTCTGGATGAATGAATATCACAGAAATCACAGAAACCCCACAGTGCAGATGGAGGCCATTTCGGCCCATCGAGCCTGCACCGACACATATCCCACCCGATCCCTGTAACCCCTACACCAACACATATCCCACCCTATCCCCGTAACCCCACATATTTAATCCCCCTAACACTAAGGGTCAATTTATCATAGCCAATCAACCTAACCCGCACATCTTTGGTTCATTTGAAGATTTGAATGGAGATTGGACGCAATGCTGGATGGAGAGTTGATTGAATTTATGGAGGGAAGAATGAATGTATTTAATATTTGATTGAATGTCGTTTGAGTGAGTGCAGAGGCAAATGAATGGATGAGTGTGTTGGGCACAGAATGGATTCAATGGATGGAGGGATGAATGAATGCATGGTGAGGTAAATATATGCAGGGAGTGATGAATGGATCATTGGGTGAAAGGCTGGTAGAATTAAAGAATGGAGAGAGTGTTGGATAGATCCACAGTGAAACGAATGGAGATGTGAATGAATGGAGAGAGTGTTGTATGGATAGGTGGTTGAATGAATGGAAAGATGAAGTAATTGAGAGAACATTTGGATGAATGGGTGATTGAGCAGATGGATATTATGTCAGAAGTATTTTTCGATGGAGAGGTAGTTGAAGTAGTAAAGGGGTGAATGAATGGTCGGAAATTTTGATGGATGTGTGATTGCATGAATGGAAAGTTGAAGGAATGAATTAGGCGATGGATGGAGAATTATTTGAATGGAAGGATGTTGTGCTGGATGGAGAGCGTGTTGGATGTGCAGGTGATAGGCTGGATGGATGGATGAATGATTGTAGGAAGTATTGAATGTTTGAAAGTACAGTGGATGGATTCATTTATGATTGGATTCAGCGTTGGATGAATGGATGGATCAATAGATGGATTGATTGATGTTTGGAGGGAATGTTCGATAGAGAGATGGTTGAATAAATAGATGGAAGAATGAATGGATGTAATGTTGGATGGATAATTTATTCATTGAATGAAGATGTAAATGAAGGAAGAGAGTGTTGGGGATTGAGGAATGAACGAATGGAGGACGTGTTGGAAAAAGTGTGCTCGAATAGATGTGGAGGTGAATGAATGGAGAAAGGGTTGGATAGAAGCTTGGCTGCATGGAGGGAGAAGTGAATGAAAGGAAAGTTTTTAATTGAATGGGTTCTTGAATGGAAAGTGTATGGGATGAATGGTGTTTGGGTGGATGGATTATTGGATAGAGGTAAACTTGGACTGGCAGGTAGTGGGATTGATAAAGAGGTGAATTAATGGTGGGACAGTCGGTTGCATGGGTGAGAGAATGAATGCAAAACTGAAGGAATGGAGAGAGTGTTGGATGGAGGATTGGTTGAATGGAAGGATGTACTGTTGGATGGAGCGCATGGTGAATGTGCAGGTGATTGGATGGATGTATGACTGGATGATTTTAGAGATTATTGGTGGTTTGGAAGTACAGAGGATGGATTGATTGATGAGTGCATGGAATGTTGGATTCGGAAATGGTTGTATTTCTGGATGGATGCAAGTGTACAGGGTGTGCTCAATGGAGGAGCTGTGGATTGAGAGATGAATGAATAGAACGTGCTGGCCAGAGAGTTGGTTGAGTGAATATGTGGTTAATCAAAGGGAATGTGGAAGCTCAGAAAGTTGATGAATGGGCTGAATGAAGAGAGTGGATGGAAAACTGGTAGAATCGATCGTGAGATGAATGAATACAGGTATTGCTGAGTGGAGAATGGTTGAGAAAAGGGATTGTGATATGAACAGCCAGTTTAGCTGACAAAGGGATGACTGAATGCAGTGAAAGTTGCATGAGTGAGTTTTGGAATGAGTGGAAGATGAATGAATGAGGGAGAGTTGGATGGATACGTAGTTGAATGGATGGATGATTTGTCCAAATTGTGGGATTGACAGCTAGTAGAATTGATAAAGGGATGGATGAATGGAGTGAACTGTAGATGGATGGATGGTTTGAATGAATGGACGGAGAGTTGATTGGCTAATTGTTCGAACGCATGAATTGTGCTTTGTTTGGAGGATGGGTAGGGTAGAAAACTGTTGGATTGATGGGTGGTTGGACGTTCAGTAGAACTGATTGATAGATGGATAGTTGTTTCAATGAATGGATGGATGATTGAAGGGAGTACGGGGTGGACAGGTGTTTGAGTTTATAGATCGATGTTTAGGAGTGCTGGATGGGCAGTTGCTGAATGGAGAGATGATTTGTTGAGCTGATGGAAAGATGAATGATGGATTATTGAATAGAAGAGTTGTTAGATGGATGGGAGGTTGAATGACTGCATAAATGATTGGATCAATCAACGATTGTAGAGAGAATTGGATGATTGGAAGTATAGTGGATGGATTGATTGAAGTTTGGAGACAATGTTCGACATAGAGGCGGTTGTATTTATTGAGGGAAAAATGAATATTGTTAACGTTGGATGGAATATCGGAACACTGAATGGATGGATGAGAGTTTTGGACACAGAATGGGTTGAATGGATGGAGGGGTGAATGAATGGATGGGGTGATGAATGGAGAATTGGTTGAAAGACTGGTAGAATTAATGAAAGGGAGGGAGTGTTGGATAGATCCGCAGTGGTTGGAATGGAGATGTGAATGAATGGAGAGAGTGTTGGATGGATAGATGGTTGAATGAATGGAAACGTGAAGTAATTTGGATAACATTTGGATGAATGTGTGAATGACCGGATGGATATTATGTCAGAAGTGTTTTCCAATGGAGAGGTAGTTGAAGTAGTAAAGGGATGAATGAATAGTCGGAAAGATTGATGGATGGGTGATTGCATGAATGGAAAGGTGAAGGAATGAATAGGGCGCTGGATGGAGAAATGTTTGAATGGAAGGATGTGGTGTTGGATGGAGAGCGAGTTGGATGTGCAGGTGATTGGATGGATGGATGATTGAAGATGTATTGAATGATTGAAAGTTCAGTGGATGGATTGATTGATAATTGGTGTCAATGCTGGATGAATGGATGGATCAGTAGTTGGATCGATTGATTTTTGGAGGGAATGTTTGATAGAGAGATGGTGTAATTTATAGAGGGAAGAATGAATGGATGTAACGTTGGATGGAGAATTGTTTCAGTGAATGAAGAGGTAAATGAATGGAGAGAGTGTTGGGGATTGAAGAATGAATGAATGGAGGGAGTGTTGGAAAGTAGGGTGGTTGAATGAATGGGGAGGTGAATGAATGGAGAGGGGGTTGGATAGATCCGTGGTTACATGGATGGAGAAGTGAATGAATGGAGAGAGGTTTAGATGGATGGGGTTTTGAAAGGCGGATGTGTGGCATGGATGGTGTTTGGGTGGATGGATAGTTGGACAGAGGTAAATTTGGAAGGGCAGGTATTGGATTTGATAAAGAGGTGAATGAATGGAGGGACAGTCTGATGAATGGGTAATTGAATATGAATGGAAAGGTGAAGGAATGGAAAGAGTGTTGGATCGAGAATTGGTTGAATGGAAGGATGTAGTGTTGGATGGAGAGCGTGTTGGATGGTTATGTGATTGGATGGATGGATGAATGAATGATTGTAGAGACTATTGTATGATTGGCAGCACAGTGGATGGATTGATCGATGATTGGATGGAATGTTGGATAGAGAAGTGGCTGTATTTATGGATGGATGAAAGAGTACAGGTTGTGCTGGATGGATGAGCTGCAGATTGAGAGAAGAATGAATAGAGCGTGTGAGCTAGAGTGTTGTTTGAGTGGATGGGTGATTCATCAGAGGGAATTTGGAAGCTCAGGTAGTTGAATGGAGAAGCGGATGAATGAAGGGAGTGGATGGAGAGCTGGTTGAATGGATCGAGGGATGAATGGATACAAGGCTTGTTGAGTGGAAGAATGGTTGATCAAAGGGACTGTGGTATGAACAGCCAGTTTAGCTGATACAGCGATGACTGAATGGAGTGAAAGTTGCATGAGCGTGTTTTTGAATGATTGGGAAAGTGAATGAATGGAGGGAGAGTTGGATGGCTAGGTGTTGAAAGGAGAATTAATTGGTCCCGATTGTGGGAAAAACAACTAGTTGAATTGCTGAAGGAATCAATGAAGGGAACTTTAGATGGAAGATTGGTTTGAATGAATGGAGGAAGAGTTGAATATATAATTTTTGAAATGGATGGATCTTGTTTTGTTTGTTGTGTGGGTGGGATAGAAGTCTGCTTAATTGATGCATATTTGAAAGGTCACATAGATGGATGGATGGACGTTTCAATGGATGAATGGATGATTGTAGGGAGTAATGGATGGGCAGATGTTTGAGTTTATTAATCGATGTTTAGAAGGAGTGCTGGATGGGGAGTTGTTGAATGGACAGATGATTAGTTGAGGTGATGGATAGATGGAAGATGGATTATTGAAGAGAAGAGTTGTTGGAAGGATAAGAGTTTGAATGAAAGCATGAATTGATGGATGAATTAATGATTGTAGGGAGTATTAGATTACTGGGAGACAGCGGGTGAATTGATTGATGTTTCGATTAATTTCTGGATGAATGAATAGTTCTGTTGAAGAATTGAATGGAGATTGGATGCAATGTTGGATGGAGAGTTGGTTGAATTTATGTCGGGAAGAATGAATGTATTTAATATTTGATTGAATGTCGTTTGAGTGAATGCAGAGGTATATGAATGGATGAGTGTATTGGGCACAGAAAGGATTCAATGGATGGAGGGATGAATGAAAGCATGGTGAGGTAAATATATGTAGGGAGTGATGAATGGATCATTGGGTGAAAGGCTGGTAGAATTAAAGAATGGATGGAGTGTTGGATAGATCCACAGTGAAACGAATGTAAATGTGAATGAATGGAGAGAGTGTTGGATGGATAGGCGGTTGAATGAATGGAAAGATTAAGTAATAGAGAGAACATTTGGATGGGTGAATGAGTGGATGGATATTATGTCAGAAGAATTTTTCGATGGAGAGGTAGTTGAAGTAGTAAATGGATGAATGAATGGTAGGAAAGTTTGTTGGATGGGTGATTGCATGAATGGAAAGGTGAAGGAATGAATGGGGCGCTGGATGGAGAAATGTACGAATGGAAGGATGTGGTGTTGGATGGAGAGCGAGTTGGATGTGCAGGTGATTGGATGGATGGATGAATGGGTGGATGATTGAAGATGTATTGCATGATAGAAAGTTCAGTGGATGGATTGATTGATAATTGGTGTCAATGTTGGATGAATGGATCGATCAGTAGTTGGATCGATTGATGTTTGGAGGGAATGTTTGATAGAGAGATGGTTTAATTTAAAGAGGGAAGAATGAATGGATGTAATGTTGGATGGAGAATTGTTTCAGTGAATGAAGAGGTAAATGAATGGAGAGAGTGTCGGGGATTGAAGAAGGAATGAATGGAGGGCGTGTTTTAAAGAAGAGTGGTTGAATGAATGGGGAAGTGAATGAATGGAGAGGGTGTTGGATAGACGTGTGGTTTCATGGATGGAGAAGTGAATGAATGGAGAGAGGGTTAGATGGATGTGGTGTTGAATGGAGAGTGTGTGGGATGGATGGTGTTTGGGTGGATGGATAGTTAACCCTGTCCAATGTGGAAGGGCTGTTAGTGGAATTGATAAAGAGGCGAATGAATGGAGGGACAGTCTGATGAATGATGATTGAATGAATGCAAAGATGAAGGAATGGAGAGAGTGTTGGATCGAGAATTGGTTGAATGGATGGATGTAGTATTGGATGGAGAGCGTGTTGGGTGGTTAGGTGATTGGACAGATGGATGAATGAATGATTGTAGAGAGTATTGTATGATTGGCAGCACAGTGGATGGATTCATTGATGATTGATGAATTGTTGGATAGAGAAGTGGCTGTATTTATGGATGGATGAAACAGTACAGGTTGTGCTGGATGGATGAGCTGCGGATGGAGAGAAGAATGAATAGAGCATGCAAGCTATTGAGTTGTTTGAGTGATGTGTCAATTATCAGTTGGAATGTAGAAGCTCAGGTAGTGGAATGGAGAAACAGATGAATGAAGGGAGTGGATGGAGAACTGGTTGAATGGATCGAGGGATGAATGAAGACAAGGCATGTTGAGTGGGTGAATTTTTGATCAAAAGGACTGTGGTATGAACAGCCTGTTTAGCTGTTAAAGCGAGGACTGAATGGAGTGAAAGTTGCATGAGTGGGTATTTGAATGTATGGGAAGATGAATGAATGGAGGGAGAGTGGGATGGATAGATGGTTGAAAGGATGGATGATTGGTCCCAATTGTGGGGAAAACAGCTAGTTGAATTGCTGAAGGAATGAATGGACCGAACTTTAGATGGATGAGTTGTTTGAATGAATGGAGGAAGAGTTGAATATATAATTGTTCGAATGGATGGATTGTGGATGTTTGGTGTGTGGGTGGGATGGAAGTCTGTTTAATTGATTGATGTTAGGAAGCTCACATAGATGGATGGGTGGACGTTTCAATGGATGAATGGATGATTTTAGGGAGTACTGGATGGGCAGATGGTTGCGTTTATAGATCGATATTTGGAAGGAGTGCTGGATGGGGAGTTGTTGAATGGATAGATGATTGGTTGAGGTAATGGACAGCTGGATGATGGATTATTGAACAGAAGAGTTGTTAGGATATTGAGTGTTTGAATGAAAGCATGAATGAATGATTGTAGGGAGTATTGGATTACTGGGAGACAGTGGATGAATTGATTGAAGTTTCGAGGGATTGCTGGATGAATGAATAGTTCTGTGGAAGAATTGAATGGAGATTGGAGGCATTGTTAGGCAATGGAGGCATGAGTGGTGGTTGAATTTATGGAGTGCTGAATTAATGGAATTAATGTTTGATTTAATGTCAGTTGAGTGAATGCAAAGGTAAATGACTGGATGAGTGTGTTGGACACAGATTGGGTTGAATGGATGGAGGGGTGAATGAATGGATGAAGAGGAAAATTAATGGAGGGAATGATGGATGGGGAATTGATTGAAAGGCTGGTAGAATTAATGACTGGAGGGAGTGTTGGATAGATCTGCAGTGGAATGAATGAAGATGTGAATGAATGGAGAGATTTTTGGATGGATAGTTTGCTGAATGAATGGAAAGATGAAGTAATTGAGAGAACATTTGGTTGAATGGGTGATTGAGCGGATGGTTATTGTGTCAGAAGGACTTTTCGATGGAGGGGTAGTTGTATTTCTAAAAGGGTGAATGAATGGTCAGAAAGTTTGATGGATGGGTGATTGCATGAATGGAAAAGTGAAGGAATGAATAGGGCGCTGGATGGAGATTTGGTTGAATGGTAGGATGTGGTGTTGGATGAAGAGCATGTTGGATGTGCAGGTGACTGGATGGATGGAAGGATGAATGATTGTTGGAAGTACTGAATGATTGATACTGCAGTGGATGGATTGATTGATGATTGGAGTGAATGTTGGATGAATGGATGGTTCAATAGTTTGATAGATTGATGTTTGGAGGAAACGTTCGATAGAGAGATGGTTCATTTTATAGAGGGATGAATGAATGGATGGAATGTTGGATGGAGAATAGTTTCAGTGAATAAGGAGGTAAATTAATGGAGAGAGTGTTGTGGATTGAAGAATGAATGAATGGATTGGGTTTTGGAAAGAGGATTGTTTGAATGAATGGGGAGGTGAATGAATGGAGAGGGTGTTGGATAGATCCGTGGTTACATGGATGGAGAAGTGAGTGAATGGAGAGAGGTTTAGATGGATGGGGTTTTGAAAGGCGGATGTGTGGCATGGATGGTGTTTGGGTGGATGGATAGTTGGACAGAGGTAAATTTGGAAGGGCAGGTATTGGATTTGATAAAGAGGTGAATGAATGGAGGGACAGTCTGATGAATGGGTAATTGAATGAATGGAAAGGTGAAGGAATGGAAAGAGTGTTGGATCGAGAATTGGTTGAATGGAAGGATGTAGTTTTGGATGGAGAGCGTGTTGGATGGTTATGTGATTGGATGGATGGATGAATGAATGATTGTAGAGAGTATTGTATGATTGGCAGCACAGTGGATGGATTGATCGATGATTGGATGGAATGTTGGATAGAGAAGTGGCTGCATTTATGGATGGATGAAAGAGTACAGGTTGTGCTGGATGGATGAGCTGCAGATTGAGAGAAGAATGAATAGAGCGTGTGAGCTAGAGTGTTGTTTGAGTGGATGGGTGATTCATCAGAGGGAATTTGGAAGCTCAGGTAGTTGAATGGAGAAGCGGATGAATGAAGGGAGTGGATGGAGAGCTGGTTGAATGGATCGAGGAATGAATGGATACAAGGCTTGTTGAGTGGAAGAATGGTTGATCAAAGGGACTGTGGTATGAACAGCCAGTTTAGCTGATACAGCGATGACTGAATGGAGTGAAAGTTGCATGAGCGTGTTTTTGAATGATTGGGAAAGTGAATGAATGGAGGGAGAGTTGGATGGCTAGGTGTTGAAAGGAGGATTAATTGGTCCCGATTGTGGGAAAAACAACTAGTTGAATTGCTGAAGGAATCAATGAAGGGAACTTTAGATGGAAGAGTGGTTTGAATGAATGGAGGAAGAGTTGAATATATAATTGTTGAAATGGATGGATCTTGTTTTGTTTGTTGTGTGGGTGGGATAGAAGTCTGTTTAATTGATGCATATTTGAAAGGTCACATAGATGGATGGATGGACGTTTCAATGGATGAATGGATGATTGTAGGGAGTAATGGATGGGCAGATGTTTGAGTTTATTAATCGATGTTTAGAAGGAGTGCTGGATGGGGAGTTGTTGAATGGACAGATGATTAGTTGAGGTGATGGATAGATGGAAGATGGATTATTGAAGAGAAGAGTTGTTGGAAGTATAAGAGTTTGAATGAAAGCATGAATTGATGGATGAATTAATGATTGTAGGGAGTATTAGATTACTGGGAGACAGCGGGTGAATTGATTGATGTTTCGATTAATTTCTGGATGAATGAATAGTTCTGTTGAAGAATTGAATGGAGATTGGATGCAATGTTGGGTGGAGAGTTGGTTGAATTTATGTCGGGAAGAATGAATGTATTTAATATTTGATTGAATGTCGTTTGAGTGAATGCAGAGGTATATGAATGGATGAGTGTATTGGGCACAGAATGGATTCAATGGATGGAGGGATGAATGAAAGCATGGTGAGGTAAATATATGTAGGGAGTGATGAATGGATCATTGGGTGAAAGGCTGGTAGAATTAAAGAATGGATGGAGTGTTGGATAGATCCACAGTGAAACGAATGTAAATGTGAATGAATGGAGAGAGTGTTGGATGGATAGGCGGTTGAATGAATGGAAAGATTAAGTAATAGAGAGAACATTTGGATGAATGGGTGATTGAGTGGATGGATATTATGTCAGAAGAATTTTTCGATGGAGAGGTAGTTGAAGTAGTAAATGGATGAATGAATGGTAGGAAAGGTTGTTGGATGGGTGATTGCATGAATGGAAAGGTGAAGGAATGAATGGGGCGCTGGATGGAGAAATGTACGAATGGAAGGATGTGGTGTTGGATGGAGAGCGAGTTGGATGTGCAGGTGATTGGATGGATGGATGGATGGGTGGATGATTGAAGATGTATTGCATGATAGAAAGTTCAGTGGATGGATTGATTGATAATTGGTGTCAATGTTGGATGAATGGATCGATCAGTAGTTGGATCGATTGATGTTTGGAGGGAATGTTTGATAGAGAGATGGTTTAATTTAAAGAGGGAAGAATGAATGGATGTAATGTTGGATGGAGAATTGTTTCAGTGAATGAAGAGGTAAATGAATGGAGAGAGTGTTGGGGATTGAAGAATGAATGAATGGAGGGCGTGTTTTAAAGAAGAGTGGTTGAATGAATGGGGAGGTGAATGAATGGAGAGGGTGTTGGATAGACGTGTGGTTTCATGGATGGAGAAGTGAATGAATGGAGAGAGGGTTAGATGGATGTGGTGTTGAATGGAGAGTGTGTGGGATGGATGGTGTTTGGGTGGATGGATAGTTAACCCTGTCCAATGTGGAAGGGCTGTTAGTGGAATTGATAAAGAGGCGAATGAATGGAGGGACAGTCTGATGAATGATGATTGAATGAATGCAAAGATGAAGGAATGGAGAGAGTGTTGGATCGAGAATTGGTTGAATGGATGGATGTAGTATTGGATGGAGAGCGTGTTGGGTGGTTAGGTGATTGGACAGATGGAAGAATGAATGATTGTAGAGAGTATTGTATGATTGGCAGCACAGTGGATGGATTCATTGATGATTGATGAATTGTTGGATAGAGAAGTGGCTGTATTTATGGATGGATGAAACAGTACAGGTTGTGCTGGATGGATGAGCTGCGGATGGAGAGAAGAATGAATAGAGCATGCAAGCTATTGAGTTGTTTGAGTGATGTGTCAATTATCAGTTGGAATGTAGAAGCTCAGGTAGTGGAATGGAGAAACAGATGAATGAAGGGAGTGGATGGAGAACTGGTTGAATGGATCGAGGGATGAATGAAGACAAGGCATGCTGAGTGGGTGAATTTTTGATCAAAAGGACTGTGGTATGAACAGCCTGTTTAGCTGTTAAAGCGATGACTGAATGGAGTGAAAGTTGCATGAGTGGGTATTTGAATGTATGGGAAGATGAATGAATGGAGGGAGAGTGGGATGGATAGATGGTTGAAAGGATGGATGATTGGTCCCAATTGTGGGGAAAACAGCTAGTTGAATTGCTGAAGGAATGAATGGACCGAACTTTAGATGGATGAGTTGTTTGAATGAATGGAGGAAGAGTTGAATATATAATTGTTCGAATGGATTGATTGTGGATGTTTGGTGTGTGGGTGGGATGGAAGTCTGTTTAATTGATTGATGTTAGGAAGCTCACATAGATGGATGGGTGGACGTTTCAATGGATGAATGGATGATTTTAGGGAGTACTGGATGGGCAGATGGTTGCGTTTATAGATCGATATTTGGAAGGAGTGCTGGATGGGGAGTTGTTGAATGGATAGATGATTGGTTGAGGTAATGGACAGTTGGATGATGGATTATTGAACAGAAGAGTTGTTAGAATATTGAGTGTTTGAATGAAAGCATGAATGAATGATGGTAGGGAGTATTGGATTACTGGGAGACAGTGGATGAATTGATTGAAGTTTCGAGGGATTGCTGGATGAATGAATAGTTCTGTGGAAGAATTGAATGGAGATTGGAGGCATTGTTAGGCAATGGAGGCATGAGTGGTGGTTGAATTTATGGAGTGCTGAATTAATGGAATTAATGTTTGATTTAATGTCAGTTGAGTGAATGGAGAGGTAAATGACTGGATGAGTGTGTTGGACACAGATTGGGTTGAATGGATGGAGGGGTGAATGAATGGATGAAGAGGAAAATTATTGGAGGGAATGATGGATGGGGAATTGATTGAAAGGCTGGTAGAATTAATGACTGGAGGGAGTGTTGGATAGATCCACAGTGGAATGAATGAAGATGTGAATGAATGGAGAGATTTTTGGATGGATAGTTTGCTGAATGAATGGAAAGATGAAGTAATTGAGAGAACATTTGTTTGAATGGGTGATTGAGCGGATGGTTATTGTGTCAGAAGGACTTTTCGATGGAGGGGTAGTTGTATTTCTAAAAGGGTGAATGAATGGTCAGAAAGTTTGATGGATGGGTGATTGCATGAATGGAAAAGTGAAGGAATGAATAGGGCGCTGGATGGAGATTTGGTTGAATGGTAGGATGTGGTGTTGGATGAAGAGCATGTTGGATGTGCAGGTGACTGGATGGCTGGAAGGATGAATGATTGTTGGAAGTACTGAATGATTGATACTACAGTGGATGGATTGATTGATGATTGGAGTGAATGTTGGATGAATGGATGGTTCAATAGTTTGATAGATTGATGTTTGGAGGAAACGTTCGATAGAGAGATGGTTCACTTTATAGAGGGATGAATGAATGGATGGAATGTTGGATGGAGAATAGTTTCAGTGAATAAGGAGGTAAATTAATGGAGAGAGTGTTGTGGATTGAAGAATGAATGAATGGATTGGGTTTTGGAAAGAGGATTGTTTGAATGAATGGGGAGGTGAATGAATGGAGAGCGTGTTGGATAGATGCATGATTGTGTGGGTGGAGAGGTGAATGAATGGAGAGAGTGTTTGTTGGATGCAGCTTTGAACGGAGAGTGTGCGGGATGGATGGTGTTTGGGTGGATGGATAGTTGGACGGGGTAAATTTGGAAGGGCTGCTAGTGGAATTGATAAAGAGCTGAGTGAATGGAGGGACAGTCTGATGAATGGGTGATTGAATGATTGCAAAGCTGAAGGAATAGAGAGAGTGCTGGTTCGAGATTTGGTTGAATGGTAGGATGTAGTTTTGGATGGAGAGCGTGCTGGATGGGTAAGTGATTGAATGGATGGATGAATGAATGACTGTAGAATGTATTGTATGACTGGAAGTACAGAGGATGGATTAATTGATTATTGGACTCAATGTTAGATGAGTGGATGCTTCACAAGATGGATTGATTGATGAGTGGAGAGAATGTTGGATTCAGAAGTGGTTGTATAAATGGATGAAACACTCAGGGTGTGATGGTTGGGTGACCTGTGGATTGAGAGAAGACTGAATAGTACGTGTTGTCTAGAGATTTGTTTGAGTGGATGAGTGATTCATCAGACGGAATGTGGAAGCTCAGGTAGTTGAACAATAAGGGACGAATGAAGGGAGAGGATGGATAACTGCTTGAATAGTTCGAGGGATGAATGAATAGAGGCCATGTTGAGTGTAAGAATGGTTGATCGAAGGGCCTGTTGTATGAAAAGGCAGTTTAGCTGATAGAGGGATGACTGAATGGTGTGAAAGTTGCATGAGTGGGTTTTATAATGAGGGGTAGATGAATGAATGCAGGGAGGGTTGGATGGATAGCTGGTTGAATGAATGGACGAAGAGTTGAATGGATCATTGTGCGAATGGATGTATTGTGGTTTATTTGGAGGGTGGGTGGGAGAGAATACTGTTGGATTGATGCATGGCTGGATGTTTGGAGGAACAGATGGATAGATGTATATTTGTTTCAGTGGATGGATAGATGATTGAAGGGAGTACGGGATGGGCAGGTTTCTGAGATTATAAATCAATATTTGGAAGTTGAGCTGGATGGGGAGTTGTTGAACGGATAGATGATTGTTTGAGGTGATGGTTAGATGAATGATGGATTATTGAATTGAAGAGTTGTTAGATGACTGAGAGGTTGAATGAATGCATAAATGGATGGATGAATGAATGATTGTAGAGAGTATTGGATGACTTGAAGAATAGTGGATGGATTGATTGAGGTTTGGATACAATGTTGGATGGAGATGTTGAATTTATGGAGCGAAGAATGAATGGTGTTAATGTGGGATAGAATATCGGTTCAGGGAATGGGTGGATGAGAGACTTGGACACCCTTAGAGGATGAGACCGGGAAATTAATGGTGGGAAAAATGGAGATGGAAAAAACACTGAATGAATATTTTACATCAGTCTTTACAGTAGAAGACACTAAGAATATCCCAACACTGGACAAACAGGGGGCTAAAGGGGGGAGGAGCTAAACACGATCAAAATTACGAAGGAAGTGGTACTCGGTAAAATAATGGGACTCAAGGCGGATAAATCAGCTGGACCTGATGGCATACATCCTAGGGTCTTGAGGGAAGTGGCGGTAGGAATTGTGGATGCATTGGTAATAATTTTCCAAAACTCCCTGGACTCAGCAAAGGTCCCGGCAGACTGGAAAACTGCTAGTGTAACACCCTTATTTAAAAAGGGCAGTAGACAGAAGGCTGGAAACTATAGACCGGTTAGCCTAACATCTGTGGTAGGTAAAACTTTGGAGTCCATTATTAAGGAGACAGTAACAGGACATTTGGATAATCATAATTTAATAGGACAAAGTCAGCATGGTTTTATGAAGGGGAAGTCATGTTTGACAAATTTGCTGGAGTTCTTTGAGGAAGTAACGTACAGGGTGGATAAAGGGCAACCAGTGGACGTGGTGTATTTAGACTTCCAAAAGGCATTTGACAAGGTGCCACACAAAAGATTATTGCTTAAGATAAAAAATCACGGGATTGGGGGTAATATTCTGGCATGGAT
The DNA here is from genome assembly GCF_052327205.1 of Somniosus microcephalus. Classification (NCBI taxonomy): domain Eukaryota; kingdom Metazoa; phylum Chordata; class Chondrichthyes; order Squaliformes; family Somniosidae; genus Somniosus; species Somniosus microcephalus. The sequence continues at coordinate 26,528,286 of NW_028225180.1, read as the reverse complement.
AGAGGATTGGCTATCTAACAGAAGGCAGAGAGTTGGGAGAAATGGTTCATTCTCAGACTGGCAATCAGTAACTAGTGGTGTTCCACAGGGGTCAGTGCTGGGTCCCCAACTCTTTACAATCTATATGAACGATTTGGAGGAGGGGACCGAGTGTAACATATCAAAGTTTGCAGATGATACTAAGATGGGGGGGAAAGTAGTGAGTGAGGAGGGCATAAAAAACCTGCAAGGGGACATCGACAGGCTAAGTAAGTGGGCAGAGATTTGGCAGATGGAACACAATAATGGAAGGTGTGAGGTTATGCACTTTGGCAGGAAAAATCGTAGAGCAAGTTATTATCTTAATGGCAAGAAACTGGAAAGTACTGAAGTACAAAGGGATCTGGGGGTCCTGGTGCACGAAACTCAAAAGGTTAGTATGCAGGTGCAGCAAGTGATTAAGAAGGCCAATGGAATGTTGGCTTTCATTGCTAGGGGGATAGAATATAAAAATAGGGAGGTATTGCTTCAGTTGCACAAGGTATTGGTGAGACCGCACCGGGAATGCTGCGTACAGTTTTGGTGTCCATACTTAAGAAAGGACATACTTGCTCTCGAGTCAGTACAAAGAAGGTTCACTCGGTTAATCCCAGGGATGAGGGGATGGACATATGAGGAGAGGTTGAGTAGATTGGGACTCTACTCATTGGAGTTCAGAAGAATGAGAGGCGATCTTATTGAAACATATAAGATTGTGAAGGGGTTGGATCGGGTGGATGCGGGGAAGATGTTCCTGATGATGGGTGAAACTAGAACTAGGGGGCATAGTCTTAGAATAAGGGGCTGCGCTTTCAAAACTGAGATGCGGAGGAACTACTTCACTCAGAGGGTGGTAGGTCCATGGAATATGCTGCCCCAAAAAGCTGTAGAAGCTACATCATTACATAAATTTAAAACAGAAATAGACAGTTTCCTAGAAGTAAAGGGAATTAAGGGTTATGGGGAGCGGGCAGGAATTTGGACATGAGTCTAGGTTCGGATGGGTCATGGCCCCGTGGGTAGCGGAGCGGGCCCAAGGGCCATGTAGCCTGATCCTGCTCCTATTTCATGTGCCTAATTCTGCTAGATTCAGGAGATGGTTCTGTGATAGTGGATTGGCGGTTAGGATCAGATCAGCCATGATCTTATTGAATGGTGGAGCAGGCTCGAGGGGCCGATTGGCCTACTCCTGCTCCTATTTCTTATGTTCTTATGTTCTTATGTAGATTGCCTTGAATGGATGGTGGTATGAATGAATGAATGGGGAGGTAAATTAGTGGAGGGAGTGATGGATGGAGAATTGATTGAAAGTCTGATAGAGTTAATGAATGGAGGGATTGTTGGATAGATCTGCAGTGGAATGAATGGAGATGTGAATGCATGGAGAGACTTTTGGATGGATAGGTGGTTGAATGAAATGAAAGATGAAGTAATTGATAGAACTTTTGGATGAATGGGTGAATGTGCGGAAGGATATTATGTCAGAAGGTTTTTTCGATGGAGAGGTAATAGAATTATTAAAGGGGTGACTGAATGGAGTGAAAGTTGCATGAGTGGGTTTTTGAATGAGTGGAAGATGAATGCAATGAGGGAGTGTTGGATGGATAGATAGTTGAATGGATGGGCGATTGGTCCAAATTGTGGGATGGACAGTGTGGTAAACCACTTTTACCATTCACTATCGTTACACTATAGTTATCACTGTTAGATCATTTCCCTATAGTTATCACTGTTCACATTGTTGTATCACTGTACGAGGTCGCCTCTTGTCACGCTGCTATACCTGGGCTGACCACTGCCGACTCCGCCCATGGCTCCACCTACCTGCCCAGGTATAAAGGTGGTCGACTGGCTGGTATTCCTCCTTCTTGGATCCGATCACCCACGAGGGTGGGCTCTGTTATTTAGTCAATAAAAACCTATAGTTACTTTCTTAACTCGTCGCTTTTCATTGGGCGAATTGATAGGTTTCTCAATTTTATTGACTAAATTTTAAAATGTCGGTACCTGAGCAGCCAAACAACCAGTCAACGGAGCAGCCAACCGACCAGCCAGACGCCCAGCTACAACAGCCACAGCAGCCGGCTTGGCTGCGAGCCCTCAAACCACCGTACCTGGATCTAAACCCACAAGCAACAAATGCAGCCCTCGACTTCAAACACTGGCTGTGCTGCTTCGAATCCTACCTGGAAGAATCCGGCGTCCCTCAGAGATCCAAACTAAGAGTTCTGACCGCCCAAGCGAGCCCTAAAGTATACGCACTCATCCAGGACATTACTACTTACGAGGCCGCTATCAACCTACTGAAACAGCAGTACCGGAGCCTGGTAAATTCCATGTATGCCAGACACCTCCTAAGATCCCGCCCGCAACAGCCAGGAGAATCTGTAGCTGAATTTTTACGGGCGCGGCGAACACTCGGCAGGGACTGTGACTTTAAAGCAGTATCGGCCACAGAAAACACTGAAGATAACATCCGCGATGCCTTCGTGAAAGGCTTTCGGTCCGACTACTCACGGCAGAGACTGCTGGAATCAAAGGACCTCGACCTGAACACAGCTGCAGCCTTGGCCTACTCCCTAGAAGTGACCCAGCGGGACCTCGAGGTGTATTCCAGGTATAGTTCGCGACTCTGGAACTCGGGCCCGACCCCGACCGCAATACCCCTCGTAGCGCCGCCCCCGGGACCTACCTCAGTGTCGGTGTCCCGGACCCGATCGGGATCGCCACCCCCGGTACCGGCTGCGACTTCGGACCCCCGCGATCGGGCTGCCGGCTGCTTCTTCTGTGGGCAGGCGAAACACCCGAGGTCGCGCTGCCCAGCCAAAAACGCGACGTGCTCCAGCTGCCTGAAGAAAGGCCACTTTGCGAAGGACTGCAGAGGGAGAGCAGCAGAGGCCAGCAGTGCCTCATGCGAACTGTGGGGGCGGCCATCTTTTATCAAGGCCACAGATGCCAGCATCCCCTCGTGTGAGCAATGGGGTGGCCATCTTTGATCCAGGCAACCAACGCCAGCAGTGCCTCATGTGGGTTGTGGGGGCAGCCATCTTCTCCGCCATTTTGCCCAACCTCGTGGGCGCCTCCATTTTACCCACCACGCTCGACCGCCACCTTACCTCCAGACCTGACGACCGCTTCACCCACAGACTACAGCGACCCGCTCAGCCACACACTAGCCTCCGTCACACTGGACCAAGCTCACCCGCATCATCTGTCCAAGTCAATGATGGACATCAAAGTAGACGGCCACGCCACGACCTGCCTGTTCGACAGCGGAAGCACGGAGAGCTTCATACATCCAGACACGGTGAGCCACTACTCCCTCACTGTACAGCCAACACGCAACCGGATCTCGATGGCATCGAAGTCCCACGCCACAGACATCAGCGGCTACTGTGTTGTGACCCTGTCGGTTAAGGGCACGGAGTATAAAAACTTTAAACTCCTCGTCCTGCCCCAGCTATGCGCTGCCGTCCTACTAGGGCTGGATTTTCAATCCCACCTCCAAAGCGTCACTCTAGCATACGGTGGACCCCTCCCCCCGCTCACAGTCGACAACCAGCAGCCTTTAAATCGCCCACCGCGTAACAGCTGCGGCCTATCCACCCTCAAGGTCCCGCCACCTTCCCTGTTCGCTAACCTCACCCCCGACTGCAAACCCGTCGCTACCAAGTGCAGGCGGTACAGCGCTGGGGACAGAGCTTTTATTAACTCTGAGGTGCAGCGTCTCCTGAAGGAGGGCATCATCGAGGGGAGCAGCAGCCCCTGGCGTGCCCAGGTTGTAGTCATTAAGACCGGCAATAAAAACCGCCTGGTCATCGACTACAGCCAAACCATAAACCGGTACACCCAGCTGGACGCAAACCCCCTTCCCCGCATATCTGATATGGTCAATCAGATTGCTCAATACCGGGTATTCTCTACCATCGACCTTAAGTCGGCCTACCACCAACTCCCTATCCGCCCCGAGGACCGCCAGTATACCGCCTTCGAGGCGAATGGCCGCCTCTACCACTTCCTGAGGGTTCCCTTTGGCGTCACCAACGGGGTTTCGGTCTTCCAAAGGGAGATGGACCGGATGGTTGACCAGAGCGGGCTGCAAGCCACGTTCCCCTATCTAGATAATGTCACCGTCTGCGGCCGCGACCGGCAAGACCATGACGCTAATCTGGAAAGATTCCTTCGTACGGCCCAACGGCTGAACCTCACCTACAATAAGGAGAAATGTGTGTTTAACACCTCGCGCCTTGCCATCCTCGGCTGCGTAGTAGAGAACGGAATCATCGGCCCCGATCCCGAAAGAATGCGTCCCCTCATGGAGCTACCCCTTCCCCACTGTCCAAAGGCGCTGAAGAGAACCCTGGGGCTCTTCGCCTACTATGCCCAATGGGTGCCGAATTATGCGGACAAAGCCAGACCCCTCATGAAGTCCACCTCCTTCCCCCTTACGGAAGAAGCGCGCGCGGCCTTCTCCCTCATCAGGGGAGACATTGCTAAGGCCAATATGCACGCAGTGGATGAGTCCATCCCCTTCCAAGTGGAGAGCGATGCATCCGACTTCGCCCTAGCCGCTACCCTCAACCAGGAGGGGAGACCGGTGGCCTTCTTCTCAAGGACCCTACAGGGCCCTGAGATCCGACACTCTTCGGTCGAGAAGGAGGCCCAGGCGATTGTGGAGGCCGTACGCCGCTGGAGGCATTACCTCGCAGGCAAACGATTTACCCTCCTCACCGACCAGCGTTCGGTCGCTTTTATGTTTAATAATAAGCTGAGGGGTAAAATCAAGAATGACAAGATCTTGAGGTGGAGAATCGAGCTATCCACCTATGATTATGATATCTTGTACCGGCCTGGTAAGCTGAACGAACCCCCTGACGCTCTATCGCGAATTACATGCCCCAACGCGCAAATTGATAGACTTCAGACCCTCCACAACGAACTCTGCCACCCCGGGGTCACCAGGCTTTACCACTTCATTAAGGCCCGCAACCTGACCTACTCCATCGAGGAGGTCAGGACCATGACCAGGAACTGCCAGACCTGTGCCGAGTGCAAACCGCACTTCTTTAGGCCGGACAGGGCAAGCCTGATCAAGGCCACCCGCCCCTTCGAGCGCTTGAGCATCGATTTTAAGGGGCCCCTCCCATCCTCTGACCGTAATGTGTACTTCCTCAACATTGTTGATGAGTACTCCCGTTTCCCCTTTGCCTTCCCCTGCCCAGACATGACCAGTACCACGGTCATTAAATGCCTGAACGACCTCTTTGCCTTGTTCGGGTTCCCAAACTATATACATAGTGACCGGGGCGCCTCCTTCATGAGCGAGGAACTTCGCCAGTTCCTACTAGCGAGAGGCATCGCCACTAGCAGGACCACCAGCTAAAACCCCCGAGGGAACGGCCAGGTGGAAAGAGAGAACGCGACGGTATGGAAGGCCGTCCTCTTCGCCTTAAAGTCTAAGGGCCTCCCAACCTCTCGCTGGCAGGAGGTCCTCCTGGCGGCGCTGCATTCCACCCGGTCACTACTTTGCACTGCCATTAACGCCACCCCCCATGAACGAATGTTTGTTTTCCCCAGGAAGTCAACTACGGGAACCACGCTACCAACCTGGCTGACCTCTCCGGGGCCTGTCTTGCTGCGAAAGCACGTGAGGGCCCATAAAACGGACCCCCTGGTCGAGAGGGTGAACCTCCTGCACACCAACCCCCAGTATGCCTACGTGGCATACCCAGACGGGCGGGAAGACACAGTCTCCTTACGAGACCTCGCACCCTCGGGCACCCCAGAGACACCACCTTTAACCCCCCCACCCCCCCAATTCCAGCCCAGGTAGACGGTACGCCGGAACCCCAAGAGCCTTCGCCTACCTCGCAGACGCCAGCATTAACACCGGAGAACGCAACACCGCCGCTGCAAAGATCAGACAGGCTTACGAGGCCTCCGGACAGACTGACATACCAGAACTGGTAGTACACTTCACCCCGTCGGACTCAAATCTAAACAAGGGGTGAATGTGGTAAACCACTTTTACCATTCACTATTGTTACACTATAGTTATCACTGTTAGATCGTTTCCCTATAGTTATCACTGTTCACATTGTTGTATCACTGTACGAGGTCGCCTCTTGTCATGCTGCTATACCTGGGCTGACCACTGCCGACTCCACCCATGGCTCCACCTACCTGCCCAGGTATAAAGGTGGTCGACTGGCTGGTATTCCTCCTTCTTGGATCCGATCACCCACGAGGGTGGGCTCTGTTATTTAGTCAATAAAAACCTATAGTTACTTTCTTAACTCGTCGCTTTTCATTGGGCGAATTGATAGGTATCATGTTGAATTGATAAAGGGATGAATGAATGGAGGGAAATTTAGATCGATGGGTTGTTTAAATGAATGGCTGGAATGTTGATTGAATAACTGTTCGAATGCATGAATTGTGGTTTGTTTGTAGTTTGGGTGGGATAGAAGACTGTTGGATTGATAGGTGGTTGGAAGTTTGCAGGAACAGATTCATGGATGGATATTTGTTTCAATGAATGTATGGACGATTTAAGGGAGTATGGGATGGACAGGTTTTTGAGTTTATAGATCAATGTTTGGAAGTAGAGCTGGATGGGGAGTTGTTGAACGAATTGATGACTGGTTGAGGAGATGCATAGATGAATGATGGATTATTGAATAGAAGAGGTGTTAGATGGATGAGAAGTTGAAAGCTTGCATAAATGATTGGATCAATAAATGATTGCAGAGAGAATTGGATGATTGGAAGTATAGTGGATGGATTGAATTATATTTGGAGACAATGTTTGACGTAGAGGCAGTTGTATTTATGGAGGGAAGAATGAATGTTGTTCATGTTGGATGGAATATCGGATCAGTGAAAGGATGAATGAGAGTTTTAGACACAGAATGTGTTGAATGGATGGAGGGGTGAATGAATGGATGGGGAGTTAAATTAATGGAGGAAGTGATAGATGGAGAATTGGATGAGTGGCTGGTAGAATTAATGAATGGAGGGAGTTTTGGTTAGATCCGCAGTGGAATGATTGAAGATGTGAATGAATGGAGAGATTGTTGGATGGATAGGTGGTAGAATGAATGGATAGTTGAAGTAATTGAGAGCACATTTGGATTAAAGTGTGATTGAGCGGATGATTGTTATGTCAGAAGGATTTTTCGATGGAGAGGTAGTTGAATTTGTAAAAGGAATAATTAATGGTCGGAAAGTTTGATGGAGGAAAGGTGAAGGGATGAATACGGTGCTGGATGGAGATTTGGTTGAATGGAAGGATGTGGTGTTGGATGGAGAGTGTGCTGGATGTGCAGATGATTGGATGGATGAATGATTGTAGGAAGTACTGAATGATTGAAAGTGCAGTGGATGGACTGATTGATGATTGGAGTCAATGTTGGATGAATGGATGGTTCAATAGATGGATCGATTGATGTTTGGAGGGAATGTTTGATGGAGAGATGGTTTAATTTATAGAGGGAAGAGTTTGATAGAGAGATGGTTAAATTTAAAGAGGGAAGAATGGATTGATGTAATGTTGGATGGAGAATTGTTTCAGTGAATGAAGAGGTAAATGAATGGAGAGAGTGTTGGGGATTGAAGAATGAATGAATGGAGGGAGTGTTGGAAAGTAGAGTGTTTGGATGAATGGGGAGGTGAATGAATGGAGAGGGTGTTGGATAGATGCATGTTTACATGGATGGTGAAGTGAATGAATGGAGAGAGGGTTAGATGGATGGGGTGTTGAATGGCGGATGTGTGGGATGGATGGTGTTTGGGTGGATGGATAGTTGGACAGAGGTAAATTTGGAAGGGCAGGTATTGGATTTGATAAAGAGGCGAATGAATGGAGGGACATTCTGATGAATGGGTGATTGAATGAATGCAAAGGTGAAGGAATGGAGAGAGTGTTGGATCGAGAAATGGTTGAATGGAGCGGGTGCAGAGCATTCTGAAGGGGGAGGGGGATCAGCCAGTTGTCGTGGTACATGTAGGTACCAACGATGTAGGTAAAAAGAGGGAGGAGGTCCTACAAGCTGAATTTAGGGAGTTAGGAGTTAGGAGTTAGGAGCTAAATTGAAAAGTAGGACCTCAAAGGTAGTAGTCTCTGGATTGCTACCAGTGCCACGAGCTAATAAGTTTAGAGAGAGTAAGATGGATAAGCTAAATACGTGGCTTGAGCAGTGGTGCAAGGGAGAGGGATTTAAATTCTTGAGGCATTGGAACCAGTTCTTGGGGAGGAGTGACCAGTACCAAGGGGACGGTCTACACCTGAACTGTGAGGGAGCCGATGTCCTCGGGGTAATATTTTCTAGGGCGGTTTGGGAGGATTTAAACTAATTTGGCAGGGGGATGGGAACCTAGGTAGTGGAAAAGAGGGAAGTCATATGAAGTTAGAAATAGATGGTAGAAAGGTGAGAAGCAATAAGCAAAGGAGAGAAACACAAAGGGCCAAACTAATTCATAATGAGAGTGTGAAAAAAGCAAGCCTGAAGTCTTTGTATCTTAATGCTAGAAGCATTAGGAACAAGGTGGATGAATTAGTTGTGGAAATAGAGGTAAACAAGTATGATTTGATTGGGATTACAGAAACGTGGCTGCAGGGTGGGCAAGGCTGGGAACTTAACATCCAGGGATATACAATATTTAGGAAGGATCGGCAAAAAGGTAGGGGAGGTGGGGTAGCATTGCTGGTAAAGGAGGGGATTAATGCAATGGAAAGGAAGGATATTAACTCGGATGAAACGGAATCTGTATGGGTAGAAATGAGAAATAGCAAGGGGAGGAAAACGTTAGTGGGTGTGATATATAGGCCTCCAAATAGTAATATGGAGGTGAGGGAAGGCATAAAAAGGGAAATTAGAGAAGCGTGCGATAAGAGCACAGCTGTCATCATGGGTGACTTTAATTTACATATTGATTGGACTACCCAAATTAGTAAAAATTCTGAGGAGGAGGAATTCCTGGAATGTTTTCGGGACGGTTATCTGGACCAATATGTCGAGGAGCCGACTCGAGATCAGGCCATTTTAGACTGGGTATTGTGCAATGAGAAGGGACTTATCAGCAATCTTCTTGTACGAGGCCCCTTGGGTCAGAGCGATCATAATATGATCGAGCTCTCAGTCGAGATGGAGAGTGAGGAAATTGAATCAGAGACTAAGGTCCAGAACTTAAATAAAGGGAATTACGAGGGTATGAGACGGGAATTGGGTAAGATTGATTGGGTGGTGTTTCTGGGGGGATTGACAGTGGATAGACAATGGCAAGCATTCAAAGATAGAATGGAAGAATTCCAGAACATGTTTATACCGGTTTGGCATAAAAATAAACCTAAAAAGGTGACTCAACCGTGGATAACGAGGGAAATTAGGGACAGCATAAAATCAAAAAAAAGGGCATATCAACTGGCAAAAAAAAGCACCAGACCGGAAGATTGGGGGCAGTACAGGATACAGCAAAAGAGGATAAAGGGATTAATCAGGAAGGGGAAAATAGAATACGAAAGTAAACTTGCAGCAAACATAAAGACAGACTGCAAAAGCTTTTATCGGTATATCAGGAGGAAAAGACTGGTAAAATCCCAAGTCGGTCCCTTGCAGTCCGATTCGGGAGAATATATAATGGAGAATAAGGAAATGGCAGACCAATTAAACTCATACTTTGGTTCTGTATTCACAAAGGAGGACACAAATAACCTCCCAGGAATATCGGCAAACATAGGGACTAATGAGAGGGAGGAGCTGACAGAAATTAGTATCTCTAGGGATATGGTGTTGGGTAAGTTGAGGGGACTGAAGGCCGACAAATCCCCGGGGCCTGATAAACTACATCCTAGGGTACTTAAGGAGGTGGCCCTGGAGATAGCAGATGCTCTAAGGATCATCTTCCGGAACTCCATTGACTCGGGAACAGTACCCGTGGATTGGAGGGTAGCTAATGTTACCCCAATATTTAAAAAGGCGGGTAGAGAGAAAGCAGGGAATTATAGACCAGTAAGCCTTACATCGGTTGTGGGCAAAATGCTAGAGTCCATTATTAAGGATAAAATAGCGGAGCACTTGACAAATGGGGAAAGGATCGGACAGAGTCAACATGGATTTACAAAGGGTAAATCGTGTTTGACTAATCTGCTGGAATTTTTTGAGGAAGTAACTGGTAAAATAGATGGGGGAGAGCCAGTGGATGTGGTGTACCTTGACTTCCAGAAAGCCTTCGATAAAGTTCCACACAAAAGATTATCATGCAAAATTAAGGCTCATGGGATTGGGGGCAAAGTATTAACGTGGATAGAGAACTGGCTGGCGGATAGAAAACAGAGAGTTGGAATAAACGGCTCGTTTTCGGAGTGGCAGGCAGTGACCAGCGGGGTGCCGCAAGGATCTGTCCTGGGACCCCAGCTGTTCACAATATATATAAATGATCTGGATCAGGGAATTGGATGCAATATTTCCAAATTCGCTGACGACACTAAACTAGGAGGAGGGGTGGGCTCTGATGAGGATGTCAGGATGCTACAGTGCGATTTGGACAGGTTGGGGGACTGGGCGGATACGTGGCAGATGCACTATAATGTGGATAAATGCGAGGTTATCCACTTTGGGGGTAAAAACAGGAGGGTGGATTATTATCTAAATGGCAATAGATTGGGAGATGGGGAAGTGCAGAGGGACCTGGGTGTTCTTGTGCACCAGTCACTGAAGGAGAGCATGCAGGTGCAACAGGCGATTAAGAAGGCAAATGGTATGTTGGCCTTCATATCAAGGGGGTTCGAGTATAGGAATAGGGATACCTTACTACAGCTGTACAAGGTGCTGGTGAGACCACATCTGGAGTATTGTGTACAGTTTTGGTCGCCCCATCTGCGGAAGGATGTTCTTGCCATGGAAAGAGTGCAGCGGCGATTCACCAGGCTGATACCTGGAATGGCGGGAATGACCTACGAGGAGAGATTGAATAGTTTGGGCTTGTACTCACTGGAGTTTAGAAGATTGAGAGGGGATCTCATCGAAACATATAAAATTATGGCAGGCCTGGACAGGCTGAATTCAGAGAGAATGTTTCCAATGGCAGGGGAGCACAGAACCAGGGGCCACAGTCTAAAAATAGCGGGCAAATCATTTAAAACAGAGATGAGGAAGAATTTCTTCACTCAAAGAGTGGTGAGCCTGTGGAATTCCCTGCCACAGAGGGCTGTGAGGGCTAATTCAATAAATATTTTCAAGAGAGAATTGGATATATTTCTGAAGGCTAAGGGGATTAAGGGTTACGGAGAAAAGGCGGGGACGGGGTACTGAACTGGTAAGATCAGCTATGATCTCAGATGAAGATCAGCCATGATCTCATTGAATGGCGGAGCAGGCTCGAAGGGCCGAATGGCCTACTCCTGTTCCTATCTCTATGTTAATGTTAATGTTGGATGGAGAGCGTGTTGGATTGTTAGGTGATTGGATGGATGGATGAATGAATGACTGTAGAGAGTATTGTTTGATTGGCAGCACAGTGGATGGATTGATTGATGATTGGATGGAATGTTGGATGGAGAAGTGGCTGTATTTATGGATGGATGAAAGAGTACAGATTGTGCTGGGTGGATGAGCTGCAGATTGAGAGAAGAATGAATAGAACGTGTGAGCTAGAGAGTCGTTTGAGTGGATGGGTGATTCATCAGAGGGAATGTGGAAGCTCAGGTAGTTGAATGGAGAAACGGATGAATGAAGGGAGTGGATGGAGAACTGGTTGAATGGATCGAGGGATGAATGGATACAGGGCTTGTTGAGTGGAAGAATGGTTGATCAAAGGGACTGTGGTATGAACAGGCAGTTTATCTGATAAAGGGATGACTGAATGGAGTGTATGTTGCAGAAGTGAGTTTTTGCTTGAGTGGACGATGAATGAATGGAGGGAGAGTTGGATGGATAGGCAGCTGAATTGATGGACGATTGGTCCAAATTGTGCGATGGACAAGTAGTTGAATTGATAAAGGAAGAATGAATAGAGGGAACTTTAGAATGATGGCTGGCTTGAATGAATGGATGAAGAGTTGAATGAAGTGAAAGTGCATGAGTGAATAGTTGCAGGAGTGGAAGATGAATGAAATGTGTTTGAGATTGATGGATAGGTACTGGAATGGATGGATGGTTGGTTCGAAGATTGGGATGGACATGTAGTTGATGTGATAAAAGGATGAATGAATGGAGGGAACTTTAGATGGATGCGTGGTTTGAAGAATGTCGATGTGAGTTGTTTGGCTAATTGTTCAAAAGGATGTATTGTTTGTTCTTTGGACGGCTGGTGGTATAGAGATCTGTTGGACTGACGGAGGAACTTATAGATGGATGGATGGATGATGTTTTAATGAATGAATGGATGATTTCAGGGAGTACTGGATGGGCAGATGGTTGAGTTATTAGATCGATGTTTGGAAGGAGTGCTGGATGGGAAGTTGATGAACGGATAGATGATTGGTTGAGGTGATGGATAGATGGATGATGGACTATTGAATAGAAGAGTTGTTGGAAGGATGAGAGTTTGAATGCATGCATGAATGGATGGACAAATGAATGATTGTAGGGAGTATTGGATGACTGAAGGACAGTGGACGGATTGATTGATGTTTCGAGGGAATGTTGGATAAATGAATGGTTCTGTGGAAAATTGAATGATGATTGAATGGAGAGGTGCTTGAATTTATGGAGTGCTGAATTAATGGATTTAATGTTTGATTGAATGTCAGTTGAGTGAATGAAGAGGTAAATGAATGGATGATCGTGCTGGACACAGAATGGGTTGAATGGATGGAGGGAGTGATGGATGGATAATTGGTCCAAAGCCTGGTAGAATTATTGAAGGGAGGGAGTGTTGGATTGATGAGCAGTGGAATGAATGGAGATGTGAATGAATGGAGAGAGTGTTGGACAGATAGGTGTTTGAATGGATGGAAAGATGAAGTAATTGAGAGAATGTTGGATGAATGGATGATTGAGTGGATGGATATTTGGTCAGAAGGATTTTTGGATGGACCAGTAGTTGAATTAGCAATGGGGTGAATGAATGTTCGGAAAGTTTGATGGATGGCTGTTTGGATGGATGGAAAGGTGAAGGAATGAATGAGGCACTGGAAGGAGATTTGGTTGAATGGAAAAATGTGGTGTTGGATGGAGAGCGTGTTGGATATGCAAGTGATTGGATAGGTGGATGAATGAATGATTGTAGGAAGTATTGAATGAGTGAAAGTATAGTGGATGAACTGATTGATGATTGGAGTCAATGTTGATGAATGGGTGGTTCAATAGATGGATCGATTGATGTTTGGAGGGAATGTTTGATGGAGAGATGGTTTAATTTATAGAGGGAAGAGTTTGATAGAGAGATGGTTGAATTTAAAGAGGGAAGAATGGATTGATGTAATGTTGGATGGAGAATTGTTTCAGTGAATGAAGAGGTAAATGAATGGAGAGAGTGTTGGGGATTGAAGAATGAATGAATGGAGGGAGTGTTGGAAAGTAGAGTGTTTGGATGAATGGGGAGGTGAATGAATGGAGAGGGTGTTGGATAGATGCATGTTTAAATGGATGGTGAAGTGAATGAATGGAGAGAGGGTTAGATGGTTGGGGTGTTGAATGGCAGATGTGTGGGATGGATGGTGTTTGGGTGGATGGATAGTTGGACAGAGTTAAATTTGGAAGGGCAGGTATTGATTTGATAAAGAGGTGAATGAATGGAGGGACATTCTGATGAATGGGTGATTGAATGAATGGAAAGGTGAAGGAATGGAGAGAGTGTTGGATTGAAAATTGGTTGAATGGAAGAATGTATTGTTGGATGGAGAGCGTGTTGGATGGTTAGGTGATTGGATGGATGGATGAATGAATGATTGTAGTGAGTATTGTTTGATTGGCAGCACAGTGGATGGATTGATTGATGATTGGATGTAAAGTTGGATAGAGAAGAGACTGTATTTATGGATGAATGAAAGAGTACAGGTTGTGCTGGGTGGATGAGCTGCAGATTGGGAGAAGAATGAATAGAGCATTGGAGCTAGAGAGTCGTTTGAGTGGATGGGTGATTCATCAGAGGGAATGTGGAAGCTCAGGTAGTTGAATGGAGAAACGGATAAATGAAGGGAGTGGATGGAGAACTGGTTGAATGGATCGAGGGATGAATGGATACAGGGCTTGTTGAATGGAAGAATGGTTGATCAAAGGGACTGTGTTATGAACAGGCAGTTTAGCAGATAACGGGATGATTGAATGGAGTGAATGTTGCAGGAGTGAGTTTTTGATTGAGTGGACGATGAATGAATGGAGGGAGAGTTGGATGGATAGGCAGCTGAATGGATGGACGATTGGTCCAAATTGTGCGATGGACAAGTAGTTGAGTTGATAAAGGGAAGAATGAATAGCGGATCTTTAGAATGATGGCTGATTTGAATGAATGGAGGAAGAGTTGAATGAAGTGAAAGTGCATGAGTGAATAGTTGCAGGAGTGGAAGATGAATGAAATGTGTTTGAGATTGATGGATAGGTACTGGAATGGATGGATGGTTGGTTCGAAGATTGGGATGGACATGTAGTTGATGTGATAAAAGGATGAATGAATGGAGGGAACTTTAGATGGATGCGTGGTTTGAAGAATGTCGATGTGAGTTGTTTGGCTAATTGTTCAAAAGGATGTATTGTTTGTTCTTTGGACGGCTGGTGGTATAGAGATCTGTTGGACTGACGGAGGAACTTATAGATGGATGGATGGATGATGTTTTAATGAATGAATGGATGATTTCAGGGAGTACTGGATGGGCAGATGGTTGAGTTATTAGATCGATGTTTGGAAGGAGTGCTGGATGGGAAGTTGATGAACGGATAGATGATTGGTTGAGGTGATGGATAGATGGATGATGGACTATTGAATAGAAGAGTTGTTGGAAGGATGAGAGTTTGAATGCATGCATGAATGGATGGACAAATGAATGATTGTAGGGAGTATTGGATGACTGAAGGACAGTGGACGGATTGATTGATGTTTCGAGGGAATGTTGGATAAATGAATGGTTCTGTGGAAAATTGAATGATGATTGAATGGAGAGGTGCTTGAATTTATGGAGTGCTGAATTAATGGATTTAATGTTTGATTGAATGTCAGTTGAGTGAATGAAGAGGTAAATGAATGGATGATCGTGCTGGACACAGAATGGGTTGAATGGATGGAGGGAGTGATGGATGGATAATTGGTCCAAAGCCTGGTAGAATTATTGAAGGGAGGGAGTGTTGGATTGATGAGCAGTGGAATGAATGGAGATGTGAATGAATGGAGAGAGTGTTGGACAGATAGGTGTTTGAATGGATGGAAAGATGAAGTAATTGAGAGAATGTTGGATGAATGGATGATTGAGTGGATGGATATTTGGTCAGAAGGATTTTTGGATGGACCAGTAGTTGAATTAGCAATGGGGTGAATGAATGTTCGGAACGTTTGATGGATGGCTGTTTGGATGGATGGAAAGGTGAAGGAATGAATGAGGCACTGGAAGGAGATTTGGTTGAATGGAAAAATGTGGTGTTGGATGGAGAGCGTGTTGGATATGCAAGTGATTGGATAGGTGGATGAATGAAAGATTGTAGGAAGTATTGAATGAGTGAAAGTATAGTGGATGAACTGATTGATGATTGGAGTCAATGTTGGATGAATGGGTGGTTCAATAGATGGATCGATTGATGTTTGGAGGGAATGTTTGATGGAGAGATGGTTTAATTTATAGAGGGAAGAGTTTGATAGAGAGATGGTTGAATTTAAAGAGGGAAGAATGGATTGATGTAATGTTGGATGGAGAATTGTTTCAGTGAATGAAGAGGTAAATGAATGGAGAGAGTGTTGGGGATTGAAGAATGAATGAATGGAGGGAGTGTTGGAAAGTAGAGTGTTTGGATGAATGGGGAGGTGAATGAATGGAGAGGGTGTTGGATAGATGCATGTTTACATGGATGGTGAAGTGAATGAATGGAGAGAGGGTTAGATGGATGGGGTGTTGAATGGCGGATGTGTGGGATGGATGGTGTTTGGGTGGATGGATAGTTGGACAGAGTTAAATTTGGAAGGGCAGGTATTGATTTGATAAAGAGGTGAATGAATGGAGGGACATTCTGATGAATGGGTGATTGAATGAATGGAAAGGTGAAGGAATGGAGAGAGTGTTGGATTGAAAATTGGTTGAATGGAAGAATGTATTGTTGGATGGAGAGCGTGTTGGATGGTTAGGTGATTGGATGGATGGATGAATGAATGATTGTAGTGAGTATTGTTTGATTGGCAGCACAGTGGATGGATTGATTGATGATTGGATGTAAAGTTGGATAGAGAAGTGACTGTATTTATGGATGAATGAAAGAGTACAGGTTGTGCTGGGTGGATGAGCTGCAGATTGGGAGAAGAATGAATAGAGCATTGGAGCTAGAGAGTCGTTTGAGTGGATGGGTGATTCATCAGAGGGAATGTGGAAGCTCAGGTAGTTGAATGGAGAAACGGATAAATGAAGGGAGTGGATGGAGAACTGGTTGAATGGATCGAGGGATGAATGGATACAGGGCTTGTTGAATGGAAGAATGGTTGATCAAAGGGACTGTGTTATGAACAGGCAGTTTAGCTGATAACGGGATGATTGAATGGAGTGAATGTTGCAGGAGTGAGTTTTTGATTGAGTGGACGATGAATGAATGGAGGGAGAGTTGGATGGATAGGCAGCTGAATGGATGGACGATTGATCCAAATTGTGCGATGGACAAGTAGTTGAGTTGATAAAGGGAAGAATGAATAGCGGAACTTTAGAATGATGGCTGATTTGAATGAATGGAGGAAGAGTTGAATGAAGTGAAATCGCATGAGTGAATAGTTGCAGGAGTGGAAGATGAATGAAATGTGTTTGAGATTGATGGATAGGTACTTGAATGGATGGATGGTTGGACCGAAAATGGGATGGACATGTAGTTAAAGTGATAAAAGGTGAATGAATGGAGGGAACTTTAGATGGATGCATGGTTTGAAGAATGTCGATGTGAATGAATGGAGGGTGAGTTGTTTGGATAATTGTTCGAATGGATGTATTGTGTTTTCTTTGGAGGGCTGGTGGGATAGAAATCTGTTGGACGGATGGTTGTTTGCAGGGTCTTATAGATGGATGGATGGATGATTTTGGGGAGTACTGGATTGGCAGATGGTTGAGTTATTAGATCGATATTTGGAAGGAGTGCTGGATGGGAAGTTGATGAACGGATAGATGATTGGTTGAGGTGATGGATAGATGGATGATGGAATATTGAATAGAAGAGTTGTTTGAAGGATGAGAGTTTGAATGCATGCATGAATGGATGGATAAATGAATGATTGCAGGGAGTATTGGATGACTGAAGGAGAGTGGATGGATTGATTGATGTTTCGAGGGAATGTTGGATAAATGAATGGTTCTGTGGAAAATTGAATGATGATTGAATGGAGAGGTGGATGAATTTATGGAGTGCTGAATTAATGGATTTAATGTTTGATTGAATGTCAGTTGAGTGAATGAAGAGGTAAATGAATGGATGAGCGTGTTGGACACAGAATGGGTTGAATGAATGGAGGGGGGAATGAATGGAGGGAGTGATGGATGGAAAATTGGTCGAAAGCATGGTAGAATTTTTGAAGGGAGGGAGTGTTGGATAGATCAGCAGTGGAATGAATGTAGATGTGAATGAATGGAGCGAGTGTTGGATGGATAGGTGTTTGAATGGATGGAAAGATGAAGTAATTGAGAGAATGTTGGATGAATGGATGATTGAGTGGATGGATAGTTGGTCTGAAGGATTTTTGGATGGACCAGTAGTTGAATTAGCAATGGGGTGAATGAATGTTCGGAACGTTTGATGGGTGGATGTTTGGATGGATGGAAAGGTGAAGGAATGAATGAGGCACTGGAAGGAGATTTGGTTGAATGGAAAAATGTGGTGTTGGATGGAGAGCGTGTTGGATATGCAGGTGATTGGATAGGTGGATGGATGAATGATTGTAGGAAGTATTGAATGATTGAAAGTATAGTGGATGGATTGATTGATGACTGGAGTCAATGTTGGATGAATGGATGGTTCAATAGATGGATCGATTGATGTTTGGAGGGAAAGTTTGATAGAGAGATGGTTTAATTTATAGAGGGAAAAGTTTGATAGAGAGATGGTTTAATTTATAGTCCGAAGAATTGATGGATGTAATGTTGGATGGAGAATTGTTTCAGTGAATGAAGAGGTAAATGAATGGAGGGAGTGCTGGGGATTGAAGAATGAATGAATGGAGGGAGTGTTGGGGATTGAAGAATGAATGAATGGAGGGAGTGTTGGAAAGTAGAGTGTTTGAATGAATGGGGAGGTGAATGAATGGAGAGGGTGTTGCATAGATGCATGTTTACATGGATGGAGAAGTGAATGAATGTAGAGAGGGTAAGATGGATGAGGTGTTGAATGGTGCATGTGTGGGATGGATGGTATTTGGGTGGATGGATAGTTGGACAGATGTATATTTGGAAGGGCAGGTGTTGGACTTGATAAAGAGGTGAATGAATGGAGGGACAGTCTGATGAATGGGTAATTGAATGAATGGAAAGGTGAAGGAATGGAGAGAGTGTTGGATCGAGAATTGGTTGAATGGAAGGATGTAGTGTTGGATGGAGAGCGTGTTGGATGGTTAGGTGATTGGATAGATGGATGAATTAATGATTGTAGAGAGTATTGTATGATTGGCAGCACAGTGGATGGATTGATTGATGATTGGATGGAATGTTGGATAGAGAAGTGGCTGTATTTATGGATGGATGAAAGACTACAGGTTGTGCTGGATGGATGAGCTGCAGATTGAGAGAAGAATGAATAGAGCGTGTGAGCTAGAGAGTTGTTTGAGTGGATGGGTGATTCATTAGAGGGAATGTGGAAGCTCAGGTAGTTGAATGGAGAAACGGATGAATGAAGGGAGTGGATGGAGAACTGGTTGAATGAATCGAGGGATGAATGGATACAAGGCATGTTGAGTGGAAAAATAGTTGATCAAAGGGACTGTGGTATGAACAGCCAGTTTAGCTGATACAGCGATGACTGAATGGAGTGAAAGTTGCATGAGCGGGTTTTTGAATGATTGGGAAGATGAATGAATGGAGGGAGCGTTGGATGGATAGGTGTTGAAAGGAGAGATGATTGGTCCCGATTGTGGGAAAAACAGCTAGTTGAATTGCTGAAGGAATGAATGAAGGGAACTTTAGTTGGAAGAGTGGTTTGAATGAATGGAGGAAGATTTGAATATATAATTGTTCGAATGGATGGATCGTGTTTTGTTTGGTGTGTGGCTGGGATAGAAGTCTGTTTAGTTAATGCATATTTGAAAGGTCACATAGATGGATGGATGGACGTTTCAATGGATAAATGAATGATTGTAGGGAGTAATGGATGGGCAAATGTTTGAGTTTATAGATCGATGTTTAGAAGCAGTGCTGGATGGGGAGTTGTTGAATGGATAGATGATTGGTTGAGGTGATGGATAGATGGAAGATGGATTATTGACGAGAAGAGTTGTTAGAAGGATAAGAGTTTGAATGAAAGCATGAATTGATGGATGGCTGAATGAATGATTGTAGGGAGTATTGGATTACTGGGAGACAGTGGATGAATTGATTGATGTTTCGAGGGATTTCTGGATGAATGAATATCACAGAAATCACAGAAACCCCACAGTGCAGATGGAGGCCATTTCGGCCCATCGAGCCTGCACCGACACATATCCCACCCGATCCCTGTAACCCCTACACCAACACATATCCCACCCTATCCCCGTAACCCCACATATTTAATCCCCCTAACACTAAGGGTCAATTTATCATAGCCAATCAACCTAACCCGCACATCTTTGGTTCTTTTGAAGATTTGAATGGAGATTGGACGCAATGCTGGATGGAGAGTTGATTGAATTTATGGAGGGAAGATTGAATGTATTTAATATTTGATTGAATGTCGTTTGAGTGAGTGCAGAGGCAAATGAATGGATGAGTGTGTTGGGCACAGAATGGATTCAATGGATGGAGGGATGAATGAATGCATGGTGAGGTAAATATATGCAGGGAGTGATGAATGGATCATTGGGTGAAAGGCTGGTAGAATTAAAGAATGGAGGGAGTGTTGGATAGATCCACAGTGAAACGAATGGAGATGTGAATGAATGGAGAGAGTGTTGTATGGATAGGTGGTTGAATGAATGGAAAGATGAAGTAATTGAGAGAACATTTGGATGAATGGGTGATTGAGCAGATGGATATTATGTCAGAAGTATTTTTCGATGGAGAGGTAGTTGAAGTAGTAAAGGGGTGAATGAATGGTCGGAAATTTTGATGGATGTGTGATTGCATGAATGGAAAGTTGAAGGAATGAATTAGGCGATGGATGGAGAATTATTTGAATGGAAGGATGTTGTGTTGGATGGAGAGCGTTTTGGATGTGCAGGTGATAGGATGGATGGATGGATGAATGATTGTAGGAAGTATTGAATGTTTGAAAGTACAGTGGATGGATTGATTTATGATTGGATTCAGCGTTGGATGAATGGATGGGTCAATAGATGGATTGATTGATGTTTGGAGGGAATGTTCGATAGAGAGATGGTTGAATAAATAGATGGAAGAATGAATGGATGTAATGTTGGATGGATAATTTATTCATTGAATGAAGATGTAAATGAAGGAAGAGAGTGTTGGGGATTGAGGAATGAACGAATGGAGGACGTGTTGGAAAACGTGTGCTCGAATAGATGTGGAGGTGAATGAATGGAGAAAGGGTTGGATAGAAGCTTGGCTGCATGGAGGGAGAAGTGAATGAATGGAAAGTTTTTAATTGAATGGGTTCTTGAATGGAAAGTGTGTGGGATGAATGGTGTTTGGGTGGATGGATTATTGGATAGAGGTAAACTTGGACTGGCAGGTAGTGGGATTGATAAAGAGGTGAATTAATGGTGGGACAGTCGGTTGCATGGGTGAGAGAATGAATGCAAAACTGAAGGAATGGAGAGAGTGTTGGATGGAGGATTGGTTGAATGGAAGGATGTAGTGTTGGATGGAGCGCATGGTGAATGTGCAGGTGATTGGATGGATGTATGACTGGATGATTTTAGAGATTATTGGTGGTTTGGAAGTACAGAGGATGGATTGATTGATGAGTGCATGGAATGTTGGATTCGGAAATGGTTGTATTTCTGGATGGATGCAAGTGTACAGGGTGTGCTCAATGGAGGAGCTGTGGATTGAGAGATGAATGAATAGAACGTGCTGGCCAGAGAGTTGGTTGAGTGAATATGTGGTTAATCAAAGGGAATGTGGAAGCTCAGAAAGTTGATGAATGGGCTGAATGAAGAGAGTGGATGGAAAACTGGTAGAATCGATCGTGAGATGAATGAATACAGGTATTGCAGAGTGGAGAATGGTTGAGAAAATGGATTGTGGTATGAACAGCCAGTTTAGCTGACAAAGGGATGACTGAATGGAGTGAAAGTTGCATGAGTGAGTTTTGGAATGAGTGGAAGATGAATGAATGAGGGAGAGTTGGATGGATACGTAGTTGAATGGATGGATGATTTGTCCAAATTGTGGGATTGACAGCTAGTAGAATTGATAAAGGGATGGATGAATGGAGTGAACTGTAGATGGATGGATGGTTTGAATGAATGGACGGAGAGTTGATTGGCTAATTGTTCGAACGCATGAATTGTGCTTTGTTTGGAGGATGGGTAGGATAGAAGACTGTTGGATTGATGGGTGGTTGGACGTTCAGTAGAACTGATTGATAGATGGATAGTTGTTTCAATGAATGGATGGATGATTGAAGGGAGTACGGGGTGGACAGGTGTTTGAGTTTATAGATCGATGTTTAGAAGGAGTGCTGGATGGGCAGTTGCTGAATGGAGAGATGATTTGTTGAGCTGATGGAAAGATGAATGATGGATTATTGAATAGAAGAGTTGTTAGATGGATGGGAGGTTGAATGACTGCATAAATGATTGGATCAATCAACGATTGTAGAGAGAATTGGATGATTGGAAGTATAGTGGATGGATTGATTGAAGTTTGGAGACAATGTTCGACATAGAGGCGGTTGTATTTATTGAGGGAAAAATGAATATTGTTAACGTTGGATGGAATATCGGAACACTGAATGGATGGATGAGAGTTTTGGACACAGAATGGGTTGAATGGATGGAGGGGTGAATGAATGGATGGGGTGATGAATGGAGAATTGGTTGAAAGGCTGGTAGAATTAATGAAAGGGAGGGAGTGTTGGATAGATCCGCAGTGGTTGGAATGGAGATGTGAATGAATGGAGAGAGTGTTGGATGGATAGATGGTTGAATGAATGGAAACGTGAAGTAATTTGGATAACATTTGGATGAATGTGTGAATGACCGGATGGATATTATGTCAGAAGTATTTTTCAATGGAGAGGTAGTTGAAGTAGTAAAGGGATGAATGAATAGTCGGAAAGATTGATGGATGGGTGATTGCATGAATGGAAAGGTGAAGGAATGAATAGGGCGCTGGATGGAGAAATGTTTGAATGGAAGGATGTGGTGTTGGATGGAGAGCGAGTTGGATGAGCAGGTGATTGGATGGATGGATGATTGAAGATGTATTGAATGATTGAAAGTTCAGTGGATGGATTGATTGATAATTGGTGTCAATGCTGGATGAATGGATGGATCAGTAGTTGGATCGATTGATGTTTGGAGGGAATGTTTGATAGAGAGATGGTGTAATTTATAGAGGGAAGAATGAATGGATGTAACGTTGGATGGAGAATTGTTTCAGTGAATGAAGAGGTAAATGAATGGAGAGAGTGTTGGGGATTGAAGAATGAATGAATGGAGGGAGTGTTGGAAAGTAGGGTGGTTGAATGAATGGGGAGGTGAATGAATGGAGAGGGGGTTGGATAGATCCGTGGTTACATGGATGGAGAAGTGAATGAATGGAGAGAGGTTTAGATGGATGGGGTTTTGAAAGGCGGATGTGTGGCATGGATGGTGTTTGGGTGGATGGATAGTTGGACAGAGGTAAATTTGGAAGGGCAGGTATTGGATTTGATAAAGAGGTGAATGAATGGAGGGACAGTCTGATGAATGGGTAATTGAATGAATGGAAAGGTGAAGGAATGGAAAGAGTGTTGGATCGAGAATTGGTTGAATGGAAGGATGTAGTGTTGGATGGAGAGCGTGTTGGATGGTTATGTGATTGGATGGATGGATGAATGAATGATTGTAGAGAGTATTGTATGATTGGCAGCACAGTGGATGGATTGATCGATGATTGGATGGAATGTTGGATAGAGAAGTGGCTGTATTTATGGATGGATGAAAGAGTACAGGTTGTGCTGGATGGATGAGCTGCAGATTGAGAGAAGAATGAATAGAGCGTGTGAGCTAGAGTGTTGTTTGAGTGGATGGGTGATTCATCAGAGGGAATTTGGAAGCTCAGGTAGTTGAATGGAGAAGCGGATGAATGAAGGGAGTGGATGGAGAGCTGGTTGAATGGATCGAGGAATGAATGGATACAAGGCTTGTTGAGTGGAAGAATGGTTGATCAAAGGGACTGTGGTATGAACAGCCAGTTTAGCTGATACAGCGATGACTGAATGGAGTGAAAGTTGCATGAGCGTGTTTTTGAATGATTGGGAAAGTGAATGAATGGAGGGAGCGTTGGATGGCTAGGTGTTGAAAGGAGGATTAATTGGTCCCGATTGTGGGAAAAACAACTAGTTGAATTGCTGAAGGAATCAATGAAGGGAACTTTAGATGGAAGAGTGGTTTGAATGAATGGAGGAAGAGTTGAATATATAATTGTTGAAATGGATGGATCTTGTTTTGTTTGTTGTGTGGGTGGGATAGAAGTCTGTTTAATTGATGCATATTTGAAAGGTCACATAGATGGATGGATGGACGTTTCAATGGATGAATGGATGATTGTAGGGAGTAATGGATGGGCAGATGTTTGAGTTTATTAATCGATGTTTAGAAGGAGTGCTGGATGGGGAGTTGTTGAATGGACAGATGATTAGTTGAGGTGATGGATAGATGGAAGATGGATTATTGAAGAGAAGAGTTGTTGGAAGGATAAGAGTTTGAATGAAAGCATGAATTGATGGATGAATTAATGATTGTAGGGAGTATTAGATTACTGGGAGACAGCGGGTGAATTGCTTGATGTTTCGATTAATTTCTGGATGAATGAATAGTTCTGTTGAAGAATTGAATGGAGATTGGATGCAATGTTGGATGGAGAGTTGGTTGAATTTATGTCGGGAAGAATGAATGTATTTAATATTTGATTGAATGTCGTTTGAGTGAATGCAGAGGTATATGAATGGATGAGTGTATTGGGCACAGAATGGATTCAATGGATGGAGGGAAGAATGAAAGCATGGTGAGGTAAATATATGTAGGGAGTGATGAATGGATCATTGGGTGAAAGGCTGGTAGAATTAAAGAATGGATGGAGTGTTGGATAGATCCACAGTGAAACGAATGTAAATGTGAATGAATGGAGAGAGTGTTGGATGGATAGGCGGTTGAATGAATGGAAATATTAAGTAATAGAGAGAACATTTGGATGAATGGGTGATTGATTGGATGGATATTATGTCAGAAGAATTTTTCGATGGAGAGGTAGTTGAAGTAGTAAATGGATGAATGAATGGTAGGAAAGTTTGTTGGATGGGTGATTGAATGAATGGAAAGGTGAAGGAATGAATGGGGCGCTGGATGGAGAAATGTACGAATGGAAGGATGTGGTGTTGGATGGAGAGCGAGTTGGATGTGCAGGTGATTGGATGGATGGATGGATGGGTGGATGATTGAAGATGTATTGCATGATAGAAAGTTCAGTGGATGGATTGATTGATAATTGGTGTCAATGTTGGATGAATGGATCGATCAGTAGTTGGATCGATTGATGTTTGGAGGGAATGTTTGATAGAGAGATGGTTTAATTTAAAGAGGGAAGAATGAATGGATGTAATGTTGGATGGAGAATTGTTTCAGTGAATGAAGAGGTAAATGAATGGAGAGAGTGTTGGGGATTGAAGAATGAATGAATGGAGAGAGTGTTTTAAAGAAGAGTGGTTGAATGAATGGGGAGGTGAATGAATGGAGAGGGTGTTGGATAGACGTGTGGTTTCATGGATGGAGAAGTGAATGAATGGAGAGAGGGTTAGATGGATGTGATGTTGAATGGAGAGTGTGTGGGATGGATGGTGTTTGGGTGGATGGATAGTTAACCCTGTCCAATGTGGAAGGGCTGTTAGTGGAATTGATAAAGTGGCGAATGAATGGAGGGACAGTCTGATGAATGATGATTGAATGAATGCAAAGATGAAGGAATGGAGAGAGTGTTGGATCGAGAATTGGTTGAATGGATGGATGTAGTATTGGATGGAGAGCGTGTTGGGTGGTTAGGTGATTGGACAGATGGATGAATGAATGATTGTAGAGAGTATTGTATGATTGGCAGCACAGTGGATGGATTCATTGATGATTGATGAATTGTTGGATAGAGAAGTGGCTGTATTTATGGATGGATGAAACAGTACAGGTTGTGCTGGATGGATGAGCTGCGGATGGAGAGAAGAATGAATAGAGCATGCAAGCTATTGAGTTGTTTGAGTGATGTGTCAATTATCAGTTGGAATGTAGAAGCTCAGATAGTGGAATGGAGAAACAGATGAATGAAGGGAGTGGATATGGAGAACTGGTTGAATGGATCGAGGGATGAATGAAGACAAGGCATGTTGAGTGGGTGAATTTTTGATCAAAAGGACTGTGGTATGAACAGCCTGTTTAGCTGTTAAAGCGATGACTGAATGGAGTGAAAGTTGCATGAGTGGGTAATTGAATGTATGGGAAGATGAATGAATGGAGGGAGAGTGGGATGGATAGATGGTTGAAAGGATGGATGATTGGTCCCAATTGTGGGGAAAACAGCTAGTTGAATTGCTGAAGGAATGAATGGACCGAACTTTAGATGGATGAGTTGTTTGAATGAATGGAGGAAGAGTTGAATATATAATTGTTCGAATGGATGGATTGTGGATGTTTGGTGTGTGGGTGGGATGGAAGTCTGTTTAAT
This sequence comes from Somniosus microcephalus, assembly GCF_052327205.1. Taxonomy (NCBI): domain Eukaryota; kingdom Metazoa; phylum Chordata; class Chondrichthyes; order Squaliformes; family Somniosidae; genus Somniosus; species Somniosus microcephalus. Next base: position 26,502,089 of record NW_028225180.1, on the reverse strand, counting down.
TGATTGATGTTAGGAAGCTCACATAGATGGATGGGTGGACGTTTCAATGGATGAATGGATGATTTTAGGGAGTACTGGATGGGCAGATGGTTGCGTTTATAGATCGATATTTGGAAGGAGTGCTGGATGGGGAGTTGTTGAATGGATAGATGATTGGTTGAGGTAATGGACAGCTGGATGATGGATTATTGAACAGAAGAGTTGTTAGAATATTGAGTGTTTGAATGAAAGCATGAATGAATGATTGTAGGGAGTATTGGATTACTGGGAGACAGTGGATGAATTGATTGAAGTTTCGAGGGATTGCTGGATGAATGAATAGTTCTGTGGAAGAATTGAATGGAGATTGGAGGCATTGTTAGGCAATGGAGGCATGAGTGGTGGTTGAATTTATGGAGTGCTGAATTAATGGAATTAATGTTTGATTTAATGTCAGTTGAGTGAATGCAGAGGTAAATGACTGGATGAGTGTGTTGGACACAGATTGGGTTGAATGGATGAAGAGGAAAATTAATGGAGGATATGATGGATGGGGAATTGATTGAAAGGCTGGCAGAATTAATGACTGGAGGGAGTGTTGGATAGATCCGCAGTGGAATGAATGAAGATGTGAATGAATGGAGAGATTTTTGGATGGATAGTTTGCTGAATGAATGGAAAGATGAAGTAATTGAGAGAACATTTGGTTGAATGGGTGATTGAGCGGATGGTTATTGTGTCAGAAGGACTTTTCGATGGAGGGGTAGTTGTATTTCTAAAAGGGTGAATGAATGGTCAGAAAGTTTGATGGATGGGTGATTGCATGAATGGAAAAGTGAAGGAATGAATAGGGCGCTGGATGGAGATTTGGTTGAATGGTAGGATGTGGTGTTGGATGAAGAGCATGTTGGATGTGCAGGTGACTGGATGGATGGAAGGATGAATGATTGTTGGACGTACTGAATGATTGATACTACAGTGGATGGATTGATTGATGATTGGAGTGAATGTTGGATGAATGGATGGTTCAATAGTTTGATAGATTGATGTTTGGAGGAAACGTTCGATAGAGAGATGGTTAATTTTATAGAGGGATGAATGAATGGATGGAATGTTGGATGGAGAATAGTTTCAGTGAATAAGGAGGTAAATTAATGGAGAGAGTGTTGTGGATTGAAGAATGAATGAATGGATTGGGTTTTGGAAAGAGGATTGTTTGAATGAATGGGGAGGTGAATGAATGGAGAGCGTGTTGGATAGATGCATGATTGTGTGGGTGGAGAAGTGAATGAATGGAGAGAGTGTTTGTTGGATGCAGCTTTGAACGGAGAGTGTGCGGGATGGATGGTGTTTGGGTGGATGGATAGTTGGACGGGGTAAATTTGGAAGGGCTGCTAGTGGAATTGATAAAGAGCTGAGTGAATGGAGGGACAGTCTGATGAATGGGTGATTGAATGATTGCAAAGCTGAAGGAATAGAGAGAGTGCTGGTTCGAGATTTGGTTGAATGGTAGGATGTAGTTTTGGATGGAGAGCGTGCTGGATGGGTAAGTGATTGAATGGATGGATGAATGAATGACTGTAGAATGTATTGTATGACTGGAAGTACAGAGGATGGATTAATTGATTATTGGACTCAATGTTAGATGAGTGGATGCTTCACAAGATGGATTGATTGATGAGTGGAGAGAATGTTGGATTCAGAAGTGGTTGTATAAATGGATGAAACACTCAGGGTGTGATGGTTGGGTGACCTGTGGATTGAGAGAAGACTGAATAGTACGTGTTGTCTAGAGATTTGTTTGAGTGGATGAGTGATTCATCAGACGGAATGTGGAAGCTCAGGTAGTTGAACAATAAGGGACGAATGAAGGGAGAGGATGGATAACTGCTTGAATAGTTCGAGGGATGAATGAATAGAGGCCATGTTGAGTATAAGAATGGTTGATCGAAGGGCCTGTTGTATGAAAAGGCAGTTTAGCTGATAGAGTGATGACTGAATGGTGTGAAAGTTGCATGAGTGGGTTTTATAATGAGGGGTAGATGAATGAATGCAGGGAGGGTTGGATGGATAGCTGGTTGAATGAATGGACGAAGAGTTGAATGGATAATTGTGCGAATGGATGTATTGTGGTTTATTTGGAGGGTGGGTGGGAGAGAATACTGTTGGATTGATGCATGGCTGGATGTTTGGAGGAACAGATGGATAGATGTATATTTGTTTCAGTGGATGGATAGATGATTGAAGGGAGTACGGGATGGGCAGGTTTCTGAGATTATAAATCAATATTTGGAAGTTGAGCTGGATGGGGAGTTGTTGAACGGATAGATGATTGTTTGAGGTGATGGTTACATGAATGATGGATTATTGAATTGAAGAGTTGTTAGATGACTGAGAGGTTGAATGAATGCATAAATGGATGGATGAATGAATGATTGTAGAGAGTATTGGATGACTTGAAGAATAGTGGATGGATTGATTGAGGTTTGGATACAATGTTGGATGGAGATGTTGCATTTATGGAGCGAAGAATGAATGGTGTTAATGTGGGATAGAATATCGGTTCAGGGAATGGGTGGATGAGAGACTTGGACACCCTTAGAGGATGAGACCGGGAAATTAATGGTGGGAAAAATGGAGATGGAAAAAACACTGAATGAATATTTTACATCAGTCTTTACAGTAGAAGACACTAAGAATATCCCAACACTGGACAAACAGGGGGCTAAAGGGGGGAGGAGCTAAACACGATCAAAATCACTAAGGAAGTGGTACTCGGAAAAATAATGGGACTCAAGGCGGATAAATCAGCTGGACCTGATGGCTTACATCCTAGGGTCTTGAGGGAAGTGGCGGTAGGAATTGTGGATGCATTGGTAATAATTTTCCAAAACTCCCTGGACTCAGCAAAGGTCCCGGCAGACTGGAAAACTGCTAGTGTAACACCCTTATTTAAAAAGGGCAGTAGACAGAAGGCTGGAAACTACAGACCGGTTAGCCTAACATCTGTGGTAGGTAAAACTTTGGAGTCCATTATTAAGGAGACAGTAACAGGACATTTGGATAATCATAATTTAATAGGACAAAGTCAGCATGGTTTTATGAAGGGGAAGTCATGTTTGACAAATTTGCTGGAGTTCTTTGAGGAAGTAACGTACAGGGTGGATAAAGGGCAACCAGTGGACGTTGTGTATTTAGACTTCCAAAAGGCATTTGACAAGGTGCCACACAAAAGATTATTGCTTAAGATAAAAAATCACGGGATTGGGGGTAATATTCTGGCATGGATAGGGGATTGGCTATCTAACAGAAGGCAGAGAGTTGGGAGAAATGGTTCATTCTCAGACTGGCAATCAGTAACTAGTGGTGTTCCACAGGGGTCAGTGCTGGGTCCCCAACTCTTTACAATCTATATGAAGGATTTGGAGGAGGGGACCGAGTGTAACATATCAAAGTTTGCAGATGATACTAAGATGGGGGGGAAAGTAGTGAGTGAGGAGGGCATAAAAAACCTGCAAGGGGACATCGACAGGCTAAGTAAGTGGGCAGAGATTTGGCAGATGGAACACAATAATGGAAGGTGTGAGGTTATGCACTTTGGCAGGAAAAATCGTAGAGCAAGTTATTATCTTAATGGCAAGAAACTTTAAAGTACTGAAGTACAAAGGGATCTGGGGGTCCTGGTGCACGAAACTCAAAAGGTTAGTATGCAGTTGCAGCAAGTGATTAAGAAGGCCAATGGAATGTTGGCTTTCATTGCTAGGTGGATAGAATATAAAAATAGGGAGGTATTGCTTCAGTTGCACAAGGTATTGGTGAGACCGCACCTGGAATGCTGCGTACAGTTTTGGTGTCCATACTTAAGAAAGGACATACTTGCTCTCGAGTCAGTACAAAGAAGGTTCACTCGGTTAATCCCAGGGATGAGGGGATGGACATATGAGGAGAGGTTGAGTAGATTGGGACTCTACTCATTGGAGTTCAGAAGAATGAGAGGCGATCTTATTGAAACATATAAGATTGTGAAGGAGTTGGATCGGGTGGATGCGGGGAAGATGTTCCTGATGATGGGTGAAACTAGAACTAGGGGGCATAGTCTTAGAATAAGGGGCTGCACTTTCAAAACTGAGATGCGGAGGAACTACTTCACTCAGAGGGTGGTAGGTCCATGGAATATGCTGCCCCAAAAAGCTGTAGAAGCAACATCATTACATAAATTTAAAACAGAAATAGACAGTTTCCTAGAAGTAAAGGGAATTAAGGGTTATGGGGAGCGGGCAGGACTTTGGACATGAGTCTAGGTTCGGATCGGTCATGGCCCCGTGGGTAGCGGAGCGGGCCCAAGGGCCATGTAGCCTGATCCTGCTCCTATTTCATGCGCCTAATTCTGCTAGATTCAGGAGATGGTTCTGTGATAGTGGATTGGCGGTTAGGATCAGATCAGCCATGATCTTATTGAATGGCGGAGCAGGCTCGAGGGGCCGATTGGCCTACTCCTGCTCCTATTTCTTATGTTCTTATGTTCTTATGTAGATTGCCTTGAATGGATGGTGGTATGAATGAATGAATGGGGAGGTAAATTAGTGGAGGGAGTGATGGATGGAGAATTGATTGAAAGTCTGATAGAGTTAATGAATGGAGGGATTGTTGGATAGATCTGCAGTGGAATGAATGGAGATGTGAATGCATGGAGAGACTTTTGGATGGATAGGTGTTTGAATGAAATGAAAGGTGAAGTAATTGATAGAACTTTTGGATGAATGGGTGAATGTGCGGAAGGATATTATGTCAGAAGGTTTTTTCGATGGAGAGGTAATAGCATTATTAAAGGGGTGACTGAATGGAGTGAAAGTTGCATGAGTGGGTTTTTGAATGAGTGGAAGATGAATGCAATGAGGGAGTGTTGGATGGATAGATAGTTGAATGGATGGACGATTGGTCCAAATTGTGGGATGGACAGTGTGGTAAACCACCACGAGGGTGGGCTCTGTTAATTAGTCAATAAAAACCTATAGTTACTTTCTTAACTCGTCGCTTTTCATTGGGCGAATTGATAGGTATATCAATTTTATTGACTAAATTTTAAAATGTCGGTACCTGAGCAGCCAAACAACCAGTCAACGGAGCAGCCAACCGACCAGCCAGACGCCCAGCCACAACAGCCACAGCAGCCGGCTTGGCTGCGAGCCCTCAAACCACCGTACCTGGATCTAAACCCACAAGCAACAAACGCAGCCCTCAACTTCAAACACTGGCTGTGCTGCTTCGAATCCTACCTGGAAGAATCCGGCGTCCCTCAGAGATCCAAACTAAGAGTTCTGACCGCCCAAGCGAGCCCTAAAGTATACGCACTCATCCAAGACATTACTACTTACGAGGCCGCTATCAACCTACTGAAACAGCAGTACCGGAGCCCGGCTGCTTCTTCTGTGGGCAGGCGAAACACCCGAGGTCGCGCTGCCCAGCCAAAAACGCGACGTGCTCCAGCTGCCTGAAGAAAGGCCACTTCGCGAAGGCCTGCAGAGGGAGAGCAGCAGAGGCCAGCAGTGCCTCATGCGAAATGTGGGGGCGGCCATCTTTTATCAAGGCCACAGATGCCAGCATCCCCTCGTGTGAGCAATGGGGCGGCCATCTTTGATCCAGGCAACCGACGCCAGCAGTGCCTCATGTGGGTTGTGGGGGCAGCCATCTTCTCCGCCATTTTGCCCAACCTCGTGGGCGCCTCCATTTTACCCACCATGCTCGACCGCCACCTTATCTCCAGACCTGACGACCGCTTCACCCACAGACTACAGCAACCCGCTCAGCCACACACTAGCCTCCGTCACACAGGACCACGCTCGCCCGCATCATCTGTCCAAGTCAATGATGGACATCAAAGTAGACGGCCACGCCACGACCTGCCTGTTCGACAGCGGAAGCACGGAGAGCTTCATACATCCAGACACGGTGAGCCACTACTCCCTCACTGTCCAGCCAATGCGCAACCGGATCTCGATGGCATCGAGGTCCCACGCCACAGACATCAGCGGCTACTGTGTTGTGACCCTGTCGGTTAAGGGCACGGAGTATAAAAACTTTAAACTCCTCGTCCTGCCCCAGCTATGCGCTGCCGTCCTACTAGGGCTGGATTTTTAATCCCACCTCCAAAGCGTCACTCTAGCATACAGTGGACCCCTCCCCCCGCTCACAGTCGACAACCAGCAGCCTTTAAATCGCCCACCGCGTAACAGCTGCGGCCTATCCACCCTCAAGGTCCCGCCACCTTCCCTGTTCGCTAACCTCACCCCCGACTGCAAACCCGTCGCTACCAAGAGCAGGCGGTACAGCGCTGGGGACAGAGATTTTATTAACTCTGAGGTGCAGCGTCTCCTGAAGGAGGGCATCATCGAGGGGAGCAGCAGCCCCTGGCGTGCCCAGGTTGTAGTCATTAAGACCGGCAAATAAAAACCGCCTGGTCATCGACTGCAGCCAAACCATAAACCGGTACACCCAGCTGGACGCATACCCACTTCCCCGCATATCTGATATGGTCAATCAGATTGCTCAATACCGGGTATTCTCTACCATCGACCTTAAGTCGGCCTACCACCAACTCCCTATCCGCCCCGAGGACCGCCAGTATACCGCCTTCGAGGCGAATGGCCGCCTCTACCACTTCCTGAGGGTTCCCTTTGGCGTCACCAACGGGGTTTCGGTCTTCCAAAGGGAGATGGACCGGATGGTTGACCAGAGCGGGCTGCAAGCCACGTTCCCCTATCTAGATAACGTCACCGTCTGCGGCCGCGACCGGCAAGACCATGACGCTAATCTGGAAAGATTCCTTCGTACGGCCCAACGGCTGAACCTCACCTACAATAAGGAGAAATGTGTGTTTAACACCTCGCGCCTTGCCATCCTCGGCTGCGTAGTGGAGAACAGAATCATCGGGCCCAATCCCGAAAGAATGCGTCCCCTCATGGAGCTACCCCTTCCCCACTGTCCAAAGGCGCTGAAGAGAACCCTGGGGCTCTTCGCCTACTATGCCCAATGGGTGCCGAATTATGCGGACAAAGCCAGACCCCTCATGAAGTCCACCTCCTTCCCCCTTATGGAAGAAGCGCGCGCGGCCTTCTCCCTCATCAGGGGAGACATTGCTAAGGCCACTATGCACGCAGTGGATGAGTCCATCCCCTTCCAAGTGGAGAGCGATGCATCCGACTTCGCCCTAGCCGCTACCCTCAACCAGGAGGGGAGACCGGTGGCCTTCTTCTCAAGGACCCTACAGGGCCCTGAGATCCGACACTCTTCGGTCGAGAAGGAGGCCCAGGCGATTGTGGAGGCCGTACGCCGCTGGAGGCATTACCTCACAGGCAAACGATTTACCCTCCTCACCGACCAGCGTTCGGTCGCTTTTATGTTTAATAACAAGCTGAGGGGTAAAATCAAGAACGACAAGATCTTGAGGTGGAGAATCGAGCTATCCACCTATGATTATGATATCTTGTACCGGCCTGGTAAGCTGAACGAACCCTCTGACGCTCTATCGCGAATTACATGCGCCAACGCGCAAATTGATAGACTTCAGACCCTCCACAACGACCTCTGCCACCCCGGGGTCACCAGGCTTGACCACTTCATTAAGGCCCGCAACCTGACCTACTCCATCGAGGAGGTCAGGACCATGACCAGGAACTGCCAGACCTGTGCCGAGTGCAAACCGCACTTCTTTAGGCCGGACAGGGCAAGCCTGATCAAGGCCACCCGCCCCTTCGAGCGCTTGAGCATCGATTTTAAGGGGCCCCTCCCATCCTCTGACCGTAATGTGTACTTCCTCAACATTGTTGATGAGTACTCCCGTTTCCCCTTTGCCTTCCCCTGCCCAGACATGACCAGTACCACGGTCATTAAATGCCTGAACGACCTCTTTGCCTTGTTCGGGTTCCCAAACTATATACATAGTGACCGGGGCGCCTCCTTCATGAGCGAGGAACTCCATCAGTTCCTATTAGCGAGAGGCATCGCCACTAGCAGGACCACCAGCTACAACCCCCGAGGGAACGGCCAGGTGGAAAGAGAGAACGCGACGGTATGGAAGGCCGTCCTCTTCGCCTTAAAGTCTAAGGGCCTCCCAACCTCTCGCTGGCAGGAGGTCCTCACGGCGGCGCTGCATTCCACCCGGTCACTACTTTGCACTGCCATTAACGCCACCCCCCATGAACGAATGTTTGTTTTCCCCAGGAAGTGGACTACGGGAACCACGCTACCAACCTGGCTGACCTCTCCGGGGCCTGTCTTGCTGCGAAAGCACGTGAGGGCCCATAAAACGGACCCCCTGGTCGAGAGGGTGAACCTCCTGCACACCAACCCCCAGTATGCCTACGTGGCATACACAGACGGGCGGGAAGACACAGTCTCCTTACGAGACCTCGCACCCTCGGGCACCCCAGAGACACCACCTTTAACCCCCCCCAACCCCCCAATTCCAGCCCAGGTAGACGGTACGCCGGAACCCCAAGAGCCTTCGCCTACCTCGCAGACGCCAGCATTAACACCGGAGAACGCAACACCGCCGCTGCAACGATCAGACAGGCTTACGAGGCCTCCGGACAGACTGACATACCAGAACTGGTAGTACACTTCACCCCGCCGGACTCAAATCTAAACAAGGGGTGAATGTGGTAAACCACTTTTACCATTCACTATTGTTACACTATAGTTATCACTGTTAGATCGTTTCCCTATAGTTATCACTGTTCACATTGTTGTATCACTGTACGAGGTCGCCTCTTGTCACGCTGCTATACCTGGGCTGACCACTGCCGACTCCTATCATGGCTCCACCTACCTGCCCAGGTATAAAGGTGGTCGACTGGCTGGTATTCCTCCTTCTTGGATCCGATACCCCATGAGGGTGGGCTCTGTTATTTAGTCAATAAAAACCTATAGTTACTTTCTTAACTCATCGCTTTTCATTGGGCGAATTGATAGGTATCATGTTGAATTGATAAAGGGATGAATGAATGGAGGGAAAGTTGGATCGATGGGTTGTTTAAATGAATGGCAGGAATGTTGATTGAATAACTGTTCGAATGCATGAATTGTGGTTTGTTTGTAGTTTGGGTGGGATAGAAGACTGTTGGATTGATAGGTGGTTGGAAGTTTGCAGGAACAGATTCATGGATGGATATTTGTTTCAATGAATGTATGGACGATTTAAGGGAGTATGGGATGGACAGGTTTTTGAGTTTATAGATCAATGTTTGGAAGTAGAGCTGGATGGGGAGTTGTTGAACGAATTGATGACTGGTTGAGGAGATGCATAGATGAATGATGGATTATTGAATAGAAGAGGTGTTAGATGGATGAGAGGTTGAAAGGTTGGATAAATGATTGGATCAATAAATGATTGCAGAGAGAATTGGATGATTGGAAGTATAGTGGATGGATTGAATTATATTTGGAGACAATGTTTGACGTAGAGGCAGTTGTATTTATGGAGGGAAGAATGAATGTTGTTCATGTTGGATGGAATATCGGATCAGTGAATGGATGAATGAGAGTTTTAGACACAGAATGTGTTGAATGGATGGAGGGGTGAATGAATGGATGGGGAGTTAAATGAATGGAGGAAGTGATACATGGAGAATTGGATGAGTGGCTGGTAGAATTAATGAATGGAGGGAGTTTTGGTTAGATCCGCAGTGGAATGATTGAAGATGTGAATGAATGGAGAGATTGTTGGATGGATAGGTGGTAAAATGAATGGATAGTTGAAGTAATTGAGAGCACATTTGGATTAAAGTGTGATTGAGCGGATGATTGTTATGTCAGAAGGATTTTTCGATGGAGAGTTAGTTGAATTTGTAAAAGGAATAATTAATGGTCGGAAAGTTTGATGGAGGAAAGGTGAAGGGATGAATACGGTGCTGGATGGAGATTTGGTTGAATGGAAGGATGTGGTGTTGGATGGAGAGTGTGCTGGATGTGCAGATGATTGGATGGATGAATGATTGTAGGAAGTACTGAATGATTGAAAGTACAGTGGATGGACTGATTGATGATTGGAGTCAATGTTGGATGAATGGATGGTTCAATAGATGGATCGATTGATGTTTGGAGGGAATGTTTGATGGAGAGATGGTTTAATTTATAGAGGGAAGAGTTTGATAGAGAGATGGTTGAATTTAAAGAGGGAAGAATGGATTGATGTAATGTTGGATGGAGAATTGTTTCAGTGAATGACGAGGTAAATGAATGGAGAGAGTGTTGGGGATTGAAGAATGAATGAATGGAGGGAGTGTTGGAAAGTAGAGTGTTTGGATGAATGGGGAGGTGAATGAATGGAGAGGGTGTTGGATAGATGCATGTTTACATGGCTGGTGAAGTGAATGAATGGAGAGAGGGTTAGATGGATGGGGTGTTGAATGGCGGATGTGTGGGATGGATGGTGTTTGGGTGGATGGATAGTTGGACAGAGGTAAATTTGGAAGGGCAGGTATTGGATTTGATAAAGAGGCGAATGAATGGAGGGACATTCTGATGAATGGGTGATTGAATGAATGCAAAGGTGAAGGAATGGAGAGAGTGTTGGATCGAGAAATGGTTGAATGGAAGGATGTATGTTGGATGGAGAGCGTGTTGGATTGTTCGGTGATTGGATGGATGGATGAATGAATGATTGTAGAGAGTATTGTTTGATTGGCAGCACAGTGGATGGATTGATTGATGATTGGATGGAATGTTGGATGGAGAAGTGGCTGTATTTATGGATGGATGAAAGAGTACAGGTTGTGCTGGGTGGATGAGCTGCAGATTGAGAGAAGAATGAATAGAACGTGTGAGCTAGAGAGTCGTTTGAGTGGATGGGTGATTCATCAGAGGGAATGTGGAAGCTCAGGTAGTTGAATGGAGAAACGGATGAATGAAGGGAGTGGATGGAGAACTGGTTGAATGGATCGAGGGATGAATGGATACAGGGCTTGTTGAGTGGAACAATGGTTGATCAAAGGGACTGTGGTATGAACAGGCAGTTTATCTGATAAAGGGATGACTGAATGGAGTGTATGTTGCAGAAGTGAGTTTTTGCTTAAGTGGACGATGAATGAATGGAGGGAGAGTTGGATGGATAGGCAGCTGAATTGATGGACGATTGGTCCAAATTGTGCGATGATCAAGTAGTTGAATTGATAAAGGAAGAATGAATAGAGGGAACTTTAGAATGATGGCTGGCTTGAATGAATGGATGAAGAGTTGAGTGAAGTGAAAGTGCATGAGTGAATAGTTGCAGGAGTGGAAGATGAATGAAATGTGTTTGAGATTGATGGATAGGTACTGGAATGGATGGATGGTTGGTCCGAATATTGGGATGGACATGTAGTTGAAGTGATAAAAGGATGAATGAATGGAGGGAACTTTAGATGGATGCGTGGTTTGAAGAATGTCGATGTGAGTTGTTTGGCTAATTGTTCAAAAGGATGTATTGTTTGTTCTTTGGACGGCTGGTGATATAGAGATCTGTTGGACTGACGGAGGAACTTATAGATGGATGAATGGATGATGTTTTAATGAATGAATGGATGATTTCAGGGAGTACTGGATGGGCAGATGGTTGAGTTATTAGATCGATGTTTGGAAGGAGTGCTGGATGGGAAGTTGATGAAAGGATAGATGATTGGTTGAGGTGATGGATAGATGGATGATGGACTATTGAATAGAAGAGTTGTTGGAAGGATGAGAGTTTGAATGCATGCATGAATGGATGGACAAATGAATGATTGTAGGGAGTATTGGATGACTGAAGGACAGTGGACGGATTGATTGATGTTTCGAGGGAATGTTGGATAAATGAATGGTTCTGTGGAAAATTGAATGATGATTGAATGGAGAGGTGCTTGAATTTATGGAGTGCTGAATTAATGGATTTAATGTTTGCTTGAATGTCAGTTGAGTGAATGAAGAGGTAAATGAATGGATGATCGTGCTGGACACAGAATGGGTTGAATGGATGGAGGGAGTGATGGATGGATAATTGGTCCAAAGCCTGGTAGAATTATTGAAGGGAGGGAGTGTTGGATTCATGATCAGTGGAATGAATGTAGATGTGAATGAATGGAGAGAGTGTTGGACAGATAGGTGTTTGAATGGATGGAAAGATGAAGTAATTGAGAGAATGTTGGATGAATGGATGATTGAGTGGATGGATATTTGGTCAGAAGGATTTTTGGATGGACCAGTAGTTGAATTAGCAATGGGGTGAATGAATGTTCGGAACGTTTGATGGATGGCTGTTTGGATGGATGGAAAGGTGAAGGAATGAATGAGGCACTGGAAGGAGATTTGGTTGAATGGAAAAATGTGGTGTTGGATGGAGAGCGTGTTGGATATGCAAGTGATTGGATAGGTGGATGAATGAATGATTGTAGGAAGTATTGAATGAGTGAAAGTATAGTGGATGAACTGATTGATGATTGGAGTCAATGTTGATGAATGGGTGGTTCAATAGATGGATCGATTGATGTTTGGAGGGAATGTTTGATGGAGAGATGGTTTAATTTATAGAGGGAAGAGTTTGATAGAGAGATGGTTGAATTTAAAGAGGGAAGAATGGATTGATGTAATGTTGGATGGAGAATTGTTTCAGTGAATGAAGAGGTAAATGAATGGAGAGAGTGTTGGGGATTGAAGAATGAATGAATGGAGGGAGTGTTGGAAAGTAGAGTGTTTGGATGAATGGGGAGGTGAATGAATGGAGAGGGTGTTGGATAGATGCATGTTTAAATGGATGGTGAAGTGAATGAATGGAGAGAGGGTTAGATGGTTGGGGTGTTGAATGGCAGATGTGTGGGATGGATGGTGTTTGGGTGGATGGATAGTTGGACAGAGTTAAATTTGGAAGGGCAGGTATTGATTTGATAAAGAGGTGAATGAATGGAGGGACATTCTGATGAATGGGTGATTGAATGAATGGAAAGGTGAAGGAATGGAGAGAGTGTTGGATTGAAAATTGGTTGAATGGAAGAATGTATTGTTGGATGGAGAGCGTGTTGGATGGTTAGGTGATTGGATGGATGGATGAATGAATGATTGTAGTGAGTATTGTTTGATTGGCAGCACAGTGGATGGATTGATTGATGATTGGATGTAAAGTTGGATAGAGAAGTGACTGTATTTATGGATGAATGAAAGAGTAGAGGTTGTGCTGGGTGGATGAGCTGCAGATTGGGAGAAGAATGAATAGAGCATTGGAGCTAGAGAGTCGTTTGAGTGGATGGGTGATTCATCAGAGGGAATGTGGAAGCTCAGGTAGTTGAATGGAGAAACGGATAAATGAAGGGAGTGGATGGAGAACTGGTTGAATGGATCGAGGGATGAATGGATACAGGGCTTGTTGAATGGAAGAATGGTTGATCAAAGGGACTGTGTTATGAACAGGCAGTTTAGCTGATAACGGGATGATTGAATGGAGTGAATGTTGCAGGAGTGAGTTTATGATTGAGTGGACGATGAATGAATGGAGGGAGAGTTGGATGGATAGGCAGCTGAATGGATGGACGATTGGTCCAAATTGTGCGATGGACAAGTAGTTGAGTTGATAAAGGGAAGAATGAATAGCGGAACTTTAGAATGATGGCTGATTTGAATGAATGGAGGAAGAGTTGAATGAAGTGAAAGTGCATGAGTGAATATTTGCAGGAGTGGAAGATGAATGAAATGTGTTTGAGATTGATGGATAGGTACTTGAATGGATGGATGGTTGGACCGAAAATGGGATGGACATGTAGTTAAAGTGATAAAAGGATGAATGAATGGAGGGAACTTTAGATGGATGCATGGTTTGAAGAATGTCGATGTGAATGAAAGAGGGTGAGTTGTTTGGATAATTGTTCGAATGGATGTATTGTGTTTTCTTTGGAGGGCTGGTGGGATAGAGATCTGTTGGACGGATGGTTGTTTGGAGGGTCTTATAGATGGATGGATGGATGATTTTAGGGAGTACTGGATTGGCAGATGGTTGAGTTATTAGATCGATATTTGGAAGGAGTGCTGGATGGGAAGTTGATGAACGGATAGATGATTGGTTGAGGTGATGGATAGATGGATGATGGAATATTGAATAGAAGAGTTGTTTGAAGGATGAGAGTTTGAATGCATGCATGAATGGATGGATAAATGAATGATTGCAGGGAGTATTGGATGACTGAAGGAGAGTGGATGGATTGATTGATGTTTCGAGGGAATGTTGGATAAATGAATGGTTCTGTGGAAAATTGAATGATGATTGAATGGAGAGGTGGATGAATTTATGGAGTGCTGAATTAATGGATTTAATGTTTGATTGAATGTCAGTTGAGTGAATGAAGAGGTAAATGAATGGATGAGCGTGTTGGACACAGAATGGGTTGAATGAATGGAGGGGGGAATGAATGGAGGGAGTGATGGATGGAAAATTGGTCGAAAGCATGGTAGAATTTTTGAAGGGAGGGAGTGTTGGATAGATGAGCAGTGGAATGAATGTAGATGTGAATGAATGGAGCGAGTGTTGGATGGATAGGTGTTTGAATGGATGGAAAGATGAAGTAATTGAGAGAATGTTGGCTGAATGGATGATTGAGTGGATGGATAGTTGGTCTGAAGGATTTTTGGATGGACCAGTCGTTGAATTAGCAATGGGGTGAATGAATGTTCGGAACGTTTGATGGGTGGATGTTTGGATGGATGGAAAGGTGAAGGAATGAATGAGGCACTGGAAGGAGATTTGGTTGAATGGAAAAATGTCGTGTTGGATGGAGAGCGTGTTGGATATGCAGGTGATTGGATAGGTGGATGGATGAATGATTGTAGGAAGTATTGAATGATTGAAAGTATAGTGGATGGATTGATTGATGACTGGAGAAATGTTGGATGAATGGATGGTTCAATAGATGGATCGATTGATGTTTGGAGGGAAAGTTTGAAAGAGAGATTGTTTAATTTATAGAGGGAAAAGTTTGATAGAGAGATGGTTTAATTTATAGTCCGAAGAATTGATGGATGTAATGTTGGATGGAGAATTGTTTCAGTGAATGAAGAGGTAAATGAATGGAGGGAGTGCTGGGGATTGAAGAATGAATGAATGGAGGGAGTGTTGGGGATTGAAGAATGAATGAATGGAGGGAGTGTTGGAAAGTAGAGTGTTTGAATGAATGGGGAGGTGAATGAATGGAGAGGGTGTTGCATAGATGCATGTTTACATGGATGGAGAAGTGAATGAATGTAGAGAGGGTTAGATGGATGAGGTGTTGAATGGTGCATGTGTGGGATGGATGGTATTTGGGTGGATGGATAGTTGGACAGAGGTATATTTGGAAGGGCAGGTGTTGGACTTGATAAAGAGGTGAATGAATGGAGGGACAGTCTGATGAATGGGTAATTGAATGAATGGAAAGGTGAAGGAATGGAGAGAGTGTTGGATCGAGAATTGGTTGAATGGAAGGATGTAGTGTTGGATGGAGAGCGTGTTGGATGGTTAGGTGATTGGATGGATGGATGAATTAATGATTGTAGAGAGTATTGTATGATTGGCAGCACAGTGGATGTATTGATTGATGATTGGATGGAATGTTGGATAGAGAAGTGGCTGTATTTATGGATGGATGAAAGAATACAGGTTGTGCTGGATGGATGAGCTGCAGATTGAGAGAAGAATGAATAGAGCGTGTGAGCTAGAGAGTTGTTTGAGTGGATGGGTGATTCATTAGAGGGAATGTGGAAGCTCAGGTAGTTGAATGGAGAAACGGATGAATGAAGGGAGTGGATGGAGAACTGGTTGAATGGATCGAGGGATGAATGGATACAAGGCATGTTGAGTGGAAAAATAGTTGATCAAAGGGACTGTGGTATGAACAGCCAGTTTAGCTGATACAGCGATGACTGAATGGAGTGAAAGTTGCATGAGCGGGTTTTTGAATGATTGGGAAGATGAATGAATGGAGGGAGCGTTGGATGGATAGGTGTTGAAAGGAGAGATGATTGGTCCCGATTGTGGGAAAAACAGCTAGTTGAATTGCTGAAGGAATGAATGAAGGGAACTTTAGTTGGAAGAGTGGTTTGAATGAATGGAGGAAGATTTGAATATATAATTGTTCGAAAGGATGGATCGTGTTTTGTTTGGTGTGTGGCTGGGATAGAAGTCTGTTTAATTAATGCATATTTGAAAGGTCACATAGATGGATGGATGGACGTTTCAATGGATAAATGGATGATTGTAGGGAGTAATGGATGGGCAAATGTTTGAGTTTATAGATCGATGTTTAGAAGCAGTGCTGGATGGGGAGTTGTTGAATGGATAGATGATTGGTTGAGGTGATGGATAGATGGAAGATGGATTATTGACGAGAAGAGTTGTTAGAAGGATAAGAGTTTGAATGAAAGCATGAATTGATGGATGGCTGAATGAATGATTGTAGGGAGTATTGGATTACTGGGAGACAGTGGATGAATTGATTGATGTTTCGAGGGATTTCTGGATGAATGAATATCACAGAAATCACAGAAACCCCACAGTGCAGATGGAGGCCATTTCGGCCCATCGAGCCTGCACCGACACATATCCCACCCGATCCCTGTAACCCCTACACCAACACATATCCCACCCTATCCCCGTAACCCCACATATTTAATCCCCCTAACACTAAGGGTCAATTTATCATAGCCAATCAACCTAACCCGCACATCTTTGGTTCTTTTGAAGATTTGAATGGAGATTGGACGCAATGCTGGATGGAGAGTTGATTGAATTTATGGAGGGAAGATTGAATGTATTTAATATTTGATTGAATGTCGTTTGAGTGAGTGCAGAGGCAAATGAATGGATGAGTGTGTTGGGCACAGAATGGATTCAATGGATGGAGGGATGAATGAATGCATGGTGAGGTAAATATATGCAGGGAGTGATGAATGGATCATTGGGTGAAAGGCTGGTAGAATTAAAGAATGGAGGGAGTGTTGGATAGATCCACAGTGAAACGAATGGAGATGTGAATGAATGGAGAGAGTGTTGTATGGATAGGTGGTTGAATGAATGGAAAGATGAAGTAATTGAGAGAACATTTGGATGAATGGGTGATTGAGCAGATGGATATTATGTCAGAAGTATTTTTCGATGGAGAGGTAGTTGAAGTAGTAAAGGGGTGAATGAATGGTCGGAAATTTTGATGGATGTGTGATTGCATGAATGGAAAGTTGAAGGAATGAATTAGGCGATGGATGGAGAATTATTTGAATGGAAGGATGTTGTGTTGGATGGAGAGCGTGTTGGATGTGCAGGTGATAGGATGGCTGGATGGATGAATGATTGTAGGAAGTATTGAATGTTTGAAAGTACAGTGGATGGATTGATTTATGATTGGATTCAGCGTTGGATGAATGGATGGATCAATAGATGGATTTATTGATGTTTGGAGGGAATGTTCGATAGAGAGATGGTTGAATAAATAGATGGAAGAATGAATGGATGTAATGTTGGATGGATAATTTATTCATTGAATGAAGATGTAAATGAAGGAAGAGAGTGTTGGGGATTGAGGAATGAACGAATGGAGGACGTGTTGGAAAACGTGTGCTCGAATAGATGTGGAGGTGAATGAATGGAGAAAGGGTTGGATAGAAGCTTGGCTGCATGGAGGGAGAAGTGAATGAATGGAAAGTTTTTAATTGAATGGGTTCTTGAATGGAAAGTGTGTGGGATGAATGGTGTTTGGGTGGATGGATTATTGGATAGAGGTAAACTTGGACTGGCAGGTAGTGGGATTGATAAAGAGGTGAATTAATGGTGGGACAGTCGGTTGCATGGGTGAGAGAATGAATGCAAAACTGAAGGAATGGAGAGAGTGTTGGATGGAGGATTGGTTGAATGGAAGGATGTAGTGTTGGATGGAGCGCATGGTGAATGTGCAGGTGATTGGATGGATGTATGACTGGATGATTTTAGAGATTATTGGTGGTTTGGAAGTACAGAGGATGGATTGATTGATGAGTGCATGGAATGTTGGATTCGGAAATGGTTGTATTTCTGGATGGATGCAAGTGTACAGGGTTTGCTCAATGGAGGAGCTGTGGATTGAGAGATGAATGAATAGAACGTGCTGGCCAGAGAGATGGTTGAGTGAATATGTGGTTAATCAAAGGGAATGTGGAAGCTCAGAAAGTTGATGAATGGGCTGAATGAAGAGAGTGGATGGAAAACTGGTAGAATCGATCGTGAGATGAATGAATACAGGTATTGCTGAGTGGAGAATGTTTGAGAAAAGGGATTGTGGTATGAACAGCCAGTTTAGCTGACAAAGGGATGACTGAATGGAGTGAAAGTTGCATGAGTGAGTTTTGGAATGAGTGGAAGATGAATGAATGAGGGAGAGTTGGATGGATACGTAGTTGAATGGATGGATGATTTGTCCAAATTGTGGGATTGACAGCTAGTAGAATTGATAAAGGGATGGATGAATGGAGTGAACTGTAGATGGATGGATGGTTTGAATGAATGGACGGAGAGTTGATTGGCTAATTGTTCGAACGCATGAATTGTGCTTTGTTTGGAGGATGGGTAGGATAGAAGACTGTTGGATTGATGGGTGGTTGGACGTTCAGTGGAACTGATTGATAGATGGATAGTTGTTTCAATGAATGGATGGAAGATTGAAGGGAGTACGGGGTGGACAGGTGTTTGAGTTTATAGATCGATGTTTAGAAGGAGTGCTGGATGGGCAGTTGCTGAATGGAGAGATGATTTGTTGAGCTGATGGAAAGATGAATGATGGATTATTGAATAGAAGAGTTGTTAGATGGATGGGAGGTTGAATGACTGCATAAATGATTGGATCAATCAACGATTGTAGAGAGAATTGGATGATTGGAAGTATAGTGGATGGATTGATTGAAGTTTGGAGACAATGTTCGACATAGAGGCGGTTGTATTTATTGAGGGAAAAATGAATATTGTTAACGTTGGATGGAATATCGGAACACTGAATGGATGGATGAGAGTTTTGGACACAGAATGGGTTGAATGGATGGAGGGGTGAATGAATGGATGGGGTGATGAATGGAGAATTGGTTGAAAGACTGGTAGAATTAATGAAAGGGAGGGAGTGTTGGATAGATCCGCAGTGGTTGGAATGGAGATGTGAATGAATGGAGAGAGTGTTGGATGGATAGATGGTTGAATGAATGGAAACGTGAAGTAATTTGGATAACATTTGGATGAATGTGTGAATGACCGGATGGATATTATGTCAGAAGTATTTTTCAATGGAGAGGTAGTTGAAGTAGTAAAGGGATGAATGAATAGTCGGAAAGATTGATGGATGGGTGATTGCATGAATGGAAAGGTGAAGGAATGAATAGGGCGCTGGATGGAGAAATGTTTGAATGGAAGGATGTGGTGTTGGATGCAGAGCGAGTTGGATGTGCAGGTGATTGGATGGATGGATGATTGAAGATGTATTGAATGATTGAAAGTTCAGTGGATGGATTGATTGATAATTGGTGTCAATGCTGGATGAATGGATGGATCAGTAGTTGCATCGATTGATGTTTGGAGGGAATGTTTGATAGAGAGATGGTGTAATTTACAGAGGGAAGAATGAATGGATGTAACGTTGGATGGAGAATTGTTTCAGTGAATGAAGAGGTAAATGAATGGAGAGAGTGTTGGGGATTGAAGAATGAGTGAATGGAGGGAGTGTTGGAAAGGAGGGTGGTTGAATGAATGGGGAGGTGAATGAATGGAGAGGGGGTTGGATAGATCCGTGGTTACATGGATGGAGAAGTGAATGAATGGAGAGAGGTTTAGATGGATGGGGTTTTGAAAGGCGGATGTGTGGCATGGATGGTGTCTGGGTGGATGGATAGTTGGACAGAGGTAAATTTGGAAGGGCAGGTATTGGATTTGATAAAGAGGTGAATGAATGGAGGGACAGTCTGATGAATGGGTAATTGAATGAATGGAAAGGTGAAGGAAAGGAGAGAGTGTTGGATCGAGAATTGGTTGAATGGAAGGATGTAGTGTTGGATGGAGAGCGTGTTGGATGGTTATGTGATTGGATGGATGGATGAATGAATGATTGTAGAGAGTATTGTTTGATTGGCAGCACAGTGGATGGATTGATCGATGATTGGATGGAATGTTGGATAGAGAAGTGGCTGTATTTATGGATGGATGAAAGAGTACAGGTTGTGCTGGATGGATGAGCTGCAGATTGAGAGAAGAATGAATAGAGCATGTGAGCTAGAGTGTTGTTTGAGTGGATGGGTGATTCATCAGAGGGAATTTGGAAGCTCAGGTAGTTGAAAGGAGAAGCGGATGAATGAAGGGAGTGGATGGAGAACTGGTTGAATGGATCGAGGGATG
Organism: Somniosus microcephalus; assembly: GCF_052327205.1. Taxonomy (NCBI): domain Eukaryota; kingdom Metazoa; phylum Chordata; class Chondrichthyes; order Squaliformes; family Somniosidae; genus Somniosus; species Somniosus microcephalus. Next base: position 26,481,742 of record NW_028225180.1, on the reverse strand, counting down.
AATGGATACAAGGCTTGTTGAGTGGAAGAATGGTTGATCAAAGGGACTGTGGTATGAACAGCCAATTTAGCTGATACAGCGATGACTGAATGGAGTGAAAGTTGCATGAGCGTGTTTTTGAATGATTGGGAAAGTGAATGAATGGAGGGAGAGTTGGATGGCTAGGTGTTGAAAGGAGGATTAATTGGTCCCGATTGTGGGGAAAACAACTAGTTGAATTGCTGAAGGAATCAATGAAGGGAACTTTAGATGGAAGAATGGTTTGAATGAATGGAGGAAGAGTTGAATATATAATTGTTGAAATGGATGGATCTTGTTTTGTTTGTTGTGTGGGTGGGATAGTAGTCTGTTTAATTGATGCATATTTGAAAGGTCACATAGATGGATGGATGGAAGTTTCAATGGATGAATGGATGATTGTAGGGAGTAATGGATGGGCAGATGTTTGAGTTTATTAATCGATGTTTAGAAGGAGTGCTGGATGGGGAGTTGTTGAATGGACAGATGATTAGTTGAGGTGATGGATAGATGGAAGATGGATTATTGAAGAGAAGAGTTGTTGGAAGGATATGAGTTTGAATGAAAGCATGAATTGATGGATGAATTAATGATTGTAGGGAGTATTAGATTACTGGGAGACAGCGGGTGAATTGATTGATGTTTCGATTAATTTCTGGATGAATGAATAGTTCTGTTGAAGAATTGAATGGAGATTGGATGCAATGTTGGATGGAGAGTTGGTTGAATTTATGTCGGGAAGAATGAATGTATTTAATATTTGATTGAATGTCGTTTGAGTGAATGCAGAGGTATATGAATGGATGAGTGTATTGGGCACAGAATGGATTCAATGGATGGAGGGATGAATGAAAGCATGGTGAGGTAAATATATGTAGGGAGTGATGAATGGATCATTGGGTGAAAGGCTGGTAGAATTAAAGAAAGGATGGAGTGTTGGATAGATCCACAGTGAAACGAATGTAAATGTGAATGAATGGAGAGAGTGTTGGATGGATAGGCGGTTGAATGAATGGAAAGATTAAGTAATAGAGAGAACATTTGGATGAATGGGTGATTGAGTGGATGGATATTATGTCAGAAGAATTTTTCGATGGAGAGGTAGTTGAAGTAGTAAATGGATGAATGAATGGTAGGAAAGTTTGTTGGATGGGTGATTGCATGAATGGAAAGGTGAAGGAATGAATGGGGCGCTGGATGGAGAAATGTATGAATGGAAGGATGTGGTGTTGGATGGAGAGCGAGTTGGATGTGCAGGTGATTGGATGGATGGATGGATGGGTGGATGATTGAAGATGTATTGCATGATAGAAAGTTCAGTGGATGGATTGATTGATAATTGGTGTCAATGTTGGATGAATGGATCGATCAGTAGTTGGATCGATTGATGTTTGGAGGGAATGTTTGATAGAGAGATGGTTTAATTTAAAGAGGGAAGAATGAATGGATGTAATGTTGGATGGAGAATTGTTTCAGTGAATGAAGAGGTAAATGAATGGAGAGAGTGTTGGGGATTGAAGAATGAATGAATGGAGGGAGTGTTTTAAAGAAGAGTGGTTGAATGAATGGGGAGGTGAATGAATGGAGAGGGTGTTGGATAGACGTGTGGTTTCATGGATGGAGAAGTGAATGAATGGAGAGAGGGTTAGATGGATGTGGTGTTGAATGGAGAGTGTGTGGGATGGATGGTGTTTGGGTGGATGGATAGTTAACCCTGTCCAATGTGGAAGGGCTGTTAGTGGAATTGATAAAGAGGCGAATGAATGGAGGGACAGTCTGATGAATGATGATTGAATGAATGCAAAGATGAAGGAATGGAGAGAGTGTTGGATCGAGAATTGGTTGAATGGATGGATGTAGTATTGGATGGAGAGCGTGTTGGGTGGTTAGGTGATTGGACAGATGGATGAATGAATGATTGTAGAGAGTATTGTATGATTGGCAGCACAGTGGATGGATTCATTGATGATTGATGAATTGTTGGATAGAGAAGTGGCTGTATTTATGGATGGATGAAACAGTACAGGTTGTGCTGGATGGATGAGCTGCGGATGGAGAGAAGAATGAATAGAGCATGCAAGCTATTGAGTTGTTTGAGTGATGTGTCAATTATCAGTTGGAATGTAGAAGCTCAGGTAGTGGAATGGAGAAACAGATGAATGAAGGGAGTGGATATGGAGAACTGGTTGAATGGATCGAGGGATGAATGAAGACAAGGCATGTTGAGTGTGTGAATTTTTGATCAAAAGGACTGTGGTATGAACAGCCTGTTTAGCTGTTAAAGCGATGACTGAATGGAGTGAAAGTTGCATGAGTGGGTAATTGAATGTATGGGAAGATGAATGAATGGAGGGAGAGTGGGATGGATAGATGGTTGAAAGGATGGATGATTGGTCCCAATTGTGGGGAAAACAGCTAGTTGAATTGCTGAAGGAATGAATGGACCGAACTTTAGATGGATGAGTTGTTTGAATGAATGGAGGAAGAGTTGAATATATAATTGTTCGAATGGATGGATTGTGGATGTTTGGTGTGTGGGTGAGATGGAAGTCTGTTTAATTGATTGATGTTAGGAAGCTCACATAGATGGATGGGTGGACGTTTCAATGGATGAATGGATGATTTTAGGGAGTACTGGATGGGCAGATGGTTGCGTTTATAGATCGATATTTGGAAGGAGTGCTGGATGGGGAGTTGTTGAATGGATAGATGATTGGTTGAGGTAATGGACAGCTGGATGATGGATTATTGAACAGAAGAGTTGTTAGAATATTGAGTGTTTGAATGAAAGCATGAATGAATGATTGTAGGGAGTATTGGATTACTGGGAGACAGTGGATGAATTGATTGAAGTTTCGAGGGATTGCTGGATGAATGAATAGTTCTGTGGAAGAATTGAATGGAGATTGGAGGCATTGTTAGGCAATGGAGGCATGAGTGGTGGTTGAATTTATGGAGTGCTGAATTAATGGAATTAATGTTTGATTTAATGTCAGTTGAGTGAATGCAGAGGTAAATGACTGGATGAGTGTGTTGGACACAGATTGGGTTGAATGGATGGAGGGGTGAATGAATGGATGAAGAGGAAAATTAATGGAGGGAATGATGGATGGGGAATTGATTGAAAGGCTGGCAGAATTAATGACTGGAGGGAGTGTTGGATAGATCCGCAGTGGAATGAATGAAGATGTGAATGAATGGAGAGATTTTTGGATGGATAGTTTGCTGAATGAATGGAAAGATGAAGTAATTGAGAGAACATTTGGTTGAATGGGTGATTGAGCGGATGGTTATTGTGTCAGAAGGACTTTTCGATGGAGGGGTAGTTGTATTTCTAAAAGGGTGAATGAATGGTCAGAAAGTTTGATGGATGGGTGATTGCATGAATGGAAAAGTGAAGGAATGAATAGGGCGCTGGATGGAGATTTGGTTGAATGGTAGGATGTGGTGTTGGATGAAGAGCATGTTGGATGTGCAGGTGACTGGATGGATGGAAGGATGAATGATTGTTGGACGTACTGAATGATTGATACTACAGTGGATGGATTGATTGATGATTGGAGTGAATGTTGGATGAATGGATGGTTCAATAGTTTGATAGATTGATGTTTGGAGGAAACGTTCGATAGAGAGATGGTTCATTTTATAGAGGGATGAATGAATGGATGGAATGTTGGATGGAGAATAGTTTCAGTGAATAAGGAGGTAAATTAATGGAGAGAGTGTTGTGGATTGAAGAATGAATGAATGGATTGGGTTTTGGAAAGAGGATTGTTTGAATGAATGGGGAGGTGAATGAATGGAGAGCGTGTTGGATAGATGCATGATTGTGTGGGTGGAGAAGTGAATGAATGGAGAGAGTGTTTGTTGGATGCAGCTTTGAACGGAGAGTGTGCGGGATGGATGGTGTTTGGGTGGATGGATAGTTGGACGGGGTAAATTTGGAAGGGCTGCTAGTGGAATTGATAAAGAGCTGAGTGAATGGAGGGACAGTCTGATGAATGGGTGATTGAATGATTGCAAAGCTGAAGGAATAGAGAGAGTGCTGGTTCGAGATTTGGTTGAATGGTAGGATGTAGTTTTGGATGGAGAGCGTGCTGGATGGGTAAGTGATTGAATGGATGGATGAATGAATGACTGTAGAATGTATTGTATGACTGGAAGTACAGAGGATGGATTAATTGATTATTGGACTCAATGTTAGATGAGTGGATGCTTCACAAGATGGATTGATTGATGAGTGGAGAGAATGTTGGATTCAGAAGTGGTTGTATAAATGGATGAAACACTCAGGGTGTGATGGTTGGGTGACCTGTGGATTGAGAGAAGACTGAATAGTACGTGTTGTCTAGAGATTTGTTTGAGTGGATGTGTGATTCATCAGACGGAATGTGTAAGCTCAGGTAGTTGAACAATAAGGGACGAATGAAGGGAGAGGATGGATAACTGCTTGAATAGTTCGAGGGATGAATGAATAGAGGCCATGTTGAGTGTAAGAATGGTTGATCGAAGGGCCTGTTGTATGAAAAGGCAGTTTAGCTGATAGAGTGATGACTGAATGGTGTGAAAGTTGCATGAGTGTGTTTTATAATGAGGGGTAGATGAATGAATGAAGGGAGGGTTGGATGGATAGCTGGTTGAATGAATGGACGAAGAGTTGAATGGATAATTGTGCGAATGGATGTATTGTGGTTTATTTGGAGGGTGGGTGGGAGAGAATACTGTTGGATTGATGCATGGCTGGATGTTTGGAGGAACAGATGGATAGATGTATATTTGTTTCAGTGGATGGATAGATGATTGAAGGGAGTACGGGTTGGGCAGGTTTCTGAGATTATAAATCAATATTTGGAAGTTGAGCTGGATGGGGAGTTGTTGAACGGATAGATGATTGTTTGAGGTGATGGCTACATGAATGATGGATTATTGAATTGAAGAGTTGTTCGATGACTGAGAGGTTGAATGAATGCATAAATGGATGGATGAATGAATGATTGTAGAGAGTATTGGATGACTTGAAGAATAGTGGATGGATTGATTGAGGTTTGGATACAAAGTTGGATGGAGATGTTGAATTTATGGAGCGAAGAATGAATGGTGTTAATGTGGGATAGAATATCGGTTCAGGGAATGGGTGGATGAGAGACTTGGACACCCTTAGAGGATGAGACCGGGAAATTAATGGTGGGAAAAATGGAGATGGAAAAAACACTGAATGAATATTTTACATCAGTCTTTACAGTAGAAGACACTAAGAATATCCCAACACTGGACAAACAGGGGGCTAAAGGGGGGAGGAGCTAAACACGATCAAAATCACTAAGGAAGTGGTACTCGGTAAAATAATGGGACTCAAGGCGGATCAATCAGCTGGACCTGATGGCTTACATCCTAGGGTCTTGAGGGAAGTGGCGGTAGGAATTGTGGATGCATTGGTAATAATTTTCCAAAACTCCCTGGACTCAGCAAAGGTCCTGGCAGACTGGAAAACTGCTAGTGTAACACCCTTATTTAAAAAGGGCAGTAGACAGAAGGCTGGAAACTACAGACCGGTTAGCCTAACATCTGTGGTAGGTAAAACTTTGGAGTCCATTATTAAGGAGACAGTAACAGGACATTTGGATAATCATAATTTAATAGGACAAAGTCAGCATGGTTTTATGAAGGGGAAGTCATGTTTGACAAATTTGCTGGAGTTCTTTGAGGAAGTAACGTACAGGGTGGATAAAGGGCAACCAGTGGACGTAGTGTATTTAGACTTCCAAAAGGCATTTGACAAGGTGCCACACAAAAGATTATTGCTTAAGATAAAAAATCACGGGATTGGGGGTAATATTCTGGCATGGATAGGGGATTGGCTATCTAACAGAAGGCAGAGAGTTGGGAGAAATGGTTCATTCTCAGACTGGCAATCAGTAACTAGTGGTGTTCCACAGGGGTCAGTGCTGGGTCCCCAACTCTTTACAATCTATATGAAGGATTTGGAGGAGGGGACCGAGTGTAACATATCAAAGTTTGCAGATGATACTAAGATGGGGGGGAAAGTAGTGAGTGAGGAGGACATAAAAAACCTGCAAGGGGACATCGACAGGCTAAGTAAGTGGGCAGAGATTTGGCAGATGGAACACAATAATGGAAGGTGTGAGGTTATGCACTTTGGCAGGAAAAATCGTAGAGCAAGTTATTATCTTAATGGCAAGAAACTTTAAAGTACTGAAGTACAAAGGGATCTGGGGGTCCTGGTGCACGAAACTCAAAAGGTTAGTATGCAGTTGCAGCAAGTGATTAAGAAGGCCAATGGAATGTTGGCTTTCATTGCTAGGTGGATAGAATATAAAAATAGGGAGGTATTGCTTCAGTTGCACAAAGTATTGGTGAGACCGCACCTGGAATGCTGCGTACAGTTTTGGTGTCCATACTTAAGAAAGGACATACTTGCTCTCGAGTCAGTACAAAGAAGGTTCACTCGGTTAATCCCAGGGATGAGGGGATGGACATATGAGGAGAGGTTGAGTAGATTGGGACTCTACTCATTGGAGTTCAGAAGAATGAGAGGCGATCTTATTGAAACATATAAGATTGTGAAGGGGTTGGATCGGGTGGATGCGGGGAAGATGTTCCTGATGATGGGTGAAACTAGAACTAGGGGGCATAGTCTTAGAATAAGGGGCTGCACTTTCAAAACTGAGATGCGGAGGAACTACTTCACTCAGAGGGTGGTAGGTCCATGGAATATGCTGCCCCAATAAGCTGTAGAAGCAACATCATTACATAAATTTAAAGCAGAAATAGACAGTTTCCTAGAAGTAAAGGGAATTAAGGGTTATGGGGAGCGGGCAGGACTTTGGACATGAGTCTAGGTTCGGATCGGTCATGGCCCCGTGGGTAGCGGAGCGGGCCCAAGGGCCATGTAGCCTGATCCTGCTCCTATTTCATGCGCCTAATTCTGCTAGATTCAGGAGATGGTTCTGTGATAGTGGATTGGCGGTTAGGATCAGATCAGCCATGATCTTATTGAATGGCGGAGCAGGCTCGAGGGGCCGATTGGCCTACTCCTGCTCCTATTTCTTATGTTCTTATGTTCTTATGTAGATTGCCTTGAATGGATGGTGGTATGAATGAATGAATGGGGAGGTAAATTAGTGGAGGGAGTGATGGATGGAGAATTGATTGAAAGTCTGATAGAGTTAATGAATGGAGGGATTGTTGGATAGATCTGCAGTGGAATGAATGGAGATGTGAATGCATGGAGAGACTTTTGGATGGATAGGTGGTTGAATGAAATGAAAGGTGAAGTAATTGATAGAACTTTTGGATGAATGGGTGAATGTGCAGAAGGATATTATGTCAGAAGGTTTTTTCGATGGAGAGGTAATAGAATTATTAAAGGGGTGACTGAATGGAGTGAAAGTTGCATGAGTGGGTTTTTGAATGAGTGGAAGATGAATGCAATGAGGGAGTGTTGGATGGATAGATAGTTGAATGGATGGACGATTGGTCCAAATTGTGGGATGGACAGTGTGGTAAACCACTTTTACCATTCACTATCGTTACACTATAGTTATCACTGTTAGATCATTTCCCTATAGTTATCACTGTTCACATTGTTGTATCACTGTACGAGGTCGCCTCTTGTCATGCTGCTATACCTGGGCTGACCACTGCCAACTCCGCCCATGGCTCCACCTACCTGCCCAGGTATAAAGGTGGTCGACTGGCTGGTATTCCTCCTTCTTGGATCCGATCACCCACGAGGGTGGGCTCTGTTAATTAGTCAATAAAAACCTATAGTTACTTTCTTAACTCGTCGCTTTTCATTGGGCGAATTGATAGGTATATCAATTTTATTGACTAAATTTTAAAATGTCGGTACCTGAGCAGCCAAACAACCAGTCAACGGAGCAGCCAACCGACCAGCCAGACGCCCAGCCACAACAGCCACAGCAGCCGGCTTGGCTGCGAGCCCTCAAACCACCGTACCTGGATCTAAACCCACAAGCAACAAACGCAGCCCTCGACTTCAAACACTGGCTGTGCTGCTTCGAATCCTACCTGGAAGAATCCGGCGTCCCTCAGAGATCCAAACTAAGAGTTCTGACCGCCCAAGCGAGCCCTAAAGTATACGCACTCATCCAGGACATTACTACTTACGAGGCCGCTATCAACCTACTGAAACAGCAGTACCGGAGCCCGGTAAATTCCATGTATGCCAGACACCTCCTAAGATCCCGCCCGCAACAGCCAGGAGAGTCTGTAGCTGAATTTTTACGGGCGCGACGAACACTCGGCAGGGACTGTGACTTTAAAGCAGTATCGGCCGCAGAAAACACTGAAGATAACATCCGCGATGCCTTCGTGAAAGGCCTTCGGTCCGACTACTCACGGCAGAGACTGATGGAATCAAAGGACCTCGACCTGAACACAGCTGCAGCCTTGGCCTACTCCCTAGAAGTGACCCAGCGGGACCTCGAGGTGTATTCCAGGTACAGTTCGCGACTCTGGGACTCGGGCCCGACCCCGACCGCAATACCCCTCGTAGCGCCGCCCCCGGGACCTACCTCAGTGTCGGTGTCCCGGACCCGATCGGGACCGCCACCCCCGGTACCGGCAGCGACTTCGGACCCCCGCGATCGGGCTGCTGGCTGCTTCTTCTGTGGGCAGGCGAAACACCCGAGGTCGCGCTGCCCAGCCAAAAACGCGACATGCTCCAGCTGCCTGAAGAAAGGCCACTTCGCGAAGGCCTGCAGAGGGAGAGCAGCAGAGGCCAGCAGTGCCTCATGCGAACTGTGGGGGCGGCCATCTTTTATCAAGGCCACAGTTGCCAGCATCCCCTCGTGTGAGCAATGGGGCGGCCATCTTTGATCCAGGCAACCGACGCCAGCAGTGCCTCATGTGGGTTGTGGGGGCAGCCATCTTCTCCGCCATTTTGCCCAACCTCGTGGGCGCCTCCATTTTACCCACCACGCTCGACCGCCACCTTACCTCCAGACCTGATGACCGCTTCACCCACAGACTACAGCAACCCGCTCAGCCACACACTAGCCTCCGTCACACTGGACCACGCTCGCCCGCATCATCTGTCCAAGTCAATGATGGACATCAAAGTAGACGGCCACGCCACGACCTGCCTGTTCGACAGCGGAAGCACGGAGAGCTTCATACATCCAGACACGGTGAGCCACTACTCCCTCACTGTCCAGCCAATGCGCAACCGGATCTCGATGGCATCGAGGTCCCACGCCACAGACATCAGCGGCTACTGTGTTGTGACCCTGTTGGTTAAGGGCACGGAGTATAAAAACTTTAAACTCCTCGTCCTGCCCCAGCTATGCGCTGCCGTCCTACTAGGGCTGGATTTTCAATCCCACCTCCAAAGCGTCACTCTAGCATACGGTGGACCCCTCCCCCCGCTCACAGTCGACAACCAGCAGCCTTTAAATCGCCCACCGCGTAACAGCTGCGGCCTATCCACCCTCAAGGTCCCGCCACCTTCCCTGTTCGCTAACCTCACCCCCGACTGCAAACCCGTCGCTACCAAGAGCAGGCGGTACAGCGCTGGGGACAGAGATTTTATTAACTCTGAGGTGCAGCGTCTCCTGAAGGAGGGCATCATCGAGGGGAGCAGCAGCCCCTGGCGTGCCCAGGTTGTAGTCATTAAGACTGGCAATAAAAACCGCCTGGTCATCGACTACAGCCAAACCATAAGCCGGTACACCCAGCTGGACGCATACCCCCTTCCCCGCATATCTGATATGGTCAATCAGATTGCTCAATACCGGGTATTCTCTACCATCGACCTTAAGTCGGCCTACCACCAACTCCCTATCCGCCCCGAGGACCGCCAGTATACCGCCTTCGAGGCGAATGGCCGCCTCTACCACTTCCTGAGGGTTCCCTTTGGCGTCACCAACGGGGTTTCGGTCTTCCAAAGGGAGATGGACCGGATGGTTGACCAGAGCGGGCTGCAAGCCACGTTCCCCTATCTAGATAACGTCACCGTCTGCGGCCGCAACCGGCAAGACCATGACGCTAATCTGGAAAGATTCCTTCGTACGGCCCAATGGCTGAACCTCACCTACAATAAGGAGAAATGTGTGTTTAACACCTCGCGCCTTGCCATCCTCGGCTGCGTAGTGGAGAACGGAATCATCGGGCCCGATCCCGAAAGAATGCGTCCCCTCATGGAGCTACCCCTTCCCCACTGTCCAAAGGCGCTGAAGAGAACCCTGGGGCTCTTCGCCTACTATGCCCAATGGGTGCCGAATTATGCGGACAAAGCCAGACCCCTCATGAAGTCCACCTCCTTCCCCCTTATGGAAGAAGCGCGCGCGGCCTTCTCCCTCATCAGGGGAGACATTGCTAAGGCCACTATGCACGCAGTGGATGAGTCCATCCCCTTCCAAGTGGAGAGCGATGCATCCGACTTCGCCCTAGCCGCTACCCTCAACCAGGAGGGGAGACCGGTGGCCTTCTTCTCAAGGACCCTACAGGGCCCTGAGATCCGACACTCTTCGGTCGAGAAGGAGGCCCAGGCGATTGTGGAGGCCGTACGCCGCTGGAGGCATTACCTCGCAGGCAAACGATTTACCCTCCTCACCGACCAGCGTTCGGTCGCTTTTATGTTTAATAACAAGCTGAGGGGTAAAATCAAGAACGACAAGATCTTGAGGTGGAGAATCGAGCTATCCACCTACGATTATGATATCTTGTACCGGCCTGGTAAGCTGAACGAACCCCCTGATGCTCTATCGCGAATTACATGCGCCAACGCGCAAATTGATAGACTTCAGACCCTCCACAACGACCTCTGCCACCCCGGGGTCACCAGGCTTTACCACTTCATTAAGGCCCGCAACCTGACCTACTCCATCGAGGAGGTCAGGACCATGACCAGGAACTGCCAGACCTGTGCCGAGTGCAAACCGCACTTCTTTAGGCCGGACAGGGCAAGCCTGATGAAGGCCACCCGCCCCTTCGAGCGCTTGAGCATCGATTTTAAGGGGCCCCTCCCATCCTCTGACCGTAATGTGTACTTCCTCAACATTGTTGATGAGTACTCCCGTTTCCCCTTTGCCTTCCCCTGCCCAGACATGACCAGTACCACGGTCATTAAATGCCTGAATGACCTCTTTGCCTTGTTCGGGTTCCCAAACTATATACATAGTGACCGGGGCGCCTCCTTCATGAGCGAGGAACTCCATCAGTTCCTATTAGCGAGAGGCATCACCACTAGCAGGACCACCAGCTACAACCCCCGAGGGAACGGCCAGGTGGAAAGAGAGAACGCGACGGTATGGAAGGCCGTCCTCTTCGCCTTAAAGTCTAAGGGCCTCCCAACCTCTCGCTGGCAGGAGGTCCTCCCGGCGGCGCTGCATTCCACCCGGTCACTACTTTGCACTGCCATTAACGCCACCCCCCATGAACGAATGTTTGTTTTCCCCAGGAAATCAACTACGGGAACCACGCTACCAACCTGGCTGACCTCTCCGGGGCCTGTCTTGCTGCGAAAGCACGTGAGGGCCCATAAAACGGACCCCCTGGTCGAGAGGGTGAACCTCCTGCACACCAACCCCCAGTATGCCTACGTGGCATACCCAGACGGGCGGGAAGACACAGTCTCCTTACGAGACCTCGCACCCTCGGGCACCCCAGAGACACCACCTTTAACCCCCCCCACCCCACCAATTCCAGCCCAGGTAGACGGTACGCCGGATCCCCAAGAGCCTTCGCCTACCTCGCAGACACCAGCATTAACACCGGAGAACGCAACACCGCCGCTGCAATGATCAGACAGGCTTACGAGGCCTCCGGACAGACTGACATACCAGAACTGGTAGTACACTTAACCCCTCCGGACTCAAATCTAAACAAGGGGTGAATGCGGTAAACCACTTTTACCATTCACTATCGTTACACTATAGTTATCACTGTTAGATCGTTTCCCTATAGTTATCACTGTTCACATTGTTGTATCACTGTACGAGGTCGCCTCTTGTCACGCTGCTATACCTGGGCTGACCACTGCCGACTCCACCCATGGCTCCACCTACCTGCCCAGGTATAAAGGTGGTCGACTGGCTGGTATTCCTCCTTCTTGGATCCGATACCCCACGAGGGTGGGCTCTGTTATTTAGTCAATAAAAACCTATAGTTACTTTCTTAACTCGTCGCTTTTCATTGGGCGAATTGATAGGTATCATGTTGAATTGATAAAGGGATGAATGAATGGAGGGAAAGTTAGATCGATGGGTTGTTTAAATGAATGGCAGGAATGTTGATTGAATAACTGTTCGAATGCATGAATTGTGGTTTGTTTGTAGTTTGGGTGGGATAGAAGACTGTTGGATTGATAGGTGGTTGGAAGTTTGCAGGAACAGATTCATGGATGGATATTTGTTTCAATGAATGTATGGACGATTTAAGGGAGTATGGGATGGACAGGTTTTTGAGTTTATAGATCAATGTTTGGAAGTAGAGCTGGATGGGGAGTTGTTGAACGAATTGATGACTGGTTGAGGAGATGCATAGATGAATGATGGATTATTGAATAGAAGAGGTGTTAGATGGATGAGAGGTTGAAAGGTTGGATAAATGATTGGATCAATAAATGATTGCAGAGAGAATTGGATGATTGGAAGTATAGTGGATGGATTGAATTATATTTGGAGACAATGTTTGACGTAGAGGCAGTTGTATTTATGGAGGGAAGAATGAATGTTGTTCATGTTGGATGGAATATTGGATCAGTGAATGGATGAATGAGAGTTTTAGACACAGAATGTGTTGAATGGATGGAGGGGTGAATGAATGGATGGGGAGTTAAATGAATGGAGGAAGTGATAGATGGAGAATTGGATGAGTGGCTGGTAGAATTAATGAATGGAGGGAGTTTTGGTTAGATCCGCAGTGGAATGATTGAAGATGTGAATGAATGGAGAGATTGTTGGATGGATAGGTGGTAGAATGAATGGATAGTTGAAGTAATTGAGAGCACATTTGGATTAAAGTGTGATTGAGCGGATGATTGTTATGTCAGAAGGATTTTTCGATGGAGAGTTAGTTGAATTTGTAAAAGGAATAATTAATGGTCGGAAAGATTGATGGAGGAAAGGTGAAGGGATGAATACGGTGCTGGATGGAGATTTGGTTGAATGGAAGGATGTGGTGTTGGATGGAGAGTGTGCTGGATGTGCAGATGATTGGATGGATGAATGATTGTAGGAAGTACTGAATGATTGAAAGTACAGTGGATGGACTGATTGATGATTGGAGTCAATGTTGGATGAATGGATGGTTCAATAGATGGATCGATTGATGTTTGGAGGGAATGTTTGATGGAGAGATGGTTTAATTTATAGAGGGAAGAGTTTGATAGAGAGATGGTTGAATTTAAAGAGGGAAGAATGGATTGATGTAATGTTGGATGGAGAATTGTTTCAGTGAATGACGAGGTAAATGAATGGAGAGAGTGTTGGGGATTGAAGAATGAATGAATGGAGGGAGTGTTGGAAAGTAGAGTGTTTGGATGAATGGGGAGGTGAATGAATGGAGAGGGTGTTGGATAGATGCATGTTTACATGGATGGTGAAGTGAATGAATGGAGAGAGGGTTAGATGGATGTGGTGTTGAATGGCGGATGTGTGGGATGGATGGTGTTTGGGTGGATGGATAGTTGGACAGAGGTAAATTTGGAAGGGCAGGTATTGGATTTGATAAAGAGGCGAATGAATGGAGGGACATTCTGATGAATGGGTGATTGAATGAATGGAAAGGTGAAGGAATGGAGAGAGTGTTGGACGAGAAATGGTTGAATGGAAGGATGTATGTTGGATGGAGAGCGTGTTGGATTGTTCGGTGATTGGATGGATGGATGAATGAATGATTGTAGAGAGTATTGTTTGATTGGCAGCACAGTGGATGGATTGATTGATGATTGGATGGAATGTTGGATGGAGAAGTGGCTGTATTTATGGATGGATGAAAGAGTACAGGTTGTGCTGGGTGGATGAGCTGCAGATTGAGAGAAGAATGAATAGAACGTGTGAGCTAGAGAGTCGTTTGAGTGGATGGGTGATTCATCAGAGGGAATGTGGAAGCTCAGGTAGTTGAATGGAGAAACGGATGAATGAAGGGAGTGTATGGAGAACTGGTTGAATGGATCGAGGGATGAATGGATACAGGGCTTGTTGAGTGGAAGAATGGTTGATCAAAGGGACTGTGGTATGAACAGGCAGTTTATCTGATAAAGGGATGACTGAATGGAGTGTATGTTGCAGAAGTGAGTTTTTGCTTGAGTGGACGATGAATGAATGGAGGGAGAGTTGGATGGATAGGCAGCTGAATTGATGGACGATTGGTCCAAATTGTGCGATGATCAAGTAGTTGAATTGATAAAGGAAGAATGAATAGAGGGAACTTTAGAATGATGGCTGGCTTGAATGAATGGATGAAGAGTTGAGTGAAGTGAAAGTGCATGAGTGAATAGTTGCAGGAGTGGAAGATGAATGAAATGTGTTTGTGATTGATGGATAGGTACTGGAATGGATGGATGGTTGGTCCGAATATTGGGATGGACATGTAGTTGATGTGATAAAAGGATGAATGAATGGAGGGAACTTCAGATGGATGCGTGGTTTGAAGAATGTCGATGTGAGTTGTTTGGCTAATTGTTCAAAAGGATGTATTGTTTGTTCTTTGGACGGCTGGTGGTATAGAGATCTGTTGGACTGACGGAGGAACTTATAGATGGATGAATGGATGATGTTTTAATGGATGAATGGATGATTTCAGGGAGTACTGGATGGGCAGATGGTTGAGTTATTAGATCGATGTTTGGAAGGAGTGCTGGATGGGAAGTTGATGAACGGATAGATGATTGGTTGAGGTGATGGATAGATGGATGATGGAATATTGAATAGAAGAGTTGTTGGAAGGATGAGAGTTTGAATGCATGCATGAATGGATGGACAAATGAATGATTGTAGGGAGTATTGGATGACTGAAGGACAGTGGACGGATTGATTGATGTTTCGAGGGAATGTTGGATAAATGAATGGTTCTGTGGAAAATTGAATGATGATTGAATGGAGAGGTGCTTGAATTTATGGAGTGCTGAATTAATGGATTTAATGTTTGATTGAATGTCAGTTGAGTGAATGAAGAGGTAAATGAATGGATGATCGTGCTGGACACAGAATGGGTTGAATGGATGGAGGGAGTGATGGATGGATAATTGGTCCAAAGCCTGGTAGAATTATTGAAGGGAGGGAGTGTTGGATTCATGATCAGTGGAATGAATGGAGATGTGAATGAATGGAGAGAGTGTTGGACAGATAGGTGTTTGAATGGATGGAAAGATGAAGTAATTGAGAGAATGTTGGATGAATGGATGATTGAGTGGATGGATATTTGGTCAGAAGGATTTTTGGATGGACCAGTAGTTGAATTAGCAATGGGGTGAATGAATGTTCGGAACGTTTGATGGATGGCTGTTTGGATGGATGGAAAGGTGAAGGAATGAATGAGGCACTGGAAGGAGATTTGGTTGAATGGAAAAATGTGGTGTTGGATGGAGAGCGTGTTGGATATGCAAGTGATTGGATAGGTGGATGAATGAATGATTGTAGGAAGTATTGAATGAGTGAAAGTATAGTGGATGAACTGATTGATGATTGGAGTCAATGTTGGATGAATGGGTGGTTCAATAGATGGATCGATTGATGTTTGGAGGGAATGTTTGATGGAGAGATGGTTTAATTTATAGAGGGAAGAGTTTGATAGAGAGATGGTTGAATTTAAAGAGGGAAGAATGGATTGATGTAATGTTGGATGGAGAATTGTTTCAGTGAATGAAGAGGTAAATGAATGGAGAGAGTGTTGGGGATTGAAGAATGAATGAATGGAGGGAGTGTTGGAAAGTAGAGTGTTCGGATGAATGGGGAGGTGAATGAATGGAGAGGGTGTTGGATAGATGCATGTTTACATGGATGGTGAAGTGAATGAATGGAGAGAGGGTTAGATGGATGGGGTGTTGAATGGCGGATGTGTGGGATGGATGGTGTTTGGGTGGATGGATAGTTGGACAGAGTTAAATTTGGAAGGGCAGGTATTGATTTGATAAAGAGGTGAATGAATGGAGGGACATTCTGATGAATGGGTGATTGAATGAATGGAAAGGTGAAGGAATGGAGAGAGTGTTGGATTGAAAATTGGTTGAATGGAAGAATGTATTGTTGGATGGAGAGCGTGTTGGATGGTTAGGTGATTGGATGGATGGATGAATGAATGGTTGTAGTGAGTATTGTTTGATTGGCAGCACAGTGGATGGATTGATTGATGATTGGATGTAAAGTTGGATAGAGAAGTGACTGTATTTATGGATGAATGAAAGAGTACAGGTTGTGCTGGGTGGATGAGCTGCAGATTGGGAGAAGAATGAATAGAGCATTGGAGCTAGAGAGTCGTTTGAGTGGATGGGTGATTCATCAGAGGGAATGTGGAAGCTCAGGTAGTTGAATGGAGAAACGGATAAATGAAGGGAGTGGATGGAGAACTGGTTGAATGGATCGAGGGATGAATGGATACAGGGCTTGTTGAATGGAAGAATGGTTGATCAAAGGGACTGTGTTATGAACAGGCAGTTTAGCTGATAACGGGATGATTGAATGGAGTGAATGTTGCAGGAGTGAGTTTTTGATTGAGTGGACGATGAATGAATGGAGGGAGAGTTGGATGGATAGGCAGCTGAATGGATGGACGATTGGTCCAAATTGTGCGATGGACAAGTAGTTGAGTTGATAAAGGGAAGAATGAATAGCGGAACTTTAGAATGATGGCTGATTTGAATGAATGGAGGAAGAGTTGAATGAAGTGAAAGTGCATGAGTGAATAGTTGCAGGAGTGGAAGATGAATGAAATGTGTTTGAGATTGATGGATAGGTACTTGAATGGATGGATGGTTGGACCGAAAATGGGATGGACATGTAGTTAAAGTGATAAAAGGATGAATGAATGAAGGGAACTTTAGATGGATGCATGGTTTGAAGAATGTCGATGTGAATGAATGGAGGGTGAGTTGTTTGGATAATTGTTCGAATGGATGTATTGTGTTTTCTTTGGAGGGCTGGTGGGATAGAGATCTGTTGGACGGATGGTTGTTTGGAGGGTCTTATAGATGGATGGATGGATGATTTTAGGGAGTACTGGATTGGCAGATGGTTGAGTTATTAGATCGATATTTGGAAGGAGTGCTGGATGGGAAGTTGATGAACGGATAGATGATTGGTTGAGGTGATGGATAGATGGATGATGGAATATTGAATAGAAGAGTTGTTTGAAGGATGAGAGTTTGAATGCATGCATGAATGGATGGATAAAAGAATGATTGCAGGGAGTAATGGATGACTGAAGGAGAGTGGATGGATTGATTGATGTTTCGAGGGAATGTTGGATAAATGAATGGTTCTGTGGAAAATTGAATGATGATTGAATGGAGAGGTGGATGAATTTATGGAGTGCTGAATTAATGGATTTAATGTTTGATTGAATGTCAGTTGAGTGAATGAAGAGGTAAATGAATGGATGAGCGTGTTGGACACAGAATGGGTTGAATGAATGGAGGGGGGAATGAATGGAGGGAGTGATGGATGGAAAATTGGTCGAAAGCATGGTAGAATTTTTGAAGGGAGGGAGTGTTGGATAGATGAGCATTGGAATGAATGTAGATGTGAATGAATGGAGCGAGTGTTGGATGGATAGGTGTTTGAATGGATGGAAA
This sequence comes from Somniosus microcephalus, assembly GCF_052327205.1. Classification (NCBI taxonomy): domain Eukaryota; kingdom Metazoa; phylum Chordata; class Chondrichthyes; order Squaliformes; family Somniosidae; genus Somniosus; species Somniosus microcephalus. The sequence continues at coordinate 26,463,948 of NW_028225180.1, read as the reverse complement.
GATGAAGTAATTGAGAGAATGTTGGATGAATGGATGATTGAGTGGATGGATAGTTGGTCTGAAGGATTTTTGGATGGACCAGTCGTTGAATTAGCAATGGGGTGAATGAATGTTCGGAACGTTTGATGGGTGGATGTTTGGATGGATGGAAAGGTGAAGGAATGAATGAGGCACTGGAAGGAGATTTGGTTGAATGGAAAAATGTCGTGTTGGATGGAGAGCGTGTTGGATATGCAGGTGATTGGATAGGTGGATGGATGAATGATTGTAGGAAGTATTGAATGATTGAAAGTATAGTGGATGGATTGATTGATGACTGGAGTCAATGTTGGATGAATGGATGGTTCAATAGATGGATCGATTGATGTTTGGAGGGAAAGTTTGATAGAGAGATGGTTTAATTTATAGAGGGAAAAGTTTGATAGAGAGATGGTTTAATTTATAGTCCGAAGAATTGATGGATGTAATGTTGGATGGAGAATTGTTTCAGTGAATGAAGAGGTAAATGAATGGAGGGAGTGCTGGGGATTGAAGAATGAATGAATGGAGGGAGTGTTGGGGATTGAAGAATGAATGAATGGAGGGAGTGTTGGAAAGCAGAGTGTTTGAATGAATGGGGAGGTGAATGAATGGAGAGGGTGTTGCATAGATGCATGTTTACATGGATGGAGAAGTGAATGAATGTAGAGAGGGTTAGATGGATGAGGTGTTGAATGGTGCATGTGTGGGATGAATGGTATTTGGGTGGATGGATAGTTGGACAGAGGTATATTTGGAAGGGCAGGTGTTGGACTTGATAAAGAGGTGAATGAATGGAGGGACAGTCTGATGAATGGGTAATTGAATGAATGGAAAGGTGAAGGAATGGAGAGAGTGTTGGATCGAGAATTGGTTGAATGGAAGGATGTAGTGTTGGATGGAGAGCGTGTTGGATGGTTAGGTGATTGGATGGATGGATGAATTAATGATTGTAGAGAGTATTGTATGATTGGCAGCACAGTGGATGTATTGATTGATGATTGGATGGAATGTTGGATAGAGAAGTGGCTGTATTTATGGATGGATGAAAGAATACAGGTTGTGCTGGATGGATGAGCTGCAGATTGAGAGAAGAATGAATAGAGCGTGTGAGCTAGAGAGTTGTTTGAGTGGATGGGTGATTCATTAGAGGGAATGTGGAAGCTCAGGTAGTTGAATGGAGAAACGGATGAATGAAGGGAGTGGATGGAGAACTGGTTGAATGGATCGAGGGATGAATGGATACAAGGCATGTTGAGTGGAAAAATAGTTGATCAAAGGGACTGTGGTATGAACAGCCAGTTTAGCTGATACAGCGATGACTGAATGGAGTGAAAGTTGCATGAGCGGGTTTTTGAATGATTGGGAAGATGAATGAATGGAGGGAGCGTTGGATGGATAGGTGTTGAAAGGAGAGATGATTGGTCCCGATTGTGGGAAAAACAGCTAGTTGAATTGCTGAAGGAATGAATGAAGGGAACTTTAGTTGGAAGAGTGGTTTGAATGAATGGAGGAAGATTTGAATATATAATTGTTCGAATGGATGGATCGTGTTTTGTTTGGTGTGTGGCTGGGATAGAAGTCTGTTTAGTTAATGCATATTTGAAAGGTCACATAGATGGATGGATGGACGTTTCAATGGATAAATGAATGATTGCAGGGAGTAATGGATGGGCAAATGTTTGAGTTTAAAGATCGATGTTTAGAAGCAGTGCTGGATGGGGAGTTGTTGAATGGATAGATGATTGGTTGAGGTGATGGATAGATGGAAGATGGATTATTGACGAGAAGAGTTGTTAGAAGGATAAGAGTTTGAATGAAAGCATGAATTGATGGATGGCTGAATGAATGATTGTAGGGAGTATTGGATTACTGGGAGACAGTGGATGAATTGATTGATGTTTCGAGGGATTTCTGGATGAATGAATATCACAGAAATCACAGAAACCCCACAGTGCAGATGGAGGCCATTTCGGCCCATCGAGCCTGCACCGACACATATCCCACCCGATCCCTGTAACCCCTACACCAACACATATCCCACCCTATCCCCGTAACCCCACATATTTAATCCCCCTAACACTAAGGGTCAATTTATCATAGCCAATCAACCTAACCCGCACATCTTTGGTTCTTTTGAAGATTTGAATGGAGATTGGACGCAATGCTGGATGGAGAGTTGATTGAATTTATGGAGGGAAGATTGAATGTATTTAATATTTGATTGAATGTCGTTTGAGTGAGTGCAGAGGCAAATGAATGGATGAGTGTGTTGGGCACAGAATGGATTCAATGGATGGAGGGATGAATGAATGCATGGTGAGGTAAATATATGCAGGGAGTGATGAATGGATCATTGGGTGAAAGGCTGGTAGAATTAAAGAATGGAGGGAGTGTTGGATAGATCCACAGTGAAACGAATGGAGATGTGAATGAATGGAGAGAGTGTTGTATGGATAGGTGGTTGAATGAATGGAAAGATGAAGTAATTGAGAGAACATTTGGATGAATGGGTGATTGAGCAGATGGATATTATGTCAGAAGTATTTTTCGATGGAGAGGTAGTTGAAGTAGTAAAGGGGTGAATGAATGGTCGGAAATTTTGATGGATGTGTGATTGCATGAATGGAAAGTTGAAGGAATGAATTAGGCGATGGATGGAGAATTATTTGAATGGAAGGATGTTGTGTTGGATGGAGAGCGTGTTGGATGTGCAGGTGATAGGATGGATGGATGGATGAATGATTGTAGGAAGTATTGAATGTTTGAAAGTACAGTGGATGGATTGATTTATGATTGGATTCAGCGTTGGATGAATGGATGGGTCAATAGATGGATTGATTGATGTTTGGAGGGAATGTTCGATAGAGAGATGGTTGAATAAATAGATGGAAGAATGAATGGATGTAATGTTGGATGGATAATTTATTCATTGAATGAAGATGTAAATGAAGGAAGAGAGTGTTGGGGATTGAGGAATGAACGAATGGAGGACGTGTTGGAAAACGTGTGCTCGAATAGATGTGGAGGTGAATGAATGGAGAAAGGGTTGGATAGAAGCTTGGCTGCATGGAGGGAGAAGTGAATGAATGGAAAGTTTTTAATTGAATGGGTTCTTGAATGGAAAGTGTGTGGGATGAATGGTGTTTGGGTGGATGGATTATTGGATAGAGGTAAACTTGGACTGGCAGGTAGTGGGATTGATAAAGAGGTGAATTAATGGTGGGACAGTCGGTTGCATGGGTGAGAGAATGAATGCAAAACTGAAGGAATGGAGAGAGTGTTGGATGGAGGATTGGTTGAATGGAAGGATGTAGTGTTGGATGGAGCGCATGGTGAATGTGCAGGTGATTGGATGGATGTATGACTGGATGATTTTAGAGATTATTGGTGGTTTGGAAGTAAGAGGATGGATTGATTGATGAGTGCATGGAATGTTGGATTCGGAAATGGTTGTATTTCTGGATGGATGCAAGTGTACAGGGTTTGCTCAATGGAGGAGCTGTGGATTGAGAGATGAATGAATAGAACGTGCTGGCCAGAGAGTTGGTTGAGTGAATATGTGGTTAATCAAAGGGAATGTGGAAGCTCAGAAAGTTGATGAATGGGCTGAATGAAGAGAGTGGATGGAAAACTGGTAGAATCGATCGTGAGATGAATGAATACAGGTATTGCTGAGTGGAGAATGGTTGAGAAAATGGATTGTGGTATGAACAGCCAGTTTAGCTGACAAAGGGATGACTGAATGGAGTGAAAGTTGCATGAGTGAGTTTTGGAATGAGTGGAAGATGAATGAATGAGGGAGAGTTGGATGGATACGTAGTTGAATGGATGGATGATTTGTCCAAATTGTGGGATTGACAGCTAGTAGAATTGATAAAGGGATGGATGAATGGAGTGAACTGTAGATGGATGGATGGTTTGAATGAATGGACGGAGAGTTGATTGGCTAATTGTTCGAACGCATGAATTCTGCTTTGTTTGGAGGATGGGTAGGATAGAAGACTGTTGGATTGATGGGTGGTTGGACGTTCAGTAGAACTGATTGATAGATGGATAGTTGTTTCAATGAATGGATGGATGATTGAAGGGAGTACGGGGTGGACAGGTGTTTGAGTTTATAGATCGATGTTTAGAAGGAGTGCTGGATGGGCAGTTGCTGAATGGAGAGATGATTTGTTGAGCTGATGGAAAGATGAATGATGGATTATTGAATAGAAGAGTTGTTAGATGGATGGGAGGTTGAATGACTGCATAAATGATTGGATCAATCAACGATTGTAGAGAGAATTGGATGATTGGAAGTATAGTGGATGGATTGATTGAAGTTTGGAGACAATGTTCGACATAGCGGCGGTTGTATTTATTGAGGGAAAAATGAATATTGTTAACGTTGGATGGAATATCGGAACACTGAATGGATGGATGAGAGTTTTGGACACAGAATGGGTTGAATGGATGGAGGGGTGAATGAATGGATGGGGTGATGAATGGAGAATTGGTTGAAAGACTGGTAGAAATAATGAAAGGGAGGGAGTGTTGGATAGATCCGCAGTGGTTGGAATGGAGATGTGAATGAATGGAGAGAGTGTTGGATGGATAGATGGTTGAATGAATGGAAACGTGAAGTAATTTGGATAACATTTGGATGAATGTGTGAATGACCGGATGGATATTATGTCAGAAGTATTTTTCAATGGAGAGGTAGTTGAAGTAGTAAAGGGATGAATGAATAGTCGGAAAGATTGATGGATGGGTGATTGCATGAATGGAAAGCTGAAGGAATGAATAGGGCGCTGGATGGAGAAATGTTTGAATGGAAGGATGTGGTGTTGGATGGAGAGCGAGTTGGATGTGCAGGTGATTGGATGGATGGATGATTGAAGATGTATTGAATGATTGAAAGTTCAGTGGATGGATTGATTGATAATTGGTGTCAATGCTGGATGAATGGATGGATCAGTAGTTGGATCGATTGATGTTTGGAGGGAATGTTTGATAGAGAGATGGTGTAATTTATAGAGGGAAGAATGAATGGATGTAACGTTGGATGGAGAATTGTTTCAGTGAATGAAGAGGTAAATGAATGGAGAGAGTGTTGGGGATTGAAGAATGAATGAATGGAGGGAGTGTTGGCAAGTAGGGTGGTTGAATGAATGGGGAGGTGAATGAATGGAGAGGGGGTTGGATAGATCCGTGGTTACATGGATGGAGAAGTGAATGAATGGAGAGAGGTTTAGATGGATGGGGTTTTGAAAGGTGGATGTGTGGCATGGATGGTGTTTGGGTGGATGGATAGTTGGACAGAGGTAAATTTGGAAGGGCAGGTATTGGATTTGATAAAGAGGTGAATGAATGAAGGGACAGTCTGATGAATGGGTAATTGAATGAATGGAAAGGTGAAGGAATGGAGAGTGTTGGATCGAGAATTGGTTGAATGGAAGGATGTAGTGTTGGATGGAGAGCGTGTTGGATGGTTATGTGATTGGATGGATGGATGAATGAATGATTGTAGAGAGTATTGTATGATTGGCAGCACAGTGGATGGATTGATCGATGATTGGATGGAATGTTGGATAGAGAAGTGGCTGTATTTATGGATGGATGAAAGAGTACAGGTTGTGCTGGATGGATGAGCTGCAGATTGAGAGAAGAATGAATAGAGCGTGTGAGCTAGAGTGTTGTTTGAGTGGATGGGTGATTCATCAGAGGGAATTTGGAAGCTCAGGTAGTTGAATGGAGAAGCGGGTGAATGAAGGGAGTGGATGGAGAACTGGTTGAATGGATCGAGGGATGAATGGATACAAGGCTTGTTGAGTGGAAGAATGGTTGATCAAAGGGACTGTGGTATGAACAGCCAGTTTAGCTGATACAGCGATGACTGAATGGAGTGAAAGTTGCATGAGCGTGTTTTTGAATGATTGGGAAAGTGAATGAATGGAGGGAGAGTTGGATGGCTAGGTGTTGAAAGGAGGATTAATTGGTCCCGATTGTGGGAAAAACAACTAGTTGAATTGCTGAAGGAATCAATGAAGGGAACTTTAGATGGAAGAGTGGTTTGAATGAATGGAGGAAGAGTTGAATATATAATTGTTGAAATGGATGGATCTTGTTTTGTTTGTTGTGTGGGTGGGATAGAAGTCTGTTTAATTGATGCATATTTGAAAGGTCACATAGATGGATGGATGGACGTTTCAATGGATGAATGGATGATTGTAGGGAGTAATGGATGGGCAGATGTTTGAGTTTATTAATCGATGTTTAGAAGGAGTGCTGGATGGGGAGTTGTTGAATGGACAGATGATTAGTTGAGGTGATGGATAGATGGAAGATGGATTATGGAAGAGAAGAGTTGTTGGAAGGATAAGAGTTTGAATGAAAGCATGAATTGATGGATGAATTAATGATTGTAGGGAGTATTAGATTACTGGGAGACAGCGGGTGAATTGATTGATGTTTCGATTAATTTCTGGATGAATGAATAGTTCTGTTGAAGAATTGAATGGAGATTGGATGCAATGTTGGATGGAGAGTTTGTTGAATTTATGTCGGGAAGAATGAATGTATTTAATATTTGATTGAATGTCGTTTGAGTGAATGCAGAGGTATATGAATGGATGAGTGTATTGGGCACAGAATGGATTCAATGGATGGAGGGAAGAATGAAAGCATGGTGAGGTAAATATATGTAGGGAGTGATGAATGGATCATTGGGTGAAAGGCTGGTAGAATTAAAGAATGGATGGAGTGTTGGATAGATCCACAGTGAAACGAATGTAAATGTGAATGAATGGAGAGAGTGTTGGATGGATAGGCGGTTGAATGAATGGAAAGATTAAGTAATAGAGAGAACATTTGGATGAATGGGTGATTGAGTGGATGGATATTATGTCAGAAGAATTTTTCGATGGAGAGGTAGTTGAAGTAGTAAATGGATGAATGAATGGTAGGAAAGTTTGTTGGATGGGTGATTGCATGAATGGAAAGGTGAAGGAATGAATGGGGCGCTGGATGGAGAAATGTACGAATGGAAGGATGTGGTGTTGGATGGAGAGCGAGTTGGATGTGCAGGTGATTGGATGGATGGATGGATGGGTGGATGATTGAAGATGTATTGCATGATAGAAAGTTCAGTGGATGGATTGATTGATAATTGGTGTCAATGTTGGATGAATGGATCGATCAGTAGTTGGATCGATTGATGTTTGGAGGGAATGTTTGATAGAGAGATGGTTTAATTTAAAGAGGGAAGAATGAATGGATGTAATGTTGGATGGAGAATTGTTTCAGTGAATGAAGAGGTAAATGAATGGAGAGAGTGTTGGGGATTGAAGAATGAATGAATGGAGGGAGTGTTTTAAAGAAGAGTGGTTGAATGAATGGGGAGGTGAATGAATGGAGAGGGTGTTGGATAGACGTGTGGTTTCATGGATGGAGAAGTGAATGAATGGAGAGAGGGTTAGATGGATGTGGTGTTGAATGGAGAGTGTGTGGGATGGATGGTGTTTGGGTGGATGGATAGTTAACCCTGTCCAATGTGGAAGGGCTGTTAGTGGAATTGATAAAGAGGCGAATGAATGGAGGGACAGTCTGATGAATGATGATTGAATGAATGCAAAGATGAAGGAATGGAGAGAGTGTTGGATCGAGAATTGGTTGAATGGATGGATGTAGTATTGGATGGAGAGCGTGTTGGGTGGTTAGGTGATTGGACAGATGGATGAATGAATGATTGTAGAGAGTATTGTATGATTGGCAGCACAGTGGATGGATTCATTGATGATTGATGAATTGTTGGATAGAGAAGTGGCTGTATTTATGGATGGATGAAACAGTACAGGTTGTGCTGGATGGATGAGCTGCGGATGGAGAGAAGAATGAATAGAGCATGCAAGCTATTGAGTTGTTTGAGTGATGTGTCAATTATCAGTTGGAATGTAGAAGCTCAGGTAGTGGAATGGAGAAACAGATGAATGAAGGGAGTGGATATGGAGAACTGGTTGAATGGATCGAGGGATGAATGAAGACAAGGCATGTTGAGTGGGTGAATTTTTGATCAAAAGGACTGTGGTATGAACAGCCTGTTTAGCTGTTAAAGCGATGACTGAATGGAGTGAAAGTTGCATGAGTGGGTAATTGAATGTATGGGAAGATGAATGAATGGAGGGAGAGTGGGATGGATAGATGGTTGAAAGGATGGATGATTGGTCCCAATTGTGGGGAAAACAGCTAGTTGAATTGCTGAAGGAATGAATGGACCGAACTTTAGATGGATGAGTTGTTTGAATGAATGGAGGAAGAGTTGAATATATAATTGTTCGAATGGATGGATTGTGGATGTTTGGTGTGCGGGTGGGATGGAAGTCTGTTTAATTGATTGATGTTAGGAAGCTCACATAGATGGATGGGTGGACGTTTCAATGGATGAATGGATGATTTTAGGGAGTACTGGATGGGCAGATGGTTGCGTTTATAGATCGATATTTGGAAGGAGTGCTGGATGGGGAGTTGTTGAATGGATAGATGATTGGTTGAGGTAATGGACAGCTGGATGATGGATTATTGAACAGAAGAGTTGTTAGAATATTGAGTGTTTGAATGAAAGCATGAATGAATGATTGTAGGGAGTATTGGATTACTGGGAGACAGTGGATGAATTGATTGAAGTTTCGAGGGATTGCTGGATGAATGAATAGTTCTGTGGAAGAATTGAATGGAGATTGGAGGCATTGTTAGGCAATGGAGGCATGAGTGGTGGTTGAATTTATGGAGTGCTGAATTAATGGAATTAATGTTTGATTTAATGTCAGTTGAGTGAATGCAGTGGTAAATGACTGGATGAGTGTGTTGGACACAGATTGGGTTGAATGGATGGAGGGGTGAATGAATGGATGAAGAGGAAAATTAATGGAGGGAATGATGGATGGGGAATTGATTGAAAGGCTGGTAGAATTAATGACTGGAGGGAGTGTTGGATAGATCCGCAGTGGAATGAATGAAGATGTGAATGAATGGAGAGATTTTTGGATGGATAGTTTGCTGAATGAATGGAAAGATGAAGTAATTGAGAGAACATTTGGTTGAATGGGTGATTGAGCGGATGGTTATTGTGTCAGAAGGACTTTTCGATGGAGGGGTAGTTGTATTTCTAAAAGGGTGAATGAATGGTCAGAAAGTTTGATGGATGGGTGATTGCATGAATGGAAAAGTGAAGGAATGAATAGGGCGCTGGATGGAGATTTGGTTGAATGGTAGGATGTGGTGTTGGATGAAGAGCATGTTGGATGTGCAGGTGACTGGATGGATGGAAGGATGAATGATTGTTGGACGTACTGAATGATTGATACTACAGTGGATGGATTGATTGATGATTGGAGTGAATGTTGGATGAATGGATGGTTCAATAGTTTGATAGATTGATGTTTGGAGGAAACGTTCGACAGAGAGATGGTTCATTTTATAGAGGGATGAATGAATGGATGGAATGTTGGATGGAGAATAGTTTCAGTGAATAAGGAGGTAAATTAATGGAGAGAGTGTTGTGGATTGAAGAATGAATGAATGGATTGGGTTTTGGAAAGAGGATTGTTTGAATGAATGGGGAGGTGAATGAATGGAGACCGTGTTGGATAGATGCATGATTGTGTGGGTGGAGAAGTGAATGAATGGAGAGAGTGTTTGTTGGATGCAGCTTTGAACGGAGAGTGTGCGGGATGGATGGTGTTTGGGTGGATGGATAGTTGGACGGGGTAAATTTGGAAGGGCTGCTAGTGGAATTGATAAAGAGCTGAGTGAATGGAGGGACAGTCTGATGAATGGGTGATTGAATGATTGCAAAGCTGAAGGAATAGAGAGAGTGCTGGTTCGAGATTTGGTTGAATGGTAGGATGTAGTTTTGGATGGAGAGCGTGCTGGATGGGTAAGTGATTGAATGGATGGATGAATGAATGACTGTAGAATGTATTGTATGACTGGAAGTACAGAGGATGGATTAATTGATTATTGGACTCAATGTTAGATGAGTGGATGCTTCACAAGATGGATTGATTGATGAGTGGAGAGAATGTTAGATTCAGAAGTGGTTGTATAAATGGATGAAACACTCAGGGTGTGATGGTTGGGTGACCTGTGGATTGAGAGAAGACTGAATAGTACGTGTTGTCTAGAGATTTGTTTGAGTGGATGAGTGATTCATCAGACGGAATGTGGAAGCTCAGGTAGTTGAACAATAAGGGACGAATGAAGGGAGAGGATGGATAACTGCTTGAATAGTTCGAGGGATGAATGAATAGAGGCCATATTGAGTGTAAGAATGGTTGATCGAAGGGCCTGTTGTATGAAAAGGCAGTTTAGCTGATAGAGGGATGACTGAATGGTGTGAAAGTTGCATGAGTGGGTTTTATAATGAGGGGTAGATGAATGAATGCAGGGAGGGTTGGATGGATAGCTGGTTGAATGAATGGACGAAGAGTTGAATGGATAATTGTGCGAATGGATGTATTGTGGTTTATTTGGAGGGTGGGTGGGAGAGAATACTGTTGGATTGATGCATGGCTGGATGTTTGGAGGAACAGATGGATAGATGTATATTTGTTTCAGTGGATGGATAGATGATTGAAGGGAGTACGGGATGGGCAGGTTTCTGAGATTATAAATCAATATTTGGAAGTTGAGCTGGATGGGGAGTTGTTGAACGGATAGATGATTGTTTGAGGTGATGGTTACATGAATGATGGATTATTGAATTGAAGAGTTGTTAGATGACTGAGAGGTTGAATGAATGCATAAATGGATGGATGAATGAATGATTGGAGAGAGTATTGGATGACTTGAAGAATAGTGGATGGATTGATTGAGGTTTGGATACAATGTTGGATGGAGATGTTGAATTTATGGAGCGAAGAATGAATGGTGTTAATGTGGGATAGAATATCGGTTCAGGGAATGGGTGGATGAGAGACTTGGACACCCTTAGAGGATGAGACCGGGAAATTAATGGTGGGAAAAATGGAGATGGAAAAAACACTGAATGAATATTTTACATCAGTCTTTACAGTAGAAGACACTAAGAATATCCCAACACTGGACAAACAGGGGGCTAAAGGGGGGAGGAGCTAAACACGATCAAAATCACTAAGGAAGTGGTACTCGGTAAAATAATGGGACTCAAGGCGGATAAATCAGCTGGACCTGATGGCTTACATCCTAGGGTCTTGAGGGAAGTGGCGGTAGGAATTGTGGATGCATTGGTAATAATTTTCCAGAACTCCCTGGACTCAGCAAAGGTCCCGGCAGACTGGAAAACTGCTAGTGTAACACCCTTATTTAAAAAGGGCAGTAGACAGAAGGCTGGAAACTATAGACCGGTTAGCCTAACATCTGTGGTAGGTAAAACTTTGGAGTCCATTATTAAGGAGACAGTAACAGGACATTTGGATAATCATAATTTAATAGGACAAAGTCAGCATGGTTTTATGAAGGGGAAGTCATGTTTGACAAATTTGCTGGAGTTCTTTGAGGAAGTAACGTACAGCGTGGATAAAGGGCAACCAGTGGACGTAGTGTATTTAGACTTCCAAAAGGTATTTGACAAGGTGCCACACAAAAGATTATTGCTTAAGATAAAAAATCACGGGATTGGGGGTAATATTCTGGCATGGATAGGGGATTGGCTATCTAACAGAAGGCAGAGAGTTGGGAGAAATGGTTCATTCTCAGACTGGCAATCAGTAACTAGTGGTGTTCCACAGGGGTCAGTGCTGGGTCCCCAACTCTTTACAATCTATATGAAGGATTTGGAGGAGGGGACCGAGTGTAACATATCAAAGTTTGCAGATGATACTAAGATGGGGGGGAAAGTAGTGAGTGAGGAGGGCATAAAAAACCTGCAAGGGGACATCGACAGGCTAAGTAAGTGGGCAGAGATTTGGCAGATGGAACACAATAATGGAAGGTGTGAGGTTATGCACTTTGGCAGGAAAAATCGTAGAGCAAGTTATTATCTTAATGGCAAGAAGCTTTAAAGTACTGAAGTACAAAGGGATCTGGGGGTCCTGGTGCACGAAACTCAAAAGGTTAGTATGCAGGTGCAGCAAGTGATTAAGAAGGCCAATGGAATGTTGGCTTTCATTGCTAGGTGGATAGAATATAAAAATAGGGAGGTATTGCTTCAGTTGCACAAGGTATTGGTGAGACCGCACCTGGAATGCTGCGTACAGTTTTGGTGTCCATACTTAAGAAAGGACATACTTGCTCTCGAGTCAGTACAAAGAAGGTTCACTCGGTTAATCCCAGGGATGAGGGGATGGACATATGAGGAGAGGTTGAGTAGATTGGGACTCTACTCATTGGAGTTCAGAAGAATGAGAGGCGATCTTATTGAAACATATAAGATTGTGAAGGGGTTGGATCGGGTGGATGCGGGGAAGATGTTCCTGATGATGGGTGAAACTAGAACTAGGGGGCATAGTCTTAGAATAAGGGGCTGCACTTTCAAAACTGAGATGCGGAGGAACTACTTCACTCAGAGGGTGGTAGGTCCATGGAATATGCTGCCCCAAAAAGCTGTAGAAGCAACATCATTACATAAATTTAAAACAGAAATAGACAGTTTCCTAGAAGTAAAGGGAATTAAGGGTTATGGGGAGCGGGCAGGAATTTGGACATGAGTCTAGGTTCGGATCGGTCATGGCCCCGTGGGTAGCGGAGCGGGCCCAAGGGCCATGTAGCCTGATCCTGCTCCTATTTCATGTGCCTAATTCTGCTAGATTCAGGAGATGGTTCTGTGATAGTGGATTGGCGGTTAGGATCAGATCAGCCATGATCTTATTGAATGGCGGAGCAGGCTCGAGGGGCCGATTGGCCTACTCCTGCTCCTATTTCTTATGTTCTTATGTTCTTATGTAGATTGCCTTGAATGGATGGTGGTATGAATGGATGAATGGGGAGGTAAATTAGTGGAGGGAGTGTTGGATGGAGAATTGATTGAAAGTCTGATAGAGTTAATGAATGGAGGGATTGTTGGATAGATCTGCAGTGGAATGAATGGAGATGTGAATGCATGGAGAGACTTTTGGATGGATAGGTGGTTGAATGAAATGAAAGGTGAAGTAATTGATAGAACTTTTGGATGAATGGGTGAATGTGCGGAAGGATATTATGTCAGAAGGTTTTTTCGATGGAGAGGTAATAGAATTATTAAAGGGGTGACTGAATGGAGTGAAAGTTGCATGAGTGGGTTTTTGAATGAGTGGAAGATGAATGCAATGAGGGAGTGTTGGATGGATAGATAGTTGAATGGATGGACGATTGGTCCAAATTGTGGGATGGACAGTGTGGTAAACCACTTTTACCATTCACTATCGTTACACTATAGTTATCACTGTTAGATCATTTCCCTATAGTTATCACTGTTCACACTGTTGTATCACTGTACGAGGTCGCCTCTTGTCACGCTGCTATACCTGGGCTGACCACTGCCGACTCCGCCCATGGCTCCACCTACCTGCCCAGGTATAAAGGTGGTCGACTGGCTGGTATTCCTCCTTCTTGAATCCGATCACCCACGAGGGTGGGCTCTGTTATTTAGTCAAAAAAAACCTATAGTTACTTTCTTAACTCGTCGCTTTTCATTGGGCGAATTGATAGGTATATCAATTTTATTGACTAAATTTTAAAATGTCGGTACCTGAGCAGCCAAACAACCAGTCAACGGAGCAGCCAACCGACCAGCCAGACGCCCAGCTACAACAGCCACAGCAGCCGGCTTGGCTGCGAGCCCTCAAACCACTGTACCTGGATCTAAACCCACAAGCAACAAACGCACCCCTCGACTTCAAACACTGGCTCTGCTGCTTCGAATCCCACCTGGAAGAATCCGGCGTCCCTCAGAGATCCAAACTAAGAGTTCTGACCGCCCAAGCGAGCCCTAAAGTATACGCACTCATCCAGGACATTACTACTTACGAGGCCGCTATCAACCTACTGAAACAGCAGTACCAGAGCCCGGTAAATTCCATGTATGCCAGACACCTCCTAAGATCCCGCCCGCAACAGCCAGGAGAGTCTGTAGCTGAATTTTTACGGGCGCGACGAACACTCGGCAGGGACTGTGACTTTAAAGCAGTATCGGCCGCAGAAAACACTGAAGATAACATCCGCGATGCCTTTGGGAAAGGCCTTCGGTCCGACTACTCACGGCAGAGACTGCTGGAATCAAAGGACCTCGACCTGAACACAGCTGCAGCCTTGGCCTACTCCCTAGAAGTGACCCAGCGGGACCTCGAGGTGTATTCCAGGTACAGTTCGCGACTCTGGGACTCGGGCCCGACCCCGACCGCAATACCCCTCGTAGCGCCGCCCCCGGGACCTACCTCAGTGTCGGTGTCCCGGACCCGATCGGGACCGCCACCCCCGGTACCAGCTGCGACTTCGGACCCCCGCGATCGGGCTGCCGGCTGCTTCTTCTGTGGGCAGGCGAAACACCCGAGGTCGCGCTGCCCAGCCAAAAATGCGACGTGCTCCAGCTGCCTGAAGAAAGGACACTTCACGAAGGCCTGCAGAGGGAGAGCAGCAGAGGCCAGCAGTGCCTCATGCGAACTGTGGGGGCGGCCATCTTTTATCAAGGCCACAGATGCCAGCATCCCCTCGTGTGAGCAATGGGGCGGCCATCTTTGATCCAGGCAACCGACGCCAGCAGTGCCTCATGTGGGTTGTGGGGGCAGCCATCTTCTCCGCCATTTTGCCCAACCTCGTGGGCGCCTCCATTTTACCCACCACGCTCGACCGCCACCTTACCTCCAGACCTGACGACCGCTTCACCCACAGACTACAGCGACCCGCTCAGCCACACACTAGCCTCCGTCACACTGGACCAAGCTTGCCCGCATCATCTGTCCAAGTCAATGATGGACATCAAAGTAGACGGCCACGCCATGACCTGCCTGTTCGACAGCGGAAGCACGGAGAGCTTCATACATCCAGACACGGTGAGCCACTACTCCCTCACTGTCCAGCCAACGCGCAACCGGATCTCGATGGCATCGAGGTCCCACGCCACAGACATCAGCGGCTACTGTGTTGTGACCCTGTCGGTTAAGGGCACGGAGAATAAAAACTTTAAGCTCCTCGTCCTGCCCCAGCTATGCGCTGCCGTCCCACTAGGGCTGGATTTTCATTCCCACCTCCAAAGCGTCACTCTAGCATACGGTGGACCCCTCCCCCCGCTCACAGTCGACAACCAGCAGCCTTTAAATCGCCCACCGCATAACAGCTGCGGCCTATCCACCCTCAAGGTCCCGCCACCTTCCCTGTTCGCTAACCTCACCCCCGACTGCAAACCCGTCGCTACCAAGAGCAGGCGGTACAGCGCTGGGGACAGAGCTTTTATTAACTCTGAGGTGCAGCGTCTCCTGAAGGAGGGCATCATCGAGGGGAGCAGCAGCCCCTGGCGTTCCCAGGTTGTAGTCATTAAGACCGGCAATAAAAACCGCCTGGTCATCGACTACAGCCAAACCATAAACCGGTACACCCAGCTGGATGCATAACCCCTTCCCCGCATATCTGATATGGTCAATCAGATTGCTCAATACCGGGTATTCTCTACCATCGACCTTAAGTCGGCCTACCACCAACTCCCTATCCGCCCCGAGGACCGCCAGTATACCGCCTTCGAGGCGAATGGCCGCCTCTACCACTTCCTGAGGGTTCCCTTTGGCATCACCAATGGGGTTTCGGTCTTCCAAAGGGAGATGGACCGGATGGTTGACCAGAGCGGGCTGCAAGCCACGTTCCCCTATCTAGATAACGTCACCGTCTGCGGCCGCGACCGGCAAGACCATGACGCTAATCTGGAAAGATTCCTCCGTACGGCCCAACGGCTGAACCTCACCATCAATAAGGAGAAATGTGTGTTTAACACCTCGCACCTTGCCATCCTCGGCTGCGAAGTAGAGAACGGAATCATCGGCCCCGATCCCGAAAGAATGCATCCCCTCATGGAGCTACCCCTTCCCCACTGTCCAAAGGCGCTGAAGAGAACCCTGGGGCTCTTCGCCTACTATGCCCAATGGGTGCCGAATTATGCGGACAAAGCCAGACCCCTCATGAAGTCCACCTCCTTCCCCCTTACGGAAGAAGCGCGCGCGGCCTTCTCGCTCATCAGGGGAGACATTGCTAAGGCCACTATGCATGCAGTGGATGAGTCCATCCCCTTCCAAGTGGAGAGCGATGCATCCGACTTCGCCCTAGCCGCTACCCTCAACCAGGAGGGGAGACCGGTGGCCTTCTTCTCAAGGACCCTACAGGGCCCTGAGATCCGACACTCTTCGGTCGAGAAGGAGGCCCAGGCGATTGTGGAGGCCGTACGCCGCTGGAGGCATTACCTCGCAGGCAAACGATTTACCCTCCTCACCGACCAGCGTTCGGTCGCTTTTATGTTTAATAACAAGCTGAGGGATAAAATCAAGAACGACAAGATCTTGAGGTGGAGAATTGAGCTATCCACCTAAGATTATGATATCTTGTACCGGCCTGGTAAGCTGAACGAACCCCCTGACGCTCTATCGCGAATTACATGCGCCAACGCGCAAATTGATAGACTTCAGACCCTCCACAACGACCTCTGCCACCCCGGGGTCACCAGGCTTTAACACTTCATTAAGGCCCGCAACCTGACCTACTCCATCGAGGAGGTCAGGACCATGACCAGGAACTGCCAGACCTGTGCATAAGCAAACCGCACTTCTTTAGGCCGGACAGGGCAAGCCTGATCAAGGCCACCCGCCCCTTCGAGCGCTTGAGCATCGATTTTAAGGGGCCCCTCCCGTCCTCTGACCGTAATGTGTACTTCCTCAACATTGTTGATGAGTACTCCCGTTTCCCCTTTGCCTTCCCCTGCCCAGACATGACCAGTACCACGGTCATTAAATGCCTGAACGACCTCTTTGCCTTGTTCGGGTTCCCAAACTATATACATAGTGACCGGGGCGCCTCCTTCATGAGCGAGGAACTCCATCAGTTCCTACTAGCGAGAGGCATCGCCACTAGCAGGACCACCAGCTACAACCCTCGAGGGAACGGCCAGGTGGAAAGAGAGAACACGATGGTATGGAAGGCCGTCCTCTTAGCCTTAAAGTCTAAGGGCCTCCCAACCTCTCGCTGGCAGGAGGTCCTCCCGGCGGCGCAGCATTCCACCCGGTCACTACTTTGCACTGCCATTAACGCCACCCCCCATGAACGAATGTTTGTTTTCCCCAGGAAGTCAACTACGGGAACCACGCTACCAACCTGGCTGACCTCTCCGGGGCCTGTCTTGCTGCGAAAGCACGTGAGGGCCCATAAAACGGACCCCCTGGTCGAGAGGGTGAACCTCCTGCACACCAACCCCCAGTATGCCTACGTGGCATACCCAGACGGGCGGGAAGACACAGTCTCCTTACGAGACCTCACACCCCCGGCACCCCGGAGACACCACCTTTAACCCCCCCCCCACCCACCCAATTCCAGCCCAGGTAGAAGGTACGCCGGAACCCCAAGAGCCTTCGCCTACCTCGCAGACGCCAGCATTAACACCAGAGAACGCAACACCGCCGCTGCAACGATCAGACAGGCTTACGAGGCCTCCGGACAGACTGACATACCAGAACTGGTAGTACACTTCACCCCGCCGGACTCAAATCTAAACAAGGGGTGAATGTGGTAAACCACTTTTACCATTCACTATCGTTACACTATAGTTATCACTGTTAGATCGTTTCCCTATAGTTATCACTGTTCACATTGTTGTATCACTGTACGAGGTCGCCTCTTGTCATGCTGCTATACCTGGGCTGACCACTGCCGACTCCACCCATGGCTCCACCTACCTGCCCAGGTATAAAGGTGGTCGACTGGCTGGTATTCCTCCTTCTTGGATCCGATCACCCACGAGGGTGGGCTCTGTTATTTAGTCAATAAAAACCTATAGTTACTTTCTTAACTCGTCGCTTTTCATTGGGCGAATTGATAGGTATCATGTTGAATTGATAAAGGGATGAATGAATGGAGGGAAATTTAGATCGATGGGTTGTTTAAATGAATGGCTGGAATGTTGATTGAATAACTGTTCGAATGCATGAATTGTGGTTTGTTTGTAGTTTGGGTGGGATAGAAGACTGTTGGATTGATAGGTGGTTGGAAGTTTGCAGGAACAGATTCATGGATGGATATTTGTTTCAATGAATGTATGGACGATTTAAGGGAGTATGGGATGGACAGGTTTTTGAGTTTATAGATCAATGTTTGGAAGTAGAGCTGGATGGGGAGTTGTTGAACGAATTGATGACTGGTTGAGGAGATGCATAGATGAATGATGGATTATTGAATAGAAGAGGTGTTAGATGGATGAGAGGTTGAAAGGTTGCATAAATGATTGGATCAATAAATGATTGCAGAGAGAATTGGATGATTGGAAGTATAGTGGATGGATTGAATTATATTTGGAGACAATGTTTGACGTAGAGGCAGTTGTATTTATGGAGGGAAGAATGAATGTTGTTCATGTTGGATGGAATATTGGATCAGTGAATGGATGAATGAGAGTTTTAGACACAGAATGTGTTGAATGGATGGAGGGGTGAATGAATGGAGGGGAGTTAAATTAATGGAGGAAGTGATAGATGGAGAATTGGATGAGTGGCTGGTAGAATTAATGAATGGAGGGAGTTTTGGTTAGATCCGCAGTGGAATGATTGAAGATGTGAATGAATGGAGAGATTGTTGGATGGATAGGTGGTAGAATGAATGGATAGTTGAAGTAATTGAGAGCACATTTGGATTAAAGTGTGATTGAGCGGATGATTTTTATGTCAGAAGGATTTTTCGATGGAGAGGTAGTTGAATTTGTAAAAGGAATAATTAATGGTCGGAAAGTTTGATGGAAGAAAGGTGAAGGGATGAATACGGTGCTGGATGGAGATTTGGTTGAATGGAAGGATGTGGTGTTGGATGGAGAGTGTGCTGGATGTGCAGATGATTGGATGGATGAATGATTGTAGGAAGTACTGAATGATTGAAAGTACAGTGGATGGACTGATTGATGATTGGAGTCAATGTTGGATGAATGGATGGTTCAATAGATGGATCGATTGATGTTTGGAGGGAATGTTTGATGGAGAGATGGTTTAATTTATAGAGGGAAGAGTTTGATAGAGAGATGGTTGAATTTAAAGAGGGAAGAATGGATTGATGTGATGTTGGATGGAGAATTGTTTCAGTGAATGAAGAGGTAAATGAATGGAGAGAGTGTTGGGGATTGAAGAATGAATGAATGGAGGGAGTGTTGGAAAGTAGAGTGTTTGGATGAATGGGGAGGTGAATGAATGGAGAGGGTGTTGGATAGATGCATGTTTACATGGATGGTGAAGTGAATGAATGGAGAGAGGGTTAGATGGATGGGGTGTTGAATGGCGGATGTGTGGGATGGATGGTGTTTGGGTGGATGGATAGTTGGACAGAGGTAAATTTGGAAGGGCAGGTATTGGATTTGATAAAGAGGCGAATGAATGGAGGGACATTCTGATGAATGGGTGATTGAATGAATGCAAAGGTGAAGGAATGGAGAGAGTGTTGGATCGAGAAATGGTTGAATGGAAGGATGTATGTTGGATGGAGAGCGTGTTGGATTGTTAGGTGATTGGATGGATGGATGAATGAATGATTGTAGAGAGTATTGTTTGATTGGCAGCACAGTGGATGGATTGATTGATGATTGGATGGAATGTTGGATGGAGAAGTGGCTGTATTTATGGATGGATGAAAGAGTACAGGTTGTGCTGGGTGGATGAGCTGCAGATTGAGAGAAGAATGAATAGAACGTGTGAGCTAGAGAGTCGTTTGAGTGGATGGGTGATTCATCAGAGGGAATGTGGAAGCTCAGGTAGTTGAATGGAGAAACGGATGAATGAAGGGAGTGGATGGAGAACTGGATGAATGGATCGAGGGATGAATGGATACAGGGCTTGTTGAGTGGAAGAATGGTTGATCAAAGGGACTGTGGTAAGAACAGGCAGTTTATCTGATAAAGGGATGACTGAATGGAGTGTATGTTGCAGAAGTGAGTTTTTGCTTGAGTGGACGATGAATGAATGGAGGGAGAGTTGGATGGACAGGCAGCTGAATTGATGGACGATTGGTCCAAATTGTGCGATGGACAAGTAGTTGAATTGATAAAGGAAGAACGAATAGAGGGAACTTTAGAATGATGGCTGGCTTGAATGAATGGATGAAGAGTTGAATGAAGTGAAAGTGCATGAGTGAATAGTTGCAGGAGTGGAAGATGAATGAAATGTGTTTGAGATTGATGGATAGGTACTGGAATGGATGGATGGTTGGTCCGAATATTGGGATGGACATGTAGTTGAAGTGATAAAAGGATGAATGAATGGAGGGAACTTTAGATGGATGCGTGGTTTGAATAATGTCGATGTGAGTTGTTTGGCTAATTGTTCAAAAGGATGTATTGTTTGTTCTTTGGACGGCTGGTGGTATAGAGATCTGTTGGACTGACGGAGGAACTTATAGATGGATGGATGGATGATGTTTTAATGAATGAATGGATGATTTCAGGGAGTACTGGATGGGCAGATGGTTGAGTTATTAGATCGATGTTTGGAAGGAGTGCTGGATGGGAAGTTGATGAACGGATAGATGATTGGTTGAGGTGATGGATAGATGGATGATGGACTATTGAATAGAAGAGTTGCTGGAAGGATGAGAGTTTGAATGCATGCATGAATGGATGGACAAATGAATGATTGTAGGGAGTATTGGATGACTGAAGGACAGTGGACGGATTGATTGATGTTTCGAGGGAATGTTGGATAAATGAATGGTTCTGTGGAAAATTGAATGATGATTGAATGGAGAGGTGCTTGAATTTATGGAGTGCTGAATTAATGGATTTAATGTTTGATTGAATGTCAGTTGAGTGAATGAAGAGGTAAATGAATGGATGATCGTGCTGGACACAGAATGGGTTGAATGGATGGAGGGAGTGATGGATGGATAATTGGTCCAAAGCCTGGTAGAATTATTGAAGGGAGGGAGTGTTGGATTGATGAGCAGTGGAATGAATGGAGATGTGAATGAATGGAGAGAGTGTTGGACAGATAGGTGTTTGAATGGATGGAAAGATGAAGTAATTGAGAGAATGTTGGATGAATGGATGATTGAGTGGATGGATATTTGGTCAGAAGGATTTTTGGATGGACCAGTAGTTGAATTAGCAATGGGGTGAATGAATGTTCGGAACGTTTGATGGATGGCTGTTTGGATGGATGGAAAGGTGAAGGAATGAATGAGGCACTGGAAGGAGATTTGGTTGAATGGAAAAATGTGGTGTTGGATGGAGAGCGTGTTGGATATGCAAGTGATTGGATAGGTGGATGAATGAATGATTGTAGGAAGTATTGAATGAGTGAAAGTATAGTGGATGAATTGATTGATGATTGGAGTCAATGTTGGATGAATGGATGGTTCAATAGATGGATCGATTAATGTTTGGAGGGAATGTTTGATGGAGAGATGGTTTAATTTATAGAGGGAAGAGTTTGATAGATAGATGGTTGAATTTAAAGAGGGAAGAATGGATTGATGTAATGTTGGATGGAGAATTGTTTCAGTGAATGAAGAGGTAAATGAATGGAGAGAGTGTTGGGGATTGAAGAATGAATGAATGGAGGGAGTGTTGGAAAGTAGAGTGTTTGGATGAATGGGGAGGTGAATGAATGGAGAGGGTTTTGGATAGATGCATGTTTACATGGATGGTGAAGTGAATGAATGGAGAGAGGGTTAGATGGATGGGGTGTTGAATGGCGGATGTGTGGGATGGATGGTGTTTGGGTGGATGGATAGTTGGACAGAGTTAAATTTGGAAGGGCAGGTATTGATTTGATAAAGAGGTGAATGAATGGAGGGACATTCTGATGAATGGGTGATTGAATGAATGGAAAGGTGAAGGAATGGAGAGAGTGTTGGATTGAAAATTGGTTGAATGGAAGAATGTAGTGTTGGATGGAGAGCATGTTGGATGGTTAGGTGATTGGATAGATGGATGAATGAATGATTGTAGTGGGTATTGTTTGATTGGCAGCACAGTGGATGGATTGATTGATGATTGGATGTAAAGTTGGATAGAGAAGTGACTGTATTTATGGATGAATGAAAGAGTACAGGTTGTGCTGGGTGGATGAGCTGCAGATTGGGAGAAGAATGAATAGAGCATTGGAGCTAGAGAGTCGTTTGAGTGGATGGGTGATTCATCAGAGGGAATGTGGAAGCTCAGGTAGTTGAATGGAGATACGGATAAATGAAGGGAGTGGATGGAGAACTGGTTGAATGGATCGAGGGATGAATGGATACAGGGCTTGTTGAATGGAAGAATGGTTGATCAAAGGGACTGTGTTATGAACAGGCAGTTTAGCTGATAACGGGATGATTGAATGGAGTGAATGTTGCAGGAGTGAGTTTTTGATTGAGTGGACGATGAATGAATGGAGGGAGAGTTGGATGGATAGGCAGCTGAATGGATGGACGATTGGTCCAAATTGTGCGATGGACAACTAGTTGAGTTGATAAAGGGAAGAATGAATAGCGGAACTTTAGAATGATGGCTGATTTGAATGAATGGAGGAAGGGTTGAATGAAGTGAAAGTGCATGAGTGAATAGTTGCAGGAGTGGAAGATGAATGAAATGTGTTTGAGATTGATGGATAGGTACTTGAATGGGTGGATGGTTGGACCGAAAATGGGATGGACATGTAGTTAAAGTGATAAAAGGATGAATGAATGGAGGGAACTTTAGATGGATGCGTGGTTTGAAGAATGTCGATGTGAATGAATGGAGGGTGAGTTGTTTGGATAATTGTTCGAATGGATGTATTGTGTTTTCTTTGGAGGGCTGGTGGGATAGAGATCTGTTGGACGGTTGGTTGTTTGGAGGGTCTTATAGATGGATGGATGGATGATTTTAGGGAGTACTGGATTGGCAGATGGTTGAGTTATTAGATCGATATTTGGAAGGAGTGCTGGATGGGAAGTTGATGAACGGATAGATGATTGGTTGAGGTGATGGATAGATGGATGATGGAATATTGAATAGAAGAGTTGTTTGAAGGATGAGAGTTTGAATGCATGCATGAATGGATGGATAAATGAATGATTGCAGGGAGTATTGGATGACTGAAGGAGAGTGGATGGATTGATTGATGTTTCGAGGGAATGTTGGATAAATGAATGGTTCTGTGGAAAATTGAATGATGATTGAATGGAGAGGTGGATGAATTTATGGAGTGCTGAATTAATGGATTTAATGTTTGATTGAATGTCAGTTGAGTGAATGAAGAGGTAAATGAATGGATGAGGGTGTTGGACACAGAAAGGGTTGAATGAATTGAGGGGGGAATGAATGGAGGGAGTGATGGATGGAAAATTGGTCGAAAGCATGGTAGAATTTTTGAAGGGAGGGAGTGTTGGATAGATGAGCAGTGGAATGAATGTAGATGTGAATGAATGGAGCGAGTGTTGGATGGATAGGTGTTTGAATGGATGGAAAGATGAAGTAATTGAGAGAATGTTGGATGAATGGATGATTGAGTGGATGGATAGTTGGTCTGAAGGATTTTTGGATGGACCAGTAGTTGAATTAGCAATGGGGTGAATGAATGTTCGGAACGTTTGATGGGTGGATGTTTGGATGGATGGAAAGGTGAAGGAATGAATGAGGCACTGGAAGGAGATTTGGTTGAATGGAAAAATGTGGTGTTGGATGGAGAACGTGTTGGATATGCAGGTGATTGGATAGGTGGATGGACGAATGATTGTAGGAAGTATTGAATGAGTGAAAGTATAGTGGATGGATTGATTGATGATTGGAGTCAATGTTGGATGAATGGATGGTTCAATAGTTGGATCGATTGATGTTTGGAGGAAATGTTTGATAGAGAGATGGTTTAATTTATAGAGGGAAGAGTTTGATAGAGAGATGATTTAATTTATAGTCCGAAGAATTGATGGATGTAATGTTGGATGGAGAATTGTTTCAGTGAATGAAGAGGTAAATGAATGGAGGGAGTGCTGGGGATTGAAGAATGAATGAATGGAGGGAGTGCTGGAAAGTAGAGTGTTTGAATGAATGGGGAGGTGAATGAATGGAGAGGGTGTTGCATAGATGCATGTTTACATGGATGGAGAAGTGAATGAATGTAGAGAGGGTTAGATGGATGAGGTGTTGAATGGTGCATGTGTGGGATGGATGGTATTTGGGTGGATGGATAGTTGGACAGAGGTATATTTGGAAGGGCAGGTGTTGGACTTGATAAAGAGGAGAATGAATGGAGGGACAGTCTGATGAATGGGTAATTGAATGAATGGAAAGGTGAAGGAATGGAGAGAGTGTTAGATCGAGAATTGGTTGAATGGAAGGATGTAGTGTTGGATGGAGAGCGTGTTGGATGGTTAGGTGATTGGATGGATGGATGAATTAATGATTGTAGAGAGTATTGTATGATTGGCAGCACAGTGGATGTATTGATTGATGATTGGATGGAATGTTGGATAGAGAAGTGGCTGTATTTATGGATGGATGAAAGAGTACAGGTTGTGCTGGATGGATGAGCTGCAGATTGAGAGAAGAATGAATAGAGCGTGTGAGCTAGAGAGTTGTTTGAGTGGATGGGTGATTCATTAGAGGGAATGTGGAAGCTCAGGTAGTTGAATGGAGAAACGGATGAATGAAGGGAGTGGATGGAGAACTGGTTGAATGGATCGAGGGATGAATGGATACAAGGCATGTTGAGTGGAAAAATAGTTGATCAAAGGGACTGTGGTATGAACAGCCAGTTTAGCTGATACAGCGATGACTGAATGGAGTGAAAGTTGCATGAGCGGGTTTTTGAATGATTGGGAAGATGAATGAATGGAGGGAGCGTTGGATGGATAGGTGTTGAAAGGAGAGATGATTGGTCCCGATTGTGGGAAAAACAACTAGTTGAATGGCTGAAGGAATGAATGAAGGGAACTTTAGTTGGAAGAGTGGTTTGAATGAATGGAGGAAGATTTGAATATATAATTGTTCGAATGGATGGATCGTGTTTTGTTTGGTGTGTGGCTGGGATAGAAGTCTGTTTAATTAATGCATATTTGAAAGGTCACATAGATGGATGGATGGACGTTTCAATGGATAAATGGATGATTGTAGGGAGTAATGGATGGGCAAATGTTTGAGTTTATAGATCGATGTTTAGAAGCAGTGCTGGATGGGGAGTTGTTGAATGGATAGATGATTGGTTGAGGTGATGGATAGATGGAAGATGGATTATTGACGAGAAGAGTTGTTAGAAGGATAAGAGTTTGAATGAAAGCATGAATTGATGGATGGCTGAATGAATGATTGTAGGGAGTATTGGATTACTGGGAGACAGTGGATGAATTGATTGATGTTTCGAGGGATTTCTGGATGAATGAATATCACAGAAATCACAGAAACCCCACAGTGCAGATGGAGGCCATTTCGGCCCATCGAGCCTGCACCGACACATATCCCACCCGATCCCTGTAACCCCTACACCAACACATATCCCACCCTATCCCCGTAACCCCACATATTTAATCCCCCTAACACTAAGGGTCAATTTATCATAGCCAATCAACCTAACCCGCACATCTTTGGTTCTTTTGAAGATTTGAATGGAGATTG
The DNA here is from genome assembly GCF_052327205.1 of Somniosus microcephalus. NCBI lineage: Eukaryota > Metazoa > Chordata > Chondrichthyes > Squaliformes > Somniosidae > Somniosus > Somniosus microcephalus. Next base: position 26,438,198 of record NW_028225180.1, on the reverse strand, counting down.
GACGCAATGCTGGATGGAGAGTTGATTGAATTTATGGAGGGAAGAATGAATGTATTTAATATTTGATTGAATGTCGTTTGAGTGAGTGCAGAGGCAAATGAATGGATGAGTGTGTTGGGCACAGAATGGATTCAATGGATGGAGGGATGAATGAATGCATGGTGAGGTAAATATATGCAGGGAGTGATGAATGGATCGTTGGGTGAAAGGCTGGTAGAATTAAAGAATGGAGGGAGTGTTGGATAGATCCACAGTGAAACGAATGGAGATGTGAATGAATGGAGAGAGTGTTGTATGGATAGGTGGTTGAATGAATGGAAAGATGAAGTAATTGAGAGAACATTTGGATGAATGGGTGATTGAGCAGATGGATATTATGTCAGAAGTATTTTTCGATGGAGAGGTAGTTGAAGTAGTAAAGGGGTGAATGAATGGTCGGAAATTTTGATGGATGTGTGATTGCATGAATGGAAAGTTGAAGGAATGAATTAGGCGATGGATGGAGAATTATTTGAATGGAAGGATGTTGTGTTGGATGGAGAGCGTGTTGGATGTGCAGGTGATAGGATGGATGGATGGATGAATGATTGTAGGAAGTATTGAATGTTTGAAAGTACAGTGGATGGATTGATTTATGATTGGATTCAGCGTTGGATGAATGGATGGATCAATAGATGGATTGATTGATGTTTGGAGGGAATGTTCGATAGAGAGATGGTTGAATAAGTAGATGGAAGAATGAATGGATGTAATGTTGGATGGATAATTTATTCATTGAATGAAGATGTAAATGATGGAAGAGAGTGTTGGGGATTGAGGAATGAACGAATGGAGGACGTGTTGGAAAAAGTGTGCTCGAATAGATGTGGAGGTGAATGAATGGAGAAAGGGTTGGATAGAAGCTTGGCTGCATGGAGGGAGAAGTGAATGAATGGAAAGTTTTTAATTGAATGGGTTCTTGAATGGAAAGTGTGTGGGATGAATGGTGTTTGGGTGGATGGATTATTGGATAGAGGTAAACTTGGACTGGCAGGTAGTGGGATTGATAAAGAGGTGAATTAATGGTGGGACAGTCGGTTGCATGGGTGAGAGAATGAATGCAAAACTGAAGGAATGGAGAGAGTGTTGGATGGAGGATTGGTTGAATGGAAGGATGTAGTGTTGGATGGAGCGCATGGTGAATGTGCAGGTGATTGGATGGATGTATGACTGGATGATTTTAGAGATTATTGGTGGTTTGGAAGTACAGAGGATGGATTGATTGATGAGTGCATGGAATGTTGGATTCGGAAATGGTTGTATTTCTGGATGGATGCAAGTGTACAGGGTGTGCTCAATGGAGGAGCTGTGGATTGAGAGATGAATGAATAGAACGTGCTGGCCAGAGAGTTGGTTGAGTGAATATGTGGTTAATCAAAGGGAATGTGGAAGCTCAGAAAGTTGATGAATGGGCTGAATGAAGAGAGTGGATGGAAAACTGGTAGAATCGATCGTGAGATGAATGAATACAGGTATTGCTGAGTGGAGAATGGTTGAGAAAAGGGATTGTGGTATGAACAGCCAGTTTAGCTGACAAAGGGATGACTGAATGGAGTGAAAGTTGCATGAGTGAGTTTTGGAATGAGTGGAAGATGAATGAATGAGGGAGAGTTGGATGGATACGTAGTTGAATGGATGGATGATTTGTCCAAATTGTGGGATTGACAGCTAGTAGAATTGATAAAGGGATGGATGAATGGAGTGAACTGTAGATGGATGGATGGTTTGAATGAATGGACGGAGAGTTGATTGGCTAATTGTTCGAACGCATGAATTGTGCTTTGTTTGGAGGATGGGTAGGATAGAAGACTGTTGGATTGATGGGTGGTTGGACGTTCAGTAGAACTGATTGATAGATGGATAGTTGTTTCAATGAATGGATGGATGATTGAAGGGAGTACGGGGTGGACAGGTGTTTGAGTTTATAGATCGATGTTTAGAAGGAGTGCTGGATGGGCAGTTGCTGAATGGAGAGATGATTTGTTGAGCTGATGGAAAGATGAATGATGGATTATTGAATAGAAGAGTTGTTAGATGGATGGGAGGTTGAATGACTGCATAAATGATTGGATCAATCAACGATTGTAGAGAGAATTGGATGATTGGAAGTATAGTGGATGGATTGATTGAAGTTTGGAGACAATGTTCGACATAGAGGCGGTTGTATTTATTGAGGGAAAAATGAATATTGTTAACGTTGGATGGAATATCGGAACACTGAATGGATGGATGAGAGTTTTGGACACAGAATGGGTTGAATGGATGGAGGGGTGAATGAATGGATGGGGTGATGAATGGAGAATTGGTTGAAAGGCTGGTAGAATTAATGAAAGGGAGGGAGTGTTGGATAGATCCGCAGTGGTTGGAATGGAGATGTGAATGAATGGAGAGAGTGTTGGATGGATAGATGGTTGAATGAATGGAAACGTGAAGTAATTTGGATAACATTTGGATGAATGTGTGAATGACCGGATGGATATTATGTCAGAAGTATTTTTCAATGGAGAGGTAGTTGAAGTAGTAAAGGGATGAATGAATAGTCGGAAAGATTGATGGATGGGTGATTGCATGAATGGAAAGGTGAAGGAATGAATAGGGCGCTGGATGGAGAAATGTTTGAATGGAAGGATGTGGTGTTGGATGGAGAGCGAGTTGGATGAGCAGGTGATTGGATGGATGGATGATTGAAGATGTATTGAATGATTGAAAGTTCAGTGGATGGATTGATTGATAATTGGTGTCAATGCTGGATGAATGGATGGATCAGTAGTTGGATCGATTGATGTTTGGAGGGAATGTTTGATAGAGAGATGGTGTAATTTATAGAGGGAAGAATGAATGGATGTAACGTTGGATGGAGAATTGTTTCAGTGAATGAAGAGGTAAATGAATGGAGAGAGTGTTGGGGATTGAAGAATGAATGAATGGAGGGAGTGTTGGAAAGTAGGGTGGTTGAATGAATGGGGAGGTGAATGAATGGAGAGGGGGTTGGATAGATCCGTGGTTACATGGATGGAGAAGTGAATGAATGGAGAGAGGTTTAGATGGATGGGGTTTTGAAAGGCGGATGTGTGGCATGGATGGTGTTTGGGTGGATGGATAGTTGGACAGAGGTAAATTTGGAAGGGCAGGTATTGGATTTGATAAAGAGGTGAATGAATGGAGGGACAGTCTGATGAATGGGTAATTGAATGAATGGAAAGGTGAAGGAATGGAAAGAGTGTTGGATCGAGAATTGGTTGAATGGAAGGATGTAGTGTTGGATGGAGAGCGTGTTGGATGGTTATGTGATTGGATGGATGGATGAATGAATGATTGTAGAGAGTATTGTATGATTGGCAGCACAGTGGATGGATTGATCGATGATTGGATGGAATGTTGGATAGAGAAGTGGCTGTATTTATGGATGGATGAAAGAGTACAGGTTGTGCTGGATGGATGAGCTGCAGATTGAGAGAAGAATGAATAGAGCGTGTGAGCTAGAGTGTTGTTTGAGTGGATGGGTGATTCATCAGAGGGAATTTGGAAGCTCAGGTAGTTGAATGGAGAAGCGGATGAATGAAGGGAGTGGATGGAGAGCTGGTTGAATGGATCGAGGAATGAATGGATACAAGGCTTGTTGAGTGGAAGAATGGTTGATCAAAGGGACTGTGGTATGAACAGCCAGTTTAGCTGATACAGCGATGACTGAATGGAGTGAAAGTTGCATGAGCGTGTTTTTGAATGATTGGGAAAGTGAATGAATGGAGGGAGCGTTGGATGGCTAGGTGTTGAAAGGAGGATTAATTGGTCCCGATTGTGGGAAAAACAACTAGTTGAATTGCTGAAGGAATCAATGAAGGGAACTTTAGATGGAAGAGTGGTTTGAATGAATGGAGGAAGAGTTGAATATATAATTGTTGAAATGGATGGATCTTGTTTTGTTTGTTGTGTGGGTGGGATAGAAGTCTGTTTAATTGATGCATATTTGAAAGGTCACATAGATGGATGGATGGACGTTTCAATGGATGAATGGATGATTGTAGGGAGTAATGGATGGGCAGATGTTTGAGTTTATTAATCGATGTTTAGAAGGAGTGCTGGATGGGGAGTTGTTGAATGGACAGATGATTAGTTGAGGTGATGGATAGATGGAAGATGGATTATTGAAGAGAAGAGTTGTTGGAAGGATAAGAGTTTGAATGAAAGCATGAATTGATGGATGAATTAATGATTGTAGGGAGTATTAGATTACTGGGAGACAGCGGGTGAATTGATTGATGTTTCGATTAATTTCTGGATGAATGAATAGTTCTGTTGAAGAATTGAATGGAGATTGGATGCAATGTTGGATGGAGAGTTGGTTGAATTTATGTCGGGAAGAATGAATGTATTTAATATTTGATTGAATGTCGTTTGAGTGAATGCAGAGGTATATGAATGGATGAGTGTATTGGGCACAGAATGGATTCAATGGATGGAGGGATGAATGAAAGCATGGTGAGGTAAATATATGTAGCGAGTGATGAATGGATCATTGGGTGAAAGGCTGGTAGAATTAAAGAATGGATGGAGTGTTGGATAGATCCACAGTGAAACGAATGAAAATGTGAATGAATGGAGAGAGTGTTGGATGGATAGGCGGTTGAATGAATGGAAAGATTAAGTAATAGAGAGAACATTTGGATGAATGGGTGATTGAGTGGATGGATATTATGTCAGAAGAATTTTTCGATGGAGAGGTAGTTGAAGTAGTAAATGGATGAATGAATGGTAGGAAAGTTTGTTGGATGGGTGATTGCATGAATGGAAAGGTGAAGGAATGAATGGGGCGCTGGATGGAGAAATGTATGACTGGAAGGATGTGGTGTTGGATGGAGAGCGAGTTGGATGTGCAGGTGATTGGATGGATGGATGGATGGGTGGATGATTGAAGATGTATTGCATGATAGAAAGTTCAGTGGATGGATTGATTGATAATTGGTGTCAATGTTGGATGAATGGATCGATCAGTAGTTGGATCGATTGATGTTTGGAGGGAATGTTTGATAGAGAGATGGTTTAATTTAAAGAGGGAAGAATGAATGGATGTAATGTTGGATGGAGAATTGTTTCAGTGAATGAAGAGGTAAATGAATGGAGAGAGTGTTGGGGATTGAAGAATGAATGAATGGAGGGCGTGTTTTAAAGAAGAGTGGTTGAATGAATGGGGAGGTGAATGAATGGAGAGGGTGTTGGATAGACGTGTGGTTTCATGGATGGAGAAGTGAATGAATGGAGAGAGGGTTAGATGGATGTGGTGTTGAATGGAGAGTGTGTGGGATGGATGGTGTTTGGGTGGATGGATAGTTAACCCTGTCCAATGTGGAAGGGCTGTTAGTGGAATTGATAAAGAGGCGAATGAATGGAGGGACAGTCTGATGAATGATGATTGAATGAATGCAAAGATGAAGGAATGGAGAGAGTGTTGGATCGAGAATTGGTTGAATGGATGGATGTAGTATTGGATGGAGAGCGTGTTGGGTGGTTAGGTGATTGGACAGATGGATGAATGAATGATTGTAGAGAGTATTGTATGATTGGCAGCACAGTGGATGGATTCATTGATGATTGATGAATTGTTGGATAGAGAAGTGGCTGTATTTATGGATGGATGAAACAGTACAGGTTGTGCTGGATGGATGAGCTGCGGATGGAGAGAAGAATGAATAGAGCATGCAAGCTATTGAGTTGTTTGAGTGATGTGTCAATTATCAGTTGGAATGTAGAAGCTCAGGTAGTGGAATGGAGAAACAGATGAATGAAGGGAGTGGATGGAGAACTGGTTGAATGGATCGAGGGATGAATGAAGACAAGGCATGCTGAGTGGGTGAATTTTTGATCAAAAGGACTGTGGTATGAACAGCCTGTTTAGCTGTTAAAGCGATGACTGAATGGAGTGAAAGTTGCATGAGTGGGTATTTGAATGTATGGGAAGATGAATGAATGGAGGGAGAGTGGGATGGATAGATGGTTGAAAGGATGGATGATTGGTCCCAATTGTGGGGAAAACAGCTAGTTGAATTGCTGAAGGAATGAATGGACCGAACTTTAGATGGATGAGTTGTTTGAATGAATGGAGGAAGAGTTGAATATATAATTGTTCGAATGGATGGATTGTGGATGTTTGGTGTGTGGGTGGGATGGAAGTCTGTTTAATTGATTGATGTTAGGAAGCTCACATAGATGGATGGGTGGACGTTTCAATGGATGAATGGATGATTTTAGGGAGTACTGGATGGGCAGATGGTTGCGTTTATAGATCGATATTTGGAAGGAGTGCTGGATGGGGAGTTGTTGAATGGATAGATGATTGGTTGAGGTAATGGACAGCTGGATGATGGATTATTGAACAGAAGAGTTGTTAGAATATTGAGTGTTTGAATGAAAGCATGAATGAATGATTGTAGGGAGTATTGGATTACTGGGAGACAGTGGATGAATTGATTGAAGTTTTGAGGGATTGCTGGATGAATGAATAGTTCTGTGGAAGAATTGAATGGAGATTGGAGGCATTGTTAGGCAATGGAGGCATGAGTGGTGGTTGAATTTATGGAGTGCTGAATTAATGGAATTAATGTTTGATTTAATGTCAGTTGAGTGAATGCAGAGGTAAATGACTGGATGAGTGTGTTGGACACAGATTGGGTTGAATGGATGGAGGGGTGAATGAATGGATGAAGAGGAAAATTAATGGAGGGAATGATGGATGGGGAATTAATTGAAAGGCTGGTAGAATTAATGACTGGAGGGAGTGTTGGATAGATCCGCAGTGGAATGAATGAAGATGTGAATGAATGGAGAGATTTTTGGATGGATAGTTTGCTGAATGAATGGAAAGATGAAGTAATTGAGAGAACATTTGGTTGAATGGGTGATTGAGTGGATGGTTATTGTGTCAGAAGGACTTTTCGATGGAGGGGTAGTTGTATTTCTAAAAGGGTGAATGAATGGTCAGAAAGTTTGATGGATGGGTGATTGCATGAATGGAAAAGTGAAGGAATGAATAGGGCGCTGGATGGAGATTTGGTTGAATGGTAGGATGTGGTGTTGGATGAAGAGCATGTTGGATGTGCAGGTGACTGGATGGATGGAAGGATGAATGATTGTTGGAAGTACTGAATGATTGATACTACAGTGGATGCATTGATTGATGATTGGAGTGAATGTTGGATGAATGGATGGTTCAATAGTTTGATAGATTGATGTTTGGAGGAAACGTTCGATAGATAGATGGTTCATTTTATAGAGGGATGAATGAATGGATGGAATGTTGGATGGAGAATAGTTTCAGTGAATAAGGAGGTAAATTAATGGAGAGAGTGTTGTGGATTGAAGAATGAATGAATGGATTGGGTTTTGGAAAGAGGATTGTTTGAATGAATGGGGAGGTGAATGAATGGAGAGCATGTTGGATAGATGCATGATTGTGTGGGTGGAGAAGTGAATGAATGGAGAGAGTGTTTGTTGGATGCAGCTTTGAACGGAGAGTGTGCGGGATGGATGGTGTTTGGGTGGATGGATAGTTGGACGGGGTAAATTTGGAAGGGCTGCTAGTGGAATTGATAAAGAGCTGAGTGAATGGAGGGACAGTCTGATGAATGGGTGATTGAATGATTGCAAAGCTGAAGGAATAGAGAGAGTGCTGGTTCGAGATTTGGTTGAATGGTAGGATGTAGTTTTGGATGGAGAGCGTGCTGGATGGGTAAGTGATTGAATGGATGGATGAATGAATGACTGTAGAATGTATTGTATGACTGGAAGTACAGTGGATGGATTAATTGATTATTGGACTCAATGTTAGATGAGTGGATGCTTCACAAGATGGATTGATTGATGAGTGGAGAGAATGTTGGATTCAGAAGTGGTTGTATAAATGGATGAAACACTCAGGGTGTGATGGTTGGGTGACCTGTGGATTGAGAGAAGACTGAATAGTATGTGTTGTCTAGAGATTTGTTTGAGTGGATGAGTGATTCATCAGACGGAATGTGGAAGCTCAGGTAGTTGAACAATAAGGGACGAATGAAGGGAGAGGATGGATAACTGCTTGAATAGTTCGAGGGATGAATGAATAGAGGCCATGTTGAGTGTAAGAATGGTTGATCGAAGGGCCTGTTGTATGAAAAGGCAGTTTAGCTGATAGAGGGATGACTGAATGGTGTGAAAGTTGCATGAGTGGGTTTTATAATGAGGGGTAGATGAATGAATGCAGGGAGGGTTGGATGGATAGCTGGTTGAATGTATGGACGAAGAGTTGAATGGATAATTGTGCGAATGGATGTATTGTGGTTTATTTGGAGGGTGGATGGGAGAGAATACTGTTGGATTGATGCATGGCTGGATGTTTGGAGGAACAGATGGATAGATGTATATTTGTTTCAGTGGATGGATAGATGATTGAAGGGAGTACGGGATGGGCAGGTTTCTGAGATTATAAATCAATATTTGGAAGTTGAGCTGGATGGGGAGTTGTTGAACGGATAGATGATTGTTTGAGGTGATGGTTAGATGAATGATGGATTATTGAATTGAAGAGTTGTTAGATGACTGAGAGGTTGAATGAATGCATAAATGGATGGATGAATGAATGATTGTAGAGAGTATTGGATGACTTGAAGAATAGTGGATGGATTGATTGAGGTTTGGATACAATGTTGGATGGAGATGTTGAATTTATGGAGCGAAGAATGAATGGTGTTAATGTGGGATAGAATATCGGTTCAGGGAATGGGTGGATGAGAGACTTGGACACCCTTAGAGGATGAGACCGGGAAATTAATGGTGGGAAAAATGGAGTTGGAAAAAACACTGAATGAATATTTTACATCAGTCTTTACAGTAGAAGACACTAAGAATATCCCAACACTGGACAAACAGGGGGCTAAAGGGGGGAGGAGCTAAACACGATCAAAATCACTAAGGAAGTGGTACTCGGTAAAATAATGGGACTCAAGGCGGATAAATCAGCTGGACCTGATGGCTTACATCCTAGGGTCTTGAGGGAAGTGGCGGTAGGAATTGTGGATGCATTGGTAATAATTTTCCAAAACTCCCTGGACTCAGCAAAGGTCCCGGCAGACTGGAAAACTGCTAGTGTAACACCCTTATTTAAAAAGGGCAGTAGACAGAAGGCTGGAAACTATAGATCGGTTAGCCTAACATCTGTGGTAGGTAAAACTTTGGAGTCCATTATTAAGGAGACAGTAACAGGACATTTGGATAATCATAATTTAATAGGACAAAGTCAGCATGGTTTTATGAAGGGGAAGTCATGTTTGACAAATTTGCTGGAGTTCTTTGAGGAAGTAACGTACAGGGTGGATAAAGGGCAACCAGTGGACGTAGTGTATTTAGACTTCCAAAAGGCATTTGACAAGGTGCCACACAAAAGATTATTGCTTAAGATAAAAAATCACGGGATTGGGGGTAATATTCTGGCATGGATAGAGGATTGGCTATCTAACAGAAGGCAGAGAGTTGGGAGAAATGGTTCATTCTCAGACTGCCAATCAGTAACTGGTGGTGTTCCACAGGGGTCAGTGCTGGGTCCCCAACTCTTTACAATCTATATGAACGATTTGGAGGAGGGGACCGAGTGGAACATATCAAAGTTTGCAGATGATACTAAGATGGGGGGGAAAGTAGTGAGTGAGGAGGGCATAAAAAACCTGCAAGGGGACATCGACAGGCTAAGTAAGTGGGCAGAGATTTGGCAGATGGAACACAATAATGGAAGGTGTGAGGTTATGCACTTTGGCAGGAAAAATCGTAGAGCAAGTTATTATCTTAATGGCAAGAAACTGGAAAGTACTGAAGTACAAAGGGATCTGGGGGTCCTGGTGCACGAAACTCAAAAGGTTAGTATGCAGGTGCAGCAAGTGATTAAGAAGGCCAATGGAATGTTGGCTTTCATTGCTAGGGGGATAGAATATAAAAATAGGGAGGTATTGCTTCAGTTGCACAAGGTATTGGTGAGACCGCACCTGGAATGCTGCGTACAGTTTTGGTGTCCATACTTAAGAAAGGACATACTTGCTCTCGAGTCAGTACAAAGAAGGTTCACTCAGTTAATCCCAGGGATGAGGGGATGGACATATGAGGAGAGGTTGAGTAGATTGGGACTCTACTCATTGGAGTTCAGAAGAATGAGAGGCGATCTTATTGAAACATATAAGATTGTGAAGGGGTTGGATCGGGTGGATGCAGGGAAGATGTTCCTGATGATGGGTGAAACTAGAACTAGGGGGCATAGTCTTAGAATAAGGGGCTGCACTTTCAAAACTGAGATGCGGAGGAACTACTTCACTCAGAGGGTGGTAGGTCCATGGAATATGCTGCCCCAAAAAACTGTAGAAGCTACATCATTACATAAATTTAAAACAGAAATAGACAGTTTCCTAGAAGTAAAGGGAATTAAGGGTTATGGGGAGCGGGCAGGAATTTGGACATGAGTCTAGGTTCGGATCGGTCATGGCCCCGTGGGTAGCGGAGCGGGCCCAAGGGCCATGTAGCCTGATCCTGCTCCTATTTCATGTGCCTAATTCTGCTAGATTCAGGAGATGGTTCTGTGATAGTGGATTGGCGGTTAGGATCAGATCAGCCATGATCTTATTGAATGGCGGAGCAGGCTCGAGGGGCCGATTGGCCTACTCCTGCTCCTATTTCTTATGTTCTTATGTTCTTATGTAGATTGCCTTGAATGGATGGTGGTATGAATGAATGAATGGGGAGGTAAATTAGTGGAGGGAGTGATGGATGGAGAATTGATTGAAAGTCTGATAGAGTTAATGAATGGAGGGATTGTTGGATAGATCTGCAGTGGAATGAATGGAGATGTGAATGCATGGAGAGACTTTTGGATGGATAGGTGGTTGAGTGAAATGAAAGGTGAAGTAATTGATAGAACTTTTGGATGAATGGGTGAATGTGCGGAAGGATATTATGTCAGAAGGTTTTTTCGATGGAGAGGTAATAGAATTATTAAAGGGGTGACTGAATGGAGTGAAAGTTGCATGAGTGGGTTTTTGAATGAGTGGAAGATGAATGCAATGAGGGAGTGTTGGATGGATAGATAGTTGAATGGATGGGCGATTGGTCCAAATTGTGGGATGGACAGTGTGGTAAACCACTTTTACCATTCACTATCGTTACACTATAGTTATCACTGTTAGATCATTTCCCTATAGTTATCACTGTTCACATTGTTGTATCACTGTACGAGGTCGCCTCTTGTCACGCTGCTATACCTGGGCTGACCACTGCCGACTCCGCCCATGGCTCCACCTACCTGCCCAGGTATAAAGGTGGTCGACTGGCTGGTATTCCTCCTTCTTGGATCCGATCACCCACGAGGGTGGGCTCTGTTATTTAGTCAATAAAAACCTATAGTTACTTTCTTAACTCGTCGCTTTTCATTGGGCGAATTGATAGGTATATCAATTTTATTGACTAAATTTTAAAATGTCGGTACCTCAGCAGCCAAACAACCAGTCAACGGAGCAGCCAACCGACCAGCCAGACGCCCAGCTACAACAGCCACAGCAGCCGGCTTGGCTGCGAGCCCTCACACCACCGTACCTGGATCTAAACCCACAAGCAACAAACGCAGCCCTCGACTTCAAACACTGGCTGTGTTGCTTCGAATCCTACCTGGAAGAATCCGGCATCCCTCAGAGATCCAAACTAAGAGTTCTGACCGCCCAAGCAAGCCCTAAAGTATACGCACTCATCCAGGACATTACTACTTACGAGGCCGCTATCAACCTACTGAAACAGCAGTACCGGAGCCCGGTAAATTCCATGTATGCCAGACACCTCCTAAGATCCCGTCCGCAACAGCCAGGAGAGTCTGTAGCTGAATTTTTACGGGCGCGACGAACACTCGGCAGGGACTGTGACTTTAAAGCAGTATCGGCCGCAGAAAACACTGAAGATAACATCCGCGATGCCTTCGTGAAAGGCCTTCGGTCCGACTACTCACGGCAGAGACTGCTGGAATCAAAGGACCTCGACCTGAACACAGCTGCATCCTTGGCCTACTCCCTAGAAGTGACCCAGCGGGACCTCGAGGTGTATTCCAGGTACAGTTCGCGACTCTGGGACTCGGGCCCGACCCCGACCGCAATACCCCTCGTAGCGCCGCCCCCGGGACCTACCTCAGTGTCGGTGTCCCGGACTCGATCGGGACCGCCACCCCCGGTACCGGCTGCGACTTCAGACCCCCGCGATCGGGCTGCCGGCTGCTTCTTCTGTGGGCAGGCGAAACACCCGAGGTCGCGCTGCCCAGCCAAAAACGCGACGTGCTCCAGCTGCCTGAAGAAAGGCCACTTCGCGAAGGCCTGCAGAGGGAGAGCAGCAGAGGCCAGCAGTGCCTCATGCGAACTGTGGGGGCGGCCATCTTTTATCAAGGCCACAGATGCCAGCATCCCCTCGTGTGAGCAATGGGGCGGCCATCTTTGATCCAGGCAACCGACGCCAGCAGTGCCTCATGTGGGTTGTGTGGGCAGCCATCTCCTCCGCCATTTTGCCCAACCTCGTGGGCGCCTCCATTTTACCCACCACGCTCGACCGCCACCTTACCTCCAGACCTGACGACCGCTTCACCCACAGACTACAGCGACCCGCTCAGCCACACACTAGCCTCCGTCACACTGGACCAAGCTCGCCCGCATCATCTGTCCAAGTCAATGATGGACATCAAAGTAGACGGCCACGCCATGACCTGCCTGTTCGACAGCGGAAGCACGGAGAGCTTCATACATCCAGACACGGTGAGCCACTTCCCCCTCACTGTCCAGCCAACGCGCAACCGGATTTAGATGGCATCGAGGTCCCACGCCACAGACATCAGCGGCTACTGTGTTGTGACCCTGTCGGTTAAGGGCACGGAGTATAAAAATTTTAAACTCCTCGTCCTGCCCCAGCTATGCGCTGCCGTCCTACTAGGGCTGGATTTTCAATCCCACCTCCAAAGCGTCACTCTAGCATACGGTGGACCCCTCCCCCCACTCACAGTCGACAACCAGCAGCCTTTTAATCGCCCACCGCTTAACACCTGTGGCCTATCCACCCTCAAGGCCCCGCCACCTTCCCTGTTCGCTAACCTCACCCCCGACTGCAAACCCGTCGCTACCAAGAGCAGGCGGTACAGCGCTGGGGACAGAGCTTTTATTAACTCTGAGGTGCAGCGTCTCCTGAAGGAGGGCATCATCGAGGGGAGCAGCAGCCCCTGGCGTGCCCAGGTTGTAGTCATTAAGACCGGCAATAAAAACCGCCTGGTCATCGACTACAGCCAAACCATAAACCGGTACACCCAGCTGGACGCATACCCCCTTCCCCGCATATCTGATATGGTCAATCAGATTGCTCAATACCGGGTATTCTCTACCATCGACCTTAAGTCGGCCTGCCACCAAATCCCTATCCGCCCCGAGGACCGCCAGTATACTGCCTTTGAGGCGAATGGCCGCTTCTACCACTTCCTGAGGGTTCCCTTTGGCGTCACCAACGGGGTTTCGGTCTTCCAAAGGGAGATGGACCGGATGGTTGACCAGAGCGGGCTGCAAGCCACGTTCCCCTATCTAGATAATGTCACCGTCTGCGGCCGCGACCGGCAAGACCATGACGCTAATCTGGAAAGATTCCTCCGTACGGCCCAACGGCTGAACCTCACCTACAATAAGGAGAAATGTGTGTTTAACACCTCGCGCCTTGCCATCCTCGGCTGCGTAGTAGAGAACGGAATCATCGGCCCCGATCCCGAAAGAATGCGTCCCCTCATGGAGCTACCCCTTCCCCACTGTCCAAAGGCGCTGAAGAGAACCCTGGGGCTCTTCGCCTACTATGCCCAATGGGTGCCGAATTATGCGGACAAAGCCAGACCCCTCATGAAGTCCACCTCCTTCCCCCGTACGGAAGAAGCGCGCGCGGCCTTCTCCCTCATCAGGGGAGACATTGCTAAGGCCACTATGCACGCAGTGGATGAGTCCATCCCCTTCCAAGTGGAGAGCGATGCATCCGACTTCGCCCTAGTCGCTACCCTCAACCAGGAGGGGAGACCGGTGGCCTTCTTCTCAAGGACCCTACAGGGCCCTGAGATCCGACACTCTTCGGTCGAGAAGGAGGCCCAGGCGATTGTGGAGGCCGTACGCCGCTGGAGGCATTACCTCGCAGGCAAACGATTTACCCTCCTCACCGACCAGCGTTCGGTCGCTTTTATGTTTAATAACAAGCTGAGGGGTAAAATCAAGAACGACAAGATCTTGAGGTGGAGAATCAAGCTATCCACCTACGATTATGATATCTTGTACCGGCCTGGTAAGCTGAACGAACCCCCTGACGCTCTATCGCGAATTACATGCGCCAACGCGCAAATTGATAGACTTCAGACCCTCCACAATGACCTCTGCCACCCCGGGGTCACCAGGCTTTAACACTTCATTAAGGCCCGCAACCTGACCTACTCCATCAAGGAGGTCAGGACCATGACCAGGAACTGCCAGACCTGTGCTGAGTGCAAACCGCACTTCTTTAGGCCGGACAGGGCAAGCCTGATCAAGGCCACCCGCCCCTTCGAGCGCTTGAGCATCGATTTTAAGGGGCCCCTCCCGTCCTCTGACCGTAATGTGTACTTCCTCAACATTGTTGATGAGTACTCCCATTTCCCCTTTGCCTTCCCCTGCCCAGACATGACCAGTACCACGGTCATTAAATGCCTGAACGACCTCTTTGCCTTGTTCGGGTTCCCAAACTATATACATAGTGACCGGGGCGCCTCCTTCATGAGCGAGGAACTCCATCAGTTCCTACGAGCGAGAGGCATTGCCACTAGCAGGACCACCAGCTACAACCCCCGAGGGAACGGCCAGGTGGAAAGAGAGAACGCGACGGTATGGAAGGCCGTCCTCTTAGCCTTAAAGTCTAAGGGCCTCCCAACCTCTCGCTGGCAGGAGGTCCTCCCGGCGGCACTGCATTCCACCCGGTCACTACTTTGCACTGCCATTAACGCCACCCCCCATGAACGAATGTTTGTTTTCCCCAGGAAGTCAACTACGGGAACCACGCTACCAACCTGGCTGACCTCTCCGGGGCCTGTCTTGCTGCGAAAGCACGTGAGTGCCCATAAAACGGACCCCCTGGTCGAGAGGGTGAACCTCCTGCACACCAATCCCCAGTATGCCTACGTGGCATACCCAGACGGGCGGGAAGACACAGTCTCCTTACAAGACCTCGCAAGCTCGGGCACCCCGGAGACACCACCTTTAACCCCCCCCACCCCCCCAATTCCAGCCCAGGTAGACGGTACGCCGGAACCCCAAGAGCCTTCGCCTACCTCGCAGACACCAGCATTAACACCGGAGAATGCAACACCGCCGCTGCAACGATCAGACAGGCTTACGAGGCCTCCGGACAGACTGACATACCAGAACTGGTAGTACACTTCACCCCGCCGGACTCAAATCTAAACAAGGGGTGAATGTGGTAAACCACTTTTACCATTCACTATCGTTACACTATAGTTATCACTGTTAGATCGTTTCTCTATAGTTATCACTGTTCACATTGTTGTATCACTGTACGAGGTCGCCTCTTGTCACGCTGCTATACCTGGGCTGACCACTGCTGACTCCACCCATGGCTCCACCTACCTGCCCAGGTATAAAGGTGGTCGACTGGCTGGTATTCCTCCTTCTTGGATCCGATCACCCACGAGGGTGGGCTCTGTTATTTAGTCAATAAAAACCTATAGTTACTTTCTTAACTCGTCGCTTTTCATTGGGCGAATTGATAGGTATCATGTTGAATTGATAAAGGGATGAATGAATGGAGGGAAATTTAGATCGATGGGTTGTTTAAATGAATGGCTGGAATGTTGATTGAATAACTGTTCGAATGCATGAATTGTGGTTTGTTTGTAGTTTGGGTGGGATAGAAGACTGTTGGATTGATAGGTGGTTGGAAGTTTGCAGGAACAGATTCATGGATGGATATTTGTTTCAATGAATGTATGGACGATTTAAGGGAGTATGGGATGGACAGGTTTTTGAGTTTATAGATCAATGTTTGGAAGTAGAGCTGGATGGGGAGTTGTTGAACGAATTGATGACTGGTTGAGGAGATGCATAGATGAATGATGGATTATTGAATAGAAGAGGTGTTAGATGGATGAGAGGTTGAAAGGTTGCATAAATGATTGGATCAATAAATGATTGCAGAGAGAATTGGATGATTGGAAGTATAGTGGATGGATTGAATTATATTTGGAGACAATGTTTGACATAGAGGCAGTTGTATTTATGGAGGGAAGAATGAATGTTGTTCATGTTGGATGGAATATCGGATCAGTGAATGGATGAATGAGAGTTTTAGACACAGAATGTGTTGAATGGATGGAAGGGTGAATGAATGGATGGGGAGTTAAATTAATGGAGGAAGTGATAGATGGAGAATTGGATGAGTGGCTGGTAGAATTAATGAATGGAGGGAGTTTTGGTTAGATCCGCAGTGGAATGATTGAAGATGTGAATGAATGGAGAGATTGTTGGATGGATAGGTGGTAGAATGAATGGATAGTTGAAGTAATTGAGAGCACATTTGGATTAAAGTGTGATCGAGCGGATGATTGTTATGTCAGAAGGATTTTTCGATGGAGAGGTAGTTGAATTTGTAAAAGGAATAATTAATGGTCGGAAAGTTTGATGGAGGAAAGGTGAAGGGATGAATACGGTGCTGGATGGAGATTTGGTTGAATGGAAGGATGTGGTGTTGGATGGAGAGTGTGCTGGATGTGCAGATGATTGGATGGATGAATGATTGTAGGAAGTACTGAATGATTGAAAGTACAGTGGATGGACTGATTGATGATTGGAGTCAATGTTGGATGAATTGATGGTTCAATAGATGGATCGATTGATGTTTGGAGGGAATGTTTGATGGAGAGATGGTTTAATTTATAGAGGGAAGAGTTTGATAGAGAGATGGTTGAATTTAAAGAGGGAAGAATGGATTGATGTAATGTTGGATGGAGAATTGTTTCAGTGAATGAAGAGGTAAATGAATGGAGAGAGTGTTGGGGATTGAAGAATGAATGAATGGAGGGAGTGTTGGAAAGTAGAGTGTTTGGATGAATGGGGAGGTGAATGAATGGAGAGGGTGTTGGATAGATGCATGTTTACATGGATGGTGAAGTGAATGAATGGAGAGAGGGTAAGGTGGATGGGGTGTTGAATGGCGGATGTGTGGGATGGATGGTGTTTGGGTGGATGGATAGTTGGACAGAGGTAAATTTGGAAGGGCAGGTATTGGATTTGATAAAGAGGCGAATGAATGGAGGGACATTCTGATGAATGGGTGATTGAATGAATGCAAAGGTGAAGGAATGGAGAGAGTGTTGGATCGAGAAATGGTTGAATGGAAGAATGTATGTTGGATGGAGAGCGTGTTGGATTGTTAGGTGATTAGTTGGATGGAAGAATGAATGATTGTAGAGAGTATTGTTTGATTGGCAGCACAGTGGATGGATTGATTGATGATTGGATGGAATGTTGGATGGAGAAGTGGCTGTATTTATGGATGGATGAAAGAGTACAGGTTGTGCTGGGTGGATGAGCTGCAGATTGAGAGAAGAATGAATAGAACGTGTGAGCTAGAGAGTCGTTTGAGTGGATGGGTGATTCATCAGAGGGAATGTGGAAGCTCAGGTAGTTGAATGGAGAAACGGATGAATGAAGGGAGTGGATGGAGAACTGGTTGAATGGATCGAGGGATGAATGGATACAGGGCTTGTTGAGTGGAAGAATGGTTGATCAAAGGGACTGTGGTATGAACAGGCAGTTTATCTGATAAAGGGATGACTGAATGGAGTGTATGTTGCAGAAGTGAGTTTTTGCTTGAGTGGACGATGAATGAATGGAGGGAGAGTTGGATGGATAGGCAGCTGAATTGATGGACGATTGGTCCAAATTGTGCGATGGACAAGTAGTTGAATTGATAAAGGAAGAATGAATAGAGGGAACTTTAGAATGATGGCTGGCTTGAATGAATGGATGAAGAGTTGAATGAAGTGAAAGTGCATGAGTGAATAGTTGCAGGAGTGGAAGATGAATGAAATGTGTTTGAGATTGATGGATAGGTACTGGAATGGATGGGTGGTTGGTCCGAATATTGGGATGGACATGTAGTTGAAGTGATAAAAGTATGAATGAATGGAGGGAACTTTAGATGGATGCGTGGTTTGAAGAATGTCGATGTGAGTTGTTTGGCTATTTGTTCAAAAGGATGTATTGTTTGTTCTTTGGACGGCTGGTGGTATAGAGATCTGTTGGACTGACGGAGGAACTTATAGATGGATGGATGGATGATGATTTAATGAATGAATAGTTGATTTCAGGGAGTACTGGATGGGCAGATGGTTGAGTTATTAGATCGATGTTTGGAAGGAGTGCTGGATGGGAAGTTGATGAACGGATAGATGATTGGTTGAGGTGATGGATAGATGGATGATGGACTATTGAATAGAAGAGTTGTTGGAAGGAAGAGAGTTTGAATGCATGCATGAATGGATGGACAAATGAATGATTGTAGGGAGTATTGGATGACTGAAGGACAGTGGACGGATTGATTGATGTTTCGAGGGAATGTTGGATAAATGAATGGTTCTGTGGAAAATTGAATGATGATTGAATGGAGAGGTGCTTGAATTTATGGAGTGCTGAATTAATGTATTTAATGTTTGATTGAATGTCAGTTGAGTGAATGAAGAGGTAAATGAATGGATGATCGTGCTGGACACAGAATGGGTTGAATGGATGGAGGGAGTGATGGATGGATAATTGGTCCGAAGCCTGGTAGAATTATTGAAGGGAGGGAGTGTTGGATTGATGAGCAGTGGAATGAATGGAGATGTGAATGAATGGAGAGAGTGTTGGACAGATAGGTGTTTGAATGGATGGAAAGATGAAGTAATTGAGAGAATGTTGGATGAATGGATGATTGAGTGGATGGATATTTGGTCAGAAGGATTTTTGGATGGACCAGTAGTTGAATTAGCAATGGGGTGAATGAATGTTCGGAACGTTTGATGGATGGCTGTTTGGATGGATGGAAAGGTGAAGGAATGAATGAGGCACTGGAAGGAGATTTGGTTGAATGGATAAATGTGGTGTTGGATGGAGAGCGTGTTGGATATGCAAGTGATTGGATAGGTGGATGAATGAATGATTGTAGGAAGTATTGAATGAGTGAAAGTATAGTGGATGAATTGATTGATGATTGGAGTCAATGTTGGATGAATGGATGGTTCAATAGATGGATCGATTGATATTTGGAGGGAATGTTTGATGGAGAGATGGTTTAATTTATAGAGGGAAGAGTTTGATAGAGAGATGGTTGAATTTAAAGAGGGAAGAATGGATTGATGTAATGTTGGATGGAGAATTGTTTCAGTGAATGAAGAGGTAAATGAATGGAGAGAGTGTTGGGGATTGAAGAATGAATGAATGGAGGGAGTGTTGGAAAGTAGAGTGTTTGGATGAATGGGGAGGTGAATGAATGGAGAGGGTGTTGGATAGATGCATGTTTACATGGATGGTGAAGTGAATGAATGATAGAGAGGGTTAGATGGATGGGGTGTTGAATGGCGGATGTGTGGGATGGATGGTGTTTGGGTGGATGGATAGTTGGACAGAGTTAAATTTGGAAGGGCAGGTATTGATTTGATAAAGAGGTGAATGAATGGAGGGACATTCTGATGAATGGGTGATTGAATGAATGGAAAGGTGAAGGAATGGAGAGAGTGTCGGATTGAAAATTGGTTGAATGGAAAAATGTAGTGTTGGATGGAGAGCGTGTTGGATGGTTAGGTGATTGGATGGATGGATGAATGAATGATTGTAGTGAGTATTGTTTGATTGGCAGCACAGTGGATGGATTGATTGATGATTGGATGTAAAGTTGGATAGAGAAGTGACTGTATTTATGGATGAATGAAAGAGTACAGGTTGTGCTGGGTGGATGAGCTGCAGATTGGGAAAAGAATGAATAGAGCATTGGAGCTAGAGAGTCGTTTGAGTGGATGGGTGATTCATCAGAGTGAATGTGGAAGCTCAGGTAGTTGAATGGAGAAACGGATAAATGAAGGGAGTGGATGGAGAACTGGTTGAATGGATCGAGGGATGAATGGATACAGGGCTTGTTGAATGGAAGAATGGTTGATCAAAGGGACTGTGTTATGAACAGGCAGTTTAGCTGATAAAGGGATGACAGAATGGAGTGAATGTTGCAGGAGTGAGTTTTTGATTGAGTGGACGATGAATGAATGGAGGGAGAGTTGGATGGATAGGCAGCCGAATGGATGGACGATTGGTCCAAATTGTGCGATGGACAAGTAGTTGAGTTGATAAAGGGAAGAATGAATAGCGGAACTTTAGAATGATGGCTGATTTGAATGAATGGAGGAAGAGTTGAATGAAGTGAAAGTGCATGAGTGAATAGTTGCAGGAGTGGAAGATGAATGAAATGTGTTTGAGATTGATGGATAGGTACTTGAATGGATGGATGGTTGGACCGAAAATGGGATGGACATGTAGTTAAAGTGATAAAAGGATGAATGAATGGAGGGAACTTTAGATGGATGCGTGGTTTGAAGAATGTCGATGTGAATGAATGGAGGGTGAGTTGTTTGGATAATTGTTCGAATGGATATATTGTGTTTTCTTTGGAGGGCTTGTGGGATTGAGATCTGTTGGACGGATGGTTGTTTGGAGGGTCTTATAGATGGATGGATGGATGATTTTAGGGAGTACTGGATTGGCAGATGGTTGAGTTATTACATCGATATTTGGAAGGACTGCTGGATGGGAAGTTGATGAACGGATAGATGATTGGTTGAGGTGATGGATAGATGGATGATGGAATATTGAATAGAAGAGTTGTTTGAAGGATGAGAGTTTGAATGCATGCATGAATGGATGGATAAATGAATGATTGCAGGGAGTATTGGATGACTGAAGGAGAGTGGATGGATTGATTGATGTTTCGAGGGAATGTTGGATAAATGAATGGTTCTGTGGAAAATTGAATGATGATTGAATGGAGAGGTGGATGAATTTATGGAGTGCTGAATTAATGGATTTAATGTTTGATTGAATGTCAGTTGAGTGAATGAAGAGGTAAATGAATGGATGAGGGTGTTGGACACAGAATGGGTTGAATGAATGGAGGGGGGAATGAATGGAGGGAGTGATGGATGGAAAATTGGTCGAAAGCATGGTAGAATTTTTGAAGGGAGGGAGTGTTGGATAGATGAGCAGTGGAATGAATGTAGATGTGAATGAATGGAGCGAGTGTTGGATGGATAGGTGTTTGAATGGATGGAAAGATGAAGTAATTGAGAGAATGTTGGATGAATGGATGATTGAGTGGATGGATAGTTGGTCTGAAGGATTTTTGGATGGACCAGTAGTTGAATTAGCAATGGGGTGAATGAATGTTCGGAACATTTGATGGGTGGATGTTTGGATGGATGGAAAGGTGAAGGAATGAATGAGGCACTGGAAGGAGATTTGGTTGAATGGAAAAATGTGGTGTTGGATGGAGAGCGTGTTGGATATGCAGGTGATTGGATAGGTGGATGGATGAATGATTGTAGTAAGTATTGAATGATTGAAAGTATAGTGGATGGATTGATTGATGACTGGAGTCAATGTTGGATGAATGGATGGTTCAATGGATGGATCGATTGATGTTTGGAGGGAAAGTTTGATAGAGAGATGGTTTAATTTATAGAGGGAAGAGTTTGATAGAGAGATGGTTTAATTTATAGTCCGAAGAATTGATGGATGTAATGTTGGATGGAGAATTGTTTCAGTGAATGAAGAGGTAAATGAATGGAGGGAGTGCTGGGGATTGAAGAATGAATGAATGGAGGGAGTGCTGGAAAGTAGAGTGTTTGAATGAATGGGGAGGTGAATGAATGGAGAGGGTGTTGCATAGATGCATGTTTACATGGATGGAGAAGTGAATGAATGTAGAGAGGGTTAGATGGATGAGGTGTTGAATGGTGCATGTGTGGGATGGATGGTATTTGGGTGGATGGATAGTTGGACAGAGGTATATTTGGAAGGGCAGGTGTTGGACTTGATAAAGAGGTGAATGAATGGAGGGACAGTCTGATGAATGGGTAATTGAATGAATGGAAAGGTGAAGGAATGGAGAGAGTGTTGGATCGAGAATTGGTTGAATGGAAGGATGTAGTGTTGGATGGAGAGCGTGTTTGATGGTTAGGTGATTGGATGGATGGATGAATTAATGATTGTAGAGAGTATTGTATGATTGGCAGCACAGTGGATGTATTGATTGATGATTGGATGGAATGTTGGATAGAGAAGTGGCTGTATTTATGGATGGATGAAAGACTACAGGTTGTGCTGGATGGATGAGCTGCAGATTGAGAGAAGAATGAATTGAGCGTGTGAGCTAGAGAGTTGTTTGAGTGGATGGGTGATTCATTCGAGGGAATGTGGAAGCTCAGGTAGTTGAATGGAGAAACGGATGAATGAAGCGAGTGGATGGAGAACTGGTTGAATGGATCGAGGGATGAATGGATACAAGGCATGTTGAGTGGAAAAATAGTTGATCAAAGGGACTGTGGTATGAACAGCCAGTTTAGCTGATACAGCGATGACTGAATGGAGTGAAAGTTGCATGAGCGGGTTTTTGAATGATTGGGAAGATGAATGAATGGAGGGAGCGTTGGATGGATAGGTGTTGAAAGGAGAGATGATTGGTCCCGATTGTGGGAAAAACAGCTAGTTGAATTGCTGAAGGAATGAATGAAGGGAACTTTAGTTGGAAGAGTGGTTTGAATGAATGGAGGAAGATTTGAATATATAATTGTTCGAATGGATGGATCGTGTTTTGTTTGGCGTGTGGCTGGGATAGAAGTCTGTTTAATTAATGCATATTTGAAAGGTAACATAGATGGATGGATGGACGTTTCAATGGATAAATGGATGATTGTAGGGAGTAATGGATGGGCAAATGTTTGAGTTAAAAATCGATGTTTAGAAGCAGTGCTGGATGGGGAGTTGTTGAATGGATAGATGATTGGTTGAGGTGATGGATCGATGGAAGATGGATTATTGACGAGAAGAGTTGTTAGAAGGATAAGAGTTTGAATGAAAGCATGAATTGATGGATGGCTGAATGAATGATTGTAGGGAGTATTGGATTACTGGGAGACAGTGGATGAATTGATTGATGTTTCGAGGGATTTTTGGATGAATGAATATCACAGAAATCACAGAAACCCCACAGTGCAGATGGAGGCCATTTCGGCCCATCGAGCCTGCACCGACACATATCCCACCCGATCCCTGTAACCCCTACACCAACACATATCCCACCCTATCCCCGTAACCCCACATATTTAATCCCCCTAACACTAAGGGTCAATTTATCATAGCCAATCAACCTAACCCGCACATCTTTGGTTCTTTTGAAGATTTGAATGGAGATTGGACGCAATGCTGGATGGAGAGTTGACTGAATTTATGGAGGGAAGAATGAATGTATTTAATATTTGATTGAATGTCGTTTGAGTGAGTGCAGAGGCAAATGAATGGATGAGTGTGTTGGGCACAGAATGGATTCAATGGATGGAGGGATGAATGAATGCATGGTGAGGTAAATATATGCAGGGAGTGATGAATGGATCATTGGGTGAAAGGCTGGTAGAATTAAAGAATGGAGGGAGTGTTGGATAGATCCACAGTGAAACGAATGGAGATGTGAATGAATGGAGAGAGTGTTGTATGGATAGGTGGTTGAATGAATGGAAAGATGAAGTAATTGAGAGAACATTTGGATGAATGGGTGATTGAGCAGATGGATATTATGTCAGAAGTATTTTTCGATGGAGAGGTAGTTGAAGTAGTAAAGGGGTGAAAGAATGGTCGGAAATTTTGATGGATGTGTGATTGCATGAATGGAAAGTTGAAGGAATGAATTAGGCGATGGATGGAGAATTATTTGAATGGAAGGATGTTGTGTTGGATGGATAGCGTGTTGGATGTGCAGGTGATAGGATGGATGGATGGATGAATGATTGTAGGAAGTATTGAATGTTTGAAAGTACAGTGGATGGATTGATTTATGATTGGATTCAGCGTTGGATGAATGGATGGATCAATAGATGGATTGATTGATGTTTGGAGGGAATGTTCGATAGAGAGATGGTTGAATAAATAGATGGAAGAATGAATGGATGTAATGTTGGATGGATAATTTATTCATTGAATGAAGATGTAAATGAAGGAAGAGAGTGTTGGGGATTGAGGAATGAACGAATGGAGGACGTGTTGGAAAAAGTGTGCTCGAATAGATGTGGAGGTGAATGAATGTAGAAAGGGTTGGATAGAAGCTTGGCTGCATGGAGGGAGAAGTGAATGAATGGAAAGTTTTTAATTGAATGGGTTCTTGAATGGAAAGTGTGTGGGATGAATGGTGTTTGGGTGGATGGATTATTGGATAGAGGTAAACTTGGACTGGCAGGTAGTGGGATTGATAAAGAGGTGAATTAATGGTGGGACAGTCGGTTGCATGGGTGAGAGAATGAATGCAAAACTGAAGGAATGGAGAGAGTGTTGGATGGAGGATTGGTTGAATGGAAGGATGTAGTGTTGGATGGAGCGCATGGTGAATGTGCAGGTGATTGGATGGATGTATGACTGGATGATTTTAGAGATTATTGGTGGTTTGGAAGTACAGAGGATGGATTGATTGATGAGTGCATGGAATGTTGGATTCGGAAATGGTTGTATTTCTGGATGGATGCAAGTGTACAGGGTGTGCTCAATGGAGGAGCTGTGGATTGAGAGATGAATGAATAGAACGTGCTGGCCAGAGAGTTGGTTGAGTGAATATGTGGTTAATCAAAGGGAATGTGGAAGCTCAGAAAGTTGATGAATGGGCTGAATGAAGAGAGTGGATGGAAAACTGGTAGAATCGATCGTGAGATGAATGAATACAGGTATTGCTGAGTGGAGAATGGTTGAGAAAAGGGATTGTGGTATGAACAGCCAGTTTAGCTGACAAAGGGATGAATGAATGGAGTGAAAGTTGCATGAGTGAGTTTTGGAATGAGTAGAAGATGAATGAATGAGGGAGAGTTGGATGGATACGTAGTTGAATGGATGGATGATTTGTCCAAATTGTGGGATTGACAGCTAGTAGAATTGATAAAGGGATGGATGAATGGAGTGAACTGTAGATGGATGGATGGTTTGAATGAATGGATGGAGAGTTGATTGGCTAATTGTTCGAACGCATGAATTGTGCTTTGTTTGGAGGATGGGTAGGATAGAAGACTGTTGGATTGATGGGTGGTTGGACGTTCAGTAGAACTGATTGATAGATGGATAGTTGTTTCAATGAATGGATGGATGATTGAAGGGAGTACGGGGTGGACAGGTGTTTGAGTTTATAGATCGATGTTTAGAAGGAGTGCTGGATGGGCAGTTGCTGAATGGAGAGATGATTTGTTGAGCTGATGGAAAGATGAATGATGGATTATTGAATAGAAGAGTTGTTAGATGGATGGGAGGTTGAATGACTGCATAACTGATTGGATCAATCAACGATTGTAGAGAGAATTGGATGATTGGAAGTATAGTGGATGGATTGATTGAAGTTTGGAGACAATGTTCGACATAGAGGCGGTTGTATTTATTGAGGGAAAAATGAATATTGTTAATGTTGGATGGAATATCGGAACACTGAATGGTTGGATGAGAGTTTTGGACACAGAATGGGTTGAATGGATGGAGGGGTGAATGAATGGATGGGGTGATGAATGGAGAATTTGTTGAAAGACTGGTAGAATTAATGAAAGGGAGGGAGTGTTGGATAGATCCGCAGTGGTTGGAATGGAGATGTGAATGAATGGAGAGAGTGTTGCATGGATAGATGGTTGAATGAATGGAAACGTGAAGTAATTGGGATAACATTTGGATGAATGTGTGAATGACCGGATAGATATTATGTCAGAAGTATTTTTCAATGGAGAGGTAGTTGAAGTAGTAAAGGGATGAATGAATAGTCGGAAAGATTGATGGATGGGTGATTGCATGAATGGAAAGGTGAAGGAATGAATAGGGCGCTGGATGGAGAAATGTTTGAATGGAAGGATGTGGTGTTGGATGGAGAGCGAGTTGGATGTGCAGGTGATTGGATGGCTGGATGATTGAAGATGTATTGAATGATTGAAAGTTCAGTGGATGGATTGATTGATAATTGGTGTCAATGCTGGATGAATGGATGGATCAGTAGTTGGATCGATTGATGTTTGGAGGGAATGTTTGATAGAGAGATGGAGTAATTTATAGAGGGAAGAATGAATGGATGTAACGTTGGATGGAGAATTGTTTCAGTGAATGAAGAGGTAAATGAATGGAGAGAGTGTTGGGGATTGAAGAATGAATGAATGGAGGGAGTGTTGGAAAGTAGGGTGGTTGAATGAATGGGGAGGTGAATGAATGGAGAGGGGGTTGGATAGATCCGTGGTTACATGGATGGAGAAGTGAGTGAATGGAGAGAGGTTTAGATGGATGGGGTTTTGAAAGGCGGATGTGTGGCATGGATGGTGTTTGGGTGGATGGATAGTTGGACAGAGGTAAATTTGGAAGGGCAGGTATTGGATTTGATAAAGAGGTGAATGAATGGAGGGACAGTCTGATTAATGGGTAATTGAATGAATGGAAAGGTGAAGGAATGGAAAGAGTGTTGGATCGAGAATTGGTTGAATGGAAGGATGTAGTTTTGGATGGAGAGCGTGTTGGATGGTTATGTGATTGGATGGATGGATGAATGAATGATTGTAGAGAGTATTGTATGATTGGCAGCACAGTGGATGGATTGATCGATGATTGGATGGAATGTTGGATAGAGAAGTGGCTGTATTTATGGATGGATGAAAGAGTACAGGTTGTGCTGGATGGATGAGCTGCAGATTGAGAGAAGAATGAATAGAGCGTGTGAGCTAGAGTGTTGTTTGAGTGGATGGGTGATTCATCAGAGGGAATGTGGAAGCTCAGGTAGTTGAATGGAGAAGCGGATGAATGAAGGGAGTGGATGGAGAGCTGGTTGAATGGATCGAGGGATGAATGGATACAAGGCTTGTTGAGTGGAAGAATGGTTGATCAAAGGGACTGTGGTATGAACAGCCAGTTTAGCTGATACAGCGATGACTGAATGGAGTGAAAGTTGCATGAGCGTGTTTTTGAATGATTGGGAAAGTGAATGAAAGGAGGGAGAGTTGGATGGCTAGGTGTTGAAAGGAGGATTAATTGGTCCCGATTGTGGGAAAAACAACTAGTTGAATTGCTGAAGGAATCAATGAAGGGAACTTTAGATGGAAGAGTGGTTTGAATGAATGGAGGAAGAGTTGAATATATAATTGTTGAAATGGATGGATCTTGTTTTGTTTGTTGTGTGGGTGGGATAGAAGTCTGTTTAATTGATGCATATTTGAAAGGTCACATAGATGGATGGATGGACGTTTCAATGGATGAATGGATGATTGTAGGGAGTAATGGATGGGCAGATGTTTGAGTTTATTAATCGATGTTTAGAAGGAGTGCTGGATGGGGAGTTGTTGAATGGACCGATGATTAGTTGAGGTGATGGATAGATGGAAGATGGATTATTGAAGAGAAGAGTTGTTGGAAGGATAAGAGTTTGAATGAAAGCATGAATTGATGGATGAATTAATGATTGTACGGAGTATTAGATTACTGGGAGACAGCGGGTGAATTGATTGATGTTTCGATTAATTTCTGGATGAATGAATAGTTCTGTTGAAGAATTGAATGGAGATTGGATGCAATGTTGGATGGAGAGTTGGTTGAATTTATGTCGGGAAGAATGAATGTATTTAATATTTGATTGAATGTCGTTTGAGTGAATGCAGAGGTATATGAATGGATGAGTGTATTGGGCACAGAATGGATTCAATGGATGGAGGGATGAATGAAAGCATGGTGAGGTAAATATATGTAGGGAGTGATGAATGGATCATTGGGTGAAAGGCTGGTAGAATTAAAGAATGGATGGAGTGTTGGATAGATCCACAGTGAAACGAATGTAAATGTGAATGAATGGAGAGAGTGTTGGATGGATAGGCGGTTGAATGAATGGAAAGATTAAGTAATAGAGAGAACATTTGGATGAATGGGTGATTGAGTGGATGGATATTATGTCAGAAGAATCTTTCGATGGAGAGGTAGTTGAAGTAGTAAATGGATGAATGAATGGTAGGAAAGTTTGTTGGATGGGTGATTGCATGAATGGAAAGGTGAAGGAATGAATGGGGCGCTGGATGGAGAAATGTATGAATGGAAGGATGTGGTGTTGGATGGAGAGCGAGTTGGATGTGCAGGTGATTGGATGGATGGATGGATGGGTGGAAGATTGAAGATGTATTGCATGATAGAAAGTTCAGTGGATGGATTGATTGATAATTGGTGTCAATGTTGGATGAATGGATCGATCAGTAGTTGGATCGATTGATGTTTGGAGGGAATGTTTGATAGAGAGATGGTTTAATTTAAAGAGGGAAGAATGAATGGATGTAATGTTGGATGGAGAATTGTTTCAGTGAATGAAGAGGTAAATGAATGGAGAGAGTGTTGGGGATTGAAGAATGAATGAATGGAGGGCGTGTTTTAAAGAAGAGTGGTTGAATGAATGGGGAGGTGAATGAATGGAGAGGGTGTTGGATAGACGTGTGTTTTCATGGATGGAGAAGTGAATGAATGGAGAGAGGGTTAGATGGATGTGGCGTTGAATGGAGAGTGTGTGGGATGGATGGTGTTTGGGTGGATGGATAGTTAACCCTGTCCAATGTGGAAGGGCTGTTAGTGGAATTGATAAAGAGGCGAATGAATGGAGGGAAAGTCTGATGAATGATGATTGAATGAATGCAAAGATGAAGGAATGGAGAGAGTGTTGGATCGATAATTGGTTGAATGGATGGATGTAGTATTGGATGGAGAGCGTGTTGGGTGGTTAGGTGACTGGACAGATGGATGAATGAATGATTGTAGAGAGTATTGTATGATTGGCAGCACAGTGGATCGATTCATTGATGATTGATGAATTGTTGGATAGAGAAGTGGCTGTATTTATGGATGGATGAAACAGTACAGGTTGTGCTGGATGGATGAGCTGCGGATGGAGAGAAGAATGAATAGAGCATGCAAGCTATTGAGTTGTTTGAGTGATGTGTCAATTATCAGTTGGAATGTAGAAGCTCAGGTAGTGGAATGGAGAAACAGATGAATGAAGGGAGTGGATGGAGAACTGGTTGAATGGATCGAGGGATGATTGAAGACAAGGCATGTTGAGTGGGTGAATTTTTGATCAAAAGGACTGTGGTATGAACAGCCTGTTTAGCTGTTAAAGCGATGACTGAATGGAGTGAAAGTTGCATGAGTGGGTATTTGAATGTATGGGAAGATGAATGAATGGAGGGAGAGTGGGATGGATAGATGGTTGAAAGGATGGATGATTGGTCCCAATTGTGGGGAAAACAGCTAGTTGAATTGCTGAAGGAATGAATGGACCGAACTTTAGATGGATGAGTTGTTTGAATGAATGGAGGAAGAGTTGAATATATAATTGTTCGAATGGATGGATTGTGGATGTTTGGTGTGTGGGTGGGATGGAAGTCTGTTTAATTGATTGATGTTAGGAAGCTCACATAGATGGATGGGTGGACGTTTCAATGGATGAATGGATGATTTTAGGGAGTACTGGATGGGCAGATGGTTGCGTTTATAGATCGATATTTGGAAGGAGTGCTGGATGGGGAGTTGTTGAATGGATAGATGATTGGTTGAGGTAATGGACAGCTGGATGATGGATTATTGAACAGAAGAGTTGTTAGAATATTGAGTGTTTGAATGAAAGCATGGATGAATGATTGTAGGGAGTATTGGATTACTGGGAGACAGTGGATGAATTGATTGAAGTTTCGAGGGATTGCTGGATGAATGAATAGTTCTGTGGAAGAATTGAATGGAGATTGGAGGCATTGTTAGGCAATGGAGGCATGAGTGGTGGTTGAATTTATGGAGTGCTGAATTAATGGAATTAATGTTTGATTTAATGTCAGTTGAGTGAATGCAGAGGTAAATGACTGGATGAGTGTGTTGGACACAGATTGGGTTGAATGGATGGAGGGGTGAATGAATGGATGAAGAGGAAAATTAATGGAGGGAATGATGGATGGGGAATTGATTGAAAGGCTGGTAGAATTAATGACTGGAGGGAGTGTTGGATAGATCCGCAGTGGAATGAATGAAGATGTGAATGAATGGAGAGATTTTTGGATGGATAGTTTGCTGAATGAATGGAAAGATGAAGTAATTGAGAGAACATTTGGTTGAATGGGTGATTGAGCGGATGGTTATTGTGTCAGAAGGACTTTTCGATGGAGGGGTAGTTGTATTTCTAAAAGGGTGAATGAATGGTCAGAAAGTTTGATGGATGGGTGATTGCATGAATGGAAAAGTGAAGGAATGAATAGGGCGCTGGATGGAGATTTGGTTGAATGGTAGGATGTGGTGTTGGATGAAGAGCATGTTGGATGTGCAGGTGACTGGATGGATGGAAGGATGAATGATTGTTGGAAGTACTGAATGATTGATACTACAGTGGATGGACTGATTGATGATTGGAGTGAATGTTGGATGAATGGATGGTTCAATAGTTGGATAGATTGATGTTTGGAGGAAACGTTCGATAGAGAGATGGTTAATTTTATAGAGGGATGAATGAATGGATGGAATGTTGGATGGAGAATAGTTTCAGTGAATAAGGAGGTAAATTAATGGAGAGAGTGTTGTGGATTGAAGAATGAATGAATGGATTGGGTTTTGGAAAGAGGATTGTTTGAATGAATGGGGAGGTGAATGAATGGATAGCGTGTTGGATAGATGCATGATTGTGTGGGTGGAGAAGTGAATGAATGGAGAGAGTGTTTGTTGGATGCAGCTTTGAACGGAGAGTGTGCGGGATGGATGGTGTTTGGGTGGATGGATAGTTGGACGGGGTAAATTTGGAAGGGCTGCTAGTGGAATTGATAAAGAGCTGAGTGAATGGAGGGACAGTCTGATGAATGGGTGATTGAATGAGTGCAAAGCTGAAGGAATAGAGAGAGTGCTGGTTCGAGATTTGGTTGAATGGTAGGATGTAGTTTTGGATGGAGAGCGTGCTGGATGGGTAAGTGATTGAATGGATGGATGAATGAATGACTGTAGAATGTATTGTATGACTGGAAGTACAGAGGATGGATTAATTGATTATTGGACTCAATGTTAGATGAGTGGATGCTTTACAAGATGGATTGATTGATGAGTGGAGAGAATGTTGGATTCAGAAGTGGTTGTATAAATGGATGAAACACTCAGCGTGTGATGGTTGGGTGACCTGTGGATTGAGAGAAGACTGAATAGTACGTGTTGTCTAGAGATTTGTTTGAGTGGATGAGTGATTCATCAGACGGAATGTGGAAGCTCAGGTAGTTGAACAATAAGGGACGAATGAAGGGAGAGGATGAATAACTGCTTGAATAGTTCGAGGGATGAATGAATAGAGGCCATGTTGAGTGTAAGAATGGTTGATCGAAGGGCCTGTTATATGAAAAGGCAGTTTAGCTGATAGAGGGATGATTGAATGGTGTGAAAGTTGCATGAGTGGGTTTTATAATGAGGGGTAGATGAATGAATGCAGGGAGGGTTGGATGGATAGCTGGTTGAATGAATGGACGAAGAGTTGAATGGATAATTGTGCGAATGGATGTATTGTGGTTTATTTGGAGGGTGGATGGGAGAGAATACTGTTGGATTGATGCATGGCTGGATGTTTGGAGGAACAGATGGATAGATGTATATTTGTTTCAGTGGATGGATAGATGATTGAAGGGAGTACGGGATGGGCAGGTTTCTGAGATTATAAATCAATATTTGGAAGTTTAGCTGGATGGGGAGTTGTTGAACGGACAGATGATTGTTTGAGGTGATGGTTAGATGAATGATGGATTATTGAATTGAAGATTTGTTAGATGACTGAGAGGTTGAATGAATGCATAAATGGATGGATGAATGAATGATTGTAGAGAGTATTGGATGACTTGAAGAATAGTGGATGGATTGATTGAGGTTTGGATACAATGTTGGATGGAGATGTTGAATTTATGGAGCGAAGAATGAATGGTGTTAATGTGGGATAGAATATCGGTTCAGGGAATGGGTGGATGAGAGACTTGGACACCCTTAGAGGATGAGACCGGGAAATTAAAAGTGGGAAAAATGGAGATGGAAAAAACACTGAATGAATATTTTACATCAGTCTTTACAGTAGAAGACACTAAGAATATCCCAACACTGGACAAACAGGGGGCTAAAGGGGGGAGGAGCTAAACACGATCAAAATCACTAAGGAAGTGGTACTCGGTAAAATAATGGGACTCAAGGCGGATAAATCATCTGGACCTGATGGCTTACATCCTAGGGTCTTGAGGGAAGTGGCGGTAGGAATTGTGGATGCATTGGTAATAATTTTCCAAAACTCCCTGGACTCAGCAAAGGTCCCGGCAGACTGGAAAACTGCTAGTGTAACACCCTTATTTAAAAAGGGCAGTAGACAGAAGGCTGGAAACTATAGACCGGTTAGCCTAACATCTGTGGTAGGTAAAACTTTGGAGTCCATTATTAAGGAGACAGTAACAGGACATTTGGATAATCATAATTTAATAGGACAAAGTCAGCATGGTTTTATGAAGGGGAAGTCATGTTTGACAAATTTGCTGGAGTTCTTTGAGGAAGTAACGTACAGGGTGGATAAAGGGCAACCAGTGGACGTAGTGTATTTAGACTTCCAAAAGGCATTTGACAAGGTGCCACACAAAAGATTATTGCTTAAGATAAAAAATCACGGGATTGGGGGTAATATTCTGGCATGGATAGAGGATTGGCTATCTAACAGAAGGCAGAGAGTTGGGAGAAATGGTTCATTCTCAGACTGGCAATCAGTAACTAGTGGTGTTCCACAGGGGTCAGTGCTGGGTCCCCAACTCTTTACAATCCATATGAACGATTTGGAGGAGGGGACCGAGTGTAACATATCAAAGTTTGCAGATGATACTAAGATGGGGGGGAAAGTAGTGAGTGAGGAGGGCATAAAAAACCTGCAAGGGGACATCGACAGGCTAAGTAAGTGGGCAGAGATTTGGCAGATGGAACACAATAATGGAGGGTGTGAGGTTATGCACTTTGGCAGGAAAAATCGTAGAGCAAGTTATTATCTTAATGGCAAGAAACTGGAAAGTACTGAAGTACAAAGGGATCTGGGGGTCCTGGTGCACGAAACTCAAAAGGTTAGTATGCAGGTGCAGCAAGTGATTAAGAAGGCCAATGGAATGTTGGCTTTCATTGCTAGGGGGATAGAATATAAAAATAGGGAGGTATTGCTTCAGTTGCACAAGGTATTGGTGAGACCGCACCTGGAATGCTGCGTACAGTTTTGGTGTCCATACTTAAGAAAGGACATACTTGCTCTCGAGTCAGTACAAAGAAGCTTCACTCGGTTAATCCCAGGGATGAGGGGATGGACATATGAGGAGAGGTTGAGTAGATTGGGACTCTACTCATTGGAGTTCAGAAGAATGAGAGGCGATCTTATTGAAACATATAAGATTGTGAAGGGGTTGGATCGGGTGGATGTGGGGAAGATGTTCCTGATGATGGGTGAAACTAGAACTAGGGGGCATAGTCTTAGAATAAGGGGCTGCACTTTCAAAACTGAGATGCGGAGGAACTACTTCACTCAGAGGGTGGTAGGTCCATGGAATATGCTGCCCCAAAAAGCTGTAGAAGCTACATCATTACATAAATTTAAAACAGAAATAGACAGTTTCCTAGAAGTAAAGGGAATTAAGGGTTATGGGGAGCGGGCAGGATTTTGGACATGAGTCTAGGTTCGGATCGGTCATGGCCCCGTGGGTAGCGGAGCGGGCCCAAGGGCCATGTAGCCTGATCCTGCTCCTATTTCATGTGCCTAATTCTGCTAGATTCAGGAGATGGTTCTGTGATAGTGGATTGGCGGTTAGGATCAGATCAGCCATGATCTTATTGAATGGCGGAGCACGCTCGAGGGGCCGATTGGCCTACTCCTGCTCCTATTTCTTATGTTCTTATGTTCTTATGTAGATTGCCTTGAATGGATGGTGGTATGAATGAATGAATGGGGAGGTAAATTAGTGGAGGGAGTGATGGATGGAGAATTGATTGAAAGTCTGATAGAGTTAATGAATGGAGGGATTGTTGGATAGATCTGCAGTGGAATGAATGGAGATGTGAATGCATGGAGAGACTTTTGGATGGATAGGTGGTTGAATGAAATGAAAGGTGAAGTAATTGATAGAACTTTTGGATGAATGGGTGAATGTGCGGAAGGATATTATGTCAGAAGGTTTTTTCGATGGAGAGGTAATAGAATTATTAAAGGGGTGACTGAATGGAGTGAAAGTTGCATGAGTGGGTTTTTGAATGAGTGGAAGATGAATGCAATGAGGGAGTGTTGGATGGATAGATAGTTGAATGGATGGACGATTGGTCCAAATTGTGGGATGGACAGTGTGGTAAACCACTTTTACCATTCACTATCGTTACACTATAGTTATCACTGTTAGATCATTTCCCTATAGTTATCACTGTTCACATTGTTGCATCACTGTACGAGGTCGCCTCTTGTCATGCTGCTATACCTGGGCTGACCACTGCCGACTCCGCCCATGGCTCCACCTACCTGCCCAGGTATAAAGGTGGTCGACTGGCTGGTATTCCTCCTTCTTGGATCCGATCACCCACGAGGGTGGGCTCTGTTATTTAGTCAAAAAAAACCTATAGTTACTTTCTTAACTCGTCGCTTTTCATTGGGCGAATTGATAGGTATATCAATTTTATTGACTAAATTTTAAAATGTCGGTACCTGAGCAGCCAAACAACCAGTCAACGGAGCAGCCAACCGACCAGCCAGACGCCCAGCTACAACAGCCACAGCAGCCGGCTTGGCTGCGAGCCCTCAAACCACTGTACCTGGATCTAAACCCACAAGCAACAAACGCAGCCCTCGACTTCAAACACTGGCTCTGCTGCTTCGAATCCCACCTGGAAGAATCCGGCGTCCCTCAGAGATCCAAACTAAGAGTTCTGACCGCCCAAGCGAGCCCTAAAGTATACGCACTCATCCAGGACATTACTACTTACGAGGCCGCTATCAACCTACTGAAACAGCAGTACCAGAGCCCGGTAAATTCCATGTATGCCAGACACCTCCTAAGATCCCGCCCACAACAGCCAGGAGAGTCTGTAGCTGAATTTTTACGGGCGCGACGAACACTCGGCAGGGACTGTGACTTTAAAGCAGTATCGGCCGCAGAAAACACTGAAGATAACATCCGCGATGCCTTTGGGAAAGGCCTTCGGTCCGACTACTCACGGCAGAGACTACTGGAATCAAAGGACCTCGACCTGAACACAGCTGCAGCCTTGGCCTACTCCCTAGAAGTGACCCAGCGGGACCTCGAGGTGTATTCCAGGTACAGTTCGCGACTCTGGGACTCGGGCCCGACCCCGACCGCAATACCCCTCGTAGCGCCGCCCCCGGGACCTACCTCAGTGTCGGTGTCCCGGACCCGATCGGGACCGCCACCCCCGGTACCGGCTGCGACTTCGGACCCCCGCGATCGGGCTGCCGGCTGCTTCTTCTGTGGGCAGGCGAAACACCCGAGGTCGCGCTGCCCAGCCAAAATGCGACGTGCTCCAGCTGCCTGAAGAAAGGCCACTTCGCGAAGGCCTGCAGAGGGAGAGCAGCAGAGGCCAGCAGTGCCTCATGCGAACTGTGGGGGCGGCCATCTTTTATCAAGGCCACAGATGCCAGCATCCCCTCGTGTGAGCAATGGGGCAGCCATCTTTGATCCAGGCAACCGACGCCAGCAGTGCCTCATGTGGGTTGTGGGGGCAGCCATCTTCTCCGCCATTTTGCCCAACCTCGTGGGCGCCTCCATTTTACCCACCACGCTCGACCGCCACCTTACCTCCAGACCTGACGACCGCTTCACCCACAGACTACAGCGACCCGCTCAGCCACACACTAGCCTCCGTCACACTGGACCAAGCTTGCCCGCATCATCTGTCCAAGTCAATGATGGACATCAAAGTAGACGGCCACGCCATGACCTGCCTGTTCGACAGCGGAAGCACGGAGAGCTTCATACATCCAGACACGGTGAGCCACTACTCCCTCACTGTCCAGCCAACGCGCAACCGGATCTCGATGGCATCGAGGTCCCACGCCACAGACATCAGCGGCTACTGTGTTGTGACCCTGTCGGTTAAGGGCACGGAGAAAAAAAACTTTAAGCTCCTCCTCCTGCCCCAGCTATGTGCTGCCGTCCCACTAGGGCTGGATTTTCATTCCCACCTCCAAAGCGTCACTCTAGCATACGGTGGACCCCTCCCCCCGCTCACAGTCGACAACCAGCAGCCTTTAAATCGCCCACCGCATAACAGCTGCGGCCTATCCACCCTCAAGGTCCCGCCACCTTCCCTGTTCGCTAACCTCACCCCCGACTGCAAACCCGTCGCTACCAAGAGCAGGCGGTACAGCGCTGGGGAGAGAGCTTTTATTAACTCTGAGGTGCAGCGTCTCCTGAAGGAGGGCATCATCGAGGGGAGCAGCAGCCACTGGCGTTCCTAGGTTGTAGTCATTAAGACCGGCAATAAAAACCGCCTGGTCATCGACTACAGCCAAACCATAAACCGGTACACCCAGCTGGACGCATAACCCCTTCCCCGCATATCTGATATGGTCAATCAGATTGCTCAATACCGGGTATTCTCTACCATCGACCTTAAGTCGGCCTACCACCAACTCCCTATCCGCCCCGAGGACCGCCAGTATACCGCCTTCGAGGCGAATGGCCGCCTCTACCACTTCCTGAGGGTTCCCTTTGGCGTCATCAACGGGGTTTCGGTCTTCCAAAGGGAGATGGACCGGATGGTTGACCAGAGCGGGCTGCAAGCCACGTTCCCCTATCTAGATAACGTCACCGTCTGCGGCCGCGACCGGCAAGACCATGACGCTAATCTGGAAAGATTCCTCCGTACGGCCCAATGGCTGAACCTCACCATCAATAAGGAGAAATGTGTGTTTAACACCTCGCACCTTGCCATCCTCGGCTGCGTAGTAGAGAACGGAATCATCGGCCCCGATCCCGAAAGAATGCATCCCCTCATGGAGCTACCCCTTCCCCACTGTCCAAAGGCGCTGAAGAGAACCCTGGGGTTCTTCGCCTACTATGCCCAATGGGTGCCGAATTATGCGGACAAAGCCAGACCCCTCATGAAGTCCACCTCCTTCCCCCTTACGGAAGAAGCGCGCGCGGCCTTCTCGCTCATCAGGGGAGACATTGCTAAGGCCACTATGCATGCAGTGGATGAGTCCATCCCCTTCCAAGTGGAGAGCGATGCATCCGACTTCGCCCTAGCCGCTACCCTCAACCAGGAGGGGAGACCGGTGGCCTTCTTCTCAAGGACCCTACAGGGCCCTGAGATCCGACACTCTTCGGTCGAGAAGGAGGCCCAGGCGATTGTGGAGGCCGTACGCCGCTGGAGGCATTACCTCGCAGGCAAACGATTTACCCTCATCACCGACCAGCGTTCGGTCGCTTTTATGTTTAATAACAAGCTGAGGGGTAAAATCAAGAACGACAAGATCTTGCGGTGGAGAATCGAGCTATCCACCTACGATTATGATATCTTGTACCGGCCTGGTAAGCTGAACGAACCCCCTGACGCTCTATCGCGAATTACATGCGCCAACGCGCAAATTGATAGACTTCAGACCCTCCACAACGACCTCTGCCACCCCGGGGTCACCAGGCTTTAACACTTCATTAAGGCCCGCAACCTGACCTACTCCATCGAGGAGGTCAGGACCATGACCAGGAACTGCCAGACCTGTGCATAAGCAAACCGCACTTCTTTAGGCCGGACAGGGAAGCCTGATCAAGGCCACCCGCCCCTTCGAGCGCTTGAGCATCGATTTTAAGGGGCCCCTCCCGTCCTCTGACCGTAATGTGTACTTCCTCAACATTGTTGATGAGTACTCCCGTTTCCCCTTTGCCTTCCCCTGCCCAGACATGACCAGTACCACGGTCATTAAATGCCTGAACGACCTCTTTGCCTTGTTCGGGTTCCCAAACTATATACATAGTGACCGGGGCGCCTCCTTCATGAGCGAGGAACTCCATCAGTTCCTACTAGCGAGAGGCATCGCCACTAGCAGGACCACCAGCTACAACCCCCGAGGGAACGGCCAGGTGGAAAGAGAGAACACAACGGTATGGAAGGCCGTCCTCTTAGCCTTAAAGTCTAAGGGCCTCCCAACCTCTCGCTGGCAGGAGGTCCTCCCGGCGGCGCAGCATTCCACCCGGTCACTACTTTGCACTGCCATTAACGCCACCCCCCATGAACGAATGTTTGTTTTCCCCAGGAAGTCAACTACGGGAACCACGCTACCAACCTGGCTGACCTCTCCGGGGCCTGTCTTGCTGCGAAAGCACGTGAGGGCCCATAAAACGGACCCCCTGGTCGAGAGGGTGAACCTCCTGCACACCAACCCCCAGTATGCCTACGTGGCATACCCAGACGGGCGGGAAGACACAGTCTCCTTACGAGACCTCACACCCCCGGCACCCCGGAGACACCACCTTTAACCCCCCCCCACCCACCCAATTCCAGCCCAGGTAGACGGTACGCCGGAACTCCAAGAGCCTTCGCCTACCTCGCAGATGCCAGCATTAACACCAGAGAACGCAACACCGCCACTGCAACGATCAGACAAGCTTACGAGGCCTCCGGACAGACTGACATACCAGAACTGGTAGTACACTTCACCCCGCCGGACTCAAATCTAAACAAGGGGTGAATGTGGTAAACCACTTTTACCATTCACTATCGTTACACTATAGTTATCACTGTTAGATCGTTTCCCTATAGTTATCACTGTTCACATTGTTGTATCACTGTACGAGGTCGCCTCTTGTCACGCTGCTATACCTGGGCTGACCACTGCCGACTCCACCCATGGCTCCACCTACCTGCCCAGGTATAAAGGTGGTCGACTGGCTGGTATTCCTCCTTCTTGGATCCGATCACCCACGAGGGTGGGCTCTGTTATTTAGTCAATAAAAACCTATAGTTACTTTCTTAACTCGTCGCTTTTCATTGGGCGAATTGATAGGTATCATGTTGAATTGATAAAGGGATGAATGAATGGAGGGAAATTTAGATCGATGGGTTGTTTAAATGAATGGCTGGAATGTTGATTGAATAACTGTTCGAATGCATGAATTGTGGTTTGTTTGTAGTTTGGGTGGGATAGAAGACTGTTGGATTGGTAGGTGGTTGGAAGTTTGCAGGAACAGATTCATGGATGGATATTTGTTTCAATGAATGTATGGACGATTTAAGGGAGTATGGGATGGACAGGTTTTTGAGTTTATAGATCAATGTTTGGAAGTAGAGCTGGATGGGGAGTTGTTGAACGAATTGATGACTGGTTGAGGAGATGCATAGATGAATGATGGATTATTGAATAGAAGAGGTGTTAGATGGATGAGAGGTTGAAAGGTTGCATAAATGATTGGATCAATAAATGATTGCAGAGAGAATTGGATGATTGGAAGTAGAGTGGATGGATTGAATTATATTTGGAGACAATGTTTGACGTAGAGGCAGTTGTATTTATGGAGGGAAGAATGAATGTTGTTCATGTTGGATGGAATATCGGATCAGTGAATGGATGAATGAGAGTTTTAGACACAGAATGAGTTGAATGGATGGAGGGGTGAATGAATGGAGGGGAGTTAAATTAATGGAGGAAGTGATAGATGGAGAATTGGATGAGTGGCTGGTAGAATTAATGAATGGAGGGAGTTTTGGTTAGATCCGCAGTGGAATGATTGAAGATGTGAATGAATGGAGAGATTGTTGGATGGATAGGTGGTAGAATGAATGGATAGTTGAAGTAATTGAGAGCACATTTGGATTAAAGTGTGATTGAGCGGATGATTGTTATGTCAGAAGGATTTTTCGATGGAGAGGTAGTTGAATTTGTAAAAGGAATAATTAATGGTCGGAAAGTTTGATGGAAGAAAGGTGAAGGGATGAATACGGTGCTGGATGGAGATTTGGTTGAATGGAAGGATGTGGTGTTGGATGGAGAGTGTGCTGGATGTGCAGATGATTGGATGGATGAATGATTGTAGGAAGTACTGAATGATTGAAAGTACAGTGGATGGACTGATTGATGATTGGAATCAATGTTGGATGAATGGATGGTTCAATAGATGGATCGATTGATGTTTGGAGGGAATGTTTGATGGAGAGATGGTTTAATTTATAGAGGGAAGAGTTTGATAGAGAGATGGTTGAATTTAAAGAGGGAAGAATGGATTGATGTAATGTTGGATGGAGAATTGTTTCAGTGAATGAAGAGGTAAATGAATGGAGAGAGTGTTGGGGATTGAAGAATGAATGAATGGAGGGAGTGTTGGAAAGTAGAGTGTTTGGATGAATGGGGAGGTGAATGAATGGAGAGGGTGTTGGATAGATGCATGTTTACATGGATGGTGAAGTGAATGAATCGAGAGATGGTTAGATGGATGGGGTGTTGAATGGCGGATGTGTGGGATGGATGGTGTTTGGGTGGATGGATAGTTGGACAGAGGTAAATTTGGAAGGGCAGGTATTGGATTTGATAAAGAGACGAATGAATGGAGGGACATTCTGATAAATGGGTGATTGAATGAATGCAAAGGTGAAGGAATGGAGAGAGTGTTGGATCGAGAAATGGTTGAATGGAAGGATGTATGTTGGATGGAGAGCGTGTTGGATTGTTAGGTGATTGGATGGATGGATGAATGAATGATTGTAGAGAGTATTGTTTGATTGGCAGCACAGTGGATGGATTGATTGATGATTGGATGGAATGTTGGATGGAGAAGTGGCTGTATTTATGGATGGATGAAAGAGTACAGGTTGTGCTGGGTGGATGAGCTGCAGATTGAGAGAAGAATGAATAGAACGTGTGAGCTAGAGAGTCGTTTGAGTGGATGGGTGATTCATCAGAGGGAATGTGGAAGCTCAGGTAGTTGAATGGAGAAACGGATGAATGAAGGGAGTGGATGGAGAACTGGTTGAATGGATCGAGGGATGAATGGATACAGGGCTTGTTGAGTGGAAGAATGGTTGATCAAAGGGACTGTGGTATGAACAGGCAGTTTATCTGATAAAGGGATGACTGAATGGTGTGTATGTTGCAGAAGTGAGTTTTTGCTTGAGTGGACGATGAATGAATGGAGGGAGAGTTGGATGGATAGGCAGCTGAATTGATGGACGATTGGTCCAAATTGTGCGATGGACAAGTAGTTGAATTGATAAAGGAAGAATGAATAGAGGGAACTTTAGAATGATGGCTGGCTTGAATGAATGGATGAAGAGTTGAATGAAGTGAAAGTGCATGACTGAGTAGTTGCAGGAGTGGAAGATGAATGAAATGTGTTTGAGATTGATGGATAGTTACTGGAATGGATGGATGGTTGGTTCGAATATTGGGATGGACATGTAGTTGAAGTGATAAAAGGATGAATGAATGGAGGGAACTTTAGATGGATGCGTGGTTTGAAGAATGTCGATGTGAGTTGTTTGGCTAATTGTTCAAAAGGATGTATTGTTTGTTCTTTGGACGGCTGGTGGTATAGAGATCTGTTGGACTGACGGAGGAACTTATAGATGGATGGATGGATGATGTTTTAATGAATGAATGGATGATTTCAGGGAGTACTGGATGGGCAGATGGTTGAGTTATTAGATCGATGTTTGGAAGGAGTGCTGGATGGGAAGTTGATGAACGGATAGATGATTGGTTGAGGTGATGGATAGATGGATGATGGATTTTTGAATAGAAGAGTTGTTGGAAGGATGAGAGTTTGAATGCATGCATGAATTGATGGACAAATGAATGATTGTAGGGAGTATTGGATGACTGAAGGACAGTGGACGGATTGATTGATGTTTCGAGGGAATGTTGGATAAATGAATGGTTCTGTGGAAAATTGAATGATGATTGAATGGAGAGGTGCTTGAATTTATGGAGTGCTGAATTAATGGATTTAATGTTTGATTGAATGTCAGTTGAGTGAATGAAGAGGTAAATGAATGGATGATCGTGCTGGACACAGAATGGGTTGAATGGATGGAGGGAGTGATGGATGGATAATTGGTCCAAAGCCTGGTAGAGTTATTGAAGGGAGGGAGTGTTGGATTGATGAGCAGTGGAATGAATGGAGATGTGAATGAATGGAGAGAGTGTTGGACAGATAGGTGTTTGAATGGATGGAAAGATGAAGTAATTGAGAGAATGTTGGATGAATGGATGATTGAGTGGATGGATATTTGGTCAGAAGGATTTTTGGATGGACCAGTAGTTGAATTAGCAATGGGGTGAATGAATGTTCGGAACGTTTGATGGATGGCTGTTTGGATGGATGGAAAGGTGAAGGAATGAATGAGGCACTGGAAGGAGATTTGGTTGAATGGAAAAATATGGTGTTGGATGGAGAGCGTGTTGGATATGCAAGTGATTGGATAGGTGGATGAATGAATGATTGTAGGAAGTATTGAATGAGTGAAAGTATAGTGGATGAATTGATTGATGATTGGAGTCAATGTTGGATGAATGGATGGTTCAATAGGTGGATCGATTGATGTTTGGAGGGAATGTTTGATGGAGCGATGGTTTAATTTATAGAGGGAAGAGTTTGATAGAGAGATGGTTGAATTTAATGAGGGAAGAATGGATTGATGTAATGTTGGATGGAGAATTGTTTCAGTGAATGAAGAGGTAAATGAATGGAGAGAGTGTTGGGGATTGAAGAATGAAC
Source organism: Somniosus microcephalus (assembly GCF_052327205.1). Taxonomy (NCBI): domain Eukaryota; kingdom Metazoa; phylum Chordata; class Chondrichthyes; order Squaliformes; family Somniosidae; genus Somniosus; species Somniosus microcephalus. The sequence continues at coordinate 26,395,072 of NW_028225180.1, read as the reverse complement.
GAATGGAGGGAGTGTTGGAAAGTAGAGTGTTTGGATGAATGGGGAGGTGAATGAATGGAGAGGGTGTTGGATAGATGCATGTTTACATGGATGGTGAAGTGAATGAATGGAGAGAGGTTTAGATGGATGGGGTGTTGAATGGCGGATGTGTGGGATGGATGGTGTTTGGGTGGATGGATAGTTGGACAGAGTTAAATTTGGAAGGGCAGGTATTGATTTGATAAAGAGGTGAATGAATGGAGGGACATTCTGATGAATGGGTGATTGAATGAATGGAAAGGTGAAGGAATGGAGAGAGTGCTGGATTGAAAATTGGTTGAATGGAAGAATGTAGTGTTGGATGGAGAGCGTGTTGGATGGTTAGGTGATTGGATGGATGGATGAATGAATGATTGTAGTGAGTATTGTTTGATTGGCAGCGCAGTGGATGGATTGATTGATGATTGGATGTAAAGTTGGATAGAGAAGTGACTGTATTTATGGATGAATGAAAGAGTACAGGTTGTGCTGGGTGGATGAGCTGCAGATTGGGAGAAGAATGAATAGAGCATTGGAGCTAGAGAGTCGTTTGAGTGGATGGGTGATTCATCAGAGGGAATGTGGAAGCTCAGGTAGTTGAAATGGAGAAACGGATAAATGAAGGGAGTGGATGGAGAACTGGTTGAATGGATCGAGGGATGAATGGATACAGGGCTTGTTGAATGGAAGAATGGTTGATCAAAGGGACTGTATTATGAACAGGCAGTTTAGCTGATAACGGGATGATGGAATGGAGTGAATGTTGCAGGAGTGAGTTTTTGATTGAGTGGACGATGAATGAATGGAGGTAGAGTTGGATGGATAGGCAGCTGAATGGATGAACGATTGGTCCAAATTGTGCGATGGACAAGTAGTTGAGTTGATAAAGGGAAGAATGAATAGCGGAACTTTAGAATGATGGCTGATTTGAATGAATGGAGGAAGAGTTGAATGAAGTGAAAGTGCATGAGTGAATAGTTGCAGGAGTGGAAGATGAATGAAATGTGTTTGAGATTGATGGATAGGTACTTGAATGGATGGATGGTTGGACCGAAAATGGGATGGACATGCAGTTAAAGTGATAAAAGGATGAATGAATGGAGGGAACTTTAGATGGATGCGTGGTTTGAAGAATGTCGATGTGAATGAATGGAGGGTGAGTTGTTTGGATAATTGTTCGAATGGATGTATTGTGTTTTCTTTGGAGGGCTGGTGGGATAGAGATCTGTTGGACGGATGGTTGTTTGGAGGGTCTTATAGATGGATGGATGGATGATTTTAGGGAGTACTGGATTGGCAGATGGTTGAGTTATTAGATCGATATTTGGAAGGAGTGCTGGATGGGAAGTTGATGAACGGATAGATGATTGGTTGAGGTGATGGATAGATGGATGATGGAATATTGAATAGAAGAGTTGTTTGAAGGATGAGAGTTTGAATGCATGCATGAATGGATGGATAAATGAATGATTGTAGGGATTATTGGATGACTGAAGGAGAGTGGATGGATTGATTGATGTTTCGAGGGAATGTTGGATAAATGAATGGTTCTGTGGAAAATTGAATGATGATTGAATGGAGAGGTGGATGAATTTATGGAGTGCTGAATTAATGGATTTAATGTTTGATTGAATGTCAGTTGAGTGAATGAAGAGGTAAATGAATGGATGAGCGTGTTGGACACAGAATGGGTTGAATGAATGGAGGGGGGAATGAATGGAGGGAGTGATGGATGGAAAATTGGTCGAAAGCATGGTAGAATTTTTGAAGGGAGGGAGTGTTGGATAGATGAGCAGTGGAATGAATGTAGATGTGAATGAATGGAGCGAGTGTTGGATGGATAGGTGTTTGAATGGATGGAAAGATGAAGTAATTGAGAGAATGTTGGATGAATGGATGATTGAGTGGATGGATAGTTGGTCTGAAGGATTTTTGGATGGACCAGTAGTTGAATTAGCAATGGGGTGAATGAATGTTCGGAACGTTTGATGGGTGGATGTTTGGATGGATGGAAAGTTGAAGGAATGAATGAGGCACTGGAAGGAGATTTGGTTGAATGGAAAAATGTGGTGTTGGATGGAGAGCGTGTTGGATATGCAGGTGATTGGATAGGTGGATGGATGAATGATTGTAGGAAGTATTGAATGATTGAAAGTAAAGTGGATGGATTGATTGATGACTGGAGTCAATGTTGGATGAATGGATGGTTCAATAGATGGATCGATTGATGTTTGGAGGGAAAGTTTGATAGAGAGATGGTTTAATTTATAGAGGGAAGAGTTTGATAGAGAGATGGTTTAATTTATAGTCCGAAGAATTGATGGATGTAATGTTGGATGGAGAATTGTTTCAGTGAATGAAGAGGTAAATGAATGGAGGGAGTGCTGGGGATTGAAGAATGAATGAATGGAGGGAGTGCTGGAAAGTAGAGTGTTTGAATGAATGGGGAGGTGAATGAATGGAGAGGGTGTTGCATAGATGCATGTTTACATGGATGGAGAAGTGAATGAATGTAGAGAGGGTTAGATGGATGAGGTGTTGAATGGTGCATGTGTGGGATGGATGGTATTTGGGTGGATGGATAGTTGGACAGAGGTATATTTGGAAGGGCAGGTGTTGGACTTGATAAAGAGGTGAATGAATGGAGGGACAGTCTGATGACTGGGTAATTGAATGAATGGAAAGGTGAAGGAATGGAGAGAGTGTTGGATCGAGAATTGGTTGAATGGAAGGACGTAGTGTTGGATGGAGAGCGTGTTGGATGGTTAGGTGATTGGATGGATGGATGAATTAATGATTGTAGAGAGTATTGTATGATTGGCAGCACAGTGGATGTATTGATTGATGATTGGATGGAATGTTGGATAGAGAAGTGGCTGTATTTATGGATGGATGAAAGGCTACAGGTTGTGCTGGATGGATGAGCTGCAGATTGAGAGAAGAATGAATAGAACGTGTGAGCTAGAGAGTCGTTTGAGTGGATGGGTGATTCATCAGAGGGAATGTGGAAGCTCAGGTAGTTGAATGGAGAAACGGATGAATGAAGGGAGTGGATGGAGAACTGGTTGAATGGATCGAGGGATGAATGGATACAAGGCATGTTGAGTGGAAAAATAGTTGATCAAAGGGACTGTGGTATGAACAGCCAGTTTAGCTGATACAGCGATGACTGAATGGAGTGAAAGTTGCATGAGCGGGTTTTTGAATGATTGGGAAGATGAATGAATGGGGGGAGCGTTGGATGGATAGGTGTTGAAAGGAGAGATGATTGGTCCCGATTGTGGGAAAAACAGCTAGTTGAATTGCTGAAGGAATGAATGAAGGGAACTTTAGTTGGAAGAGTGGTTTGAATGAATGGAGGAAGATTTGAATATATAATTGTTCGAATGGATGGATCGTGTTTTGTTTGGTGTGTGGCTGGGATAGAATTCTGTTTAATTAATGCATATTTGAAAGGTCACATAGATGGATGGATGGACGTTTCAATGGATAAATGGATGATTGTAGGGAGTAATGGAGGGGCAAATGTTTGAGTTTATAGATCGATGTATAGAAGCAGTGCTGGATGGGGAGTTGTTGAATGGATAGATGATTGGTTGAGGTGATGGATAGATGGAAGATGGATTATTGACGAGAAGAGTTGTTAGAAGGATAAGAGTTTGAATGAAAGCATGAATTGATGGATGGCTGAATGAATGATTGTAGGGAGTATTGGATTACTGGGAGACAGTGGATGAATTGATTGATGTTTCGAGGGATTTCTGGATGAATGAATATCACAGAAATCACAGAAACCCCACAGTGCAGATGGAGGCCATTTCGGCCCATCGAGCCTGCACCAACACATATCCCACCCGATCCCTGTAACACCTACACCAACACATATCCCACCCTATCCCCGTAACCCCACATATTTAATCCCCCTAACACTAAGGGTCAATTTATCATAGCCAATCAACCTAACCCGCACATCTTTGGTTCTTTTGAAGATATGAATGGAGATTGGATGCAATGCTGGATGGAGAGTTGATTGAATTTATGGAGGGAAGAATGAATGTATTTAATATTTGATTGAATGTCGTTTGAGTGAGTGCAGAGGCAAATGAATGGATGAGTGTGTTGGGCACAGAATGGATTCAATGGATGGAGGGATGAATGAATGCATGGTGAGGTAAATATATGCAGGGAGTGATGAATGGATCATTGGGTGAAAGGCTGGTAGAATTAAAGAATGGAGGGAGTGTTGGATAGATCCACAGTGAAACGAATGGAGATGTGAATGAATGGAGAGAGTGTTGTATGGATAGATGGTTGAATGAATGGAAAGATGAAGTAATTGAGAGAACATTTGGATGAATGGGTGATTGAGCAGATGGATATTATGTCAGAAGTATTTTTCGATGGAGAGGTAGTTGAAGTAGTAAAGGGGTGAATGAATGGTCGGAAATTTTGATGGATGTGTGATTGCATGAATGGAAAGTTGAAGGAATGAATTAGGCGATGGATGGAGAATTATTTGAATGGAAGGATGTTGTGTTGGATGGAGAGCGTGTTGGATGTGCAGGTGATAGGATGGATGGATGGATGAATGATTGTAGGAAGTATTGACTGTTTGAAAGTACAGTGGATGGATTGATTTATGATTGGATTCAGCGTTGGATGAATGGATGGATCAATAGATGGATTGATTGATGTTTGGAGGGAATGTTCGAAAGAGAGATGGTTGAATAAATAGATGGAAGAATGAATGGATGTAATGTTGGATGGATAATTTATTCATTGAATGAAGATGTAAATGAAGGAAGAGAGTGTTGGGGATTGAGGAATGAACGAATGGAGGACGTGTTGGAAAAAGTGTGCTCGAATAGATGTGGAGGTGAATGAATGGAGAAAGTGTTGGATAGAAGCTTGGCTGCATGGAGGGAGAAGTGAATGAATGGAAAGTTTTTAATTGAATGGGTTCTTGAATGGAAAGTGTGTGGGATGAATGGTGTTTGGGTGGATGGATTATTGGATAGAGGTAAACTTGGACTGGCAGGTAGTGGGATTGATAAAGAGGTGAATTAATGGTGGGACAGTCGGTTGCATGGGTGAGAGAATGAATGCAAAACTGAAGGAATGGAGAGAGTGTTGGATGGAGGATTGGTTGAATGGAAGGATGTAGTGTTGGATGGAGCGCATGGTGAATGTGCAGGTGATTGGATGGATGTATGACTGGATGATTTTAGAGATTATTGGTGGTTTGGAAGTACAGAGGATGGATTGATTGATGAGTGCATGGAATGTTGGATTCAGAAATGGTTGTATTTCTGGATGGATGCAAGTGTACAGGGTGTTCTCAATGGAGGAGCTGTGGATTGAGAGATGAATGAATAGAACGTGCTGGCCAGAGAGTTGGTTGAGTGAATATGTGGTTAATCAAAGGGAATGTGGAAGCTCAGAAAGTTGATGAATGGGCTGAATGAAGAGAGTGGATGGAAAACTGGTAGAATCGATCGTGAGATGAATGAATACAGGTATTGCTGAGTGGAGAATGGTTGAGAAAAGGGATTGTGGTATGAACAGCCAGTTTAGCTGACAAAGGGATGACTGAATGGAGTGAAAGTTGCATGAGTGAGTTTTGGAATGAGTGGAAGATGAATGAATGAGGGAGAGTTGGATGGATACGTTGTTGAATGGATGGATGATTTGTCCAAATTGTGGGATTGACAGCTAGTAGAATTGATAAAGGGATGGATGAATGGAGTGAACTGTAGATGGATGGATGGTTTGAATGAATGGACGGAGAGTTGATTGGCTAATTGTTCGAACGCATGAATTGTGCTTTGTTTGGAGGATGGGTAGGATAGAAGACTGTTGGATTGATGGGTGGTTGGACGTTCAGTAGAACTGATTGATAGATGGATAGTTGTTTCAATGAATGGATGGATGATTGAAGGGAGTACGGGGTGGACAGGTGTTTGAGTTTATAGATCGATGTTTAGAAGGAGTGCTGGATGGGCAGTTGCTGAATGGAGAGATGATTTGTTGAGCTGATGGAAAGATGAATGATGGATTATTGAATAGAAGAGTTGTTAGATGGATGGGAGGTTGAATGACTGCATAAATGATTGGATCAATCAACGATTGTAGAGAGAATTGGATGATTGGAAGTATAGTGGATGGATTGATTGAAGTTTGGAGACAATGTTCGACATAGAGGCGGTTGTATTTATTGAGGGAAAAATGAATATTGTTAACGTTGGATGGAATATCGGAACACTGAATGGATGGATGAGAGTTTTGGACACAGAATGGGTTGAATGGATGGAGGGGTGAATGAATGGATGGGGTGATGAATGGAGAATTGGTTGAAAGACTGGTAGAATTAATGAAAGGGAGGGAGTGTTGGATAGATCCGCAGTGGTTGGAATGGAGATGTGAATGAATGGAGAGAGTGTTGGATGGATAGATGGTTGAATGAATGGAAACGTGAAGTAATTTGGATAACATTTGGATGAATGTGTGAATGACCGGATGGATATTATGTCAGAAGTATTTTTCAATGGAGAGGTAGTTGAATTAGTAAAGGGATGAATGAATAGTCGGAAAGATTGATGGATGGGTGATTGCATGAATGGAAAGGTGAAGGCATGAATAGGGCGCTGGATGGAGAAATGTTTGAATGGAAGGATGTGGTGTTGGATGGAGAGCGAGTTGGATGTGCAGGTGATTGGATGGATGGATGATTGAAGATGTATTGAATGATTGAAAGTTCAGTGGATGGATTGATTGATAATTGGTGTCAATGCTGGATGAATGGATGGATCAGTAGTTGGATCGATTGATGTTTGGAGGGAATGTTTGATAGAGAGATGGTGTAATTTATAGAGGGAAGAATGAATGGATGTAACGTTGGATGGAGAATTGTTTCAGTGAATGAAGAGGTAAATGAATGGAGAGAGTGTTGGGGATTGAAGAATGAATGAATGGAGGGAGTGTTGGAAAGTAGGGTGGTTGAATGAATGGGGAGGTGAATGAATGGAGAGGGGGTTGGATAGATCCGTGGTTACATGGATGGTGAAGTGAATGAATGGAGAGAGGTTTAGATGGATGGGGTTTTGAAAGGCGGATGTGTGGCATGGATGGTGTTTGGGTGGATGGATAGTTGGACAGAGGTAAATTTGGAAGGGCAGGTATTGGATTTGATAAAGAGGTGAATGAATGGAGGGACAGTCTGATGAATGGGTAATTGAATATGAATGGAAAGGTGAAGGAATGGAAAGAGTGTTGGATCGAGAATTGGTTGAATGGAAGGATGTAGTGTTGGATGGAGAGCGTGTTGGATGGTTATGTGATTGGATGGATGGAAGAATGAATGATTGTAGAGAGTATTGTATGATTGGCAGCACAGTGGATGGATTGATCGATGATTGGATGGAATGTTGGATAGAGAAGTGGCTGTATTTATGGATGGATGAAAGAGTACAGGTTGTGCTGGATGGATGAGCTGCAGATTGAGAGAAGAATGAATAGAGCGTGTGAGCTAGAGTGTTGTTTGAGTGGATGGGTGATTCATCAGAGGGAATTTGGAAGCTCAGGTAGTTGAATGGAGAAGCGGATGAAAGAAGGGAGTGGATGGAGAACTGGTTGAATGGATAGAGGGATGAATGGATACAAGGCTTGTTGAGTGGAAGAATGGTTGATCAAAGGGACTGTGGTATGAACAGCCAGTTTAGCTGATACAGCGATGAGTGAATGGAGTGAAAGTTGCATGAGCGTGTTTTTGAATGATTGGGAAAGTGAATGAATGGAGGGAGAGTTGGATGGCTAGGTGTTGAAAGGAGGATTAATTGGTCCCGATTGTGGGAAAAACAACTAGTTGAATTGCTGAAGGAATCAATGAAGGGAACTTTAGATGGAAGAGTGGTTTGAATGAATGGAGGAAGAGTTGAATATATAATTGTTGAAATGGATGGATCTTGTTTTGTTTGTTGTGTGGGTGGGATAGAAGTCTGTTTAATTGATGCATATTTGAAAGGTCACATAGATGGATGGATGGACGTTTCAATGGATGAATGGATGATTGTAGGGAGTAATGGATGGGCAGATGTTTGAGTTTATTAATCGATGTTTAGAAGGAGTGCTGGATGGGGAGTTGTTGAATGGACAGATGATTAGTTGAGGTGATGGATAGATGGAAGATGGATTATTGAAGAGAAGAGTTGTTGGAAGAATAAGAGTTTGAATGAAAGCATGAATTGATGGATGAATTAATGATTGTAGGGAGTATTAGATTACTGGGAGGCAGCGGGTGAATTGATTGATGTTTCGATTAATTTCTGGATGAATGAATAGTTCTGTTGAAGAATTGAATGGAGATTGGATGCAATGTTGGATGGAGAGTTGGTTGAATTTATGTCGGGAAGAATGAATGTATTTAATATTTGATTGAATGTCGTTTGAGTGAATGCAGAGGTATATGAATGGATGAGTGTATTGGGCACAGAATGGATTCAATGGATGGAGGGATGAATGAAAGCATGGTGAGGTAAATATATGTAGGGAGTGATGAATGGATCATTGGGTGAAAGGCTGGTAGAATTAAAGAATGGATGGAGTGTTGGATAGATCCACAGTGAAACGAATGTAAATGTGAATGAATGGAGAGAGTGTTGGATGGATAGGCGGTTGAATGAATGGAAAGATTAAGTAATAGAGAGAACATTTGGATGAATGGGTGATTGAGTGGATGGATATTATGTCAGAAGAATTTTTCGATGGAGAGGTAGTTGAAGTAGTAAATGGATGAATGAATGGTAGGAAAGTTTGTTGGATGGGTGATTGCATGAATGGAAAGGTGAAGGAATGAATGGGGCGCTGGATGGAGAAATGTATGAATGGAATGATGTGGTGTTGGATGGAGAGCGAGTTGGATGTGCAGGTGATTGGATGGATGGATGGATGGGTGGATGATTGAAGATGTATTGCATGATAGAAAGTTCAGTGGATGGATTGATTGATAATTGGTGTCAATGTTGGATGAATGGATCGATCAGTAGTTGGATCGATTGATGTTTGGAGGGAATGTTTGATAGAGAGATGGTTTAATTTAAAGAGGGAAGAATGAATGGATGTAATGTTGGATGGAGAATTGTTTCAGTGAATGAAGAGGTAAATGAATGGAGAGAGTGTTGGGGATTGAAGAATGAATGAATGGAGGGCGTGTTTTAAAGAAGAGTGGTTGAATGAATGGGGAGGTGAATGAATGGAGAGGGTGTTGGATAGACGTGTGGTTTCATGGATGGAGAAGTGAATGAATGGAGAGAGGGTTAGATGGATGTGGTGTTGAATGGAGAGTGTGTGGGATGGATGGTGTTTGGGTGGATGGATAGTTAACCCTGTCCAATGTGGAAGGGCTGTTAGTGGAATTGATAAAGAGGCGAATGAATGGAGGGACAGTCTGATGAATGATGATTGAATGAATGCAAAGATGAAGGAATGGAGAGAGTGTTGGATCGAGAATTGGTTGAATGGATGGATGTAGTATTGGATGGAGAGCGTGTTGGGTGGTTAGGTGATTGGACAGATGGATGAATGAATGATTGTAGAGAGTATTGTATGATTGGCAGCACAGTGGATGGATTCATTGATGATTGATGAATTGTTGGATAGAGAAGTGGCTGTATTTATGGATGGATGAAACAGTACAGGTTGTGCTGGATGGATGAGCTGCGGATGGAGAGAAGAATGAATAGAGCATGCAAGCTATTGAGTTGTTTGAGTGATGTGTCAATTATCAGTTGGAATGTAGAAGCTCAGGTAGTGGAATGGAGAAACAGATGAATGAAGGGAGTGGATGGAGAACTGGTTGAATGGATCGAGGGATGAATGAAGACAAGGCATGTTGAGTGGGTGAATTTTTGATCAAAAGGACTGTGGTATGAACAGCCTGTTTAGCTGTTAAAGCGATGACTGAATGGAGTGAAAGTTGCATGAGTGGGTATTTGAATGTATGGGAAGATGAATGAATGGAGGGAGAGTGGGATGGATAGATGGTTGAAAGGATGGATGATTGGTCCCAATTGTGGGGAAAACAGCTAGTTGAATTGCTGAAGGAATGAATGGACCGAACTTTAGATGGATGAGTTGTTTGAATGAATGGAGGAAGAGTTGAATATATAATTGTTCGAATGGATGGATTGTGGATGTTTGGTGTGTGGGTGGGATGGAAGTCTGTTTAATTGATTGATGTTAGGAAGCTCACATAGATGGATGGGTGGACGTTTCAATGGATGAATGGATGATTTTAGGGAGTACTGGATGGGCAGATGGTTGCGTTTATAGATCGATATTTGGAAGGAGTGCTGGATGGGGAGTTGTTGAATGGATAGATGATTGGTTGAGGTAATGGACAGCTGGATGATGGATTATTGAACAGAAGAGTTGTTAGAATATTGAGTGTTTGAATGAAAGCATGAATGAATGATTGTAGGGAGTATTGGATTACTGGGAGACAGTGGAAGAATTGATTGAAGTTTCGAGGGATTGCTGGATGAATGAATAGTTCTGTGGAAGAATTGAATGGAGATTGGAGGCATTGTTAGGCAATGGAGGCATGAGTGGTGGTTGAATTTATGGAGTGCTGAATTAATGGAATTAATGTTTGATTTAATGTCAGTTGAGTGAATGCAGAGGTAAATGACTGGATGAGTGTGTTGGACACAGATTGGGTTGAATGGATGGAGGGGTGAATGAATGGATGAAGAGGAAAATTAATGGAGGGAATGATGGATGGGGAATTGATTGAAAGGCTGGTAGAATTAATGACTGGAGGGAGTGTTGGATAGATCCGCAGTGGAATGAATGAAGATGTGAATGAATGGAGAGATTTTTGGATGGATAGTTTGCTGAATGAATGGAAAGATGAAGTAATTGAGAGAACATTTGGTTGAATGGGTGATTGAGCGGATGGTTATTGTGTCAGAAGGACTTTTCGATGGAGGGGTAGTTGTATTTCTAAAAGGGTGAATGAATGGTCAGAAAGTTTGATGGATGGGTGATTGCATGAATGGAAAAGTGAAGGAATGAATAGGGCGCTGGATGGAGATTTGGTTGAATGGTAGGATGTGGTGTTGGATGAAGAGCATGTTGGATGTGTAGGTGACTGGATGGATGGAAGGATGAATGATTGTTGGAAGTACTGAATGATTGATACTACAGTGGATGGATTGATTGATGATTGGAGTGAATGTTGGATGAATTGGTGGTTCAATAGTTTGATAGATTAATGTTTGGAGGAAACGTTCGATAGAGAGATGGTTCATTTTATAGAGGGATGAATGAATGGATGGAATGTTGGATGGAGAATAGTTTCAGTGAATAAGGAGGTAAATTAATGGAGAGAGTGTTGTGGATTGAAGAATGAATGAATGGATTGGGTTTTGGAAAGAGGATTGTTTGAATGAATGGGGAGGTGAATGAATGGAGAGCGTGTTGGATAGATGCATGATTGTGTGGGTGGAGAAGTGAATGAATGGAGAGAGTGTTTGTTGGATGCAGCTTTGAACGGAGAGTGTGCGGGATGGATGGTGTTTGGGTGGATGGATAGTTGGACGGGGTAAATTTGGAAGGGCTGCTAGTGGAATTGATAAAGAGCTGAGTGAATGGAGGGACAGTCTGATGAATGGGTGATTGAATGATTGCAAAGCTGAAGGAATAGAGAGAGTGCTGGTTCGAGATTTGGTTGAATGGTAGGATGTAGTTTTGGATGGAGAGCGTGCTGGATGGGTAAGTGATTGAATGGATGGATGAATGAATGACTGTAGAATGTATTGTATGACTGGAAGTACAGAGGATGGATTAATTGATTATTGGACTCAATGTTAGATGAGTGGATGCTTCACAAGATGGATTGATTGATGAGTGGAGAGAATGTTGGATTCAGAAGTGGTTGTATAAATGGATGAAACACTCAGGGTGTGATGGTTGGGTGACCTGTGGATTGAGAGAAGACTGAATAGTACGTGTTGTCTAGAGATTTGTTTGAGTGGATGAGTGATTCATCAGACGGAATGTGGACGCTCAGGTAGTTGAACAATAAGGGACGAATGAAGGGAGAGGATGGATAACTGCTTGAATAGTTCGAGGGATGAATGAATAGAGGCCATGTTGAGTGTAAGAATGGTTGATGGAAGGGCCTGTTGTATGAAAAGGCAGTTTAGCTGATAGAGGGATGACTGAATGGTGTGAAAGTTGCATGAGTGGGTTTTATAATGAGGGGTAGATGAATGAATGCAGGGAGGGTTGGATGGATAGCTGGTTGAATGAATGGACGAAGAGTTGAATGGATAATTGTGCGAATGGATGTATTGTGGTTTATTTGGAGGGTGGGTGGGAGAGAATACTGTTGGATTGATGCATGGCTGGATGTTTGGAGGAACAGATGGATAGATGTATATTTGTTTCAGTGGATGGATAGATGATTGAAGGGAGTACGGGATGGGCAGGTTTCTGAGATTATAAATCAATATTTGGAAGTTGAGCTGGATGGGGAGTTGTTGAACGGGTAGATGATTGTTTGAGGTGATGGTTAGATGAATGATGGATTATTGAATTGAAGAGTTGTTAGATGACTGAGAGGTTGAATGAATGCATAAATGGATGGATGAATGAATGATTGTAGAGAGTATTGGATGACTTGAAGAATAGTGGATGGATTGATTGAGGTTTGGATACAATGTTGGATGGAGATGTTGAATTTATGGAGCGAAGAATGAATGGTGTTAATGTGGGATAGAATATCGGTTCAGGGAATGGGTGGATGAGAGACTTGGACACCATTAGAGGATGAGACCGGGAAATTAATGGTGGGAAAAATGGAGATGGAAAAAACACTGAATGAATATTTTACATCAGTCTTTACAGTAGAAGACACTAAGAATATCCCAACACTGGACAAACAGGGGGCTAAAGGGGGGAGGAGCTAATCACGATCAAAATCACTAAGGAAGTGGTACTCGGTAAAATAATGGGACTCAAGGCGGATAAATCAGCTGGACCTGATGTCTTACATCCTAGGGTCTTGAGGGAAGTGGCGGTAGGAATTGTGGATGCATTGGTAATAATTTTCCAAAACTCCCTGGACTCAGCAAAGGTCCCGGCAGACTGGAAAACTGCTAGTGTAACACCCTTATTTAAAAAGGGCAGTAGACAGAAGGCTGGAAACTATAGACCGGTTAGCCTAACATCTGTGGTAGGTAAAACTTTGGAGTCCATTATTAAGGAGACAGTAACAGGACATTTGGATAATCATAATTTAATAGGACAAAGTCAGCATGGTTTTATGAAGGGGAAGTCATGTTTGACAAATTTGCTGGAGTTCTTTGAGGAAGTAACGTACAGGGTGGATAAAGGGCAACCAGTGGACGTAGTGTATTTAGACTTCCAAAAGGCATTTGACAAGGTGCCACACAAAAGATTATTGCTTAAGATAAAAAATCACGGGATTGGGGGTAATATTCTGGCATGGATAGAGGATTGGCTATCTAACAGAAGGCAGAGAGTTGGGAGAAATGGTTCATTCTCAGACTGGCAATCAGTAACTAGTGGTGTTCCACAGGGGTCAGTGCTGGGTCCCCAACTCTTTACAATCTATATGAACGATTTGGAGGAGGGGACCGAGTGTAACATATCAAAGTTTGCAGATGATACTAAGATGGGGGGGAAAGTAGTGAGTGAGGAGGGCATAAAAAACCTGCAAGGGGACATCGACAGGCTAAGTAAGTGGGCAGAGATTTGGCAGATGGAACACAATAATGGAAGGTGTGAGGTTATGCACTTTGGCAGGAAAAATCGTAGAGCAAGTTATTATCTTAATGGCAAGAAACTGGAAAGTACTGAAGTACAAAGGGATCTGGGGGTCCTGGTGCACGAAACTCAAAAGGTTAGTATGCAGGTGCAGCAAGTGATTAAGAAGGCCAATGGAATGTTGGCTTTCATTGCTAGGGGGATAGAATATAAAAATAGGGAGGTATTGCTTCAGTTGCACAAGGTATTGGTGAGACCGCACCTGGAATGCTGCGTACAGTTTTGGTGTCCATACTTAAGAAAGGACATACTTGCTCTCGAGTCAGTACAAAGAAGGTTCACTCGGTTAATCCCAGGGATGAGGGGATGGACATATGAGGAGAGGTTGAGTAGATTGGGACTCTACTCATTGGAGTTCAGAAGAATGAGAGGCGATCTTATTGAAACATATAAGATTGTGAAGGGGTTGGATCGGGTGGATGCGGGGAAGATGTTCCTGATGATGGGTGAAACTAGAACTAGGGGGCATAGTCTTAGAATAAGGGGCTGCACTTTCAAAACTGAGATGCGGAGGAACTACTTCACTCAGAGGGTGGTAGGTCCATGGAATATGCTGCCCCAAAAAGCTGTAGAAGCTACATCATTACATAAATTTAAAACAGAAATAGACAGTTTCCTAGAAGTAAAGGGAATTAAGGGTTATGGGGAGCGGGCAGGAATTTGGACATGAGTCTAGGTTCGGATCGGTCATGGCCCAGTGGGTAGCGGAGCGGGCCCAAGGGCCATGTAGCCTGATCCTGCTCCTATTTCATGTGCCTAATTCTGCTAGATTCAGGAGATGGTTCTGTGATAGTGGATTGGCGGTTAGGATCAGATCAGCCATGATCTTATTGAATGGCGGAGCAGGCTCGAGGGGCCGATTGGCCTACTCCTGCTCCTATTTCTTATGTTCTTATGTACTTATGTAGATTGCCTTGAATGGATGGTGGTATGAATGAATGAATGGGGAGGTAAATTAGTGGAGGGAGTGATGGATGGAGAATTGATTGAAAGTCTGATAGAGTTAATGAATGGAGGGATTGTTGGATAGATCTGCAGTGGAATGAATGGAGATGTGAATGCATGGAGAGACTTTTGGATGGATAGGTGGTTGAATGAAATGAAAGGTGAAGTAATTGATAGAACTTTTGGATGAATGGGTGAATGTGCAGAAGGATATTATGTCAGAAGGTTTTTTCGATGGAGAGGTAATAGAATTATTAAAGGGGTGACTGAATGGAGTGAAAGTTGCATGAGTGGGTTTTTGAATGAGTGGAAGATGAATGCAATGAGGGAGTGTTGGATGGATAGATAGTTGAATGGATGGACGATTGGTCCAAATTGTGGGATGGACAGTGTGGTAAACCACTTTTACCATTCACTATCGTTACACTATAGTTATCACTGTTAGATCATTTCCCTATAGTTATCATTGTTCACATTGTTGTATCACTGTACGAGGTCGCCTCTTGTCATGCTGCTATACCTGGGCTGACCACTGCCGACTCCGCCCATGGCTCCACCTACCTGCCCAGGTATAAAGGTGGTCGACTGGCTGGTATTCCTCCTTCTTGGATCCGATCACCCACGAGGGTGGGCTCTGTTATTTAGTCAATAAAAACCTATAGTTACTTTCTTAACTCGTCGCTTTTCATTGGGCGAATTGATAGGTATATCAATTTTATTGACTAAATTTTAAAATGTCGGTACCTGAGCAGCCAAACAACCAGTCAACGGAGCAGCCAACTGACCAGCCAGACGCCCAGCTACAACAGCCACAGCAGCCGGCTTGGCTGCGAGCCCTCAAACCACCGTACCTGGATCTAAACCCACAAGCAACAAACGCAGCCCTCGACTTCAAACACTGGCAGTGCTGCTTCGAATCCTACCTGGAAGAATCCGGCGTCCCTCAGAGATCCAAACTAAGAGTTCTGACCGCTCAAGCGAGCCCTAAAGTATAGGCACTCATCCAGGACATTACTACTTACGAGGCCGCTATCAACCTACTGAAACAGCAGTACCGGAGCCCGGTAAATTCCATGTATGCCAGACACCTCCTAAGATCCCACCCGCAACAGCCAGGAGAGTCGGTAGCTGAATTTTTACGGGCGCGGCGAACACTCGGCAGGGACTGTGACTTTAAAGCAGTATCGGCTGCAGAAAACACTGAAGATAACATCCGCGATGCCTTCGTGAAAGGCCTTCGGTCCGACTACCCACGGCAGAGACTGCTGGAATCAAAGGACCTCGACCTGAACACAGCTGCAGCCTTGGCCTACTCCCTCGAAGTGACCCAGCGGGACCTCGAGGTGTATTCCAGTTACAGTTCGCGACTCTGGGACTCGGGCCCGACCCCGACCGCAATACCCCTCGTAGCGCCGCCCCCGGGACCTACCTCAGTGTCGGTGTCCCGGACCCGATCGGGACCGCCACCCCCGGTACCGGCTGCGACTTCGGACCCCCGCGATCGGGCTGCCGGCTGCTTCTTCTGTGGGCAGGCGAAACACCCGAGGTCGCGCTGCCCAGCCAAAAATGCGACGTGCTCCAGCTGCCTGAAGAAAGGCCACTTCGCGAAGGCCTGCAGAGGGAGAGCAGCAGAGGCCAGCAGTGCCTCATGCGAACTGTGGGGGCGGCCATCTTTTATCAAGGCCACAGATGCCAGCATCCCCTCGTGTGATCAATGGGGCGGCCATCTTTGATCCAGGCAACCGACGCCAGCAGTGCCTCGTGGGTTGTGGGGGCAGCCATCTTCTCCGCCATTTTGCCCAACCTCGTGGGCGCCTCCATTTTACCCACCACGCTCGACCGCCACCTTACCTCCAGACCTGACGACTGCTTCACCCACAGACTACAGCGACCCGCTCAGCCACACACTAGCCTCCGTCACACTGGACCAAGCTCGCCCGCATCATCTGTCCAAGTCAATGATGGACATCAAAGTAGACGGCCACGCCACGACCTGCCTGTTCGACAGCGGAAGCACGGAGAGCTTCATACATCCAGACACGGTGAGCCACTACTCCCTCACTGTCCAGCCAACGCGCAACCGGATCTCGATGGCATCGAGGTCCCATGCCACAGACATCAGCGGCTACTGTGTTGTGACCCTGTCGGTTAAGGGCACGGAGTATAAAAACTTTAAACTCCTCGTCCTGCCCCAGCTATGCGCTGCTGTCCTACTAGGGCTGGATTTTCAATCCCACCTCCAAAGCATCACTCTAGCATACGGTGGACCCCTCCCCCCGCTCACAGTCGACAACCAGCAGCCTTTAAATCGCCCACCACGTAACAGCTGCGGCCTATCCACCCTCAAGGTCCCGCCACCTTCCCTGTTCGCTAACCTCACCCCCGACTTCAAACCCGTCGCTACCAAGAGCAGGCGGTACAGCGCTGGGGACAAAGCTTTTATTAACTCTCAGGTGCAGCGTCTCCTGAATGAGGGCATCATCGAGGGGAGCAGCAGCCCCTGGCGTGCCCAGGTTGTAGTCATTAAGACCGGCAATAAAAACCGCCTGGTCATCGACTACAGCCAAACCATAAACCGGTACACCCAGCTGGACGCGTACCCCCTTCCCCGCATATCTGATATGGTCAATCAGATTGCTCAATACCGTGTATTCTCTACCATCGACCTTAAGTCGGCCTACCACCAACACCCTATCCGCCCCGAGGACCGCCAGTATACCGCCTTCGACGCGATTGGCCGCCTCTACCACTTCCTGAGGGTTCCCTTTGGCGTCACCAACGGGGTTTCGGTCTTCCAAAGGGAGATGGACCAAATGGTTGACCAGAGCGGGCTGCAAGCCACGTTCCCCTATCTAGATAACGTCACCGTCTGCGGCCGCGACCGGCAAGACCATGACGTTAATCTGGAAAGATTCCTCCGTACGGCCCAACGGCTGAACCTCACCTACAATAAGGAGAAATGTGTGTTTAACACCTCGCGCCTTGCCATCCTCGGCTGCGTAGTAGAGAACGGAATCATCGGCCCCGATCCCGAAAGAATGCGTCCCCTCATGGAGCTACCCCTTCCCCACTGTCCAAAGGCGCTGAAGAGAACCCTGGGGCTCTTCACCTACTATGCCCAATGGGTGCCGAATTATGCGGACAAAGCCAGACTCCTCATGAAGTCCACCTCCTTCCCCCTTACGGAAGAAGCACGCGCGGCCTTCTCCCTCATCAGGGGAGACATTGCTAAGGCCACTATGCACGCAGTGGATGAGTCCATCCCCTTCCAAGTGGAGAGCGATGCATCCGACTTCGCCCTAGCCGCTACCCTCAACCAGGAGGGGAGACCGGTGGCCTTCTTCTCAAGGACCCTACAGGGCCCTGAGATCCGACACTCTTCGGTCGAGAAGGAGGCCCAGGCGATTGTGGAGGCCGTACGCTGCTGGAGGCATTACCTCGCAGGCAAACGATTTACCCTCCTCACCGACCAGCGTTCGGTCGCTTTTATGTTTAATAACAAGCTGAGGGGTAAAATCAAGAACGACAAGATCTTGAGGTGGAGAATCGAGCTATCCACCTACGATTATGATATCTTGTACCGGCCTGGTAAGCTGAACGAACCCCCTGACGCTATATCGCGAATTACATGCGCCAACGCGCAAATTGATAGACTTCAAACCCTCCACAACGACCTCTGCCACCCCGGGGTCACCAGGCTTTACCACTTTATTAAGGCCCGCAACCTGACCTACTCCATCGAGGAGGTCAGGACCATGACCAGGAACTGCCAGACCTGTGCCGAGTGCAAACCGCACTTCTTTAGGCCGGACAGGGCAAGCCTGATCAAGGCCACCCGCCCCTTCGAGCGCTTGAGCATCGATTTTAAGGGGCCCCTCCCGTCCTCTGACCGTAAAGTGTACTTCCTCAACATTGTTGATGAGTACTCCCGTTTCCCCTTTGCCTTCCCCTGCCCAGACATGACCAGACCACGGTCATTAAATGCCTGAACGACCTCTTTGCCTTGTTCGGGTTCCCAAACTATATACATAGTGACCGGGGTGCCTCCTTCATGAGCGAAGAACTCCATCAGTTCCTACTAGCGAGAGGCATCGCCACTAGCAGGACCACCAGCTACAACCCCCGAGGGAACGGCCAGGTGGAAAGAGAGAACGCGACGGTATGGAAGGCCATCCTATTAGCCTTAAAGTCTAAGGGCCTCCCAACCTCTCGCTGGCAGGAGGTCCTCCCGGCGGCGCTGCATTCCACCCGGTCACTACTTTGCACTGCCATTAACGCCACCCCCCATGAACGAATGTTTGTTTTCCCCAGGAAGTCAACTACGGGAACCACACTACCAACCTGGCTGACCTCTCTGGGGCCTGTCTTGCTGCAAAAGCACGTGAGGGCCCATAAAACGGACCCCCTGGTCGAGAGGGTGAACCTCCTGCACACCAACCCCCAGTATGCCTACGTGGCATACCCAGACGGGCGGGAAGACACAGTCTCTATATGAGACCTCGCACCCTCGGGCACCCCGGAGACACCACCTTTAACCCGCCCCACCCCCCCAATTCCAGCCCAGGTTGACGGTACGCCGGAACACCAAGAGCCTTCGCCTACCTCGCAGACGCCAGCATTAACACCGGAGAACGCAACACCGCCGCTGCAACGATCAGACAGGCTTACGAGGCCTCCGGACAGACTAACATACCAGAACTGGTAGTACACTTCACCCCGCCGGACTCAAATCTAAACAAGGGGTGAATGTGGTAAACCACTTTTACCATTCACTATCGTTACACTATAGTTATCACTGTTAGATCGTTTCCCTATAGTTATCACTGTTCACATTGTTGTATCACTGTACGAGGTCGCCTCTTGTCACGCTGCTATACCTGGGCTGACCACTGCCGACTCCACCCATGGCTCCACCTACCTGCCCAGGTATAAAGGTGGTCGACTGGCTGGCATTCCTCCTTCTTGGATCCGATCACCCACGAGGGTGGGCTCTGTTATTTAGTCAATAAAAACCTATAGTTACTTTCTTAACTCGTCGCTTTTCATTGGGCGAATTGATAGGTATATCAATTTTATTGACTAAATTTTAAAATGTCGGTACCTGAGCAACCAAACAACCAGTCAACGGAGCAGCCAACTGACCAGCCAGACGCCCAGCTACAACAGCCACAGCAGCCGGCTTGGCTGCGAGCCCTCAAACCACCGTACCTGGATCTAAACCCACAAGCAACAAACGCAGCCCTCGACTTCAAACACTGGCAGTGCTGCTTCGAATCCTACCTGGAAGAATCCGGCGTCCCTCAGAGATCCAAACTAAGAGTTCTGACCGCTCAAGCGAGCCCTAAAGTATAGGCACTCATCCAGGACATTACTACTTACGAGGCCGCTATCAACCTACTGAAACAGCAGTACCGGAGCCCGGTAAATTCCATGTATGCCAGACACCTCCTAAGATCCCACCCGCAACAGCCAGGAGAGTTGGTAGCTGAATTTTTACGGGCGCGACGAACAGTCGGCAGGGACTGTGACTTTAAAGCAGTATCGGCTGCAGAAAACACTGAAGATAACATCCGCGATGCCTTCGTGAAAGGCCTTCGGTCCGACTACCCACGGCAGAGACTGCTGGAATCAAAGGACCTCGACCTGAACACAGCTGCAGCCTTGGCCTGCTCCCTCGAAGTGACCCAGCGGGACCTCGAGGTGTATTCCAGTTACAGTTCGCGACTCTGGGACTCGGGCCCGACCCCGACCGCAATACCCCTCGTAGCGCCGCCCCCGGGACCTACCTCAGTGTCGGTGTCCCGGACCCGATCGGGACCGCCACCCCCGGTACCGGCTGCGACTTCGGACCCCCGCGATCGGGCTGCCGGCTGCTTCTTCTGTGGGCAGGCGAAACACCCGAGGTCGCGCTGCCCAGCCAAAAATGCGACGTGCTCCAGCTGCCTGAAGAAAGGCCACTTCGCGAAGGCCTGCAGAGGGAGAGCAGCAGAGGCCAGCAGTGCCTCATGCGAACTGTGGGGGCGGCCATCTTTTATCAAGGCCACAGATGCCAGCATCCCCTCGTGTGATCAATGGGGCGGCCATCTTTGATCCAGG
Source organism: Somniosus microcephalus (assembly GCF_052327205.1). NCBI lineage: Eukaryota > Metazoa > Chordata > Chondrichthyes > Squaliformes > Somniosidae > Somniosus > Somniosus microcephalus. The sequence continues at coordinate 26,374,165 of NW_028225180.1, read as the reverse complement.
CAACCGACGCCAGCAGTGCCTCGTGGGTTGTGGGGGCAGCCATCTTCTCCGCCATTTTGCCCAACCTCGTGGGCGCCTCCATTTTACCCACCACGCTCGACCGCCACCTTACCTCCAGACCTGACGACTGCTTCACCCACAGACTACAGCGACCCGCTCAGCCACACACTAGCCTCCGTCACACTGGACCAAGCTCGCCCGCATCATCTGTCCAAGTCAATGATGGACATCAAAGTAGACGGCCACGCCACGACCTGCCTGTTCGACAGCGGAAGCACGGAGAGCTTCATACATCCAGACACGGTGAGCCACTACTCCCTCACTGTCCAGCCAACGCGCAACCGGATCTCGATGGCATCGAGGTCCCATGCCACAGACATCAGCGGCTACTGTGTTGTGACCCTGTCGGTTAAGGGCACGGAGTATAAAAACTTTAAACTCCTCGTCCTGCCCCAGCTATGCGCTGCCGTCCTACTAGGGCTGGATTTTCAATCCCACCTCCAAAGCATCACTCTAGCATACGGTGGACCCCTCCCCCCGCTCACAGTCGACAACCAGCAGCCTTTAAATCGCCCACCACGTAACAGCTGCGGCCTATCCACCCTCAAGGTCCCGCCACCTTCCCTGTTCGCTAACCTCACCCCCGACTTCAAACCCGTCGCTACCAAGAGCAGGCGGTACAGCGCTGGGGACAAAGCTTTTATTAACTCTCAGGTGCAGCGTCTCCTGAATGAGGGCATCATCGAGGGGAGCAGCAGCCCCTGGCGTGCCCAGGTTGTAGTCATTAAGACCGGCAATAAAAACCGCCTGGTCATCGACTACAGCCAAACCATAAACCGGTATACCCAGCTGGACGCATACCCCCTTCCCCGCATATCTGATATGGTCAATCAGATTGCTCAATACCGGGTATTCTCTACCATCGACCTTAAGTCGGCCTACCACCAACACCCTATCCGCCCCGAGGACCGCCAGTATACCGCCTTCGACGCGATTGGCCGCCTCTACCACTTCCTGAGGGTTCCCTTTGGCGTCACCAACGGGGTTTCGGTCTTCCAAAGGGAGATGGACCAAATGGTTGACCAGAGCGGGCTGCAAGCCACGTTCCCCTATATAGATAACGTCACCGTCTGCGGCCGCGACCGGCAAGACCATGACGTTAATCTGGAAAGATTCCTCCGTACGGCTCAACGGCTGAACCTCACCTACAATAAGGAGAAATGTGTGTTTAACACCTCGCGCCTTGCCATCCTCGGCTGCGTAGTAGAGAACGGAATCATCGGCCCCGATCCCGAAAGAATGCGTCCCCTCATGGAGCTACCCCTTCCCCACTGTCCAAAGGCGCTGAAGAGAACCCTGGGGCTCTTCACCTACTATGCCCAATGGGTGCCGAATTATGCGGACAAAGCCAGACTCCTCATGAAGTCCACCTCCTTCCCCCTTACGGAAGAAGCACGCGCGGCCTTCTCCCTCATCAGGGGAGACATTGCTAAGGCCACTATGCACGCAGTGGATGAGTCCATCCCCTTCCAAGTGGAGAGCGATGCATCCGACTTCGCCCTAGCCGCTACCCTCAACCAGGAGGGGAGACCGGTGGCGTTCTTCTCAAGGACCCTACAGGGCCCTGAGATCCGACACTCTTCGGTCGAGAAGGAGGCCCAGGCGATTGTGGAGGCCGTACGCTGCTGGAGGCATTACCTCGCAGGCAAACGATTTACCCTCCTCACCGACCAGCGTTCGGTCGCTTTTATGTTTAATAACAAGCTGAGGGGTAAAATCAAGAACGACAAGATCTTGAGGTGGAGAATCGAGCTATCCACCTACGATTATGATATCTTGTACCGGCCTGGTAAGCTGAACGAACCCCCTGACGCTATATCGCGAATTACATGCGCCAACGCGCAAATTGATAGACTTCAAACCCTCCACAACGACCTCTGCCACCCCGGGGTCACCAGGCTTTACCACTTTATTAAGGCCCGCAACCTGACCTACTCCATCGAGGAGGTCAGGACCATGACCAGGAACTGCCAGACCTGTGCCGAGTGCAAACCGCACTTCTTTAGGCCGGACAGGGCAAGCCTGATCAAGGCCACCCGCCCCTTCGAGCGCTTGAGCATCGATTTTAAGGGGCCCCTCCCGTCCTCTGACCGTAAAGTGTACTTCCTCAACATTGTTGATGAGTACTCCCGTTTCCCCTTTGCCTTCCCCTGCCCAGACATGACCAGACCACGGTCATTAAATGCCTGAACGACCTCTTTGCCTTGTTCGGGTTCCCAAACTATATACATAGTGACCGGGGTGCCTCCTTCATGAGCGAAGAACTCCATCAGTTCCTACTAGCGAGAGGCATCGCCACTAGCAGGACCACCAGCTACAACCCCCGAGGGAACGGCCAGGTGGAAAGAGAGAACGCGACGGTATGGAAGGCCATCCTATTAGCCTTAAAGTCTAAGGGCCTCCCAACCTCTCGCTGGCAGGAGGTCCTCCCGGCGGCGCTGCATTCCACCCGGTCACTACTTTGCACTGCCATTAACGCCACCCCCCATGAACGAATGTTTGTTTTCCCCAGGAAGTCAACTACGGGAACCACACTACCAACCTGGCTGACCTCTCTGGGGCCTGTCTTGCTGCAAAAGCACGTGAGGGCCCATAAAACGGACCCCCTGGTCGAGAGGGTGAACCTCCTGCACACCAACCCCCAGTATGCCTACGTGGCATACCCAGACGGGCGGGAAGACACAGTCTCTATATGAGACCTCGCACCCTCGGGCACCCCGGAGACACCACCTTTAACCCGCCCCACCCCCCCAATTCCAGCCCAGGTTGACGGTACGCCGGAACACCAAGAGCCTTCGCCTACCTCGCAGACGCCAGCATTAACACCGGAGAACGCAACACCGCCGCTGCAATGATCAGACAGGCTTACGAGGCCTCCGGACAGACTAACATACCAGAACTGGTAGTACACTTCACCCCGCCGGACTCAAATCTAAACAAGGGGTGAATGTGGTAAACCACTTTTACCATTCACTATCGTTACACTATAGTTATCACTGTTAGATCGTTTCCCTATAGTTATCACTGTTCACATTGTTGTATCACTGTACGAGGTCGCCTCTTGTCACGCTGCTATACCTGGGCTGACCACTGCCGACTCCACCCATGGCTCCACCTACCTGCCCAGGTATAAAGGTGGTCGACTGGCTGGCATTCCTCCTTCTTGGATCCGATCACCCACGAGGGTGGGCTCTGTTATTTAGTCAATAAAAACCTATAGTTACTTTCTTAACTCGTCGCTTTTCATTGGGCGAATTGATAGGTATCATGTTGAATTGATAAAGGGATGAATGAATGGAGGGAAATTTAGATCGATGGGTTGTTTAAATGAATGGCTGGAATGTTGATTGAATAACTGTTCGAATGCATGAATTGTGGTTTGTTTGTAGTTTGGGTGGGATAGAAGACTGTTGGATTGGTAGGTGGTTGGAAGTTTGCAGGAACAGATTCATGGATGGATATTTGTTTCAATGAATGTATGGACGATTTAAGGGAGTATGGGATGGACAGGTTTTTGAGTTTATAGATCAATGTTTGGAAGTAGAGCTGGATGGGGAGTTGTTGAACGAATTGATGACTGGTTGAGGAGATGCATAGATGAATGATGGATTATTGAATAGAAGAGGTGTTAGATGGATGAGAGGTTGAAAGGTTGCATAAATGATTGGATCAATAAATGATTGCAGAGAGAATTGGATGATTGGAAGTAGAGTGGATGGATTGAATAATATTTGGAGACAATGTTTGACATAGAGGCAGTTGTATTTATGGAGGGAAGAATGAATGTTGTTCATGTTGGATGGAATATCGGATCAGTGAATGGATGAATGAGAGTTTTAGACACAGAATGTGTTGAATGGATGGAGGGGTGAATGAATGGATGGGGAGTTAAATTAATGGAGGAAGTGATAGATGGAGAATTGGATGAGTGGCTGGTAGAATTAATGAATGGAGGGAGTTTTGGTTAGATCCGCAGTGGAATGATTGAAGATGTGAATGAATGGAGAGATTGTTGGATGGATAGGTGGTAGAATGAATGGATAGTTGAAGTAATTGAGAGCACATTTGGATTAAAGTGTGATTGAGCGGATGATTGTTATGTCAGAAGGATTTTTCGATGGAGAGGTAGTTGAATTTGTAAAAGGAATAATTAATGGTCGGAAAGTTTGATGGAGGAAAGGTGAAGGGATGAATACGGTGCTGGATGGAGATTTGATTGAATGGAAGGATGTGGTGTTGGATGGAGAGTGTGCTGGATGTGCAGATGATTGGATGGATGAATGATTGTAGGAAGTACTGAATGATTGAAAGTACAGTGGATGGACTGATTGATGATTGGAGTCAATGTTGGATGAATGGATGGTTCAATAGATGGATCGATTGATGTTTGGAGGGAATGTTTGATGGAGAGATGGTTGAATTTAAAGAGGGAAGAATGGATTGATGTAATGTTAGATGGAGAATTGTTTCAGTGAATGAAGAGGTAAATGAATGGAGAGAGTGTTGGGGATTGAAGAATGAATGGAGGGAGTGTTGGAAAGTAGAGTGTTTGGATGAATGGGGAGGTGAATGAATGGAGAGGGTGTTGGATAGATGCATGTTTACATGGATGGTGAAGTGAATGCATGGAGAGAGGGTTAGATGGATGGGGTGTTGAATGGCGGATGTGTGGGATGGATGGTGTTTGGGTGGATGGATAGTTGGACAGAGGTAAATTTGGAAGGGCAGGTCTTGGATTTGATAAAGAGGCGAATGAATGGAGGGACATTCTGATGAATGGGTGATTGAATGAATGCAAAGGTGAAGGAATGGAGAGAGTGTTGGATCGAGAAATGGTTGAATGGAAGGATGTATGTTGGATGGAGAGCGTGTTGGATTGTTAGGTGATTGGATGGATGGATGAATGAATGATTGTAGAGAGTATTGTTTGATTGGCAGCACAGTGGATGGATTGATTGATGATTGGATGGAATGTTGGATGGAGAAGTGGCTGTATTTATGGATGGATGAAAGAGTACAGGTTGTGCTGGGTGGATGAGCTGCAGATTGAGAGAAGAATGAATAGAACGTGTGAGCTAGAGAGTCGTTTGAGTGGATGGGTGATTCATCAGAGGGAATGTGGAAGCTCAGGTAGTTGAATGGAGAAACGGATGAATGAAGGGAGTGGATGGAGAACTGGTTGAATGGATCGAGGGATGAATGGATACAGGGCTTGTTGAGTGGAAGAATGGTTGATCAAAGGGACTGTGGTATGAACAGGCAGTTTATCTGATAAAGGGATGACTGAATGGTGTGTATGTTGCAGAAGTGAGTTTTTGCTTGAGTGGACGATGAATGAATGGAGGGAGAGTTGGATGGATAGGCAGCTGAATTGATGGACGATTGGTCCAAATTGTGCGATGGACAAGTAGTTGAATTGATAAAGGAAGAATGAATAGAGGGAACTTTAGAATGATGGCTGGCTTGAATGAATGGATGAAGAGTTGAATGAAGTGAAAGTGCATGAGTGAGTAGTTGCAGGAGTGGAAGATGAATGAAATGTGTTTGAGATTGATGGATAGGTACTGGAATGGATGGATGGTTGGTCCGAATATTGGGATGGACATGTAGTTGAAGTGATAAAAGGATGAATGAATGGAGGGAACTTTAGATGGATGCGTGGTTTGAAGAATGTCGATTTGAGTTGTTTGGCTAATTGTTCAAACGGATGTATTGTTTGTTCTTTGGACGGCTGGTGGTATAGAGATCTGTTGGACTGACGGAGGAACTTATAGATGGATGGATGGATGATGTTTTAATGAATGAATGGATGATTTCAGGGAGTACTGGATGGGCAGATGGTTGAGTTATTAGATCGATGTTTGGAAGAAGTGCTGGATGGGAAGTTGATGAACGGATAGATGATTGGTTGAGGTGATGGATAGATGGATGATGGACTATTGAATAGAAGACTTGTTGGAAGGATGAGAGTTTGAATGCATGCATGAATGGATGGACAAATGAACGATTGTAGGGAGTATTGGATGACTGAAGGACAGTGGACGGATTGATTGATGTTTCGAGGGAATGTTGGATAAATGAATGGTTCTGTGGAAAATTGAATGATGATTGAATGGAGAGGTGCTTGAATTTATGGAGTGCTGAATTAATGGATTTAATGTTTGATTGAATGTCAGTTGAGTGAATGAAGAGGTAAATGAATGGATGATCGTGCTGGACACAGAATGGGTTGAATGGATGGAGGGAGTGATGGATGGATAATTGGTCCAAAGCCTGGTAGAATTATTGAAGGGAGGGAGTGTTGGATTGATGAGCAGTGGAATGAATGGAGATGTGAATGAATGGCGAGAGTGTTGGACAGATAGGTGTTTGAATGGATGGAAAGATGAAGTAATTGAGAGAATGTTGGATGAATGGATGATTGAGTGGATGGATATTTGGTCAGAAGGATTTTTGGATGGACCAGTAGTTGAATTAGCAATGGGGTGAATGAATGTTCGGAACGTTTGATGGATGGCTGTTTGGATGGATGGAAAGGTGAAGGAATGAATGAGGCACTGGAAGGAGATTTGGTTGAATGGAAAAATGTGGTGTTGGATGGAGAGCGTGTTGGATATGCAAGTGATTGGATAGTTGGATGAATGAATGATTGTAGGAAGTATTGAATGAGTGAAAGTATAGTGGATGAATTGATTGATGATTGGAGTCAATGTTGGATGAATGGATGGTTCAATAGATGGATCGATTGATGTTTGGAGGGAATGTTTGATGGAGCGATGGTTTAATTTATAGAGGGAAGAGTTTGATAGAGAGATGGTTGAATTTAAAGAGGGAAGAATGGATTGATGTAATGTTGGATGGAGAATTGTTTCAGTGAATGAAGAGGTAAATGAATGGAGAGAGTGTTGGGGATTGAAGAATGAATGAATGGAGGGAGTGTTGGAAAGAAGAGTGTTTGGATGAATGGGGAGGTGAATGAATGGAAAGGGTGTTGGATAGATGCATGTTTACATGGATGGTGAAGTGAATGAATGGAGAGAGGGTTAGATGGATGGGGTGTTGAATGGCGGATGTGTGGGATGGATGGTGTTTGGGTGGATGGATAGTTGGACAGAGTTAAATTTGGAAGGGCAGGTATTGATTTGATAAAGAGGTGAATGAATGGAGGGACATTCTGATGAATGGGTGATTGAATGAATGGAAAGGTGAAGGAATGGAGAGAGTGTTGGATTGAAAATTGGTTGAATGGAAGAATGTAGTGTTGGATGGAGAGCGTGTTGGATGGTTAGGTGATTGGATGGTGGATGAATGAATGATTGTAGTGAGTATTGTTTGATTGGCAGCACAGTGGATGAATTGATTGATGATTGGATGTAAAGTTGGATAGAGAAGTGACTGTATTTATGGATGAATGAAAGAGTACAGGTTGTGCTGGGTGGATGAGCTGCAGATTGGGAGAAGAATGAATAGAGCATTGGAGCTAGAGAGTCGTTTGAGTGGATGGGTGATTCATCAGAGGGAATGTGGAAGCTCAGGTAGTTGAATGGAGAAACGGATAAATGAAGGGAGTGGATGGGGAACTGGTTGAATGGATCGAGGGATGAATGGATACAGGGCTTGTTGAATGGAAGAATGGTTGCTCAAAGGGACTGTGTTATGAACAGGCAGTTTAGCTGATAACGGGATGATTGAATGGAGTGAATGTTGCAGGAGTGAGTTTTTGATTGAGTGGACGATGAATGAATGGAGGGAGAGTTGGATGGATAGGCAGCTGAATGGATGGACGATTGGTCCAAATTGTGCGATGGACAAGCAGTTGAGTTGATAAAGGGAAGAATGAATAGCGGAACTTTAGAATGATGGCTGATTTGAATGAATGGAGGAAGAGTTGAATGAAGTGAAAGTGCATGAGTGAATAGTTGCAGGAGTGGAAGATGAATGAAATGTGTTTGAGATTGATGGATAGGTACTTGAATGGATGGATGGTTGGACCGAAAATGGGATGGACATGTAGTTAAAGTGATAAAAGGATGAATGAATGGAGGGAACTTTAGATGGATGCGTGGTTTGAAGAATGTCGATGTGAATGAATGGAGGGTGAGTTGTTTGGATAATTGTTCGAATGGATGTATTGTGTTTTCTTTGGAGGGCTGGTGGGATAGAGATCTGTTGGACGGATGGTTGTTTGGAGGGTCTTATAGATGGATGGATGGATGATTTTAGGGAGTACTGGATTGGCAGATGGTTGAGTTATTAGATCGATATTTGGAAGGAGTGCTGGATGGGAAGTTGATGAACGGATAGATGATTGGTTGAGGTGATGGATAGATGGATGATGGAATATTGAATAGAAGAGTTGTTTGAAGGATGAGAGTTTGAATGCATGCATGAATGGATGGATAAATGAATGATTGTAGGGATTATTGGATGATTGAAGGAGAGTGGATGGATTGATTGATGTTTCGAGGGAATGTTGGATAAATGAATGGTTCTGTGGAAAATTGAATGATGATTGAATGGAGAGGTGGATGAATTTATGGAGTGCTGAATTAATGGATTTAATGTTTGATTGAATGTCAGTTGAGTGAATGAATAGGTAAATGAATGGATGAGCGTGTTGGACACAGAATGGGTTGAATGAATGGAGGGGGGAATGAATGGAGGGAGTGATGGATGGAAAATTGGTCGAAAGCATGGTAGAACTTTTGAAGGGAGGGAGTGTTGGATAGATGAGCAGTGGAATGAATGTAGATGTGAATGAATGGAGCGAGTGTTGGATGGATAGCTGTTTGAATGGATGGAAAGATGAAGTAATTGAGAGAATGTTGGATGAATGGATGATTGAGTGGATGGATAGTTGGTCTGAAGGATTTTTGGATGGACCAGTAGTTGAATTAGCAATGGGGTGAATGAATGTTGGAACGTTTGATGGGTGGATGTTTAGATGGATGGAAAGGTGAAGGAATGAATGAGGCACTGGAAGGAGATTTGGTTGAATGGAAAAATGTGGTGTTGGATGGAGAGCGTGTTGGATATGCAGGTGATTGGATAGGTGGGTGGATGGATGATTGTAGGAAGTATTGAATGATTGAAAGTATAGTGGATGGATTGATTGATGACTGGAATCAATGTTGGATGAATGGATGGTTCAATAGATGGATCGATTGATGTTTGGAGGGAAAGTTTGATAGAGAGGTGATTTAATTTATAGAGGGAAGAGTTTGATAGAGAGATGGTTTAATTTATAGTCCGAAGAATTGATGGATGTAATGTTGGATGGAGAATTGTTTCAGTGAATGAAGTGGTAAATGAATGGAGGGAGTGCTGGGGATTGAAGAATGAATGAATGGAGGGAGTGCTGGAAAGTAGAGTGTTTGAATGAATGGGGAGGTGAATGAATGGAGAGGGTGTTGCATAGATGCATGTTTACATGGATGGAGAAGTGAATGAATGTAGAGAGGGTTAGATGGATGAGGTGTTGAATGGTGCATGTGTGGGATGGATGGTATTTGGGTGGATGGATAGTTGGACAGAGGTATATTTGGAAGGGCAGGTGTTGGACTTGATAAAGAGGTGAATGAATGGAGGGACAGTCTGATGAATGGGTAATTGAATGAATGGAAAGGTGAAGGAATGGAGAGAGTGTTGGATCGAGAATTGGTTGAATGGAAGGATGTAGTGTTGGATGGAGAGCGTGTTGGATGGTTAGGTGATTGGATGGATGGATGAATTAATGATTGTAGAGAGTATTGTATGATTGGCAGCACAGTGGATGTATTGATTGATGATTGGATGGAATGTTGGATAGAGAAGTGGCTGTATTTATGGATGGATGAAAGGCTACAGGTTGTGCTGGATGGATGAGCTGCAGATTGAGAGAAGAATGAATAGAACGTGTGAGCTAGAGAGTCGTTTGAGTGGATGGGTGATTCATCAGAGGGAATGTGGAAGCTCAGGTAGTTGAATGGAGAAACGGATGAATGAAGGGTGTGGATGGAGAACTGGTTGAATGGATCGAGGGATGAATGGATACAAGGCATGTTGAGTGGAAAAATAGTTGATCAAAGGGACTGTGGTATGAACAGCCTGTTTAGCTGATACAGCGATGACTGAATGGAGTGAAAGTTGCATGAGCGGGTTTTTGAATGATTGGGAAGATGAATGAATGGAGGGAGCGTTGGATGGATAGGTGTTGAAAGGAGAGATGATTGGTCCCGATTGTGGGAAAAACAGCTAGTTGAATTGCTGAAGGAATGAATGAAGGGAACTTTAGTTGGAAGAGTGGTTTGAATGAATGGAGGAAGATTTGAATATATAATTGTTCGAATGGATGGATCGTGTTTTGTTTGGTGTGTGGCTGGGATAGAAGTCTGTTTAATTAATGCATATTTGAAAGGTCACATAGATGGATGGATGGACGTTTCAATGGATAAATGGATGATTGTAGGGAGTAATGGATGGGCAAATGTTTGAGTTTATAGATCGATGTTTTGAAGCAGTGCTGGATGGGGAGCTTTGAATGGATAGATGATTGGTTGAGGTGATGGATAGATGGAAGATGGATTATTGACGAGAAGAATTGTTAGAAGGATAAGAGTTTGAATGAAAGCATGAATTGATGGATGGCTGAATGAATGATTGTAGGGAGTATTGGATTACTGGGAGACAGTGGATGAATTGATTGATGTTTCGAGGGATTTCTGGATGAATGAATATCACAGAAATCACAGAAACCCCACAGTGCAGATGGAGGCCATTTCGGCCCATCGAGCCTGCACCGACACATATCCCACCCGATCCCTGTAACCCCTACACCAACACATATCCCACCCTATCCCCGTAACCCCACATATTTAATCCCCCTAACACTAAGGGTCAATGTATCATAGCCAATCAACCTAACCCGCACATCTTTGGTTCTTTTGAAGATATGAATGGAGATTGGATGCAATGCTGGATGGAGAGTTGATTGAATTTATGGAGGGAAGAATGAATGTATTTAATATTTGATTGAATGTCGTTTGAGTGAGTGCAGAGGCAAATGAATGGATGAGTGTGTTGGGCACAGAATGGATTCAATGGATGGAGGGATGAATGAATGCATGGTGAGTTAAATATATGCAGGGAGTGATGAATGGATCATTGGGTGAAAGGCTGGTAGAATTAAAGAATGGAGGGAGTGTTGGATAGATCCACAGTGAAACGAATGGAGATGTGAATGAATGGAGAGAGTGTTGTATGGATAGATGGTTGAATGAATGGAAAGATGAAGTAATTGAGAGAACATTTGGATGAATGGGTGATTGAGCAGATGGATATTATGTCAGAAGTATTTTTCGATGGAGAGGTAGTTGAAGTAGTAAAGGGATGAATGAATGGTCGGAAATTTTGATGGATGTGTGATTGCATGAATGGAAAGTTGAAGGAATGAATTAGGCGATGGATGGAGAATTATTTGAATGGAAGGATGTTGTGTTGGATGGAGAGCGTATTGGATGTGCAGGTGATAGGATGGATGGATGGATGAATGATTGTAGGAAGTATTGACTGTTTGAAAGTACAGTGGATGGATTGATTTATGATTGGATTCAGCGTTGGATGAATGGATGGATCAATAGATGGATTGATTGATGTTTGGAGGGAATGTTCGAAAGAGAGATGGTTGAATAAATAGATGGAAGAATGAATGGATGTAATGTTGGATGGATAATTTATTCATTGAATGAAGATGTAAATGAAGGAAGAGAGTGTTGGGGATTGAGGAATGAACGAATGGAGGACGTGTTGGAAAAAGTGTGCTCGAATAGATGTGGAGGTGAATGAATGGAGAAAGTGTTGGATAGAAGCTTGGCTGCATGGAGGGAGAAGTGAATGAATGGAAAGTTTTTAATTGAATGGGTTCTTGAATGGAAAGTGTGTGGGATGAATGGTGTTTGGGTGGATGGATTATTGGATAGAGGTAAACTTGGACTGGCAGGTAGTGGGATTGATAAAGAGGTGAATTAATGGTGGGACAGTCGGTTGCATGGGTGAGAGAATGAATGCAAAACTGAAGGAATGGAGAGAGTGTTGGATGGAGGATTGGTTGAATGGAAGGATGTAGTGTTGGATGGAGCGCATGGTGAATGTGCAGGTGATTGGATGGATGTATGACTGGATGATTTTAGAGATTATTGGTGGTTTGGAAGTACAGAGGATGGATTGATTGATGAGTGCATGGAATGTTGGATTCGGAAATGGTTGTATTTCTGGATGGATGCAAGTGTACAGGGTGTGCTCAATGGAGGAGCTGTGGATTGAGAGATGAATGAATAGAACGTGCTGGCCAGAGAGTTGGTTGAGTGAATATGTGGTTAATCAAAGGGAATGTGGAAGCTCAGAAAGTTGATGAATGGGCTGAATGAAGAGAGTGGATGGAAAACTGGTAGAATCGATCGTGAGATGAATGAATACAGGTATTGCTGAGTGGAGAATGGTTGAGAAAAGGGATTGTGGTATGAACAGCCAGTTTAGCTGACAAAGGGATGACTGAATGGAGTGAAAGTTGCATGAGTGAGTTTTGGAATGAGTGGAAGATGAATGAATGAGGGAGAGTTGGATGGATACGTTGTTGAATGGATGGATGATTTGTCCAAATTGTGGGATTGACAGCTAGTAGAATTGATAAAGGGATGGATGAATGGAGTGAACTGTAGATGGATGGATGGTTTGAATGAATGGACGGAGAGTTGATTGGCTAATTGTTCGAACGCATGAATTGTGCTTTGTTTGGAGGATGGGTAGGATAGAAGACTGTTGGATTGATGGGTGGTTGGACGTTCAGTAGAACTGATTGATAGATGGATAGTTGTTTCAATGAATGGATGGATGATTGAAGGGAGTATAGGGTGGACAGGTGTTTGAGTTTATAGATCGATGTTTAGAAGGAGTGCTGGATGGGCAGTTGCTGAATGGAGAGATGATTTGTTGAGCTGATGGAAAGATGAATGATGGATTATTGAATAGAAGAGTTGTTAGATGGATGGGAGGTTGAATGACTGCATAAATGATTGGATCAATCAACGATTGTAGAGAGAATTGGATGATTGGAAGTATAGTGGATGGATTGATTGAAGTTTGGAGACAATGTTCGGCATAGAGGCGGTTGTATTTATTGAGGGAAAAATTAATATTGCTAACGTTGGATGGAATATCGGAACACTGAATGGATGGATGAGAGTTTTGGACACAGAATGGGTTGAATGGATGGAGGGTTGAATGAATGGATGGGGTGATGAATGGAGAATTTGTTGAAAGACTGGTACAATTAATGAAAGGGAGGGAGCGTTGGATCGATCCGCAGTGGTTGGAATGGAGATGTGAATGAATGGAGAGAGTGTTGGATGGATAGATGGTTGAATGAATGGAAACGTGAAGTAATTTGGATAACATTTGGATGAATGTGTGAATGACCGGATGGATATTATGTCAGAAGTATTTTTCAATGGAGAGGTAGTTGAAGTAGTAAAGGGATGAATGAATAGTCGGAAAGATTGATGGATGGGTGATTGCATGAATGGAAAGGTGAAGGAATGAATAGGGCGCTGGATGGAGAAATGTTTGAATGGAAGGATGTGGTGTTGGATGGAGAGCGAGTTGGATGTGCAGGTGATTGGATGGATGGATGATTGAAGATGTATTGAATGATTGAAAGTTCAGTGGATGGATTGATTGATAATTGGTGTCAATGCTGGATGAATGGATGGATCAGTAGTTGGATCGATTGATGTTTGGAGGGAATGTTTGATAGAGAGATGGTGTAATTTATAGAGGGAAGAATGAATGGATGTAACGTTGGATGGAGAATTGTTTCAGTGAATGAAGAGGTAAATGAATGGAGAGAGTGTTGGGGATTGAAGAATGAATGAATGGAGGGAGTGTTGGAAAGTAGGGTGGTTGAATGAATGGGGAGGTGAATGAATGGAGAGGGGGTTGGATAGATCCGTGGTTACATGGATGGAGAAGTGAATGAATGGAGAGAGGTTTAGATGGATGGGGTTTTGAAAGGCGGATGTGTGGCATGGATGGTGTTTGAGTGGATGGATAGTTGGACAGAGGTAAATTTGCAAGGGCAGGTATTGGATTTGATAAAGAGGTGAATGAATGGAGGGACAGTCTGATGAATGGGTAATTGAATATGAATGGAAAGGTGAAGGAATGGAAAGAGTGTTGGATCGAGAATTGGTTGAATGGAAGGATGTAGTGTTGGATGGAGAGCGTGTTGGATGGTTATGTGATTGGATGGATGGATGAATGAATGATTGTAGAGAGTATTGTATGATTGGCAGCACAGTGGATGGATTGATCGATGATTGGATGGAATTTTGGATAGAGAAGTGGCTGTATTTATGGATGGATGAAAGAGTACAGGTTGTGCTGGATGGATGAGCTGCAGATTGAGAGAAGAATGAATAGAGCGTGTGAGCTAGAGTGTTGTTTGAGTGGATGGGTGATTCATCAGAGGGAATTTGGAAGCTCAGGTAGTTGAATGGAGAAGCGGATGAATGAAGGGAGTGGATGGAGAACTGGTTGAATGGATCGAGGGATGAATGGATACAAGGCTTGTTGAGTGGAAGAATGGTTGATCAAAGGGACTGTGGTATGAACAGCCAGTTTAGCTGATACAGCGATGACTGAATGGAGTGAAAGTTGCATGAGCGTGTTTTTGAATGATTGGGAAAGTGAATGAATGGAGGGAGAGTTGGATGGCTAGGTGTTGAAAGGAGGATTAATTGGTCCCGATTGTGGGAAAAACAACTAGTTGAATTGCTGAAGGAATCAATGAAGGGAACTTTAGATGGAAGAGTGGTTTGAATGAATGGAGAAAGAGTTGAATATATAATTGTTGAAATGGATGGATCTTGTTTTGTTTGTTGTGTGGGTGGGATAGAAGTCTGTTTAATTGATGCATATTTGAAAGGTCACATAGATGGATGGATGGACGTTTCAATGGATGAATGGATGATTGTAGGGAGTAATGGATGGGCAGATGTTTGAGTTTATTAATCGATGTTTAGAAGGAGTGCTGGATGGGGAGTTGTTGAATGGACAGATGATTAGTTGAGGTGATGGATAGATGGAAGATGGATTATTGAAGAGAAGAGTTGTTGGAAGGATAAGAGTTTGAATGAAAGCATGAATTGATGGATGAATGAATGATTGTAGGGAGTATTAGATTACTGGGAGACAGCGGGTGAATTGATTGATGTTTCGATTAATTTCTGGATGAATGAATAGTTCTGTTGAAGAATTGAATGGAGATTGGATGCAATGTTGGATGGAGAGTTGGTTGAATTTATGTCGGGAAGAATGAATGTATTTAATATTTGATTGAATGTCGTTTGAGTGAATGCAGAGGTATATGAATGGACGAGTGTATTGGGCACAGAAAGGATTCAATGGATGGAGGGATGAATGAAAGCATGGTGAGGTAAATATATGTAGGGTGTGATGAATGGATCATTGGGTGAAAGGCTGGTAGAATTAAAGAATGGATGGAGTGTTGGATAGATCCACAGTGAAACGAATGTAAATGTGAATGAATGGAGAGAGTGTTGGATGGATAGGCGGTTGAATGAATGGAAAGATTAAGTAATAGAGAGAACATTTGGATGGGTGAATGAGTGGATGGATATTATGTCAGAAGAATTTTTCGATGGAGAGGTAGTTGAAGTAGTAAATGGATGAATGAATGGTAGGAAAGTTTGTTGGATGGGTGATTGCATGAATGGAAAGGTGAAGGAATGAATGGGGCGCTGGATGGAGAAATGTACGAATGGAAGGATGTGGTGTTGGATGGAGAGCGAGTTGGATGTGCAGGTGATTGGATGGATGGATGGATGGGTGGATGATTGAAGATGTATTGCATGATAGAAAGTTCAGTGGATGGATTGATTGATAATTGGTGTCAATGTTGGATGAATGGATCGATCAGTAGTTGGATCGATTGATGTTTGGAGGGAATGTTTGATAGAGAGATGGTTTAATTTAAAGAGGGAAGAATGAATGGATGTAATGTTGGATGGAGAATTGTTTCAGTGAATGAAGAGGTAAATGAATGGAGAGAGTGTTGGGGATTGAAGAATGAATGAATGGAGGGCGTGTTTTAAAGAAGAGTGGTTGAATGAATGGGGAGGTGAATGAATGGAGAGGGTGTTGGATAGACGTGTGGTTTCATGGATGGAGAAGTGAATGAATGGAGAGAGGGTTAGATGGATGTGGTGTTGAATGGAGAGTGTGTGGGATGGATGGTGTTTGGGTGGATGGATAGTTAACCCTGTCCAATGTGGAAGGGCTGTTAGTGGAATTGATAAAGAGGCGAATGAATGGAGGGACAGTCTGATGAATGATGATTGAATGAATGCAAAGATGAAGGAATGGAGAGAGTGTTGGATCGAGAATTGGTTGAATGGATGGATGTAGTATTGGATGGAGAGCGTGTTGGGTGGTTAGGTGATTGGACAGATGGATGAATGAATGATTGTAGAGAGTATTGTATGATTGGCAGCACAGTGGATGGATTCATTGATGATTGATGAATTGTTGGATAGAGAAGTGGCTGTATTTATGGATGGATGAAACAGTACAGGTTGTGCTGGATGGATGAGCTGCGGATGGAGAGAAGAATGAATAGAGCATGCAAGCTATTGAGTTGTTTGAGTGATGTGTCAATTATCAGTTGGAATGTAGAAGCTCAGGTAGTGGAATGGAGAAACAGATGAATGAAGGGAGTGGATGGAGAACTGGTTGAATGGATCGAGGGATGAATGAAGACAAGGCATGTTGAGTGGGTGAATTTTTGATCAGAAGGACTGTGGTATGAACAGCCTGTTTAGCTGTTAAAGCGATGACTGAATGGAGTGAAAGTTGCATGAGTGGGTATTTGAATGTATGGGAAGATGAATGAATGGAGGGAGAGTGGGATGGATAGATGGTTGAAAGGATGGATGATTGGTCCCAATTGTGGGGAAAACAGCTAGTTGAATTGCTGAAGGAATGAATGGACCGAACTTTAGATGAATGAGTTGTTTGAATGAATGGAGGAAGAGTTGAATATATAATTGTTCGAATGGATGGATTGTGGATGTTTGGTGTGTGGGTGGGATGGAAGTCTGTTTAATTGATTGATGTTAGGAAGCTCACATAGATGGATGGGTGGACGTTTCAATGGATGAATGGATGATTTTAGGGAGTACTGGATGGGCAGATGGTTGCGTTTATAGATCGATATTTGGAAGGAGTGCTGGATGGGGAGTTGTTGAATGGATAGATGATTGGTTGAGGTAATGGACAGCTGGATGATGGATTATTGAACAGAAGAGTTGTTAGAATATTGAGTGTTTGAATGAAAGCATGAATGAATGATTGTAGGGAGTATTGGATTACTGGGAGACAGTGGATGAATTGATTGAAGTTTCGAGGGATTGCTGGATGAATGAATAGTTCTGTGGAAGAATTGAATGGAGATTGGAGGCATTGTTAGGCAATGGAGGCATGAGTGGTGGTTGAATTTATGGAGTGCTGAATTAATGGAATTAATGTTTGATTTAATGTCAGTTGAGTGAATGCAGAGGTAAATGACTGGATGAGTGTGTTGGACACAGATTGGGTTGAATGGATGGAGGGGTGAATGAATGGATGAAGAGGAAAATTAATGGAGGGAATGATGGATGGGGAATTAATTGAAAGGCTGGTAGAATTAATGACTGGAGGGAGTGTTGGATAGATCCGCAGTGGAATGAATGAAGATGTGAATGAATGGAGAGATTTTTGGATGGATAGGTTGCTGAATGAATGGAAAGATGAAGTAATTGAGAGAACATTTGGTTGAATGGGTGATTGAGCGGATGGTTATTGTGTCAGAAGGACTTTTCGATGGAGGAGTAGTTGTATTTCTAAAAGGGTGAATGAATGGTCAGAAAGTTTGATGGATGGGTGATTGCATGAATGGAAAAGTGAAGGAATGAATAGGGCGCTGGATGGAGATTTGGTTGAATGGTAGGATGTGGTGTTGGATGAAGAGCATGTTGGATGTGCAGGTGACTGGATGGATGGAAGGATGAATGATTGTTGGAAGTACTGAATGATTGATACTACAGTGGATGGATTGATTGATGATTGGAGTGAATGTTGGATGAATGGATGGTTCAATAGTTTGATAGATTGATGTTTGGAGGAAACGTTCGATAGAGAGATGGTTCATTTTATAGAGGGATGAATGAATGGATGGAATGTTGGATGGAGAATAGTTTCAGTGAATAAGGAGGTAAATTAATGGAGAGAGTGTTGTGGATTGAAGAATGAATGAATGGATTGGGTTTTGGAAAGAGGATTGTTTGAATGAATGGGGAGGTGAATGAATGGAGAGCGTGTTGGATAGATGCATGATTGTGTGGGTGGAGAAGTGAATGAATGGAGAGAGTGTTTGTTGGATGCAGCTTTGAACGGAGAGTGTGCGGGATGGATGGTGTTTGGGTGGATGGATAGTTGGACGGGGTAAATTTGGAAGGGCTGCTTGTGGAATTGATAAAGAGCTGAGTGAATGGAGGGACAGTCTGATGAATGGGTGATTGAATGATTGCAAAGCTGAAGGAATAGAGAGAGTGCTGGTTCGAGATTTGGTTGAATGGTAGGATGTAGTTTTGGATGGAGAGCGTGCTGGATGGGTAAGTGATTGAATGGATGGATGAATGAATGACTGTAGAATGTATTGTATGACTGGAAGTACAGAGGATGGATTAATTGATTATTGGACTCAATGTTAGATGAGTGGATGCTTCACAAGATGGATTGATTGATGAGTGGAGAGAATGTTGGATTCAGAAGTGGTTGTATAAATGGATGAAACACTCAGGGTGTGATGGTTGGGTGACCTGTGGATTGAGAGAAGACTGAATAGTACGTGTTGTCTAGAGATTTGTTTGAGTGGATGGGTGATTCATCAGACGGAATGTGGAAGCTCAGGTAGTTGAACAATAAGGGACGAATGAAGGGAGAGGATGGATAACTGCTTGAATAGTTCGAGGGATGAATGAATAGAGGCCATGTTGAGTGTAAGAATGGTTGATGGAAGGGCCTGTTGTATGAAAAGGCAGTTTAGCTGATAGAGGGATGACTGAATGGTGTGAAAGTTGCATGAGTGGGTTTTATAATGAGGGGTAGATGAATGAATGCAGGGAGGGTTGGATGGATAGCTGGTTGAATGAATGGACGAAGAGTTGAATGGATAATAGTGCGAATGGATGTATTGTGGTTTATTTGGAGGGTGGGTGGGAGAGAATACTGTTGGATTGATGCATGGCTGGATGTTTGGAGGAACAGATGGATAGATGTATATTTGTTTCAGTGGATGGATAGATGATTGAAGGGAGTACGGGATGGGCAGGTTTCTGAGATTATAAATCAATATTTGGAAGTTGAGCTGGATGGGGAGTTGTTGAACGGATAGATGATTGTTTGAGGTGATGGTTAGATGAATGATGGATTATTGAATTGAAGAGTTGTTAGATGACTGAGAGGTTGAATGAATGCATAAATGGATGGATGAATGAATGATTGTAGAGAGTATTGGATGACTTGAAGAATAGTGGATGGATTGATTGAGGTTTGGATACAATGTTGGATGGAGAAGTTGAATTTATGGAGCGAAGAATGAATGGTGTTAATGTGGGATAGAATATCGGTTCAGGGAATGGGTGGATGAGAGACTTGGACACCCTTAGAGGATGAGACCGGGAAATTAATGGTGGGAAAAATGGAGATGGAAAAAACACTGAATGAATATTTTACATCAGTCTTTACAGTAGAAGACACTAAGAATATCCCAACACTGGACAAACAGGGGGCTAAAGGGGGGAGGAGCTAAACAGGATCAAAATCACTAAGGAAGTGGTACTCGGTAAAATAATGGGACTCAAGGCGGATAAATCATCTGGATCTGATGGCTTACATCCTAGGGTCTTGAGGGAAGTGGCGGTAGGAATTGTGGATGCATTGGTAATAATTTTCCAAAACTCCCTGGACTCAGCAAAGGTCCCGGCAGACTGGAAAACTGCTAGTGTAACACCCTTATTTAAAAAGGGCAGTAGACAGAAGGCTGGAAACTATAGACCGGTTAGCCTAACATCTGTGGTAGGTAAAACTTTGGAGTCCATTATTAAGGAGACAGTAACAGGACATTTGGATAATCATAATTTAATAGGACAAAGTCAGCATGGTTTTATGAAGGGGAAGTCATGTTTGACAAATTTGCTGGAGTTCTTTGAGGAAGTAACGTACAGGGTGGATAAAGGGCAACCAGTGGACGTAGTGTATTTAGACTTCCAAAAGGCATTTGACAAGGTGCCACACAAAAGATTATTGCTTAAGATAAAAAATCACGGGATTGGGGGTCATATTCTGGCATGGATAGAGGATTGGCTATCTAACAGAAGGCAGAGAGTTGGGAGAAATGGTTCATTCTCAGACTGGCAATCAGTAACTAGTGGTGTTCCACAGGGGTCAGTGCTGGGTCCCCAACTCTTTACAATCTATATGAACGATTTGGAGGAGGGGACCGAGTGTAACATATCAAAGTTTGCAGATGATACTAAGATGGGGGGGAAAGTAGTGAGTGAGGAGGGCACAAAAAACCTGCAAGGGGACATCGACAGGCTAAGTAAGTGGGCAGAGATTTGGCAGATGGAACACAATAATGGAAGGTGTGAGGTTATGCACTTTGGCAGGAAAAATCGTAGAGCAAGTTATTATCTTAATGGCAAGAAACTGGAAAGTACTGAAGTACAAAGGGATCTGGGGGTCCTGGTGCACGAAACTCAAAAGGTTAGTATGCAGGTGCAGCAAGTGGTTAAGAAGGCCAATGGAATGTTGGCTTTCATTGCTAGGGGGATAGAATATAAAAATAGGGAGGTATTGCTTCAGTTGCACAAGGTATTGGTGAGACCGCACCTGGAATGCTGCGTACAGTTTTGGTGTCCATACTTAAGAAAGGACATACTTGCTCTCGAGTCAGTACAAAGAAGGTTCACTCGGGTAATCCCAGGGATGAGGGGATGGACATATGAGGAGAGGTTGAGTAGATTGGGACTCTACTCATTGGAGTTCAGAAGAATGAGAGGCGATCTTATTGAAACATATAAGATTGTGAAGGGGTTGGATCGGGTGGATGCGGGGAAGATGTTCCTGATGATGGGTGAAACTAGAACTAGGGGGCATAGTCTTAGAATAAGGGGCTGCACTTTCAAAACTGAGATGCGGAGGAACTACTTCACTCAGAGGGTGGTAGGTCCATGGAATATGCTGCCCCAAAAAGCTGTAGAAGCTACATCATTACATAAATTTAAAACAGAAATAGACTGTTTCCTAGAAGTAAAGGGAATTAAGGGTTATGGGGAGCGGGCAGGAATTTGGACATGAGTCTAGGTTCGGATCGGTCATGGCCCAGTGGGTAGCGGAGCGGGCCCAAGGGCCATGTAGCCTGATCCTGCTCCTATTTCATGTGCCTAATTCTGCTAGATTCAGGAGATGGTTCTGTGATAGTGGATTGGCGGTTAGGATCAGATCAGCCATGATCTTATTGAATGGCGGAGCAGGCTCGAGGGGCCGATTGGCCTACTCCTGCTCCTATTTCTTATGTTCTTATGTACTTATGTAGATTGCCTTGAATGGATGGTGGTATGAATGAATGAATGGGGAGGTAAATTAGTGGAGGGAGTGATGGATGGAGAATTGATTGAAAGTCTGATAGAGTTAATGAATGGAGGGATTGTTGGATAGATCTGCAGTGGAATGAATGGAGATGTGAATGCATGGAGAGACTTTTGGATGGATAGGTGGTTGAATGAAATGAAAGGTGAAGTAATTGATAGAACTTTTGGATGAATGGGTGAATGTGCATAAGGATATTATGTCAGAAGGTTTTTTCGATGGAGAGGTAATAGAATTATTAAAGGGGTGACTGAATGGAGTGAAAGTTGCATGAGTGGGTTTTTGAATGAGTGGAAGATGAATGCAATGAGGGAGTGTTGGATGGATAGATAGTTGAATGGATGGACGATTGGTCCAAATTGTGGGATGGACAGTGTGGTAAACCACTTTTACCATTCACTATCGTTACACTATAGTTATCACTGTTAGATCATTTCCCTATAGTTATCACTGTTCACATTGTTGTATCACTGTACGAGGTCGCCTCTTGTCATGCTGCTATACCTGGGCTGACCACTGCCGACTCCGCCCATGGCTCCACCTACCTGCCCAGGTATAAAGGTGGTCGACTGGCTGGTATTCCTCCTTCTTGGATCCGATCACCCACGAGGGTGGGCTCTGTTATTTAGTCAATAAAAACCTATAGTTACTTTCTTAACTCATCGCTTTTCATTGGGCGAATTGATAGGTATATCAATTTTATTGACTAAATTTTAAAATGTCGGTACCTGAGCAGCCAAACAACCAGTCAACGGAGCAGCCAACCGACCAGCCAGACGCCCAGCTACAACAGCCACAGCAGCCGGCTTGGCTGCGAGCCCTCAAACCACCGTACCTGGATCTAAACCCACAAGCAACAAACGCAGCCCTCGACTTCAAACACTGGCAGTGCTGCTTCGAATCCTACCTGGAAGAATCCGGCGTCCCTCAGAGATCCAAACTAAGAGTTCTGACCGCCCAAGCGAGCCCTAAAGTATACGCACTCATCCAGGACATTACTACTTACGAGGCCGCTATCAACCTACTGAAACAGCAGTACCGGAGCCCGGTAAATTCCATGTATGCCAGACACCTCCTAAGATCACGCCCGCAACAGCCAGGAGAGTCTGTAGCTGAATTTTTACGGGCGCGACGAACACTCGGCAGGGACTGTGACTTTAAAGCAGTATCGGCCGCAGAAAACACTGAAGATAACATCCGCGATGCCTTCGTGAAAGGCCTTCGGTCCGACTACTCATGGCAGAGACTGCTGGAATCAAAGGACCTCGACCTGAACACAGCTGCAGCCTTGGCCTACTCCCTAGAAGAGACCCAGCGGGACCTCGAGGTGTATTCCAGTTACAGTTCGCGACTCTGGGACTCGGGCCCGACCCCGACCGCAATACTCCTCGTAGCGCCGCCCCCGGGACCTACCTCAGTGTCGGTGTCCCGGACCCGATCGGGACCGCCACCCCCGGTACCGGCTGCGACTTCGGACCCCCGCGATCGGGCTGCCGGCTGCTTCTTCTGTGGGCAGGCGAAACACCCGAGGTCGCGCTGCCCAGCCAAAAACGCGACGTGCTCCAGCTGCCTGAAGAAAGGCCACTTCGCGAGGCCTGCAGAGGGAGAGCAGCAGAGGCCAGCAGTGCCTCATGCGAACTGTGGGGGCGGCCATCTTTTATCAAGGCCACAGATGCCAGCATCCCCTCGTGTGAGCAATGGGGTGGCCATCTTTGATCCAGGCAACCGACGCCAGCAGTGCCTCATGTGGGTTGTGGGGGCAGCCATCTTCTCCGCCATTTTGCCCAACCTCGTGGGCGCCTCCATTTTACCCACCACGCTCGACCGCCACCTTACCTCCAGACCTGACGACCGCTTCACCCACAGACTACAGCGACCCGCGCAGCCACACACTAGCCTCCGTCACACTGGACCAAGCTCGCCCACATCATCTGTCCAAGTCAATGATGGACATCAAAGTAGACGGCCACGCCACGACCTGCCTGTTCGACAGCGGAAGCACGGAGAGCTTCATACATCCAGACATGGTGAGCCACTACTCCCTCACTGTCCAGCCAACGCGCAACCGGATCTCGATGGCATTGAGGTCCCACGCCACAGACATCAGCGGCTACTGTGTTGTGACCCTGTCGGTTAAGGGCACGGAGTATAAAAACTTTAAACTCCTTGTCCTGCCCCAGCTATGCGCTGCCGTCCTACTAGGGCTGGATTTTCAATCCCACCTCCAAAGCGTCACTCTAGCATACGGTGGACACCTCCCCCCGCTCACAGTCGACAACCAGCAGCCTTTAAATCGCCCACCGCGTAACAGCTGCGGCCTATCCACCCTCAAGGTCCCGCCACCTTCCCTGTTCGCTAACCTCACCCCCGACTGCAAACCCGTCGCTACCAAGAGCAGGCGGTACAGCGCTGGGGACAGAGCTTTTATTAACTCTGAGGTGCAGCGTCTCCTGAAGGAGGGCATCATCGAGGGGAGCAGCAGCCCCTGGCGTGCCCAGGTTGTAGTCATTAAGACCGGCAATAAAAACCGCCTGGTCATCGACTACAGCCAAACCATAAACCGGTACACCCAGCTGGACGCATACACCCTTCCCCGCATATCTGATATGGTCAATCAGATTGCTCAATACCGGGTATTCTCTACCATCGACCTTAAGTCGGCCTACCACCAACTCCCTATCCGCCCCGATGACCACCAGTTTACCGCCTTCGAGGCGAATGGTCACCTCTACCACTTCCTGAGGGTTCCCTTTGGCGTCACCAACGGGGTTTCGGTCTTCCAAAGGGAGATGGACCGGATGGTTGACCAGAGCGGGCTGCAAGCCACGTTCCCCTATCTAGATAACGTCACCATCTGCGGCCGCGACCGGCAAGACCATGACGCTAATCTGGAAAGATTCCTCCGTACGGCCCAACGGCTGAACCTCACCTACAATAAGGAGAAATGTGTGTTTAACACCTCGCGCCTTGCCATCCTCGGCTGCGTAGTAGAGAACGGAATCATCGGCCCCGATCCCAAAAGAATGCGTCCCCTCATGGAGCTACCCCTTCCCCACTGTCCAAAGGCGCTGAAGAGAACCCTGGGGCTCTTCGCCTACTATGCCCAATGGGTGCCGAATTATGCGGACAAATCCAGACCCCTCATGAAGTCCACCTCCTTCCCCCTTACGGAAGAAGCGCGCGCGGCCTTCTCCCTCATCAGGGGAGACATTGCTAAGGCCACTATGCACGCAGTGGATGAGTCCATCCCCTTCCAAGTGGAGAGCGATGCATCCGACTTCGCCCTAGCCGCTACCCTCAACCAGGAGGGGAGACCGGTGGCCTTCTTCTCAAGGACCCTACAGGGCCCTGAGATCCGACACTCTTCAGTCGAGAAGGAGGCCCAGGCGATTGTGGAGGCCGTACGCCGCTGGAGGCATTACCTCGCAGGCAAACAATTTACCCTCCTCACCGACCAGCGTTCGGTCGCTTTTATGTTTAATAACAAGCTGAGGGGTAAAATCAAGAACGACAAGATCTTGAGGTGGAGAATCGAGCTATCCACCTACGATTATGATATCTTGTACCGGCCTGGTAAGCTGAACGAACCCCCTGACGCTCTATCGCGAATTACATGCGCCAACGCGCAAATTGATAGACTTCAGACCCTCCACAACGACCTCTGCCACCCCGGGGTCACCAGGCTTTACCACTTCATTAAGGCCCACAACCTGACCTACTCCATCGAGGAGGTCAGGACCATGACCAGGAACTGCCAGACCTGTGCCGAGTGCAAACCGCACTTCTTTAGGCCAGACAGGGCAAGCCTGATCAAGGCCACCCGCCCCTTCGAGCGCTTGAGCATCGATTTTAAAGGGCCCCTCCCGTCCTCTGACCGTAATGTGTACTTCCTCAACATTGTTGATGAGTACTCCCGTTTCCCCTTTGCCTTCCCCTGCCCAGACATGACCAGTACCACGGTCATTAAATGCCTGAACGACCTCTTTGCCTTGTTCGGGTTCCCAAACTATATACATAGTGACCGGGGCGCCTACTTCATGAGCGAGGAACTCCATCAGTTCCTACTAGCGAGAGGCATCGCCACTAGCAGGACCACCAGCTACAACCCCCGAGGGAACGGCCAGGTGGAAAGAGAGAACACGATGGTATGGAAGGCCGTCCTCTTAGCCTTAAAGTCTAAGGGCCTCCCAACCTCTCGCTGGCAGGAGGTCCTCCCGGTGGCGCTGCATTCCACCCGGTCACTACTTTGCACTGCCATTAACGCCACCCCCCATGAACGAATGTTTGTTTTCCCCAGGAAGTCAACTACGGGAACCACGCTACCAACCTGGCTGACCTCTCCGGGGCCTGTCTTGCTGCGAAAGCACGTGAGGGCCCATAAAACGGATCCCTGGTCGAGAGGGTGAACCTCCTGCACACCAACCCCCAGTATGCCTACGTGGCATACCCAGACGGGCAGGAAGACACAGTCTCCTTACGAGACCTCGCACCCTCGGGCACCCCGGAGACACCACCTTTAACCCCCCCCCACCCCCCCAATTCCAGCCCAGGTAGACGGTACGCCGGAACCCCAAGAGCCTTCGCCTACCTCGCAGACGCCAGCATTAACACCGGAGAACGCAACACCGCCGCTGCAACGATCAGACAGGCTTACGAGGCCTCCGGACAGACTGACATACCAGAACTGGTAGTACACTTCACCCCGCCGGACTCAAATCTAAACAAGGGGTGAATGTGGTAAACCACTTTTACCATTCACTATCGTTACACTATAGTTATCACTGTTAGATCGTTTCCCTGTAGTTATCACTGTTCACATTGTTGTATCACTGTACGAGGTCGCCTCTTGTCACGCTGCTATACCTGGGCTGACCACTGCCGACTCCACCCATGGCTCCACCTACCTGCCCAGGTATAAAGGTGGTCGACTGGCTGGTATTCCTCCTTCTTGGATCCGATCACCCACGAGGGTGGGCTCTGTTATTTAGTCAATAAAAACCTATAGTTACTTTCTTAACTCGTCGCTTTTCATTGGGCGAATTGATAGGTATCATGTTGAATTGATAAAGGGATGAATGAATGGAGGGAAATTTAGATCGATTGGTTGTTTAAATGAATGGCTGGAATGTTGATTGAATAACTGTTCGAATGCATGAATTGTGGTTTGTTTGTAGTTTGGGTGGGATAGAAGACTGTTGGATTGATAGGTGGTTGGAAGTTTGCAGGAACAGATTCATGGATGGATATTTGTTTCAATGAATGTATGGACGATTTAAGGGAGTATGGGATGGACAGGTTTTTGAGTTTATAGATCAATGTTTGGAAGTAGAGCTGGATGGGGAGTTGTTGAACGAATTGATGACTGGTTGAGGAGATGCATAGATGAATGATGGATTATTGAATAGAAGAGGTGTTAGATGGATGAGAGGTTGAAAGGTTGCATAAATGATTGGATCAATAAATGATTGCAGAGAGAATTGGATGATTGGAAGTATAGTGGATGGATTGAATAATATTTGGAGACAATGTTTGACGTAGAGGCAGTTGTATTTATGGAGGGAAGAATGAATGTTGTTCATGTTGGATGGAATATCGGATCAGTGAATGGATGAATGAGAGTTTTAGACACAGAATGTGTTGAATGGATGGAGGGGTGAATGAATGGATGGGGAGTTAAATTAATGGAGGAAGTGATAGATGGAGAATTGGATGAGTGGCTGGTAGAATTAATGAATGGAGGGAGTTTTGGTTAGATCCGCAGTGGAATGATTGAAGATGTGAATGAATGGAGAGATTGTTGGATGGATAGGTGGTAGAATGAATGGATAGTTGAAGTAATTGAGAGCACATTTGGATTAAAGTGTGATTGAGCGGATGATTGTTATGTCAGAAGGATTTTTCGATGGAGAGGTAGTTGAATTTGTAAAAGGAATAATTAATGGTCGGAAAGTTTGATGGAGGAAAGGTGAAGGGATGAATACGGTGCTGGATGGAGATTTGGTTGAATGGAAGGATGTGGTGTTGGATGGAGAGTGTGCTGGATGTGCAGATGATTGGATGGATGAATGATTGTAGGAAGTACTGAATGATTGAAAGTACAGTGGATGGACTGATTGATGATTGGAGTCAATGTTGGATGAATGGATGGTTCAATAGATGGATCGATTGATGTTTGGAGGGAATGTTTGATGGAGAGATGGTTTAATTTATAGAGGGAAGAGTTTGATAGAGAGATGGTTGAATTTAAAGAGGGAAGAATGGATTGATGTAATGTTGGATGGAGAATTGTTTCAGTGAATGAAGAGGTAAATGAATGGAGAGAGTGTTGGGGATTGAAGAATGAATGAATGGAGGGAGTGTTGGAAAGTAGAGTGTTTGGATGAATGGGGAGGTGAATGAATGGAGAGGGTGTTGGATAGATGCATGTTTACATGGATGGTGAAGTGAATGAATGGAGAGAGGGTTAGATGGATGGGATGTTGAATGGCGGATGTGTGGGATGGATGGTGTTTGGGTGGATGGATAGTTGGACAGAGGTAAATTTGGAAGGGCAGGTATTGGATTTGATAAAGAGGCGAATGAATGGAGGGACATTCTGATGAATGGGTGATTGAATGAATGCAAAGGTGAAGGAATGGAGAGAGTGTTGGATCGAGAAATGGTTGAATGGAAGGATGTATGTTGGATGGAGAGCGTGTTGGATTGTTAGGTGATTGGATGGATGGATGAATGAATGATTGTAGAGAGTATTGTTTGATTGGCAGCACAGTGGATGGATTGATTGATGATTGGATGGAATGTTGGATGGAGAAGTGGCTGTATTTATGGATGGATGAAAGAGTACAGGTTGTGCTGGGTGGATGAGCTGCAGATTGAGAGAAGAATGAATAGAACGTGTGAGCTAGAGAGTCGTTTGAGTGGATGGGTGATTCATCAGAGGGAATGTGGAAGCTCAGGTAGTTGAATGGAGAAACGGATGAATGAAGGGGGTGGATGGAGAACTGGTTGAATGGATCGAGGGATGAATGGATACAGGGCTTGTTGAGTGGAAGAATGGTTGATCAAAGGGACTGTGGTATGAACAGGCAGTTTATCTGATAAAGGGATGACTGAATGGAGTGTATGTTGCAGAAGTGAGTTTTTGCTTGAGTGGACGATGAATGAATGGAGGGAGAGTTGGATGGATAGGCAGCTGAATTGATGGACGATTGGTCCAAATTGTGCGATGGACAAGTAGTTGAATTGATAAAGGAAGAACGAATAGAGGGAACTTTAGAATGATGGCTGGCTTGAATGAATGGATGAAGAGTTGAATGAAGTGAAAGTGCATGAGTGAATAGTTGCAGGAGTGGAAGATGAATGAAATGTGTTTGAGATTGATGGATAGGTACTGGAATGGATGGATGGTTGGTCCGAATATTGGGATGGACATGTAGTTGAAGTGATAAAAGGATGAATGAATGGAGGGAACTTTAGATGGATGCGTGGTTTGAAGAATGTCGATGTGAGTTGTTTGGCTAATTGTTCAAAAGGATGTATTGTTTGTTCTTTGGACGGCTGGTGGTATAGAGATCTGTTGGACTGACGGAGGAACTTATAGATGGATGGATGGATGATGTTTTAATGAATGAATGGATGATTTCAGGGAGTACTGGATGGGCAGATGGTTGAGTTATTAGATCGATGTTTGGAAGGAGTGCTGGATGGGAAGTTGATGAACGGATAGATGATTGGTTGAGGTGATGGATAGATGGATGATGGACTATTGAATAGAAGAGTTGTTGGAAGGATGAGAGTTTGAATGCATGCATGAATGGATGGACAAATGAATGATTGTAGGGAGTATTGGATGACTGAAGGACAGTGGACGGATTGATTGATGTTTCGAGGGAATGTTGGATAAATGAATGGTTCTGTGGAAAATTGAATGATGATTGAATGGAGAGGTGCTTGAATTTATGGAGTGCTGAATTAATGGATTTAATGTTTGATTGAATGTCAGTTGAGTGAATGAAGAGGTAAATGAATGGATGATCGTGCTGGACACAGAATGGGTTGAATGGATGGAGGGAGTGATGGATGGATAATTGGTCCAAAGCCTGGTAGAATTATTGAAGGGAGGGAGTGTTGGATTGATGAGCAGTGGAATGAATGGAGATGTGAATGAATGGAGAGAGTGTTGGACAGATAGGTGTTTGAATGGATGGAAAGATGAAGTAATTGAGAGAATGTTGGATGAATGGATGATTGAGTGGATGGATATTTGGTCAGAAGGATTTTTGGATGGACCAGTAGTTGAATTAGCAATGGGGTGAATGAATGTTCGGAACGTTTGATGGATGGCTGTTTGGATGGATGGAAAGGTGAAGGAATGAATGAGGCACTGGAAGGAGATTTGGTTGAATGGAAAAATGTGGTGTTGGATGGAGAGCGTGTTGGATATGCAAGTGATTGGATAGGTGGATGAATGAATGATTGTAGGAAGTATTGAATGAGTGAAAGTATAGTGGATGAATTGATTGATGATTGGAGTCAATGTTGGATGAATGGATGGTTCAATAGATGGATCGATTAATGTTTGGAGGGAATGTTTGATGGAGAGATGGTTTAATTTATAGAGGGAAGAGTTTGATAGAGAGATGGTTGAATTTAAAGAGGGAAGAATGGATTGATGTAATGTTGGATGGAGAATTGTTTCAGTGAATGAAGATGTAAATGAATGGAGAGAGTGTTGGGGATTGAAGAATGAATGAATGGAGGGAGTGTTGGAAAGTAGAGTGTTTGGATGAATGGGGAGGTGAATGAATGGAGAGGGTTTTGGATAGATGCATGTTTACATGGATGGTGAAGTGAATGAATGGAGAGAGGGTTAGATGGATGGGGTGTTGAATGGCGGATGTGTGGGATGGATGGTGTTTGGGTGGATGGATAGTTGGACAGAGTTAAATTTGGAAGGGCAGGTATTGATTTGATAAAGAGGTGAATGAATGGAGGGACATTCTGATGAATGGGTGATTGAATGAATGGAAAGGTGAAGGAATGGAGAGAGTGTTGGATTGAAAATTGGTTGAATGGAAGAATGTAGTGTTGGATGGAGAGCGTGTTGGATGGTTAGGTGATTGGATAGATGGATGAATGAATGATTGTAGTGAGTATTGTTTGATTGGCAGCACAGTGGATGGATTGATTGATGATTGGATGTAAAGTTGGATAGAGAAGTGACTGTATTTATGGATGAATGAAAGAGTACAGGTTGTGCTGGGTGGATGAGCTGCAGATTGGGAGAAGAATGAATAGAGCATTGGAGCTAGAGAGTCGTTTGAGTGGATGGGTGATTCATCAGAGGGAATGTGGAAGCTCAGGTAGTTGAATGGAGATACGGATAAATGAAGGGAGTGGATGGAGAACTGGTTGAATGGATCGAGGGATGAATGGATACAGGGCTTGTTGAATGGAAGAATGGTTGATCAAAGGGACTGTGTTATGAACAGGCAGTTTAGCTGATAACGGGATGATTGAATGGAGTGAATGTTGCAGGAGTGAGTTTTTGATTGAGTGGACGATGAATGAATGGAGGGAGAGTTGGATGGATAGGCAGCTGAATGGATGGACGATTGGTCCAAATTGTGCGATGGACAAGTAGTTGAGTTGATAAAGGGAAGAATGAATAGCGGAACTTTAGAATGATGGCTGATTTGAATGAATGGAGGAAGGGTTGAATGAAGTGAAAGTGCATGAGTGAATAGTTGCAGGAGTGGAAGATGAATGAAATGTGTTTGAGATTGATGGATAGGTACTTGAATGGATGGATGGTTGGACCGAAAATGGGATGGACATGTAGTTAAAGTGATAAAAGGATGAATGAATGGAGGGAACTTTAGATGGATGCGTGGTTTGAAGAATGTCGATGTGAATGAATGGAGGGTGAGTTGTTTGGATAATTGTTCGAATGGATGTATTGTGTTTTCTTTGGAGGGCTGGTGGGATAGAGATCTGTTGGACGGATGGTTGTTTGGAGGGTCTTATAGATGGATGGGTGGATGATTTTAGGGAGTACTGGATTGGCAGATGGTTGAGTTATTAGATCGATATTTGGAAGGAGTGCTGGATGGGAAGTTGATGAACGGATAGATGATTGGTTGAGGTGATGGATAGATGGATGATGGAATATTGAATAGAAGAGTTGTTTGAAGGATGAGAGTTTGAATGCATGCATGAATGGATGGATAAATGAATGATTGCAGGGAGTATTGGATGACTGAAGGAGAGTGGATGGATTGATTGATGTTTCGAGGGAATGTTGGATAAATGAATGGTTCTGTGGAAAATTGAATGATGATTGAATGGAGAGGTGGATGAATTTATGGAGTGCTGAATTAATGGATTTAATGTTTGATTGAATGTCAGTTGAGTGAATGAAGAGGTAAATGAATGGATGAGGGTGTTGGACACAGAATGGGTTGAATGAATGGAGGGGGGAATGAATGGAGGGAGTGATGGATGGAAAATTGGTCGAAAGCATGGTAGAATTTTTGAAGGGAGGGAGTGTTGGATAGATGAGCAGTGGAATGAATGTAGATGTGAATGAATGGAGCGAGTGTTGGATGGATAGGTGTTTGAATGGATGGAAAGATGAAGTAATTGAGAGAATGTTGGATGAATGGATGATTGAGTGGATGGATAGTTGGTCTGAAGGATTTTTGGATGGACCAGTAGTTGAATTAGCAATGGGGTGAATGAATGTTCGGAACGTTTGATGGGTGGATGTTTGGATGGATGGAAAAGTGAAGGAATGAATGAGGCACTGGAAGGAGATTTGGTTGAATGGAAAAATGTGGTGTTGGATGGAGAGCGTGTTGGATATGCAGGTGATTGGATAGGTGGATGGACGAATGATTGTAGGAAGTATTGAATGAGTGAAAGTATAGTGGATGGATTGATTGATGATTGGAGTCAATGTTGGATGAATGGATGGTTCAATAGATGGATCGATTGATGTTTGGAGGAAATGTTTGATGGAGAGATGGTTTAATTTATAGAGGGAAGAGTTTGATAGAGAGATGGTTTAATTTATAGTCCGAAGAATTGTTGGATGTAATGTTGGATGGAGAATTGTTTCAGTGAATGAAGAGGTAAATGAATGGAGGGAGTGCTGGGGATTGAAGAATGAATGAATGGAGGGAGTGCTGGAAAGTAGAGTGTTTGAATGAATGGGGAGGTGAATGAATGGAGAGGGTGTTGCATAGATGCATGTTTACATGGATGGAGAAGTGAATGAATGTAGAGAGGGTTAGATGGATGAGGTGTTGAATGGTGCATGTGTGGGATGGATGGTATTTGGGTGGATGGATAGTTGGACAGAGGTATATTTGGAAGGGCAGGTGTTGGACTTGATAAAGAGGTGAATGAATGGAGGGACAGTCTGATGAATGGGTAATTGAATGAATGGAAAGGTGAAGGAATGGAGAGAGTGTTGGATCGAGAATTGGTTGAATGGAAGGATGTAGTGTTGGATGGAGAGCGTGTTGGATGGTTAGGTGATTGGATGGATGGATGAATTAATGATTGTAGAGAGTATTGTATGATTGGCAGCACAGTGGATGTATTGATTGATGATTGGATGGAATGTTGGATAGAGAAGTGGCTGTATTTATGGATGGATGAAAGACTACAGGTTGTGCTGGATGGATGAGCTGCAGATTGAGAGAAGAATGAATAGAACGTGTGAGCTAGAGAGTTGTTTGAGTGGATGGGTGATTCATTAGAGGGAATGTGGAAGCTCAGGTAGTTGAATGGAGAAACGGATGAATGAAGGGAGTGGATGGAGAACTGGTTGAATGGATCGAGGGATGAATGGATACAAGGCATGTTGAGTGGAAAAATAGTTGATCAAAGGGACTGTGGTATGAACAGCCAGTTTAGCTGATACAGCGATGACTGAATGGAGTGAAAGTTGCATGAGCGGGTTTTTGAATGATTGGGAAGATGAATGAATGGAGGGAGCGTTGGATGGATAGGTGTTGAAAGGAGAGATGATTGGTCCCGATTGTGGGAAAAACAGCTAGTTGAATTGCTGAAGGAATGAATGAAGGGAACTTTAGTTGGAAGAGTGGTTTGAATGAATGGAGGAAGATTTGAATATATAATTGTTCGAATGGATGGATCGTGTTTTGTTTGGTGTGTGGCTGGGATAGAAGTCTGTTTAATTAATGCATATTTGAAAGGTCACATAGATGGATGGATGGACGTTTCAATGGATAAATGGATGATTGTAGGGAGTAATGGATGGGCAAATGTTTGAGTTTATAGATCGATGTTTAGAAGCAGTGCTGGATGGGGAGTTGTTGAATGGATAGATGATTGGTTGAGGTGATGGATAGATGGAAGATGGATTATTGACGAGAAGAGTTGTTAGAAGGATAAGAGTTTGAATGAAAGCATGAATTGACGGATGGCTGAATGAATGATTGTAGGGAGTATTGGATTACTGGGAGACAGTGGATGAATTGATTGATGTTTCGAGGGATTTCTGGATGAATGAATATCACAGAAATCACAGAAACCCCACAGTGCAGATGGAGGCCATTTCGGCCCATCGAGCCTGCACCGACACATATCCCACCCGATCCCTGTAACCCCTACACCAACATATATCCCACCCTATCCCCGTAACCCCACATATTTAATCCCCCTAACACTAAGGGTCAATTTCTCATAGCCAATCAACCTAACCCGCACATCTTTGGTTCTTTTGAAGATTTGAATGGAGATTGGACGCAATGCTGGATGGAGAGTTGATTGAATTTATGGAGGGAAGAATGAATGTATTTAATATTTGATTGAATGTCGTTTGAGTGAGTGCAGAGGCAAATGAATGGATGAGTGTGTTGGGCACAGAATGGATTCAATGGATGGAGGGATGAATGAATGCATGGTGAGGCAAATATATGCAGGGAGTGATGAATGGATCATTGGGTGAAAGGCTGGTAGAATTAAAGAATGGAGGGAGTGTTGGATAGATCCACAGTGAAACGAATGGAGATGTGAATGAATGGAGAGAGTGTTGTATGGATAGGTGGTTGAATGAATGGAAAGATGAAGTAATTGAGAGAACATTTGGATGAATGGGTGATTGAGCAGATGGATATTATGTCAGAAGTATTTTTCGATGGAGAGGTAGTTGAAGTAGTAAAGGGGTGAATGAATGGTCGGAAATTTTGATGGATGTGTGATTGCATGAATGGAAAGTTGAAGGAATGAATTAGGCGATGGATGGAGAATTATTTGAATGGAAGGATGTTGTGTTGGATGGAGAGCGTGTTGGATGTGCAGGTGATAGGATGGGTGGATGGATGAATGATTGTAGGAAGTATTGAATGTTTGAAAGTACAGTGGATGGATTGATTTATGATTGGATTCAGCGTTGGATGAATGGATGGATCAATAGATGGATTGATTGATGTTTGGAGGGAATGTTCGATAGAGAGATGGTTGAATAAGTAGATGGAAGAATGAATGGATGTAATGTTGGATGGATAATTTATTCATTGAATGAAGATGTAAATGAAGGAAGAGAGTGTTGGGGATTGAGGAATGAACGAATGGAGGACGTGTTGGAAAAAGTGTGCTCGAATAGATGTGGAGGTGAATGAATGGAGAAAGGGTTGGATAGAAGCTTGGCTGCATGGAGGGAGAAGTGAATGAATGGAAAGTTTTTAATTGAATGGGTTCTTGAATGGAAAGTGTGTGGGATGAATGGTGTTTGGGTGGATGGATTATTGGATAGAGGTAAACTTGTACTGGCAGGTAGTGGGATTGATAAAGAGGTGAATTAATGGTGGGACAGTCGGTTGCATGGGTGAGAGAATGAATGCAAAACTGAAGGAATGGAGAGAGTGTTGGATGGAGGATTGGTTGAATGGAAGGATGTAGTGTTGGATGGAGTGCATGGTGAATGTGCAGGTGATTGGATGGATGTATGACTGGATGATTTTAGAGATTATTGGTGGTTTGGAAGTACAGAGGATGGATTGATTGATGAGTGCATGGAATGTTGGATTCGGAAATGGTTGTATTTCTGGATGGATGCAAGTGTACAGGGTGTGCTCAATGGAGGAGCTGTGGATTGAGAGATGAATGAATAGAACGTGCTGGCCAGAGAGTTGGTTGAGTGAATATGTGGTTAATCAAAGGGAATGTGGAAGCTCAGAAAGTTGATGAATGGGCTGAATGAAGAGAGTGGATGGAAAACTGGTAGAATCGATCGTGAGATGAATGAATACAGGTATTGCTGAGTGGAGAATGGTTGAGAAAAGGGATTGTGGTATGAACAGCCAGTTTAGCTGACAAAGGGATGACTGAATGGAGTGAAAGTTGCATGAGTGAGTTTTGGAATGAGTGGAAGATGAATGAATGAGGGAGAGTTGGATGGATACGTAGTTGAATGGATGGATGATTTGTCCAAATTGTGGGATTGACAGCTAGTAGAATTGATAAAGGGATGGATGAATGGAGTGAACTGTAGATGGATGGATGGTTTGAATGAATGGACGGAGAGTTGATTGGCTAATTGTTCGAACGCATGAATTGTGCTTTGTTTGGAGGATGGGTAGGATAGAAGACTGTTGGATTGATGGGTGGTTGGACGTTCAGTAGAACTGATTGATAGATGGATAGTTGTTTCAATGAATGGATGGATGATTGAAGGGAGTACGGGGTGGACAGGTGTTTGAGTTTATAGATCGATGTTTAGAAGGAGTGCTGGATGGGCAGTTGCTGAATGGAGAGATGATTTGTTGAGCTGATGGAAAGATGAATGATGGATTATTGAATAGAAGAGTTGTTAGATGGATGGGAGGTTGAATGACTGCATAAATGATTGGATCAATCAACGATTGTAGAGAGAATTGGATGATTGGAAGTATAGTGGATGGATTGATTGAAGTTTGG